>NC_083403.1:65554100-66190499 GCF_020745735.1 Hemiscyllium ocellatum
CCTAGCGTCCTGTGTTCTTCTAGCCTTAAGTGATCTGACAGCTTGCAGATTTTAAAGTTTCAATTACTTTACCAATTACAAACTTAATTTACATAAAGCTAAAAGTTATTTACTGCAATATATGAATCATGAAACTAAATCTGTTTGCAATGCTGGATAGCGACTGAAGAAAATCTAGTAAAAGATATTAGAAAACCAGATGGTTTGTTTTACAACAATCTGGTAGTTTCAGATCACCATTGCTTCCACCAGTTTTTCATACAAGATTTATCTCATTAATTAAATTATCATAATGGAAGGTTTTGCAATACTAGCTCAGTAATATCACCACAACTCTATCCATTTTTTACATAGAAGAAACACGTTGTGATACACAGTGTTATTTTGTGGGTCTAAAGGGCTTTTAGTTGAAAACAGTATGTTTGTTGTATAGTTAAAAAAAACTGTAAGGTAGGACTTCACTAAGCTAGCAAGCAAGGAAAAGGGCTTCGTTCACTACACTTGAGCATGAAGTTCTTAAGTTTGGAATTTTGTCCTCAAAGGTGAGAGCAAAGGTTGCGACAATTTCCCTGCATGGTCCTTCATATCCCAATGCTGCTCCATTCATCCCCATGGACTCCTATGTAGTATGTCAAACTGTGACCATCAACACATCATGGCCTTTCATACTCAAAGCATACTACCTCATGTACCCCACAATGAGACTTCGCTTAAGACACAGACATCTATTATTCTGTTGAAACATCAAAGCTCCTACTTGATTGACAGCTCTGGCTCACTGATCCCTGCTGCCATTTTCGTAATATTTATACTTCAAAATTTTAAGAAATATTTTTAAAATAAATTATTTCTATTTAACTTAGGTTAAATGAAGCTAGGTTATAATGAACCTATTCAGAGATTTATTCGACACCTCTGGGACAGATAGGTGTTGACCCTGCACCTCCCAGTCCAGAAGCACAACTTCTGTACCACAAATAGATACATTTTTAGAGCGGGAGGCCATGCCGATCTTGCTTGGACTTAAAGCTGTTCCCAGGCTACCATTAATTATTTCTCTGAGAAATCATGCAGATGAAATCAAGATAAAAGGCAGTCTTCCTGCAATCTATTGACATAGGTTGGGTCAAGTGTGGTCTTACCCTGGGCACTGACCCTGATGAAAAGTGTGGTGCTGGAAAAGCCAATCAGGTAGCATCCGAGGAGCAGTGAGAACGAGGGATGAAGAGCGTATGCCTGAAATGCAGACTCTCCTGCTCCTCAGATGCTGCCTGTCCTGCTGTGCTTTTCCAGCACCACACTTTACAATTTTAATCTCCAGCACCTGCAGTGCTCACTTACTCCTCTACTGAGAGAAAGTGAGGACTGCAGATGCTGGAGATCAGAACTGAAAATGTGTTGCTGGAAAAGCACAGCTGAAGAAGGGCTCAAGCCCGAAACATCGATTCTCCTGCTCCTTGGATGCTGCCTGACCTGCTGTGCTTTTCCAGCAACACATTTTCAGCTCTACTCCTCTACTGACCCTGATGGTGCACTATGTCATACTTGCAGATGCGTTCCAAAACTAACTTGTGCCAAGGTGTTTGGGGGTTGGAGAGTTGACATCTAATTTATTTTGCTTTGATCTGATTTAAATTTAAAATCTCTTCCAGAAGGAAGTACAATAAGTCACATGGAATGAGGACAAGTAGTGAGTAGCCACCATGTTGGACTGAGACCTAGTGGTATTCCAGCAGAAAGACTTTTGTCATTCAATTTTAAAGGAATGCAACATTTTGTCATAGGAGCATATAGTGTATTTTTCTAGTCTCTAACGTCACTTACCACCCCACCTTTCAATTTCTCTCCTACACATAACCAAAAGTACAATGCTGGTGAATAGAAACAACCATTTCTGTTCATTTGAATGTTATAAGCAATCCATTTTTATGTTTGACATATGCTGTGAAACTAATCAGCCTATAACAAAGCAGCAATTTTCTGTTCCGTAAACTTCAACATTCCTCCCCTTAACATCAGGAAAGAACTACAGAAAGAAAAAAAAATTAAAATTGTGTCACTTTTAGACAACTGAATACTTGAAAAACCTTAGATTGAGGTCTCAGTGTAGGTCTTAAACTTCTTTTGGCATTTAAAAGGGAAAGTTTTGTGAACACTGAATTCCAGCATGAAACAAAATAATATCCAGAATAATATTCTTTGTTAGAGCAAATAATAATTTACACAAGCTTTCAAAACCTCACAGTTTCCTTTTATAAGACTAGCATATTTCATGTATTTATAAAGACTGTGTATAATCATTCCATATACTCACAATAGCTCTTGGGCTAAGTTGCATTTTTTAAGGCTGACTTGTTTATAGTTTTATTTATTCTGCACCAAACTATTACATATTAATATAATACCTTTCATTGTAGAATCTATTCAATGTTTAAAGAGATAATTTTCATCTGCCAGTCTAATTGTGATGCCCACTGTATGCTTTTTATCTCTACTTGACACCACAGCATAAAATTTATCTTTAATGCCAATTATCCCAGTTTGCATCAATTAGATTCAGATAACTTTTGTCCTATTAAATTCCCCTCGTCTCCTTCATCTATCCAAGGATGCATACTAAAAAGGAAAAATAAATCCAAACAATTCCAACTTCAGATTCTTACATTTAGTCTGACCAATTCAGTCCTTTATTTAAGAAAAGTTAAATAGGGCCAATTGGACAAATGTGATCTTGAATTTCTTATGGGTTATTCTTTTTTATGAACATGGAGATAAGACTGATGTTTCCCTGTATAATCATGAATTATATAAACCTGACAAAATGCTTGACGTCTAGAAAATGTCCTTTAAGATTATATTCTGTCATACCTCAGTGATCGGTGTCCCATTAAATACTTCTCTTCTGCGCTATTATAAATGTAGCTGTTCTCATTCATAGCATTTATAGTGCTTGAGAGATGAGAATATATAACCATCCTTGGCCAGATTGTATCTGATGGGTGCATCTCCAACTTCATCAAACAGCTGGCAATGCCAATGAGGTGCCACTTAGAAATAATGGGGACCATTAGTAGTTGACAATGAGTTGTGTGTGTTTGCAGTCCACATGATGACAAGGCCTGTGGTGTGAGGGTGGGGTAAGACATGGTGGAAAGTGCTCAAGACTTAAAATTTATGAGCTCGATATTGAATCCGTAAGGCTGCAGAATTCCTAAGGAAACTATATTTTCAACTACTAATAGTCTCCATTAGCAGCTTTTTAATTTTCCCAGGCTGACCTTTACCCCATTCTTTGACTGTCCAACTGTTTTCCCTCTGTCATTCAGCCTAACTCCACCTATTCTTTACTCGCCCCCTTCTCCCTTCCCCCACCCCATTTTTTGCATAAATACCAACCTTTGCTTCGGGAGCACAGCTGAGCGCGAGTGAACGGAGAGTGCCCTGGGAAGGTAAATGATATAGAAACTTACCTTGGGGATTTGCGGCCATCACTTTGGGAGCAGAGCTGAGCAGGAGCAAACAGACAGCAGCCTGGCAAGAGTACTGAGGATTTCAACTGAAGGGAAAACAGAAAGGTCACATCACAGGAGGGCTGTGATTTGATTGGCTAATAAGGAGTATGCTAAGTTTGAATCTGTGTTAAATTTGAATGTTGATAATTTATTGGTTACAACTTGTGTTCAGGTTGAGAAAATATTCAGAGAGACAAAACCTGTTTTAAAAATTAAAAATAAACAAATTCTAAGCTAATTATACTAAAGGATGGAGGATTAGGTGATGTGTTGTTTCTGCATGCTGTGGGAGCTGGTGG
This sequence comes from Hemiscyllium ocellatum, assembly GCF_020745735.1. NCBI lineage: Eukaryota > Metazoa > Chordata > Chondrichthyes > Orectolobiformes > Hemiscylliidae > Hemiscyllium > Hemiscyllium ocellatum. The sequence continues at coordinate 65,557,912 of NC_083403.1, forward strand.
ACCCCATTGTGGTTCTCAGTGATCATGTCTATAATAAATGTTGGTTGCTTGAGGAATTCCAGCTCAGAGTCGATGAGCTGGAGTCTGAGCTTCAAACATTGTGACATATCAGGGAAGGATGCTGTGTTTCAGGAGATAGTCACAGCCCCATAACTCGAATTTGGCTAGTGGTCAGGGGCAGGAAGGTGTGACTATGAGTCAGGCAGGTAGAGGGATTAGAGGTAGAGTTGCAGGAGCCTCAGCCCTTGTCCTCATCCAACAGGTTCAAAGATTTTGCTCCCTGTGTTGATGGGAATGGGGACTGCAGGGAGGATGATCCCTGTGGGCCAGGGAGCCATTCAAGTGGGGGAAGAGAAGAGAAATGTCATTGTAATTGGGGATAGTATAGTTAGGGGCATAGACATTGTTCTCTGTGACCAAGATTGAGAATCCCAAAGGTTATGTTGCCTGCCTGGTGCTTGAGTTTGGGATATCTGCATCTGGGCTACAGAGGAACATGATGTGGGAGGGTAAAGATCCAGTGGTTGTGGTCCACATAGGTACCAACAACATTGATAAACTTGGGCAGAGGTTCTGCTAAGGGAGTATGAACAGCTAGGATGTAAATTGTAAAGCAGAATCAAAAAGGTAATAATCTCTGGATTACTACCTGAGTCACCAGCTAATTGGCACAGGATCAATACGATTAAACAGCACGGCTCAAAGGTTGGTGTGGGAGAAATGGATGTGAATTCATGGGACATTGACACCAGTACTAGGGAAGAAGGGAACTGTTCTAATGGGACCGACTTCATCTGAATTGCGCTGGGACCAGAGTGCTAGTGAGTTGCATATGTAGGACTGTAGGCAGGGCTTTAAACTAAATGGGGAGGAGGGGATGGAAAGGTTCAGTTATAGGAGAAATTAGAAAACCCAAACAAAAGGAGGAAGGGAGAGTGCAGGTTAGTGATGTGGCAAATGTCTGCCAGACAATAAAGGTGAGGGACAGAGCAGGTGAATATCTTTATGCACCAAAGAATAATTTAACAAAAGGAAATTTAACAGTGGAACAAATTTAAAAGCTTTGTATCTAAATGCAAGAAGCATTTAAAATGAAGTGGATAAACTAATCACACAGATAGATTTAAATGGGTATGACATAATTGGGATTACAAAGAATTAGCTGCAGGGTGACTAGGGATGGGAAGCGCATGTCTCAGGATATTTAGTATTTAGGAAGGACAGGCAAAAAGGAAAAGGTGGTGGAATAGCAATGCTGGTTAAAGAGGAAATTAACACAATACTGAGGAAGCATTTTCGTTCTGACAATATGGAATCCGTATGGCTTGAGTTGAGAAATACCAAAGGGCAAAAAACATTAGCGCTCTCGCATATAAATCGGTCCCCTGCCCCCACCAGCACCACCTTCCCCCCACACTGCCCTCAAAACTGCAGTGGTGATGTTGGGAATGGCATTGAACAGGAAACTAGACATGCATGTGAGAAGGGAGTACCAGTGATCCTGGGTAATTTTAATCCACACATAGATTTGATAAATCAAATTAGCCAGAATGCCATGGAGGAGGAATTCTTAGAGTGTATATGGGGTGATTTGCTTGACCAATATTGGAGGAACCAGCTAGACAACAGGTCATCTTATGTTGGGTACTGTGCGAGACCACTTGGGGATAAGCAACCATAACATGATAGAATTTTTTTCAAGATGGAGAGTGCGATAGTTGATTCTGAGGCCGGAGTGTTGAATCTTGATAAAGGAAGCCACGAAGATATGAGGTGTGAATTGGTCTTGATAGATTGGGGGAAGTTACTTAAAAGATGAGAGTAGATAGGCAATGGCAAACATTCAAGGAATGCATGGGGAACTGTGATAACTGTTTATTCCAATCGCACCGCCCCGTGGCCCAACATTTCAACTCCCCCTCCCACTCTGCCGAGGACATGGAGGTCCTGGGCCTCCTTCACCGCCGCTCCCTCACCACCAGATGCCTGGAGGAAGAACGCCTCATCTTCCGCCTTGGAACACTTCAACCCCAGGGCATCAATGTGGACTTCACCAGTTTCTTCATTTCCCCTTCCCCCACCTCACTCTAGTTCCAAACTTCCAGCTCAGCACTGTCCCCATGATTTGTCTGGACTTGTCCTACCTGCCTATCTCCTTTTCCACCTATCCACTCCACCCTCTCCTCCCTGACCTATCACCTTCATCCCCTCCCCCACTCACCCATTGTACTCTACGCTACTTTCTCCCCACCCCACCCTCCTCTAACTTATCTCTCCACGCTTCAGGCTCACTGCCTTTATTCCTGATGAAGGGCTTTTGCCCGAAATGTCAATTTCGCTGCTCCTTGGATGCTGCCTGAACTGCTGTGCTCTTCCAGCACCACTGATCCAGAATCTGTTTATTCCTGTCTGGCACAAAAGCAAAATGGGTAGGAGGGCCAATCCATGGATTATAAAATAATTAGAGATTGTATCTGATTCAAGAAAAACAATAGGTCTGCGGATTGGGAGCAGCTTAAAATTCGGCAAAAAACCACCAAGGAATTGATTAAGAAAGGGAGCATTCAGGACAAAAGTAAGTTTGCAGGGAACATAGAGACTGACACTAACAGTTTCTATAGGTAAGTGAAGAGAAAAATATTAGTGAAGGTAAATGTAGGTCCCCTACAGACAGAAATAGGGAAATGTATAGTACGGGTCAAAGAAATGGCTGAGCAACTGAATACATACTTTGGCTCTGTCTTCACAAAAGAGGATCCAAATCAAATACCAGAAATGTTGGCGAAAACGAAGTTTAGTGAGAGGGAAGAACTGACAGAGATTGTTATCAGTAGAGAAATGGTGCTGGCAAAATTGAAGGAATTGGAGGTGGATAAATCCCAAGGGCTTGATAATCTACATCCCAGAATACTTAAAGAAGCAGCTATAGAAATAATGGATGCATTGGTGGTCATCTTCCAAGATTCTATAGACTCTGGAAGAGTCCCTGCAGATTGGAGGGTAGCTAATGTTACTCCAGTATTAAAAAAAAAGAGGTCGAGAGAAACCAGGGAATTATAGAACAGTTAGCCTAATATCGGGCCTGGAGCTAACTCTCGAATCCATTATCAAGGGCTTTATAGTGGAGCATTTAGAAAGCAGTGGCAGAATCAGATGGAGTCAGCATGGATTTATGAAGGAGAAATTATCTTGACAAATCTGTTGGAATTCTAGGAAGATGTAACTAGAAGAGTTGACAAGAGGAAGCTAGAAAATGTGGTATATTTGGACTTTCAAAAAGCATTTGACAAAGTCCCACACAAGAGATTATTGTGCAAGATTAAATCACACATGGGATTGGCGAAGTGTATTAAGATTGATAAAAAAATGAGTTGACAGAAAACAAAGAATAGGAATTAATGGGTCCTTTTCAAAATTGGTAGGCAGTAACTAATGAGGTGCCACTGGGATTGATGCAAGGAGCCTAGCTATTCACAATATATATTAATGTTTTGGATGAGGACTCAAAATGTAACATCTCAAAGTTTGCTGATGCTATCAAGTTTGGTAGGAGAGTGAATTGTGATAAGAATGAAGAGATGCCTCAGCATGATCTGGACAGGTTGGGTAAAAGGGCAAATCAATGGCAAATGCAGTATAATTTGGATAAATGCAAGGTTATTCATTTTGGAAGCAAAAACAAGAAGACAGATTACTTCCTGAATAGCTGTAAATTGGGAGAGGGGAGTGTGCAGTGGGACCTGAGTGTCCTTGTACACCAGTCGCTGATGGTAGGCATGCAGGTGCAGCAGGCAGTCAAGAAGGCAAATGGTGAGTTGGCCTTAATTGCAAGAGGTTTCGAATACAGGAGCAGGGATCTGCTGTGGCAGTTATACAGGGCCTTCATGAAGCCACATCTAGAAAATTCTGTGCGGTTTTGGTCTCTTTTTCTGAGGAAGGATGCTCTTGCTCTTGAGGGAGTGCAGCGAAGGTTTACCAAACTGTTTCTGGGGATAGCGGGACTGATCTATTAGGAGTGATTGACTAGGTCAGGATTGTTTTCACTGGTGTTCAGATGGGGGGGAATGGGTGGCAGATGGGGATGGCGGGAGAGGATCCCATACAGACCTGTCAAATTCTAACAGTACTAGACATAGTAGATGCAGGGAGGATGTTCCACATGGTGGGTGCATCCAGAACAAGGGGTTACAGTCTGAGAACTTAGGGTGGACCATTTAGGATGGAGACAAGGAGAAATTTCTTCACTTAAAGAGTAGTGAACCTGTGGAAAGCATAACCACAGGAAGTAGTTGATGCCAAAACATTGAATATATTCAAGGGGAGGCTAGATATGGCACTTGGGGGAATAGGAAAAAGGTTATGGGCAGAAAGCAGAATTAGGTTAATAAGTTGGATGATCAGCCATGATTGCAATGAATGACGGAGCAGACTCAAAGGGCTGAGTGGCCTCCTCCTGCTCCTATCTTCTATGTTTCTATGTTTCTATGCTTTCCGACTTGCTATCAGTTTTGAAAGGTTATTGGAACTGAGATGTTAACTCTGCTTTCTCAACACAGATTTTGCCAGACCTGCTGAGTTTTTCCATCATTGTCTGTGTTTGAGTCAGTGAAGTTCCAATTGGCTTCCAGTGTGCTGAGCTCCGTCATGGACAAGGACAGTTCCTCTCTCCTTTCTCTCCCACGCTCTCTCTTTCTCTCTCCCTCCTCCATCCCATTCTCTCCCACTCATCTCTCCCTCTCCCTCTCTTTCTCTCTCTCCCACTCTTTCCCTCTCTCTTTTGGACAAATGATGGTTCCTCTTCAGCCAGCACTGATATTTTGTAACATCATTGCTACTAACTTCACCGACTTGAGATGCTAGTGTTCAATTCACAAGCACCAATGGCATGTTACAAATCACCTTTGACCAGCATCTGACCCTAACCATCTTCGCTCTGTATGTATTGCAAATGAATAATGAAAAGACAGCAGATTAAATGAAGCTGGAGTTTGCAAATGACTATTTCATCTATTTGTTGCTACAATGTCCAACAGGTGTGGATCCTATGCTTTCACCCTTCAAACTGACACTTACTCTGCTCGTTTTAAATTTGCCACGGCCATTTTCTTATAGCACTTCATATCACAAACTGCAGAGAGTTGTAACCACAGCCCAGTGCATCACGCAAGCAAATCTTCCATCCAGTGACTCCATCTATATTTCTTGCTGCCTTGGGGAAGACATCTAAAATAATCAAATGCCCCTTCCACCACAGTTATAATCTCTTCCAAATCTTCCACCAGACAGAAAATACAAAAGCTTTAACACAAGTACAAACAGATTCAAGAACAGTCTTCCCCTGAATGGACGTGTCAAATTTTAACTTTAATGTTGACCACATTCTTTGTGCACTTTTGCTGCAGCCATGACATTGCATTCTTCACTCTGCTCTACCACTTTTCTGCACTTTTTATGGTATGATCTCTCTCTATTGCATACCTCACAAAGCTTTTCACTGTACCTAGGTACACATGACAATAATAAATGAAATCAATCAGCAAAGTCCCTGGTGAAGAGAAAGTGATGTCTGTGAAAGTAGCTCATGGTTGACACCATCATTGTGGGCCCCTTCTGATCACCAGGTACCTCCTCAGAATCTTTATGCCCCCTTTTACCTTGCATTCCTCTGACAGCTGTTATGGACTCGGCCAGACCACTCAAAACATTCTTAAGCAGGCAGCCCAGACAATAACTTTGCAATTTGTTTTGGTAAGTATACAGGTACAGTGAAAATTACCTGGAGTAAGGTAGCTAGGTTGACTACTAGATTTTAAAGCAGACAAAAATTTCTTCATAAAATTACACAATGAAACACAATGAACCCCTACAGAACTCAATGTACCCAACTAGACTTAATTATGCTGTTCAGAATATACACAACAGTCCCAAACTTCCTTTAAAAACCAGTATAAATGGAACACATGCTTACAGGTTGAAGTTGAAGGGCAGAAAGGAGAGAGAATTTCCACACAGCTTCCTGTTGAACTTCCCAGTTCAAGACTGAGCTAAACTGCTCAGCTCAGCTAGAGAGCTGACCAGGCCACTTTCATTATAAAGGTCGCTTCTAAAACATGACCACTTTGGCCTGAAGTCTCATCTGTTCACATATAAACAAAAGGCTTCTCAGAATCCTTTTCATGCCTGTACCAACCAGACTGATCGGAGCCCAGCACGGTTTATTGCCCCTCTGAAAAAAAGTCAAGGACAGAGTATCCTTGAGCCAAGGGACAGTTTTTAGAAAAAAAGAGACTAGCTTTGCGACACAGCACATTTCCCCATGTGGAGACCCACCACAGCGAACTTTGCTTACAACAGTCCTTCTTGCTCTTGGAACTCTTAATGATGTCCACCCATGTTCTCTATTAATAGTCTCCCTATGGATACAATGACTGTGGTTACCACCGATAACTATAACCTCCACAACACCCTTTCGTAGCCTTCTATTTCTTTGGCCATACTCAAAACAAAAAAAGTTGAGTTACCAACTCCCCCATCACTGACCTTGCCTCACCTCTACAAACACCCCAGTTTTGATTCCCTCGCTCCCTTTTGCAGTTATCCTCTTGCTGTTTCTGCAGCAGCACTCTGGAACCCTCTTGAATGAAGGGATGAATCTCCTGGACCATTTTAATACCAGAACTCTGACTGATTTCAATAAGCAGCCCCTCCACTTGCCTTTCCAGACCCCTCTCTTCACAGACTGATGATAGACAATTCCCCTGACTGTATGTGCTGGCCCTGCAGGACTGACTGCTGTACACTTCCCAGACTATACTTGGACAGATCACCCGACCATAAGCAAGCAGAGATCTGACAGTGTTAAAATGCTTCGATTGTGTGCCCATGACTGATGGTACCAGAACCCTTGACTTGATTGAGGACTCTCTCTCATCAGTTTCCAAAGTGGTTATTTGTTTGAATGCATGTGCTGCATATTTATCATACATGCAGCAGGCACATGCTACACCACCACACGCCCCAGACTAGTCCCTTCTGACAAACATGATGAGCAACCTGTTTGTGTGCCTGCACTAAAGAATACCTCAATATGGCAGTAGTGATAGTTAACAGGCACAGACTGCATGGGTGCTCGAAACAAGCAAGTAGGTGCTCAGTGAGCTAGTGCTGAGAGAGTAAGTGAGCAGCCCTGAAATACAGCTTGGTCCAAACCGTGACTTTGTTGCCTGTCCCGGCATGCAAACTGTCCCTGCTGCATCCTTACGATGTTGGGTTGTCAGATTGTCCCACAGTTGGAGGCTGTGTTGTCTATATGGCTAGCAAGTATTTTGGAGACATGCTGTGATGGTCAGCAAATGTCAATGTTTGTGGATGAGGGATATGTGTAGCTGGTTCCCATGGACCTGCTGTTTGTGCAACCTCGAGCTTGTTTGGACCAGGCAATGAGCAGAGTCTGCCGGGTACCCGTATTGGTTTCCATGTCGATTTTTCTCAATGTTTGGCTTGATTGGTGAGTTTAGTTAGATAGGAAGTCAAATATTAATGAGGTGAATTGGGCTGACAGCAAGGCATTTAACAAGCAATAATCAGCCTATACTATATGAACTTTTTATTCAAGTCTGCTACAACCCATGATTTTCAAACATCGATAAGATTCCTCCTATAAATTTCACTCGAACAGTAGAATGCCCTTGGGGATGAAGATTGCTATTGGTATGATTTGCATAATCTTGGCTCTGCCTACAGGGCACAGGTACATTCCAGCCAGAAATGCAAAGGTACAAGTGCAGCATTGTAGTAACTGCACATCAAGCTCTATTATTTCATTGTTGCCAAATGTAAGAGCAGAAAAAAGGACTAAGCAGCTCACATTTAGGTGTTCAGATGAGAAACTTGTACAATAGAAACTGACATTCAGTGTAAAGAGAGCAATGTTGACATACTGAGAGCTGCAGTCAATATTGTAGAGCTATTTTAGCAAGCAGGTCTTTGTTACAAATAGACTGTAAGTTTTTTTTATTGCTTTAATGCAGGTTTGCACTGCTCTGATTTTGAAGCAAACAATATAATAAATTCTGCATGTGTTTATTTTAATGAGATAATTTTTGATTTGGATGTCATACTCTGCAATAAAAACATGTTATTTATTCAATTGTTTTAAGTCTCTGCTTTAGATACAGTCAAAATGAATTGGAACTTGCACATATTCTCATCTTAAGCATTATATTTCTTATTACTGATTGACTTCAACTGAGAAGAAGTGAATGCCATACAGTTTTTCAGAAAATAATAATGTTACCCCTTACTGTTATAGGAAATTAATGCCATTCCAAACATTTTTTCAATGTAGATCAAGCTTCTGTAGATGGTAGCAGCTAAGACCATTGACCCATTAAAACAAATTCTTTCATGATAAGAAAATATTATAAGTGGAGTTTGAAGTAAATATCTTTGGTTATAAACATAGTAACAGAGAACAGATTATGCTTTAATTTATGACTACCCAGGGATGATTTCAACCTGTTTACTCCTGGCATGAAGCAGGAAACAAGACAGTGTTAGGCAGATTCCTTTATTTGTCAATTTTTCAGTAATACATTGATTTCTAAAGACAGAGACAAAATATTATTAAAATAGTTATCATGCTAGGGGATCAGTGAAGTTTATTTGCATGGTTGGCATGCCCGCACTGTGAGGACAGCAATATGGACTGAAAGCTTTTCTGTTCCAATCCCTGCCAGTTCACAGAGCAGAGACTGCTGGATCAGCAGCATGTCTGAACCAGATGAAGGGCAGTGGCTGAGTAGTGTCTTAGCCAGCTGTGTGGCCAAGTCTCTGGGGATGCTTTACTGTCTCTTGATCAGCAGGCAGATTGTAGAACCTCATAAATTTGCCTCAGATTGAAGGAACAACTAAGCCAATTTTATTACAGAACTTGCCATCTAACTCAGCAAAAATTAGTATTTATGGCAGACACAGGAAAACATTTCCCATTTTAGAAAATATTTACTGGAACATCTCAGTATTTACCTGAGAGTAGGATTAATGCATTCTTATATGAATCACGATTTTAAATTATAGTTGTATCGATGTGCTTTCTTGTCAAAAAGGTTTCCTACAATGTAGCATTAAATGACTATGACATAAACCATGCTCTTTCTAAGCAAACTATTTGTGAGAAATCACATATTCAAAAGTGAGGCAAAACTATTGTAAGGGTGAAATGTATTGTTTTTAAATGAGACAATGAGAGGATGTCCTTTGTCCTCTATAATTGAAATTGAGGTTTCAAAAGCATACAGGAGTCATTTTGGCTTTGTAGCGTAGAATGGAACGGGCGAGGGCAAAATGGTAGCTTTTCCTGATTTCCATTTTAATTTTCTTTAATTTTCATTGGAATTAAATTTGGGAAAGATATGTTCAAAATGTCTGTTGATTCATAATTGTCCATTTTATACTTCCACAGAGGAATAAACCCAAATGTCATTTTTTTCTGTTGTTATGGAATAACGGTATCACTGGCAAAGCTGCATGATTTGCTCATTCTAATTGTCCTTGAGAAGTTGGGTGCAAGCCATTCTCTTGAATGGTTGTACTTCATCAGGTACACTTTAATACTGTGTCCTGACACAGTGACAGTAAAAGACCATTGAAGCAGTTCCACTTCATGATTTGGAGAGGAATTGAAAGCAGTGGTGTTCCCCATTATCTTTAGGTCTTGATCTTCTATGTGCTGGAGACCATGGATCAGAAGATTTTGGCAAGGGAGGCTTGGAAAGCTACTGCAGTTTTCTTGTAAATGGTACAAACTGCTGTTGATGTGGATGGGGGGAATGTTGAAGGTGGGTAGATGGGATGCCAATCAAACAGACTGCTTTGTTCTGGAAGGTATCAAGCTCCTTGTGCGTTGTTGGTGCAGCACTCATTCAGAGAAGTGCAAAGTATTCCAGCAAAATTCAGACTTGTGCCTTGTGTAATGGATCACACATTTTTCCTTATCAGACAATAAACTGGAATGGAAGTCAAATTGATACATAACTGAAATACCAGGAATGTTTTATAACTTGAAAAATCATGAGGTGCACGTTTTTAGCTGTGTCAGGCAATGCTACTGCTGAAACAATGGCAATGGCATACTGAAGAAGGGCTTAGGCCCGAAATGTCGAATCTGCTGTTCCTTGGATGCTGCCTGACCTGCTGCGCTTTTCCAGCAACACATTTTCAGCAATGGCATACTATCAAGCACCACGAGTTTTTGAATTAAGGGGAAACTGCCTGATGGTAGCCCATTGATTGATTCCACTATAGTTCATTACAAATAATTGAGTACAAGCCACCTTAAGACCTCCAGACGTGGCCAACTGCAAATATCTGTCTCCTCCTTCCCAGGATGAGAATGAAAAGACCAAAAACAAAACCCAGAAATCTGAAAGGAGAGAATTCTCATAAGAAAATGTTTGGGTCCACCAAATCAACTAACAAATTGAAGAATGATGATCCCTTTATAACAACATTGTCTTCATTGTTGAACTCAAATGAAACTCTATGAGTAAAATTAACCAATTCTTGCGATCTGAATTTTTGATCTTTGGAATTTTGTTTCCTATTGATGCTTTCTCCACCCACAAAACCTATATCAAACCAATGGTCCTTTGACTTCTTAATTGTGAATGAGCGAGTCTGTGTTTGGATTTTTAAAAGGGATATAGTTTAATTTTTTGTGTATTTGTAGATTAGTAGTCCTTTCATTTGCTTATTATTAGTAAAGGTTAAGTGTATTACAATAAGTAGACCTACTTTCTAATATTGACACAACCTGATATGAATTTGAATTTGAAACAAAAACAAAAGAGCTGTGTTTCTCCAGCAATTTCTGTTTTTGTTTCAGACTTACAGCATCTACAGTTCTTTGTTTTGTTTTAGTGTGAATTTGTTTTAATTTCTCTTTTGAAATTGACTACTATTCAAGACAAAAACAAATCAGGAAAATTAGTTATCTTCATTATCTTTATGGCTGGTCCAATCCCGTTTCTGATTACTGATAATCACCAGGATGTTGCTAGTGGGGGATTTAACAACAGTAAGATGAAGAAGATTCATGATGTATCAGTATTCTGATTTGGAAACCTGATTTGAAGTTTGACTTGTATTTCTATTTTGTACATGTTAAGAAGAGGAGACATGGCTTTAGATATATTTTAGATTTGTTCTGTGAATGGTGTCAGTGTGGCTAACCTTGATATATGCATTTTAATTAGTTTATAGTCAAGGGGTAGAGCTTGAAATGACCAATTCAGTTCATTAGAAACAAGGGTCAAGGAAAAGTAATGAAACATACTGCTGTAGGCTAGCAATAAGGCAAATTATAATACAGGGAGACAGAAAGGCAAAACCATCCAAAAGGCCAGGCCAGGAAGCTGAGAGTATCGAATGTGTTTGGTCTGTAAGCAGGAAGCTTGGCTAGTTTAGCTCAATTGGCTGAATGGCTGGTTTATGTTGCAGAGTGACATTAACAACACAAATGTAATTCCAGTACAGACCAAGGTCACTACAAAAGCCCTGCCTTCTCAACATTGCCCTCAATGAGGTGTAGGGATGTCCATCATCAGTCACCATCAGTCACCATCAGTCACCTGTCTCTTTACTGAAAGTTTATATTATCGAAATCAGTAACCAATTGCAGCTGTGCCAAATGAAAAAGGAACTTTAAAGTGGAGGGAGACTAGGTGATCCTTCAATGAGGTTTGAGTTTCTATAAAAGTATTGTTGTGAATGGAACAGTTGAACCTTTATTGCTGATATTTCTAATAAGACTTTTTTGTGCAATGAACAGTGATTTTTTTTGCTAAACATAAATTAGCAGCTTCTCATAACTATTTTCTGTTATTGACCACCATCATAAAAAAAACAAAATGAAACTTAGTCTCTCAAGTCAGATTTCACTTTGGGAGTCAGGATTTGAGGTTTTTAGTTCTACAATTAGTTGGGACCACAAAAGTAATGGTGTTGAATTTCAAGGAAAGGTGGTTAGATTTTCTCTTGTTGGAGATGTTCATTATTGCCTAGAACTTGTGTGGTGCAGATGTTGCTTACCATATAGTCACTCAGGATGGACTGTTGTCCAGACTGACTACATATGAACACAATTGTTTCAGTATCTGTGGACCAGAGAATTATGCAACAAAAAACAACAAATATCTCCACTTCTGACTTTCTAATGGAGGGAATGTATTTGATTAAACTAGATGGACACAGAGCTTTAGTGGACTAATAATTCCAGGCCAATATTTTGGTGACATGGATTTGAATCCCACCAACATCCAATTTTGTCCAAAAAGTATACAATTTGTAAGCAGTCAATGTGGCATTTTATAAATTTCTGCTTTGGAAAGAACATCAGTCTGAGTTCAGGTTGGGATACAGACAAACTCTAACCTCACACCTTTAATACATTGTCTGAGCTGAGATGTCACCTTTTTTTTATCCACTGATAAAACCTTAAGTTATCTCAGAGCTGTGACTTGAAAAATATTCTGGGACTTACATATTTATTAATTGATACCTGCATCCTCATTGAAGACTTAACAGCCATCTAGGTTTCTCTAATACATTGCATCAGTTGTATGACACTTTGATCTTTTACTTATAAATTCTGTGTCCAATGTCCCTGGCCCACTACCTGACGAAGGAACAGTGCTCCAAAAGCCTATTGGAACACTGCTCCTTCAAGTAAACCTGTTGGACTCTAACCTGATGTTTTGTGATTTTTAATTTAATGTTGAGAGAAGTTCAGTGGCCTCAACAGAGTTGTCATGATTAAAAATACTACTCTCTCACTCTCTGTTCTCTCTTGTATTAACTCCAGTCTTACTGCACAGAATAGTCTACTTCCCATCTCCCTTCACTCTTCCAGAATTATTGCAGCAGACGTCACTCCGGCTCCTCCACTTTATATTCTCACATTCGCCAACATAAGAAATATGAGCCGGAATAGACAATTCAGTCTCTCAAGCTTGGTTCTCCATTCACTAGTCCATAGTTGATCTGATTGTTAAATTAAAGGTAGTTCCCTTCCTGCCTCTGCACCATCTTCCATAATCTTGACTCTCTCATTAATCAAGATGTTGACTCAGCCTTGAATATTTGCATTAATCCAGCCACGACTGGTCTACTATGGAGTGGAGGAATCCAAGGACTAACCACCTGCTGAGAGGAGAGGTATAACTTCATGCTGGTCATAAAAGGAAACCTCTTAATTTGAAAATGTACCTGCTAGTTTTGCATTTCCTGCATGAAGGAAAATATCTCTCTACATTGATTCAATCAACCTCATTCATTACCTTATATGTTTCAATAAGATATCTTCTCGTTCCTTTAAATTCCAAAGATAAAAGTGTCTGGTAAAAGCCTGGCCAAAATATTTAGGCAACTGTTTCCCTTCACCACACATTGCATCACCTGAAGTTTAAACTGCAACTTGACAATTCTGAATTGGCCCAACTTGCTTAATACTTCATCAGAAGACAGTCCCTTCATTTCACTTGGTAACCGGCTCTGAGGTGTCTCAAATGCAAATATTCTCTCCATAAATAAAGAGCAGAAAACTGTGCACAGTAGTTAATGCATGGTCACATAATACCTACATAACTGTAATTTGGAGGTGTTGGACTGGTGTGGATAAGGTTAAAAGTCACACAATACTAGGTTATCGTCCAACAGGTTTGTTTGGAAGAAACAGCTTTCAAAATGCTGCTTCTTCATCGGGTGGTTGTGGAGCAGAATCATACAGCACAGAATTTATAGCAACAGAATTGCAGTGTCATGGAATGTAACATTAAACAAATTTAGATTAAATCTTTCCTCTTTCAGAATGGTTTTGCTAGTTTCAGTTCGTTACTATGTAAATCCCAGAACGCCTTTTCAGTCACATTCTTACGATAACTTCAGATTTTCTAAAAAAATATGTTATCTCAGCCCAGACAATGTATTAAAGGTGTGAGGCTAAAGTCTGTCTGTGTCCCAATTTGAGACAGACTGGTTCTATTTCTAAAGTGCGATTTACAGAATCTTACATGGATTTATTGTTGGTTAATAATGTTTTGAGCAAAATAAAATATAATTCTGTAAATATAGATTCACTCCAACTTGCATGCGTGTGCGTGCAGGAGAGACAGAGTGAGTGTGTGTACTTGAATGTGTGCACGTGGGTGTGAGTGCACGTGAGAGAGCCTGTGTATGTGTGTATAAGCGCTGTAAAGTATGTGTGTGACTGTGATAGGATATAAGCCTGTGAGAGGGTGCGTGTGTGGGTGTGAGTGTGGGGTGTGTATGTGTGCATATGAGAGAGAGCTTGTATATGAGAGAGGGTCTGTGTTAGTGTGTGAAAGTGTGTGTGTTTGTGCATGCTTGTGTGTGGTTGTGTGCGCTTCTGTGTGTGTGTGTGTGTGAGAATGTATAATATAGTGGGGTCACCTGCAGTGTGACATGAACCCAAAGTCCTGGTTGAGGTCACCCTTATGGGTACGGAACTTCGCTATCAGTCTCTACTCGGCCACTTTGCATTGTTGCATGTTCCGAAGTCCATTTTGGAGGATGGTCACCCAAAGGACGAAGGCCAAATGTCCTGAACTGCTGAAGTGTTCCCCAACTGGAAGGGAACACCCTGGCCTGGTGAATGTTACGTGGTGTCCATTCATCCGTTGTCATAGCGTCTGCTCGGTCTTGCCAATGTACCATGCCTCATGGTATTCTTGCTTAAATTTGTTAAATATATCAGCTGCATGACACTGTAACCATTTACTATAAATTCTGTGTTTTATGGTTCTGCTCCACAACCACCTGATGAAGAAGCAGCGCTTGAAAGTTAGTGCTTCCAAATAAATCTGTTAGACTATAACCTGGTGTTGTGTGATTTTTAACTACATGACTGTAGTAAGACTTCACTACTTTATAGTCAGGCAGAAAAAGCACCATTCAATTTGTCTTCCTAATTACTTGCTTACCTGCATGCTGACGTTTTGAGATTTATGTGCTGGCACATCAAGACCCAGATTTCTCTGTCCACTACATTCTGTGCTCTATACCTCTTTAAACAATTTTCTGCACTTTAATTATTCCTTCCAAAGTATATAACCTCATATTTTAACACATAATATTCCATCTACCTTGAAACTGGCCATTAGTATTCATTATCCAGCTAAGGACAGTGGAAAGGGTTTGATGGTGGC
Source organism: Hemiscyllium ocellatum (assembly GCF_020745735.1). Classification (NCBI taxonomy): domain Eukaryota; kingdom Metazoa; phylum Chordata; class Chondrichthyes; order Orectolobiformes; family Hemiscylliidae; genus Hemiscyllium; species Hemiscyllium ocellatum. The sequence continues at coordinate 65,573,136 of NC_083403.1, forward strand.
AGCCCAGTCATTGGAGCTGCAGCTCTGAAGGCTGAGCAACCCTACTGGGTGAGATAGTCAGTTCTGAAGAATGTAGATGACCTTGGGATCATGGAAGAGTCATTTAAAACTACATTTTTAAAAAATTTTGAAGTCAAGCGTCAGAGGAGAAAAACAGAGGTAAAAACAAAGACTGCAGATGCTGGAAACCAGATTCTGGATTAGTGGTGCTGGAAGAGCACAGCAGTTCAGGCAGCGTTCATATCTTAAAACAAGATATAATCAAAGGGGAGTGGCCAGCTAGCTGTGTTGCTAGTCTTTGTTTAGATGAGAGTTTTTGATTCAGTTCAGCAGCAGTGTGTGTGTGAAGAAGGGTTGCTGAGGCAAGTCCAGCCAGGTACACACTCTCTCCGACTTTAAACCTATAAACCCCTGGTTTGTTTCATTTTTACGTTTGTGTTAAGGGATGAGCATATTGGGACTGAAGGCTGAAGGGAGGCTTAGTGAGACAGTGGGGCAAACTAATGTGGAAGAACAGAGAGTTAAAATGGCAAGGTTAGCAGCTGGGATAGCAACGGCTCTTTCAGTCACCAAGAGTTCTCTGGGGGTGGAAGAAGTGACCTTGAGGGTTTTACAAAAGGTAGTTAAGGCCAAATGCAGGAATTAGTAGACAAGCTGGAGCTGCCACCCACTGTGAGGAAAGATGAGATGTTCACAGCAATAGCTCAGCATTGGAATTTGATGGAAACACCATTAGGATCTGTAGAGATGGCAAAACTTCAATCGAAAATGAATTTTAGCTTGAATTAGAGGCAAGAGATAAGGAAAAAGAAGCATAAATGAAATGGTTTGAGATACGAATGAAAGCAGAAGAGAAAGGAAACAAGAGAGAGTTTCAACTTTGGAAAATGACAATTAGAAAAGAAAGTCAGCATAAAAGGATGGAGATAAAGGCTGAAGCGAGGCTTAGTGAGGCAGTGGGGCAAACTCATGTGGAAGAACAGAGAGTTAAAATGGCAAGGTTAGCAGCTGAAGTGGCTGATGATTATGAGCTGAACAATGAAACATCATTTGGCTTCCAGAATTAATTTCAGTTGATGAGGGATAGAAATTTTGGCAAAGAGAAATCCTCAAATGGAAAGGGAAAGGTAGATCTCAATGAAGATCATAAGGATAACTTACCACAGGGTGAAAAGGAAACCCTTGAAGGGGACAAAGAAGGTAAAAAGCTCTGGTGTTTCCATTGCAAAAAAGTGGGCCACATGAAATCAGTGTTGGTGGGCCAGGAAATAGCCAGATGTCAGAACACAGGATAAGCTTGGGACTTTTGTTGGAATGGTAACAGAAAGCACAGTGGAAGTGTGAAAGCTGCATCAGAGTGTACAAGCTAGTCGGTGGTTGGTTAAGCAGGAAGTATCGGATCTGCTTTGAAAATATACCTGCAAAGGTAAAGTTTATTCACATACATCAGAGTAGCAGGTAAAGAGGTTACAATATTAAAGGCCACAGGATCCTCTCAGTTTGTGATGCTGAAGGATGAGGAGATACGTCCACCTGCAGGACTATTGCCAGAAAAGGTACTGGTAATGGGAATTCACGTTGAACCATAAAGTGCTCAGTTATGTAAAGTGGGGCTAGAGTGTCCAGAAAAATGTGGAGAATTTGTGACAGGAACACTGGACAAACTTTCAGCTCCAAGAATACAATTTGTCCTTGCGAATGATATAGCTGATTCACTGGTAGGCATGCTGCTTACTGTAAATGAAACAATGTTGGATTTTTTTACCCTGGAATCTTCCCTGATTGTGTTGTAACTAGGTCAGAGTCACCAGTTGAAGCAGGATCAATCAAAGAGTATAGAAAAGGAAGCTGAACTGGCATCAGGAGAGACTGTGTTTGATCACAGAGACTGTGATGAGACACAAGAAGAGCAAATAGGTAATAATGCAAATATCATTAGCTCTGCAAAACTCATTGAGTTACAGTGGAAAGATGAAAATATAAAACAGTTGGATCAAAAGGCACATACTGGGATGGAATCTGAATGTATCCCTGAGTGTTATTACCTGCAAAATGATACTGTAATGAGGAAATGGAGACCATCACATAATCAAGCAGATGAGAAATGGGGAGAAATTCATGAAATTGTCTTGTCAGTAGGGTCTCGTGGGAAGGTATTGTGAGTGGTGCATGAGCTACCACTTGGAGGTCAGTTAGGGGTGAGGAAAACACAGGCTCAAATACACAGACTCTTTCTATTGGCCTGGACTACAAAAGGATGTAGTTGAATTTTGCCAGATCTATCATACATGTCAGGTAATATCAGGACAACCACAGGTGGCAATAAAATCTGCACCATTAATACCTATTTCAACATTTGAGGAACATTTTACAAGAGTTTTAATTGATTGCATAGATTCCCTACCTCAAACAAGAAGTGGGAATCTGTTTGTTAACATTAATGGATGTATCGACTAGATTTCCAGAGGCCATCCCATTATGCAATATCACAGCTGAAAGGATTGGAGAGGAATTACTCAATTTCTTTACTGGGAACAGACTACCAACAGAGATACAATTTGATCAAGGGTCAAGCTTCACATCCAAACTATTCAAGGAAGTTATGGACAGCTTAGGAATAAAACAATTCAAATGCACTGCGTGCCATCCAGAATTACAGGGAGCACTAGAAAGATGGCATCAAATACCAAAGACCATGTTGGGGGCTTATCATCAGGACTACCCAGATGATTGGGATTAGGGAATTCCATTTGTGTTTTTTACGATCAGAGATGCACCAAATGAATCAACTAAATTCAGTCCATTTGAATTAGTTTTTGGGCATGAAGTGAGAGGGCCATTAAAATTAATTAAGGGGAAGTTAGTAAGTCAGAATTCAGAGACAACACATTTGGACTGTGTCAAATTTTAGAGAACAATTAAATAAAGCTGGGAGTTGGCTGGACAGCATTTAAAATTATTGCAGCATGCAAAGAAACAGGAAATAGATAAGAAATTAAAAATTCATAATTTTTGCTATGGGGATAACATATTAGTGTTACTTCCAGTGATAGGTGAAAGCAAGGTTTAGTGGACTTTATCAAATTGAAAGGCAATTGGAGAGGCGAACTACTTGATAGGGACTCCAGACAGGAAGCAATCTCACAGAGTGTGTCATGAGAACATGCTCAAAAGTTACTTTGACAGGGAAAGAAAGCAAGAGGAGAATGTGTTAATGATTACACACAGAGGGAAGAACCAATTTCAGAGGATTCTGAATTGGACATTCCTCAAATTAAATTGGACAATGAGGAAGTTGTCAAAGATTGGGATAAAGTATTGAGTTAACTTCCTGAGAAAAATAAAAATGACCTGAGAGAGTTATTACTATCACATGAGGAGATATGCAGAAATACACTGGGAAGTACTCACCTAATTGTGCATGATGTAGATATAGGAAATGCTGTTCAGATTAAGCATAACCCTCTAAAGTTGGCACAGATTCAGAAGGAGATTTCAGTGTTTATATCACCAGCAACACATGTTCCAAGACGACATAATCAAAGTGAGTTACAGCAACTGGAGCTCACCTATAGTCATGATGCCAAAGCCAGATGGTATCCAATGGTTACGTGTGGCCTATTGCAAATTCAACGCCATGAGAAAGACTGGTGCACATCCAATTCCGGGGTTGGAAGGCTCTGTTGAAAAGGTGGGACAAGCAACTTACATTTCTACTTGCTCAGATACTACTGGTAGATGACTTTGTCAGAGAAAGAAAGACAATTTCAGCTTTTGTAATGCCAAAATGGACTGTACCAGTTTAAAGTCATGCCATTTGGCATGAAAAACACTCATGCCAAATAAGGTCATTGCCGGATGAGACTACCCAATAAGGTCATTGCCGGATTACCCAACTCTGTTGTGTACATCGAGGACCTGGTGATTTTTAGTCACACATGGAAGGAACATTTACAATATTTATCAGACTTGTTCAATCAACTTTGGAACGCAGGCTTGGCAATGAACCTTGCCAAAGCCCAAGTCACCTTCCTGGGCCAAGTTATTGCACACGGACAAAAGTGAAAACAAAAGTTATTGCGGAATTTCCCACACTGTCGGCAAAAAAAGCAGTACTATGGTTCCTGTGTTGAATGGATTTTATCAAACATTTGTGCCAAATTTTAGCAGTGTGGCTACTCCACTCATTGAATTGCTAAAGAAAGGCAAGACGTTTGAGTGGACAGTGGAATCAGAAGGCATTTGACAGCTTAAAAATAGTGTTAAACACTGCCCCAGTATTCGCCACACCTAATTACGCAAAGCCTTTCAAAGTGGCTATTGATGCCAATGATGTGGGTGTCAGTGCTGTGCTCCTGCAGGAAGACAATGAGAAGATAGAAATACCTATCGGGTATTTCTCCAGGAAGTTGAGCATTAGCAGAAATATTCAACAATTGAAGAAGAGACTTTGAGCTTGGTGTTGGCACTACAACATTTCACCAGCAACACACCTGAGACAATCTCATACACTAATGATAACCCATTGAAATCTATGGAGAAATTTAAGGACAAAAATGCCAGATCATTTAGATAGAGCCTATTGTTACAACCATTCAATTTGAAAATTGTCCATGCAGCAGGTTGATGATGCATTGTCAAGACTCGAATGAGAGATGGAGGCATTCGGTAGTGGGAGAACTAAGGACTGAATCGAAATGTAGTTGCGCATATTTTCATGTTTATGGTCAGTGAATGTATATGTGTGTTTTAGGGTACAGACCACTATTTGTTGGGGTTTTGAAAAATCAAGTCACCTTTGGATATTGTTGGTTCATTTTTTAAGGGGGTGGGAGCACGGAGTCACAATGTTGATCTTTTTACAAGGTTACTATGCCCTTGACTTTGTTTGCAGAGAAGAGGTAATTGGCCAGGCTCCAACTAGGCTAGGTTTGAAGATTTATTGGGGCCTTTTTGTTTACCCCCTAGCAGACAATGCCTTCGGTCTAAGGCTTTCATTCTTTTAAAAAAGTATAATCAAAGGGGAGTGGCCAGCTAGCTGTGTTGCTAGTCTTGGTTTAGATGAGAGTTTTTGATTCAGTTCAGCAGCAGTGTGTGTGAAGAAAGGCTGGGGCAAGTCCAGCCAGGTACATTCTCTCTCCGAGTTAAAGCCCGTAAGCCCTGGTTTGTTTCATTTTTACTCTTTGTGCTAAAATATGTGTTTATGGGGATTGTTGTGAATATTTTTGGAACAACCTCATTAAGTTAGGATAGTCTAATAAGTTTTGGATAGGATAAGTTATCCAGTATTTTATTTCCTTTTTTTGTGTTTAATTCCATAATTTTGTAAATAAGTTCTTCTTGTTTAAAACATGGCAGTCGGATCAGGTAATTCACTCTGGATATATCCACTATACACTTACCTAAAACAAATAGCAACATTATGGTCTGGGTTACCTGCTTAAAAATGCTTTAAGAGGTCTAACCTGGTCTATAATACTATGCTGATTTGGAAACATATCAGTGTACTTTTACTGCTGTTGGATCAAAATCCTGGAACTCCTCCCTATAAGCAATGTGGTGTACCGACACTATAGTTCAAGAAAGTAGCTCAAGGAACAATTGCAGGTGTGCAATGGTTCTCTTCCAAAACTCACTAACATTGCCAGCTCTCCGAATTCTGAAGTGGTGTTGCTGTTCCTCGTGGCTGCTAGCCTTTGACTGTCTGACAGCTTCAGTCGGGGTGGGTCATCGATTTCCCAGGCAAATCAACAGGGTGACCACTGAAGTATCTGAAAGGCACTTGATGCAGAAGACTCTCTGAACGACAGCACTGTGAGGTTTTTCAGTTGTAATAATGGCCACACCCTGACTTAACTTGGAAATGGAAAAACCCAGCTTGAGTTTTGCATGAGAAACCCATCCTGATCATTAATCAGTAGGGTGCCCCTCGAGGAGGCCTGTCTCACCTACAGACTGTCTCCACAATAAGAAATACTTACTAGTCATCACATCCAGCATAGGTTCATGTCAGGTATAGTTTCATAACAATAGCAGCAGGAGTAGGCCATTTGGCCCATCAAGCCTGCACTGCCATTCATTAAATCATAGTTGATTCATCCATTGTCTCAGCTTCTCCTACCTGCATTATCCACATAAACCTTAATTCCCCTACCATACAATTGTCCATTCAGCTGTGTCTTGATTATATTTAATGAAACTGTCTCTCTTGCTTCCTTGGACAAAGAATACCAGATTTGCTACGTTCTGGGAAAAGCAGTTTCTCCGCATCTCTGTCTTAAATCTACTCTGCCCAATCTTGAGGCCATGTCCCCTAGTCCTAGTCTCACCCACCAGCGAAAACAACTTGCCTGCCTCTACCTTATCTATCCCTTTCATAAGATCCCCTCTCATTCTTTTAAATTCTACCAGGTACCGTCCAAGGTGACTCAACCTTTCTTCATAGGATAACCCCCTCATCTCTGGAATCAACCTGGTGAACCTCCTCTGCCTCACCTCTAAAGCCAGTATATCCTTCCTCAGAACTGCACACAATACTCCAGGTGTGGCTTTACCAGCACCTTGTACAATTACAGCACAACCTCCTTGCTTTTAAAATCAGTCCCTTGAGCAATGAAAGCCAATATTCCATTTGTCTTCCTAATTACCTGTTGCATCTGCAAATCAATTTTTAGTGATTCATGTACAAACATTCCTAAGTCCCTCTGCACAACAGCATGCTACAAATCTTTCACCATTTAAATAATACTCTGACATACTATTTTTACTTCTCACGTGGATAACCTCACATTTAATAACATTACGCTCCATCTGCCAGACGCTTGCCCACTCAGTTAACCAATCCAAATCTCTCTCTGCATCCTCTGCACGATTTGCCTTTCCACTCAATTTAGTGTCATCAGCAAACTTGGATTCATTACACTTGGTCTCCTTTTCCAAATAATTTATATATACCATGAACAGTTGTGGGCCCAACACTGACCCCTGCAGCTCCCCATTCATCACTGATCTCCAAACAAAGAAACACCCATTTATCCCAACTCTCTGCTTTCTATTGGTTAGCCAGTTCTCTATCCATGCTAATACAATCCCAGCAATTCTATGAATTTTTATGGATGAGTCTGTTATGCGACACCTTATCGAATGCCTTCTGAAAATCCAAGTATACAACATCCACCTGATTTCCATGCCCCCCTTCTCCACCATCCCCACCCCCCACCCCCATCCACTGCACTTCTTACATCCTCAAAGAACTCCAGTAAGTTTGTCAAACGTGATCTTCCCTTCCTGAATCCACACTCCGTCTGCCTGATGGTGCCCTTTCCATCCAGGTGTCTTACCATTTCTTCTTTAATGATGGCCTCCAGCATTTTCCCGATGTTAAGCTAACTGATCTGTGGTTACCTGCCTTTTGCCTACACCCTCTTTAAAACAGCAGCATGACATTCGTGGTTTTCTTGTCTGCTGAGACCTGCCCGGAGTCCAGTGAATTTTGATAAATTACCACTGACGCATCCATAACTTCCACCATTTCTTTCAGAACCTTGGGATCAGCATCAGGGGATTTATCTACCTTTAGAACCTCAAGTTTGCTCAACCCTACCCCTTTAGTGATAATAATTAAATTGAGGTAATCACCTCTTATCGTATCCTTAACATTATTCTTTGGCATATTAGACACATCTTCTACTGTGAAGACTGACACAAAATAGTTATTCAAGGCCTCAGCTGTTTCAGCATTACCCAATATTAATTCCCCTTTCTCATCCTGCAAGGGATCTATGTCGACTTTAGCCACCCTCTTCTGTTTTATATATTTATAAAAACTTTTCCTACTTGCTTTTATATTCTGTGCTAGTTTGCATTCATGATCTATCTTTCCTTTTATGTTTGCTTGCATGTTTCGTGGTTCTTTGCTGTTTTTTAATGTTTTCCCAATCTCCCTGTTTCCCACTACTCTTGGCTACTTTGGAAGCCTGAGCTTTTAGTTGGATGCCTTTTTTTATTTCCTTGGTTATCCAAGTCTGGATTTTCCTATCCTTGCTATCCTTGCTTTTGACCAGAACATAATTTCCTTGAACACTGTGAAAAATCTCTTTGACAGTCTACTGTTCCTCCACTATTCCACCATATAACTTGTGTTCCCAATCTAATTTAGCCAACTCCTTCCTCATTCCATTATAGTCTCTCTTGTTTAAGCATAACACCATGGTTTTAGATATTATTTCACCCTCCATTTGTATCTGAAATTCGATCATATTGTGATTACTCTTTGCAAGAGGATCCTTAAGTATGAGATCATTAATTTTACCTGTCATTGCACAGGACCAGATCTAAGATTGCACACTCCCTTGTAGTTCGGTAACATGCTGTTCAAGAAAGTTATCACAGATGAGTTCTATGAACTATTCTTCAAGACTGCCTCACTGCCTTGATTCGGCCAATCAATGTGTATGTTAAAGTTCCCCAAGACTACTGCCATTCCATTCTTACATAACGTCAGATACTTCTTGATTGATTGCCTGTGCCACTGTAGCATTATTATTAGGTGACCAACACTGACTTCTTCCCCTTACTATTCCTGATCCCCATCCAAATGGATCCAACATTTTGCTCCTTAGATCCTATACCATCTCTCCCTATTGACTTAATCTCATCCTTAATTAAGAGGGCAACCCTACCTCCCTTACCTTTCTGTCTATCCTTCCTAATCACCTGATATCCTTTAATGCCCAATCATCACCACCCTGTAACCACATTTCCATGATGGCAACTAAATCATGCCCCTTCGTACTGATTTGTATAACAAGTTCATCGACTTTGTTTCAAATATTGGGGACATTCAGATAAGGTGCCCTTATACTTGCCCCTTTAGAATCTTCCTTTCTTTTGCATATGATTCTATCGCCCATTTATTTCTTTTTTTAGAGCACTGGGGATGGAGGCTAGCATAATTACATGTTCCTCTTGGAGGATATTGGAGGACAGAGTCACTACCAGTGAATCTGCTGACGTCACTTGCGAGAGGTGCATCTCACAGACCGCATTAGGGAACTGGTTCAACTCCGAATCATTCGGAAGACTGAGGGGTTGATAGAATGGAGTTACAGGAAGGTAGTCACACCTTCCTATATGTTACAGGATAAAAGTCACTAGGCAACCATCAGGAGAGGGAAATAGAAAAGGCAGTCAGTGCAGGGATCCCCTGTGGCCGTTCCTTTCAGTAACAAGTATACCATTTTGGATACTGTTGGAGGTGGTGTGAGGGAACTGACCAGTGGAAAGCCCCAGTGGCCAGGTCTCTGGCATTGAATCTGATCCTGTGACTCAGAAGGGAAGGGGAGAGAAGAGGAGTGCAATAGTGAAAGGACATTAATTGGTTAGGGAAACAGACAGGAGATTCTGTGGATGAGAACAAGACTCCCGGATGATATATTGCCTCCCAGGTGCCAGGGTCAGTGATGTCTCGGATCGAGTCTATGGCATTCTTAAAGGGGAGGGTGAGCAACCAGAAGTCGTGATACACATTGTTACTAATGACATAGGAAAAGGGATGAGGTAATGAAAAGTGAATTTAGAGAGTTAGGAAGTAAGCTAAAATGAAAGACTTTAAGGGAAGTATTCTCTGGGTTACTGCCTGTGCCATGCATTAGTGAAGAATAGGAAGATATGGCAGGTGAAAGTGTGGCTGAAGAGATAGTGCAGGGGTCAGGGCTTAATATTTGTAGATCACTGGGATCTCTTTTGGGGAATGTGTGAGCTGTACAAAAGAAATGGGTTACACCTGAACTTGAGGGGAACCAACATCCTTGTGGGACAGGTTTGCTAAAACTGTTGGGAAGCTTCAAATGAGGTTAGCAAAGGGGGTGGGAACCAAACCATCAGGTCAGAAGATGCAGCAATAGGTATAAAGGTAGTTGCAATGAACAGAGAGATGTGAGGAAGGGTAGACTAAAATGGCAAGAAGATGGGAGTCCAGGCAGAAAGGCAGAAGGTAGCAATGTAGAGACCAGAGCAAAAATTAAAGTAGTAATGTCTTCACCCTTTATACTCTTCTTCCCTTCTGACCTCTGTCTTTTCCCACACAAACTCTAATTTCTGGCAGTAATCATTCAACTCTGTTCACACATATATCACACTCAAAGTTAATACTGGCACCCTGACCAGAACAAAGATAGTGAAGGATAAATGAGTCACGACCAGGAACTAGGCCATAGACCTGTATGACACACTGTCTGTGATTACAAACAAACAGAAGATAGAGGGAGGAGGATCTCTTTCTGTTGGCAAGGCTATCAGGACAATAATAGGTGTGACACAAAGAAATGTGACTACAGTCTCTGGAATCTTGTGCCCTGAAAAATACTGCAATTGAGTGCACTCTCATCCTGCTTCTCTCTGGCCATCTAGAAAGACATGTTCTTAGTAGCACAGAAAACCTCCTTAATACCTTGGGGAATTATAAACTGTGAGATGGCACCTCATGCAGCCTTGAGGAAGCGCTGACATAAAGGTTAAATGCCAGAGGGCTGACCATATCCTGCTTTCAAGCTCAAAATGTGGCTACAACAAATGATAAATAGTGAAGGACAAATAAACAATTCTTCTCTGAAGTCAGAATTAACTTTCATGTCAGACAACAAGCTACAAAAATCCAGACATTAACTAACAGTTTAGAATAACAAACTAGCAACAAATCCTTTTGTAGTAAATGACCCCATTAAATATCTCTGATGAAGAGTTTGTCCTGCCTCTTTGTGCTATGATTTTTGAATGAGCTATTACATGATGAGTCAGATAAAATGGTCATGGAACCTTATTGAAATATCCTAACTATCTAAACACCTCCAATGTACAACCTGGACACATACAGAGTCATCTAATTCTAATGTAGCGTGGGCTGTCCTTCCGAACAGCCACAATGAAGACTTAGACACCCATTTTGTAGCTGAAAATGACTGGTGTGCTGACAAATTGCCAGGGCATTATATCAGAAGTTCCAGAGAGCTTTTTAGTTACAGTACTTGGTGGTATGTATTACTAAAACAGGAATAATTAAAGAACCTGGATGACAATTAAGTAACAACCTGTTCCTCTCTCAGTCCAGTATGATGGAATATTATTCCGAGCAGCAACAACTACCTGGGATGCTTCAGGCCACATATGAATCAACAAGAGCTGGAACTCTCCACACCAATTTTTTTTACATAACACTGCTTGAAAATATAGCAGGTTTCTGATCTGAGCAGACTGACTATTCTCAGAGGAAAACAAAGCTGACTGTTTCATGGTGCTATGTTTAGATCAAATAATGAGAAACCAAACGTCAGCACATTCGATTCATGAATTTTCAGCAGCATTCTGGAAGCATTTAAGCATTTTTATTCCCTAAACTAATGAGGTTTAGATGACATAGTTCACATCAGTTCGTGTAGTAAACCACAAGATGGTTTCCTTGTTTCTTTTGCCTGTAGGGTTATATCACAATTACTTAAATACCAGTGGTGAATGATTCAGTTTACAGTTTAAACGAGGCTTCTCTATATCTGGCTGGTGCATATTTATATATCTAACAAAGATGGAATGTCAATGGTAAATTATTTTGTCCGTTCACATAAGGATACTCTACAGTATTTTATTCTGTGTGATTTTACTTACAAAATATTAATCTGAATAAAATGTAAGCCATTGTGGTGAGTGCACTTAGTAAGAGACTGATGTAGAAGGAAGATGTGCGGTACCTTGAGAATGATTGCTGATTATTTACAGCAGTGATCTTAAGCACTTACTCGACAGAGCTCTCAAATGGAAGCTTACAAACTGCACAGTGTATTAAGCTGCTTCCATCTGTTTCTATATTCTGCTCTATTCACAAAATCATTCAAAAGCAAAAGCAAAGGAAGGCTACAAGATACACAGCAAAAACATAGGTTTCTGAAATTCTTACAAAGAAGGAAATCTTGGCAGCAACGTTTTACACATACCCCTTTACATCAATGCAGTAAAATGCTGCCCAATGTTTACAGTGGGGTGCTTTGCCCCAGAAGGCAGAATTGCTGCCTCCAGAGGTGCACATCTCCCCATAATGAGGAGTTTTATTTTCTGGAATTTCTGATACTACCAGTTCCCTTGGAGCAAATGTGACAGCATGCTGCTGGAACAATGAACAATCCAGTTGCTTTAATAGCAGGAGTATCCAAGAAAGGATGGAGCTTTTCAGTTCCCCAGAGGACAATGGTATATAATGATTGAAATGCTTAGAAGCACAAATTGAAGCATTTAATAGCATTTTGCTAATTGTCTAATGTTAAACTTCAGCCCTGATTATGTAATATAAAACTGAAGAAACTAAATGTGTCAAGATATTTTAACAAATGGTGGAACATAAGCATTATAAATACATTTAAGTATTAAACAAGAAATGGCTATAATTTGAACAGATATAGTAATCTTTAAGTAAAAATATCCTCCTTGTACACCTTAGTTCTTGAATATGCGAACATTCCATTATACAATAAGGACTTTGAACACAGCATAAGTGGTAGCAGCTGGTAGTAATGAATAAAGGTACACTAAAGCACATACAAAGAAAAATATCCAGAAGGTTTTGCCACAGATATCTGATCTCAAGGGTGACATTTTCCATTCTCACCTGTGATCCTTAGTGGAATAAAAATCAGGCTGCAGAGAGCTACTGTGCACCCATCAGCTTGTAGGAAGTGTAAGAACAATTGCCTGTGGGATAACTTATGATTAATGCGCTGCCAACAGCTTCTCATAGTAACACGGTGCCTGCAGCAACACAGTACATTTTTACAGCGAGTCTTCAAAATCATTAACTTCTCTTAAAGAATTATGCTTTTCATACGTTTCAAAGCTTTTTTTAAAAAAGGGATATGTCATTAAGTTTCTTGCATTTAATCTTCATGTGTTGGATCTAATGTGAGTGTCATTCAGTTAAGGAGAAACAATTGAAAGACAAGCACACCTGAAATATCAGTCAAATATCTAACTGCAGCTTTTGGGACTTAGCCAGATGCTGCTTACAGATTAATGCCTGAATTGTTCATGCTTTATTGAGACTGATGCTCCCTTAATGTTGCCTCTGGTGAAGGAAAGTCCAGGATGATGCCAGTTACATTCAGGTTCGGATGTACAACTAAACATGTCTACTGGAAGCTGCTGTCTCAGGAAAAGTCAGTATTTATATTGTTTTTCACGTCATTTGTCACTTTTGGTGGTCTTCAATTATACTTGCACAAAAGGATATTCATGTGACTTATACTGAAATATTGCTTTAAATTTAACTAATTTCAAAATGTTTAACAACCACTTTATTGCAGTGTACTGGACCACTGGGATTTTAAGAAAAGGGTGTCGCCATATTAATAGCTCACTTAAATGCAATGAACAGCTATCAACAAAGTTACCAATGACAGTCTGGGTGATTGGGAGATTCAATTATTTCTATTCATTCAAGAACTCTGGACATTGCTGACTGAAGCAGCATTTTTGTCAAAATCTAATTTGAAAACGAGCTGGTGAACTGCCTTCATGAACTATTGCAATTCATTTGGTGTAGATACATTCACAGTGCTGTTTGAGAGAGAACCCCATGATTTTAATGCAGCAATAATGAAGGAGGGATGTGATTGCACTGAAGAGGGTGCAGAGGAGATTTACGGAGTGTTCCTTGGGCTGGAGGGTTTCAGTTACAAAGAGGGCTCCAGGCTATTTTCTTTGGAACAGAAGATACTGAGATGTAGTAAATTATGAGGGATGTAGGTGGGAAGGAACTTGTTCCCTGAGTAGAGAAATCAATAAATAGGGGGCATAATTTCAAGCAAAGGGGCAGAAGGTTGAGAGGGGACGGGAGGAAATACTCAGAGGATGGTGGGAATCGGGAACTCACTGCTTATAACTTGGAAGAGGAAGAAACCCTGATAAGATTAAAGAATTATTTAGCTGTAGACATGCAATAAGATGTAATTCAAGGTTATGTTCTAAATTCAGGAAAATGGGATTAGAAGTTTGTGTGAAGATTTGTAGCTCGGGTGCTTGTTGTCGTGGTTCTGTTCGCCGAGCTGGAAGTTTTTGTTGCAAACGTTTCGTCCCCTGGCTAGGAGACATCATCAGTGCTGTGGAGCCTTCTGCAAAGCGCTTCTTTGATGTTTCTTCCGGCATTTATAGTGGTCTGTCCTTGCCGCTTCCGGGTGTCAGTTTCAGCTGTCCGCTGTAGTGATTGGTATATTTGGTATACTGAAATATTGGTGTGCTATAGGCCTTCATGACTCAAATATATTCCCAAGTTAGGATGATGAGTAGATGGGGGAGAATCTTAAGAATCAAATGTATTGTGGAAAGAACAAGATTCAATAAAAGAATATAGTTTTTAAGATTACCTGATGATAGATTCATTAATGATCTTTATACCTGGTCTGTGAATATACAATATTACAATCAAAGCTAATTGGAGACAGAGTTGTTGGAATTTCAGATTCAATTATTTCATGTCCTTTACAATTAAAATCTTATACTGGTAAAGGCATTCCAAAATATGTTGGAAGCTGAGATTTGAAAAACCAAAACAAATCCGGTGAACAGAAGGACAAATTTCATCCAGATGATCATCCCTAATTATGCTCCAAACAATCACATGCAAAACCATCCTAAAGAATTTAAAACTCTTCTAATGCCAAGAAGTATTGTTCAAAATAGGAAGGAACTACCCCCCTCCACACAAACAATGTAATGCCCAGCTCTATCACAAACGAGCAAAGAAAGTGGGACATTTTCAAAATGTAGGTGAGTAGCAGAAACTTTGTACGACTGAACAACCACATCCTGTTATCACTGCAATGGGATAATCCTCATGATGAACATCCCGAGAACAATTGTTACATTTTGCTCGGGTACAAGATTAAAATTTGAACCAACAATCCTCAAATCAAAATTCATCAATCTTCTGAGTCCAACATGTGCATGTTTGGGAAGAATGGTCAAGCCTCCAGATCAATTATATTTGTAAAATAAGTGATGTTATATCAAACAGTCGGCTTAGAGAAGTTATTATGAGGCCTTTGTACAACCCTGTTTACTGAGATATAAGAACCTAAGAACAGAAGAAATAAGAGCAGGAGCAGGCCATCTGGCCTGTTGAGACTGCTTCGCTATTCAATAAGATCATGGCTGATCTTTTCATGGCCTTAGGTCCAGTTACCAGCCTGCTCACCATAACCCTTAATTCTTTTACTGTACAGAACTCTATCTATCTTTGCCTTAAAAACATTAATGAGGGAGCCCCAATTGCTTCACTGCACATGGAATTCCACAGATTCACAAACCTTTGCTTGAAGAAGTGCCGCCCCAACTCCATCCTAAATCTGCTCCCCATTATTTTGAGGCTCTGCCACTTAGTTCTAGTTTCATCCGTCAGTGGAAACAACTTCATTATTTTGTATGTTTCTATAAGATCCCCCTCATTCTCCAAATTCCACTGAGTATCGTCCCAGTCTAATCAACTTCCTTTCAAAAAACAACCTTGTCAATTCTGTAATCAACCTAGTGAACCTCCTTTGCATCCCCTCCAGTGCTAGCACATCTTTTCTAAAGTAAAGAGAGCATTACTCCATGTGTGTGGCCTCACCACAACCCTATACAGCTTCAGCATAACCCCCACGGTTTTAAATTCCATCCTTCTAGCAATGAAGGACAAGAATCTATTGGCCTTCTTAATCACCTGCTGCACCTGCAAACCAACGTTTGTGATTCATGCACAAAGATACTCTGGTACCTCTGCGCATCTACAATTTTCCACCATTTAAATATTAGTCAATTTTGCTGTTATTCCTACCAAAATGGTTGACCTCACATTCAGCAACATTGTACCTTGCCCACTCATTTAAATCAATCTATATCCCGCTGCAGACTTCAAGCGTCCTCTGCATATTTTGCTCTACCACTCATTCAGTGTCATCTGCAAACTTTTACACTTTGGTCCCAGACTCTAAATAATTTATTTAAATTATAAACAGCAGTGGTTCCAACACTGATCCCTGAGGCACACCACCAGCCACTGATTGACAACCAAAAAAATCAATTTATTCCCATACTTTCCTTTCCATTAGTGAACCGATCTTCTAACCATGCTTACGTATTAATCGTAATGCCATGCATCTTTATCTTATGCAACAGCCTCTTGTGCGGCACCTTGTCGAATGCCTTCCAGAAACCTAGATACATTACATCCACTAGCTGCCCATTGACTACCATGTTCATAATGTCCTCAAAAAATTCCAGTAAATTAGTCAAACATAATATGCCTTTCATGAACCCATGCTGTGTCTGTCCAGTGGGACTTACAAGGACTTGTTAATTCATTGGTTTTCAATGATAGCCAAGGTGGGATAACCTACAGTCTATTTTTCTGTTGCTATCAACTATCATCATGTCTGCATTTACTGAGAAATGGAGGTTTAATTGCTTGCAAAATTTTAATAGGGTGATGAATGGGGAACTTGGTAACAGCACAATATGTACTGAAAGTTTACCAATCTAATACTTGGAATGAGCAGGCTGCCTCATGAGGAAAGGTTGAACAGATTAGTCTTGTATCTGCTGGAGTTCAAAAGAGTAAGAGGTGAATTAATTGAAATGTATAAGACAATGAAGAGCTTTGGCAAGGTAGATGTGGAGAGGACAATTCTTCTTATCAAAGAATGAAGAACTAGGGGTTTAACAACCCTGTTTAAAAATCCGGAGTCAACCACTTAAGACAGTGATTAGGTGAATGATTTTTTTTTGAGAGGCCTGTAAGTCTTTGGAACTCTTTTTCTGGTGGAAGCAGAGTTATAGGGTCAAAGAGATGTACAGCATGGAAACAGACTCTTTGGTCCAACCCGTCCATGCCAACCAGATATCCCAACCCAATCTAGTCCCACCCGCCAGCACCCGGCCCATTTCCCTCCAAATCCTTCCTATTCATATACCCATCCAAATGTCTCTTAAATGTTGCAATTGTATCAGCCTCTACCACTTCCTCTGGCAGCTCATTCCATGCACATACCACCCTCTGTATGAAAAGGTTGCCCCGATGTCTCTTTTATATCTTTCCACTCTCACCCTAAACCTATGCCCTCCAGTTCTGGACTCCTCAAATCCAGGGAAAAGACTTTGTCTATTTATCTTATCCATGCCCCTCATAATTTTGTAAACCTCTATAAGGTCACCCCTCAGCCTCTGATGCTCCAGGGAAAACAGCCCCAGCTGTTCAGCCTCTCCCCATAGTTCCATACCCTGGTAATATCCTTGTAAATCTTTACTGAACCCTTTCAAGTTTCCCAACGTCTTTTTGACAGAAAGGAGTCCAGAATTGCAAGCAATATTCTAAAAGTGGCCTAACCAATGTCCTGTACAGCCGCAACATGACCTCCCAACTCCTGTACTCAATACTCTGACCAATAAAGGAAAGCATACCAAATGCCTTCTTCACTATCCTATCTACCAGTGATTCCACTTTCAAGGAGCTATGAACCTGCACTCCAAGGTCTCTTTGTTCAGCAGCACTCCCTAGGACCTTACCATTAAGTGCATAAGTCCTGCTAAGCTTTGCTTTCCCAAAATGCAGCATCTCGCATTTATCTGAATTAAACTCCATGTGCCACTTCTCAGCCCATTGGCCCATCTGGTCCAGATCCTGTTGTAATCTGAGGTAACCCTCTTCACTGTCCACTACACCTCCAATTTTGGTGTCACCTGCAAGCTTACTAACTGTGTCTCTTATGCTCGCATCCAAATCATTTATGTAAATGACAAAAAGTAGAGGGCCCAGCACTGATCCTTGTGGCACTCCATTGTTCACAGGCCTCTGGTCTGAAAAACAACCCTCCATCACCACTCTCTGTCTTCTACCTTTGAGTCAGTTCTGTATCCAAATGGCTAGTTCTCCCTGTATTCCATGACATCTAGCCTTGCTAATCAGTTTCCCATGGGGAATCTTGTTGAACGCCTTACTGAAGTCAATATAGATCAGTCAAGTTTGTGAGACATGATTTCCCACACACAAAGCCATGTTGACTATCCCGAATCAGTCCTTGCCTTTACAAATACATGTACATCCTGTCCCTCAGGATTCCCTCCAACAACTTGCCCACCGCTGAGTTCAGGCTCACCAGTCTATAGTTCCCTGGCTTGTCTTTACTGCCCTTCTTAAACAGTGGCACCACATTTGCCAACCTCCAGTCTTCTGGCACCTCTCCTGTGACTATTGATGATAAAAATATCTCAGCAAGAGGCCCAGCAATCACTTCTCTAGCTTCCCACAAAGTTCTCAGGTACACCTGATCAGGTTCTGGGGATTTATCCACCTTTAACCGTTTCAAGACATCCGGCAATTCCTCCTCTGTAATCTGGACATTTTGCAAGATGTCACCATTTATTTCCCTATAGTCTATATCTTCCATATCCTTTTCCACAGTAAATAATGATGCAAAATATTCATTTAGTATCGCCCCGATTTTCTGTGGTTCCACACAAAGGCTGCCTTGCTGATCTTTGAGGGGCCCGATTCTCTTCCTAGTTACCCTTTTGTCCTTAATATATTTGTAAAAACCCTTTGGATTCTCCTTAAGTTTATTTGCCAAAGCTATCTCATGTCCCCTTTTTTTTCTCCTGATTTCCTTCTTAAGTATACTCCTACTTCCTTCATACTCTTCTAAGGATTCACTCAATCTATCCTGTCTATACCTGACATATGCTTCCTTCTTTTTCTTCACCAAACCCTCATTTTCTTTAGTCATCCAGCATTCCCTATATCTACCAGCCTTCCCTTTCACCCTGACAGGAATGTACTTTCTCTGGATTCTCGTTACCTCATTTCTGAAGGCTTCCCATTTTCCAGCCGTCCCTTTACCTGGGAACATCTGCCTCCAATCGGCTTTCAAAAGTTCTTACCTAATTCCGTCAAAATTGGCCTTTCTCCAATTTAAAACTTCAACTTTTAGATCTGGTCTATCCTTTTCCATCACTATTTCAAAACAAATAGAATTATGGTTGCTTCCCCCAAAGTGTTCCCCCACTGACACCTCAGTCACCTGCCCTGCCTTATTTCCCAAGAGTTGATCAAGTTTTGCACCTTCTCTAATTGGTACATTCACATACTGAATCAGAAAATTGTCTTTTACGCACTTAAGAAATTCCTCTTCATCTAAACCTTTAACACTATGGCAGTCCCAGTCGATGTTTGGAAAGTTAAAATCCCCTACCATAACCACTCTATTATTCTTACAGATGGCTGAGATCTCCTTACAAGTTTGTTTCTCAAATTTCCTTTTGACTATTCAGGGGTCTATAATACAATCCCAATAAGGTGATTATCCCTTTCTTATTTCTCAGTTCCACCCAAATAACGTCCCTGGATGTATTTCTGGGAATATCCTCCCTCAGCACAGCTGTAATGCTATCTCTTATCAAAACTGCCACTCCCCCTCCTCTCTTGCCTCCCTTTCTATCCTTCCTGTAGCATCTGTATCCTGGAACATTAAGCTGCCAGTCCTGCCCATCCCTGAGCCATGTTTCTGTAATTGCTATGATATCCCAGTCCCATGTTCCTAACCATGCCCTGAGTTTCTCTGCCTTCCCTGTTAGGCCCCTTGCATTGAAATAAATGCAGTTTAATTTATTAGTCCCTACCTTGTCCTGCCTGCCCTGACTGTTTGACTCACTTCTGTTCTCAACTGCACTGGTCTCAGATCGATCTCTTTCCTCACTATCTCCGTGGGTCTCGGTCCCCCATCTTACTGGTTTAAATCCTGCTGAGCAGCACTAGCAAATTGCCCTGCCAGTGTTTTAGTCCCCTTCCAATTTAGGTGCAATCCGTCCTTCTTGTACAGGTCACTTCTACCCCAAAAGAGATTCCAATGATCCAAAAATGTGAATTCTTCTCCCATCCACCAGCTCCTCAGCCATGCATTCATCTGCTCTGTCCTCCTATTCCTGCCCTCACTAGCTCGTAGCACCGGGAGTAATCCAGATATTACTACTCTCGAGAACCTCCTTTTTAAATTCTTACCTAACTCTCTGTAATCTCCCTTCAGAATCTCAACCTTTTCCCTTCCTATGTCGTTGGTTCCAATGTGGACAATGACCCTTTGCTGGCCCCTCTCCATCGTGAGAACATTCTGCACCCTCTCTGAGACATCCTTGATTCTGGCACCAGGGAAACAACACACCATTCTGCTTTTTCTCTGTTGGCCACAGAAACATCTGTCTGTACCTCGGACGACAGAATCTCCTAACACAATTGATCTCTTGGAAGCCAATGTACCCCTCGTTGCATTAGAGCCAGTCTCAATACCAGAAACTTGGCTGTTCGTGCTACGTTCCCCTGAGAATCCATCACCCCCTATATTTTCCAAAACAACATACCTGTTTGAAATAGGTAGATCCACAAAAGGCTCCTGCCCTCGGTGCCGACCTCTCTTACCCTTCCTGGAGTTATCCCATCTATGTGGCTGTATCTGAGACTTTCCCTCCTTCCTATAAGTGCTATCCATCACATATTGTTGCTGTTGCAAATTACTCATTGCTTCTATCTGTCTCTCCAACCAATCCACTCGATCTGATAAGATTCGCATCCAACAGCATTTATGGCACATATAATCCACAGTAACCCTTAAGTTCTCTTTGAACTCCCACATCTGACAAGAAATACATATCACTGCAAAGGCCATTTTTGCTCCTTTACAATCTACAGACCCAGAAAATAACACCGTCTTATTCCTCTACAAACACTATCCCTGGTTAAATTAATAACTATTGCTTATATTTTAAGTTTAATCAAGAGACATATCTCCAAAAACATATAATCAAGAAATAACCCAATTCTACCTACTAATGCAGACTTTCTCTTGGATAGACTTAAAGCAACAATTAACTTATCTGATTCTGTGTTGTGAACTTGGCTCAAACCAGTTCCTCCAAGATTAGTTGTGAAATTCACTGTTTGTTAATTTTCCCAGACGCACTCCGATGTCCAACGACACATGAATTCAAAAACAGCAAAGGCAGTAACTGTGCAGGTCCTCTCTCTCTTTCTCCCTCTCACTTTCTCCTGCATTGTTCTCACCAGATGCTGGAAACCAGAGTCTAGATTAGAGTGGTGCTGGAAAAGCACAGCAGTTCAGGCAGCATCTGAGGAGCAGTAAAATCACTGTTTCGGGCAAAAGCCCTTCATCAGGAATACAGGCAGAGAGCCTGAAGTGAGAGGAGGGTGGAGGTGGGGAGAAAGTAGAATAGAGTACAATAGGTGAGTGGGGGAGGGGATGAAGGTGATAGGTGGAAAAGAAGATAGGCAGGTAGGACAAGTCATGGGGACAGTTCTGAGCTGCAAGTTTGGAACTGGGGTGAGGTGGGGGAAAGGGAAATGAGGAAACTATTGAAGTCCACATTGATGCCCTGGGGTTGAAGTGTTCCAAGGCGGAAGATGAGGTGTTCTTCCTCCAGGCATCTGGTGGTGAGGGAGCGGCGGTAAAGAAGGCCCAGGACCTCAAAGTCCTTGGCAGAGTGGGAGGGGGAGTTGAAATGTTGGGCCACAGGGCGGTGTGGTCGATTGGTGCGGGTGATTGGGGGTAGACAGATTTGATTGTGGATTTAAGGCAACAATCAGGCCAGCCATAATGTTATGGACTAGCAGAACAAGTTCAGGAGCCAAATGGTCTGCTTCTGCTCATTATCTATGTGTTGTGTGTTCATACTAACATCCTCATAAAGTGCTGTCACAACAGCATGTGCAACACGGACATTCTATTATTTGCCAATTTACACAGAGTATGGTCTTTTCAGGATTTGGATGTTGTTTGAGTGAAGTACTAGTGACATCTGGCTAAGTCAGAAGTTTGATGGCTGATGCATATCTACCTGTTCATGTTAATGGCCTCCAGCTTACTCTGTTCTTGGTGACAGGATTGGAGGCCTGTATGTTGGTCTGAAGATAGTGTGCCTCTGGTGTACTTCAACAGTGATATTTCTTCAGCTGGGGATCAGGAGAAGTTGCAGGGGCACCATTCTGTCTGAAATCAACATTCAACAAGGGTTATCATGCCGCTGTCCAGGCATTAGCAGCTGGAGATGCATCACTCAGCTTTCTGATACTTGCCCTTCATCCTCCTCAACCAGGATGAATTCAGTTCCTCCCTTTCTCTGTCTGGCAATTTCTCATGTCATTGTTGCACCAAGCTGTGTAGGATACAGCAGACAGCAATGATGTGAGTAACTGTCTCTGACATATATTGTAGTGCTCTGCCAGTGCGGCTCAGGCAGCAGAACTTCATCTTTGCTCAGCTGACAATCTATTCTGTGTTTCCCTTGTTGAGATATAGGATGGTATAATGGGCTCTGTGCACACTACATTGGTATCATGAGTCATGTTTTATGAGGATATCCCTTAGCCTCAGAAGACAGGCCTGTAATTACTGACAGCAAACAAACTCTTTGAGAGTGATTGAGAATGTATGAGTCATGAGAGGTCCTTGGGAAATGAGTACGCTCCTGCAGGATTCATTTCCCGGTGACACATACAAGCTGCACATCGATGTATCAAACCCTTCTCGATTTATGAGTGTTGCTCATAGAGAGATTCCACACATGTTCCTGTGGAACTCTGGAATGGCTCGGCGATGGAGGTATTCAAGGCCATGGTAACTTTGAGGCTTTAGTGACTGCCTGCTGTGACATCGTCAGACATCAGTGAATTAGCCTCCCTGATAAATGAATGTAGTTATTCAGCATGCAGTATTTTCAATTATACTGGCCTCTGGCTGCATTCTGAGCTGTCTGACCTTTTGCTGCTGCTGGTCCTTGAAGTGCTTCTGGCCTCTGCTGTGCCTGGTCCAGGGTCATCATCTGCAGGTTTCATTCCTCCTCCAACACATTCCCCACAGCCACTGGGAATATGAAGGTCATCCTGTCTGCCTGATGAGATCTATGCAGTGAAAACATGCAAATTATTAATATAGTTCAACCAGTCCCCACACTGCCAAATAATCTTTTTTTCAATGGCTAATTAGCTCTACCATAGTTCTGACTATCCTTTCATTACATATGTGTGTTTTAGAGAGTTACATGCACCTTTGTTCTATTCTCAGCACAATCTATTCAACCCTTCTTCCTGAACTGAGGAGTGTGGATCAATGGAGAGCACATGGTATCTCATTGATCTCACCCTGGTCATCAACTATCCCACTCTAACAATGATGTCTCTGGCCACCTCTTCCTGCTGCCATTGCTATTATCCTGGACACTCCTACTCTGACACTGGAGCTGTGAGCCATCACTCTTTACACTCCCATTGATTTTGCCTCCTTCTTCACTCAAATTTCACTCCATTACATATCCTTGACATTGTTCAGTGACCATTGAGCCATCCACAGTCACCCTTGATAAACTATCTGCCACCCGAGAGTTCACCCTCCTTCCTCATCACCATACTCTGCTTCCCAGAATTCCCAGATTGTCCCCATTCCCGCCATCAATGTTGGCCTGTGAACTATCATCCATGACCTCCTGTTACCACACTGAACTTGCCCTCACTGACCCTCAATTCCGCCAATCTCAGCATTGACCTGATCTCAATCATCATTATACTCTTTTCCATTGTGCTTAATTGCCTAATACCTAATTACTTGATCCCTCAGCCCTGTGCAACAGTTCAGCCTCTTGTTTGCTGGTTCAACAAGAAAAGTAACTCCCACTCAGTCCAGCTGCTCAGTAAGATGACCACGGCTATTTCTCACCATCTTTAGTGAGTTATGATTATGAAGACACATGTTTCAAATTTGCTGCTGACTTAATTACAAAAGTACAATTTAATCTGGTCACCGTGTGTACTAATACATGACATCATAAGTCCTCCCATTTGCCACATTTCCCATTCCCAAGGATTAGTAATAGATTATAATTTCTATCTTTACTTCCCTCATTAATTCAGGGTGCACCCTAAAATGACACAGTAACCTTTCTATTTGAAGAGTTGCCGACCTTTAAAGTTGCCTTCTTTTTCTGTTTTATCCTGTCCTATATCACAGTCGCCTCCTCCTTTATTGTTACATTGGCAACATTCTCATCTTGAGTGAAGGCATGCAAATTATTAACATATAGTCCAAACAGTCCCCATTCTGCCAAAAGATCTTTTTTTATGGGCTAATTAGCTCTGCCATAGTTTTGACTATTCTATTGACTATACGTACACACTACGTATGTGTGAATTAAAGAGCTTTGTGTTTTCTGCCATGTGAACCTTTGTTCCATTCTCATACTTCTCATTCTCTTTTTAGACCTCCACTAGATTTTCTATGCTCCGTTTGGTTCTCAACTGAATTATTCATCTTACAATTAGCATCAGCCTCATTTTGTTGTCTCATTTAAACCTTTATTATTTTGTCCTCCAGACAACTCTAGCTTTGGTTGCACTTCCTGCTGAACAATGATCTCCATGCTACAGCTGAATAACCTTTGCTTTGAAGGTTTCTCATTGTTCAGTTATAATTGTAGCTTACAATATTTGACTTCAATCCACCTGAACCAGATTTCTTTTCAACTTACTGAAGTTAGCTCACTTCATTTGTGTTCAACATCTACCTGACTTCCATCAGTTAGTGGAACAGAGAGAATGGAAATCAGTGATGGCATCTTGGGGTGGCACGGTGGCTCAGTGGTTAGCACTGCTGCCTCACAGTGCCAGGATCCCAGGTTTGATTCCAGCTTCAGGCGACTGTCTGTGTGGAGTTTGCACATTCTCCCCCTGTCTGTGTGGATTTCCTCCAGGTGCTCTGGTTTCCTCCCACATTCCAAATATGTGCCAGTCAGGTGAATTGGCCGTGCTAAATTGTCCATAGTTGTCAGGAGCATGAGTCAGAGGGGGGTGGGTTACTCTTTGGAGGGTTGGTGTTGACTTGTTGGGCCGAAAGGCCTGTTTCCACACTGTAGCTAATCTAATCTTAGTTGAACAGTAGCATGTGTATCAGAGCCACAGGCTCCATTGTTTTGTGTTATGCTAACAGCCACCTGCATGATTTGGACACAATCATCAGACTCAGATCTAGAAAATAATGAATGGCAGGGACAGAAATAACATTGTGAATATCTTACAGAACTTTAATTATCCAATCAATGATGAAGATAATTTACAATTATTAACAAGCAAATAGCAAATTGAAATGCATTTTGTTTTATATTAGTTTCAGGGTATCTTACAACAGTTGCAAGTTGTTATATGTTTGACAAAAATACACAGTTTGTGAAAAACTTCCTTTTTTTTCTGTGAATGTTCCAATTCCTTCATAACTTTCACAAGGCTGAGAGGTTGCATTTTCTTCTTTTCAGCACTTGAGTTTCACTAATGCTCACAGCTTCTTCTTTCATTTCTCATTTATTCTTTGATTCAATGATTGAAAGAGGCTTTCAAATCAGGTTTTCATAAAGTCTTCACTAAAATCTTTGTGGTGTGGACACTGCTTTTAGAAATTACCGTGCTCCCAGTTTTTGACCAGTCATGAGGCATCGGTAGATTTATTCAAAAAACATCCTCCTGAATATGGTGTCCCCCACTTCTTTATTTGAATATTTAGGCTTTGTGAAATGATTTCCATGTCTCAGACATTATTTTTGCATCAGTTTTGTTATCAGTATTGTCATATATTTACTTATAGGGGCCACAGGCCTCATTTTCAGGTAACTGTTACTGATGGCATGATTGGATGGCTTAATTTACTGCTGGCAGCATCTTAAGAAGCAGTGGATTGGAATATTGCATGCTAGTGACTTCGCAATAGCTGAACATTACTCATGTCAAGTTAACACTGCCTAAGTAAACTGCAACTCCTCCCCCACCACCACAGACACACATACACAAATGTATTATGCTTCCATTCTACATTGCACACTTTCATTTACTAATGTATCAAAATATCTTTACTTTGCTCAAACCATATGCATATGTATTATCTGTGTAAGTAGCTTCTTTATTACATTAATGTGATCATTAATTTGTTCAAATTAAATATTCTTAGAGTAACGTCAGAAATCATGTCTAACATTGATACCTGATCAATTGAGTTCACATCAATTATATATTTGGGTAGCTTTAATCTGTTGAATTTTAGAACTGCTCAACAGACTACAGAGGAAACAATTAGCTATTTCTGTGTGAATTATCATGCTAGGATTAGAAACATTGAATTCTGTGAGTGGCAGAATATATAGTCTTTCTCTTATTCCTTAAGATCAATTTCAAGCACATTACTTTAAACCACCTTGCATTTGCTGAATTGTGGTCAATACCTGGAACATCAAATGGCCTTTATAAATAGAATTACATGGGATATATAATACAGAAACAGCCCATTCAATTCAACTAGTAGTTGACAGTGTTTAGGCTCTATTCATGCCTCCTCCCCTCTATTCTCTTCTTCCTCATAACTTTGTCTAGTTCTGCCTTAAACATATCTATATTATTGGCTTCAACCACCCGCTGTGGCAGTGAGGTCCACATTCTTATCCAGCTGTGGGTGATGATGTTTTGTTTTCCAAATTCCCAGTTGGATTACTTGGTGATTATTTTATGTTGATGGCCTCTATTTATGTTGTTCATTCACAAAAGGGAATAGTCAATCTGCATCCACTCTCATAAATTTTAAAGAACTCTATCAAGTCACCTCTTGGCTGGCTTGGCCAAGGGGAGAAGGCTGTAGATCCTTTTTGTGAAATGTGATGAGTCATCACCTTTACCATTTAAAAATGTTCCGAGGCATTTCTCGGAGGTATAATTAGAATGGTTTGTTAAGGAAGCAGTCGAAACAGTGATGGTGGCAGATGGAGGGGAGGAGAGGCATGGACAAGGGGAGTGGAGAGACAGGCAAATAGAAATTAATTGAGTTCTAGTTCAAATTGATGTTTCAGAAGAATGGATGGGAGTGATACCAATTGGGAGAATCTGACCACAGGAAGAAAGCAGCAAGTAGGATAGGTAGCCTGGAAGCTTCACAAGTAGGAAGCAGTCAACAAGCAGGTAGTGATTGATGATTGAGAGTATACTGATAGGACGGTTATTGGCTGGGTTGCATTGGTCCTACTTTTTAACATACAGGACATAACTGGGCAATTTTCCACATTGTCAGGTAAATGCCAGTATTGTCATGAAACAGCTTGGCTAGGGGAGCAGCAAGTTCTGGAACACAAGTCTTCAGTACTATTGCTGGAATGTTGTCATGGCCTGTAGCATTTGAAGTAGCCATTGTCTCCAACTGTTTCTTGATATCACGTGGAGCCAATCGATTTGGCTAAAGACTGTTGGGAACTGTAACTCTTGGCACTCTCTATTGAATCAAGGTTAATCCCCTGATTTGATGATAATGGTTAAGTGGGGGATAAGCCAGTCTATGAGGTTACCGATTGTGCTGGTGTACATGTCTGTTGCTGTTGATAGCCCACAGCAAAATATAGATGCCCAGTCTGGAGTTGCTAGATCTTTTCAAGATCTGTCCCATTTGGCATAGTGAGAGTGTCACACAACATGATGGAGATTATTCTTCATGTGAAGGCAGGAGTTCATCTCAACAAGGACTGTGTGGTGATCGCCGTTATCAATACTGACATGGACAGATGCATCTGCAGCCAGCAATTGGTAAGGATGAGATCAATTATGTTTTTCCATCTTGTTTGTTCTCTCACTATCTGCCGCAGACCCAGTCCAGCTTTGTCCTTTACGACCCCACCAGCCCAATTGTCTGTAAGGAATGACTACCGAGTATGACTATGTCAGGCTGTTGCTTGACTTATCTGTGAGACAGCTCTCCCAAATTTGGCACTAGCCCCCAAGATGTTAGTAAGAAGGATTTGGCAGGGTTGACATGACTGCGTCTGCTGTTGTAGCTTCTAGTGCTTAGATCAACACTAGGTGATCCATCTGGTTTCATTTCTTTGAAACATTGTAGCAGTTGGTACAACTGAATGGATTGTTAGGTATTTCAGAGGGTAATTGAAAGTCAACCACATTGCTGTAGGTCTGGAGTCACATGAAGGCCAGACCTGGATGACAGATTTCTTTACCTGAAGGGCATTAGTGAACCAGATAGGTCTTTCTAAAAATTGACAATGATTTCATGATCAACAGTAGATTCTTAATTCTATATTTTATTAAAATTGAATTCAAATTCCACCACCTGCCATGAGGGGATTCAAACCTGGATCTCCAGAACATTAGATGAGTTTCTGGATTAATGCCTAGCATTAGATACCAATCAACCTTTGCCTTCCTTTTGTAGAACTAGACATTGTCAATGACCAACATCACAGCAACTGAGTCATGTAATGATAACTAGGCCCCAGCCTACAACCATGCTGTGGTGCAAGCTCCAGTGTTAAGTGTTTGCACTGATCCCATTACACCTGCAGCATTAAAGTGGAACAGATAGCATTATAATCCTGAAGCAGGTAGATTTGAACCCAGGCTTCGTTGGTCTAGAAGTAGCAACACTTACACTGAACCACAAGAACCACCTAGAAGCAACCAGAAAACCTTGTGAGTTGTTTGAGAGCAGGGGATAATCATTATACTAGGTTCTCACTTTCAGAGGGAGGGCACTACAGCACCTTGAACACCTAATTAGTTCCTACTGTTGTCTCTCACATCCCCTGGTAAATAGCTTGCTATCTGATAAATAGTTATTCTGGTGATTTGGTGGTGGAAATTTCAAAATTGCAGAAGAAATAGTTTTCCGCTGGAGGGAGATAGGCACTGCAGGTAGGCTGGGAGTGGGGGAGGAACACTTTGTTCTCTGTTTGTTTTCCGCACCTTTTGTTTGCAATTGTAGGACTGTTTCTAGTATTTAAAAAAGAAAAAGCAACGCTGAGTTCTTGATAATTCAGTATTTGATAATCGGATGATTATGTAATTGGTTTATAGCATTAAAAATGCTGGGTTTTTAACCATTGATGGTCAGTGTTTGTAGTTTATAAATTGATAATGGGGAGATTTAAAAATTCAGTGGT
This sequence comes from Hemiscyllium ocellatum, assembly GCF_020745735.1. Classification (NCBI taxonomy): domain Eukaryota; kingdom Metazoa; phylum Chordata; class Chondrichthyes; order Orectolobiformes; family Hemiscylliidae; genus Hemiscyllium; species Hemiscyllium ocellatum. Next base: position 65,602,179 of record NC_083403.1, read on the forward strand.
GGGTTTATTTTATGTAAACTCTTCTAGACAGTGAAAGATACAGAAGGGAAAGGTAGCAACTATAGTTTTATAACAAAACAGCTGAAAATCTCTAAAAGTCTTTTGTTGCTGAACTCAACTTATGGATATCAATGTCAGAGCAAATTATTGCAGATGCTGGAATCTGCACTGAAAATAAAACATACTGGAAATCAAAGTGGATCAGGCAGCATCCATGGAGAGAGAGCAAATTAATGCTTCGAGTGTAGACAACTCTTCATCAGAGCTGACGTGAAGTGTGATGGGAGTAGCATTTATGCAATGTTGTGGGGGGAGGGGGGGGGTGCAGAAGTGGAGTAAGGATGTTAATAGTTCAGGTTAACTGATTTGGAATGTGAGAATGGGAGAACAATGGTGTGTCTTAACTGCCAGGTTGGTAAGAACAGACAGTCCCACTAGAGTAGGGGGAGGGGAGAGAGGCTATGATGTCAGAGAATGCAACAAGTAAAGCTTAAAGAAAGGGAAGGAATGGGAGTGGATTCACAATCTGAAGGTGCTGTACTCAATGTTAAATCTAGGAAGTTGTAAAGTGCCTAGTCTGAAGGTGAAATGTTTCTCCCCCAGTCTGCACTGTGATTCGCTAGAGCATTGCAGCATGTTGAGGATAGATGAGTGGGCATACCAGCAGGATGCTGTGTTAAAGCAACTGGATATGGGGAGGGTGGGGTCACACTTGCTCACAGTCCAGAGGTGTTGCATGAAGTGGCCACCAAGTCTGCATTAAGGATATGGACAAGGACCAGGCAGGTAGGACTAAATTACTTCGGAATTATGTTTGGCACGGACTGGTTGGACTGAAGGAATTGTTTCCATTCTGTATGACTATATGATTCTATGTGCTGTACACAACCTTTTGAATTGAGGGCGTGTGAAGTGGACAGGAGCACTGTAATTTGATGCAGTGATTACTTGTGACAGTCACTTTTTGATTCCAGTACATCAATCTCGAACTTCCAAGGAAATAAGAAGCATAAATAAGCCGTGAATTTGTCTCATTTTAGCTCTCGAAAGCCACTATGATGGAGATTTGCAACTTTATGATAGAAATGAAAATGTACTACACATATAGACACTTATTCAGGTTTAATTTGAAAAAAAGGGAATTAATAAAATGCGATCCCATTTACTTTCATAGCGAAGAATATATATATCAAATGTTCTGCGATCAAGTGAAACATACTGTTATGTTTTCACTTCTGCCAAATGCTCCTTTTGATAAACGTTAAAACAAAAGTTACACTGTCTGATTTAATATTTGTTTTTTTCTATTATTCAATGATGTAATGAGCGTGAACAGGCTTCAATAAGGGACTTTTCTGTTTGACACCCCAGCCAGCATTTTTACATTTGCTAGCTCCTATATAGAAAAAAGGTTATATCTTGTTTCGTAAATATTAAGAACTTGCTTATAAATGTGCCCTTCACTGTGACCCAAAGACAAACTTATTATTGTAACAATTGGTTTATAGCCGCTGTTACTCCAATAACAATTTTATACAATGCAGAGAGGGGGTGGGGAATCTGAGAAGGCCATGCAATTCATCATAATGGAAGAGAGGAAACCAAATGATAAATTACAGTACAACTTTCAAAGTACTAATGGGGTTGAAATGTTTAGTTTCACCCTTAGGGCCATAGTTCAAATCACACTCAGGAAAACCAAAGTCATGGTCCTGCAATGTCCACAGTCTCACTGACAGTCGATTTTACAGAAATACAGAAACAATAGGGACTGTAAATCCAGAGTTTAATCAACTGATCTGTCAAAATAGAAGTGCAGCTCCACACTTCTGAAGGAACCCTGATTGGATGCTCCTCTCTGTAATAGCAGACCATGTGATAACAAGGCATGGAATGCAGTAGTTGGGGTAAGGACATTGAAGAATAAATCCTTTGTTTAAAATAAACGTGGAACTATATAGATACTCTACATCTTTCTTTCAGTGCCCACTGACAAGTTGACAATGCTGGCCAAGCCAAACATGGTGCATGTCACACAGCTGGAAACAACAAAACAAAAACTAGCTTTTGCTGTGGATTTTCTGAGTTGTCTTCTTGTTGATACTTGAATATTTGGTGAAGCACTGATGCATATACTTGCAGCAAAGAAAGGACATATTACTGGCTCCCTCAGGAAGTACTGATCTCCAGTGGTTAGGTAAATGTATTTCCCTCTCAAGCTTTCAATATTTATATATTAGCTCTGAAACAGTCTGCATACATTGTAGGTAAAATGCACTCAGTATGAGAGTTTTGACATTTAATCTAGGAAGCTCAATCAACCAAAAATAATGGCCATTTTGTCACAGGGTGTAATTCGGTGGATAGGATATAATGCAGTGCAGAGGATGTATGTGTCAAGAATTTCTAAAGAAGTATAACATAGATATTTGCATGAGGTTTGCTATTGATATTTGAAGAGATTATTATACAGAGTACAATTTCTACTCTGATTTCTTTAAAAATATATGTTCATGATTATAAAGTACCTATTTGAAATTGAAGAAATTGGTCTCTAAATGCTATATTCTACTGTGCTCCAAACATACCAATGGATTGCATATGACAAAATTCAACTAGAACAGTTTCCTTTATAAATCCACAAGCGACTCCTTTTGACAAGTGCAGATTTAGAGGGACACAACCCCTTTTATCGCTCTTCTTCAGTAATCTAAATAAGGTACAAAATTATATTTTGTAAAAATGAAAAAAAGTTCTAATTACACTTAAAATTAAATTATTATTAGAATTCTGATACTAATGGTCTTCAAGCAACAGAGATTTGACAGTCTTTTAGTCTCATCAAGTTTTTTTTTTGAAAAGCTCTGCAAAAGGGTGGAGTTCTATTGACCTGAAGGTAAACCTCTGATCTCATATTTTCTCCATTATAAAGACTGTCCACCACTGAAATATTGACTGTCTCCACACCTACATCAGTACTTCAGCTACTAATTCATCCCTTAGACACATTCAGACTTTAATCACCTAGCCATTAGTATGTTTTCTTGGTTGGACTTTTATTTGCTAACTTTAATTTATTTATTTGATCTCTATCTTTATTTGTGCCAAGTAACACTCACTAATTATATCTGTGCCAACTGATTCATTGAAAATATATGAATGCCAAATTTCAAACAATCACCCCAATGTATACTATAGCAGAGAAGAGTGCTGATTTGCCAAGCTATTATCGTGGAGGAAGGATTCGAGTACTATTTGCTGCCTCAGCTCCTGAGAAATTAAAATAAAACATTTCATTGCATGAATTTAATATAAAAGGTATGGTCACCTTAGTCTCACACCCTCATTAGACAAAGTTAAAAATAACACAACACCAGGTTATAGTCCAACAGGTTTATTTGGAAGCACTAACTTTCAGAACGTTGCTCCTTCATCATGATTCCCATTAGACAGAGAGAACTGATGGTAAGTTTAACCTGAGAGTCATGATGTCTGAGGCAAGGGGCAAGTTTGACAATATAGGGCCTTCATGCTAACCTCAGCCTATGTGAGAATTGAACTTACACTATTGATATTGGGAAGCACGGTGGCTCAATGCTCAGTACGGTTGCCTCACAGTATCAGGGACCTGAGTTCAATTCCAGCCTTGAGCAACTGTCTGTGTGGAGTTTACTCTTCAGGTCTATGTGGGTTTCATTCAGATGCTCTGGTTCCTGCACACAGTCCAAAGATATTCAGGCTAGGTGGCTTAGCCATGGGAAATGCAGGGTGGTAGAGTAGAAGGTTGGGTCTTGGTGGGATGTGCTTCAGAGTGTCAGCATGGACTCAATGTGCCTACTTCTACACTGTAGAGTTTTTATGATTCGATATCATCTTGCTTGCTCGCTGAGCTAGAAGGTTCAGTTTCAGATATTTCATCACCATACTAGGTAACATCATCAGTGAGCCTCTGGATGAAGCACTGGTGGTATGGCCTGCTTTTTATTTATGTGTTTAAGATTCCTAGGGTTGATGACATAATTTCTTGTGGTGATGTCATCTCCTGTTCTTTTTCACAGGGAGTGGTAAATGGGATCCAAGTCAATGTGTCTGTTGTTGGAATTCCGGATGGAATGCCATGCTTCTCATGCATGTCTCTGTTTGGCATGTCCTAGGATAGCTGTGTTGTCCCAGTCAAAGTGGTGTCCTTCCTCAAAAGATTAGTGTGAGTGGGTCATGTCTTCTTGTGGCTAGTTCGCGTATCCTGGTGGCCAGTTTTCTTCCTGTTTGTCCAGTATAGTGTTTGTTACAGTTCTTGCAAGGTATTTTGTAAATAACATTAGTTTTGCTTGTTGTCTGTACAGGGTCCTTCAAGTTCATGAGCTGCTATTTTAGTGTATTGGTGGGTTTGTGGGCTACCATGGTTCTAAGAGGTCCAAGTAGTCTGTCAATCATTTCTGAGATGTCTTTGATGTAGGGGAGAATGGCTAGGGTTTCTGATCAAGTTTTATTTGCTTGTTTGGGTTTGTTGCTGAGAAACCAGCAGACTGTGTTCATTGGGTTCCAGTTCTTTTTGAATACACTATATATGTGATTTTCCTCTGCTCTTCGTAGTTTCTCTGTGTTGCAATGTCTGGTAGCTTGTTGAAATAATGTGCTCAGGCAGCTTCATTTGTGAACTTTAGAACATTAGAACTGCAGAGATAGGCAGGTAGTGCAGGAGCCTTCTGTGGCTACACCCATTTCAAACAGGTATGCTGTTTTGGCAAATGCAGAGGGTGATGGATCCTCAGGGGAACGTAGCACGAACAGCCAAGTATTTGGTATTGAGACTGGCTCTAATGTAATGAGAGGTAGGTTGGATTCCAAGTGATTGATTGTGTTAGGGGACTCTCTAGTTTGAGGTACAGATAGATGTTTCTGTGGCCAGCAGTGAAAAATCAGAATAGTGTGTTGCTTCCCTGGTGCAAAGATCAAGGATGTCTCAGAGAGGGCACAGAATGTTTTCAAGGGGGAAAGGGGCCAGCAGGCGGTCATTGTACACATTGGAACCAACGACATAAGAAGAGAAAAGATTCTGAAGGGAGATTACAGAGAGTTAGGCAGGAATTTTAAAAGGAGGTCCTCAAGAGTAATAATATCTGGATTCCTCCCAGTGCTCCTAGCTAGTGAGGGCAGGAATAGAAGGATAGAGCAGATGAATGCATGGCTGACGAGCTGGTGTACGGCAGAAGGATTCACATTTTTGGATCATTGGAATCTCTTTTAGGGTAGAAGCGACCTGTACAAGAAGGATGGATTGCACCTAAATTGGAAGTGGACTAATTTACTGGCAGAGGGAGTTGCTAGAGCTGCTCAGGAATATTTAAATTAGTAAGGTGGGGTGGGGACCTAGGGAGATAGTGAGGAAAGAGACCAATCTGAAAATGGTACAGTTGAGAATAAAAGCGAGTCAAATAGTCAGGGCAGGCATGGTCAAAGCAGAGAACAAGGTAGGACTGATAAATTAAACTGCATTTTTTGTTACTATTCATTCATGGGATGAAGGTGTCACTAGATAACATTGGCCACCTTTAATTACCATGAAGGCAACTAAGAGTCAACCACATTGCTGGGGCTCTGGAATCACATATGGGCCAATCAGGTAAGGATGGCTGTTTCATTTCCTAAAGGACATTAGTGAACCAGATGGGAGTTTACTCAATCATCAATTCATGATCATTATTAGACTCTTCATTTCTAATTTTTATTGGATTCAAATTTCATCATCTGCCATGGTGGTATTCAAATCTAGGTTCCCAGAAAATGACATGGATTAACAGTTCAGTGATAATGCCAATAGGCCATCACCTCCTCAATGTAAATGTACAGAACTGTGCAATCCTTTCATTATTTTAAATTTTGCAATGCTGCTATAAGACAGGGGTCAGGAGATCATGCCTCTGCATCCTACAATTACTTCATCACATCTTCCAAATGATGACTCTGTTTAACAGAAGGTTCCAAACTCTATGGAGTAAATATTCTGCACGTTTGAACGTCTTTGGTCACAATCTTCAAGTGATTCAGTCAGACTTCAGTTAGTTGAAAATCTGCACCTTCCAGTGCACTCGCACAGTTTCCCTTGTGTTATGAAGAATCATAAAAGAAAATTGAGTACTTTGGGCAAAATATTGGTAAGTGTCAATTTTAGGAACTTCCATGAGCTCTAGTGAGTGTTCTTGTGTAGTTTTACCGTATTTTTAAGATGGCTACATGGCCTCACACTATTTTGCACCTGGTATCTTCCCCAGTGCTGCCAAGGGAGACCACAATACCAAACAGTCTGAAGTTGCTGCCCAGTGCCATTTCCACAGTCTGAAAGCATGCGCAGAAATGTAGGAAAAGGTTAATGATCTTCTGCACCACCAGGGTAATGTGCCAACATCTGCTAACCACACACTTCTTCTAACTCCACTGCACTTCCCCTTTCTACCTCCCACCAAGGCTTGTGGTTTAAAGTGATGGAAGAAGTCACCTGCAGTGCTATTAAATAGCACTTGCTTGCCAATAAGCAGCTCACTGGTTTTTTGCAAAGGTCATTCAGCCCCAGACATTATTACAGGCTTGTGTTCAAACATGGAAAGAAGAGCTGAATTCCAGATACAAGGTGAAAAGAACCCCCCTAACATCATGGCTGCATTTGACCAAGTGTGGCATCTGGAAACTCCAGTAATATTGGTGCCAATGGGAATCAGTGGAAAAGTGTAACTAGCACAAAGAAAGATGGTTGTAGTTGATGCAAGTCAGTTACCTCAGCTACAGACAACTCAGCAATGATTTCAACAGGGCAGTGTTCTTGGCCCAACCATCTTCTTCTGCTTCATCAATGCCGTCTTTCCATTATGAGGTCAGTTTGTTGATGATGCATAATGTTCTGCACCATTCATTATTCTTCAGCTACTGAAGCAGTCCATTTACAAATCGGAGAAGCTGTGAGCAATATCCAGGCTTGAGCTGACATGAGACAAGTAACATTTGCCACACACAACTGCCTGATAATGACCATCTCTAACAAGAGGGAACTAAACCACTACAGTTTGACATTCACTGGCATTAACATTGCCAAAACCCCTCACTAACAACACTCTTAGGATTACCATTGATTAGAATCTAAACTGGGCTAGCCATATGAATATGTGAATATGAAGGGTTTAGAGGGATAACAGCCAATTGCTGGCAAATGGAACTGTTCTGATTGGAGTGTCTGGTCAGCATAGACAAATTAGACCAAAGGGTCTATTTCTGTGTTGTATGATTGTATGATTATATATAAATACTGTGGCTACAAAAGTGGGTCAGAAGCTATGAATCCTACAGAGAGTAACTCACTTTCTGATTCATTAAAGCCTGTCCACCATAAATAGGGCACAAGCCAGGAAAGTAATGGTATACTCCCTGCTTGCCTGGTTGGCTGCTCTTAAAGCAATTTTTTTAAATTTCAAAAATATACTTTATTCATAAAATAATTTGATGGTCTGTACAGTTAGTCATGCCATACATATGTAAACATTGACATACAGATATCAGAATTTATCATTGTTATATACAGGTCTGTACATTTCTCAATCAAATGCCCATATATTTAGCTGAGGTGTCAGCAGAGCCCAAATCACTACTTGGGCCCCCTATTCTTCTTTAGGCAGGCAGATGTTACACGGTGGTCTTTCCCCATCGCGCCTTGGCAGCAGCTGCCCCAAGCTTCAGCGCACCCCTCAACACATAGTCCTGGACCTTGGAATGTGCCAGTCAGGGTCAACTCCTTCAGCTGGAAGATCAACAGGTTTCGGACCACCAAGAGAGCGTCTTTCACCGAGTTGATGTTCGTCTCAGTGTGCGTCCTGGGGAACAGGCCGTAGAGCACGGAGTCCTGCATCACGGCGTTGCTTGGGATGAACCTCGACAAACACCACTGCATTCCTCTCCAGACTTCCTCTGCATAAGCACATTCCAGAAGGAGGTGTGTGACAGTCTTGCCCCCCCTGCAGCCACTTCGAGGGCATCGTGTGGTGCGGCAGAGAGTCCGGGGGTGCATAAAGGATCTCACAGGCAGACCCCTTCTCACCCCTAGCCAAGCCATGTCTTGATGCTTGTTGGAAAGTTCTGGCGATGAGGCATTCTGCCAAATGGCTTTGACAGTCTGCTCAGGGAACCGCTCGATAGGATCCGCCCTCTCCTTTTCCCGAAGGGTCTCAAGGACACTACGTGCTGACCACTTCCTGATGGACTTGTGGTCAAAGGTGTTTTTCTTCATAAACTTCTCCACGAAAGACAGTTGATACGGAACGGTCCAACTCCTCGGAGCGTTCCGCGGCAGCGGGGCCAGGCCCATCCTTCGCAACACCGGGACAGGTAGAACCTCAGTACGTAGTGACACTTCGTGTTTGCGTACCAGGGATCCACGCACAGCTTGATGCAGCCACACACAAAGGTGGCCATCAGGGTGAGGGTGGCATTGGTTGTTTTTTTTCCCTCGTTGCCCAGATCTTTGTACAGCGAGTCCCTTCGTTCCCGGTCCATCTTTGACCTCCATATAAACTGGAAAATGGCCCGGGTGACTGCAGCGGCACAGGTTCTGGGAATAGGCCAGACCAGTGCCATATATAATAGCAATGACAGTGCCTCACAGCTGATGACTAGGTTTTGTTCCCGCGATGGAAAGCGACCGTAGCTTCCATCTGCCCAGTTTCTGCCTCACTTTGCTGATACGCTCCTCCCAAGACTTGGCACATGCCCCAGCCCCTCCAAACCAAATACCTAGCACCTCCAGGTGGTCGGTCCTGACAGTGAAGGGGATTGAGGATTGGTCCTGAAGAGCATGGCCTCGCTTTTGCCTTGGTTTACCTTGGCCCCCGAGGCCCGTTCAAACTGGTCACATATGCACATGAGTCTGCGCACGGACAGCGGATTCGAGCAGAAAACGGCGACGTCATCCATGTACAGGAAGGCCTTAACCTGCAGGCCCCTGCTGCCAGGAATAGTTACCCCTCTCAAGCTCGCATCCTTCCTGATGGACTCGGCAAATGGCTCTATGCAGCACATAAACAAGGCAGGAGAGAGAGGGCAGTCCTGCCTGACTCCAGATCTGACTGGGAAGCTATTTGATTCCCACCCATTGACTGAGACTGCACTGACGATGTTGGTGTAGAGCAGTCTGATCCAATTGCAGATTCCCTCCCCAAAGCCCATTTTGGAGAGAACATCTCTCATATACCTGTGAGTATCCTGTCAAAGGCTTTCTCCTGGTCTAGGCTGATCAGGCAGGTGTCCAACCCTCTGTCCTGCACGTAGGTGATTGTATCCCTGAGGAGTGCGAAACTCTCAACGATCTTCCTGCCCGGCACAGCACAGGTTTGGTCAGGGTGAATCACCGACTCCAGAGCAGACCTGACCCGGTTGGCAATTACCTTTGACAGAATTTTGTAATCCGCATTCAGCAGTGAGATTGGTCTCCAATTTTTGAGTTCCTCTCTCTCCCCCTTCCAAGCAATACTCAAGAAGCTTAACACCACCCAAGACAAAACAGACTGCTTGATTGGTGCCACATCCACAAACAGCATCTTCCCCATTCACCAGTCACTAAAAGTAAGCATTCAGGTACAGCAAGCAGTGAAGAAGACAAATAGCATGTTGGCCTTCATAGCAAGAGGATTTACATAATGTAATTGGATGTCTTGCTGCAAATGTACCAGGCCTTGGTGAGACCACATCAGAGTATTGTGTGCATTTTTGGTTTCACTTATCTGAGAAAAGATGTTTTGCTTATGAAAGGAGGACATTAAAAGTTTCCCAGGCTGATTCTTTGCTTGGCAGTATTGACACATGAAGACAGACTGAATTGGTTAGATCTATACTTAATGGAGTTTAGAAGAATGAGGAGGGATATTATTGAAATCTAGAAAATTCTAACTGGTAGACATGGTAAATGTAGGAAGAATGTTCCTGATGACCAGAGAATCCAGAACCAGGGGACACAGTCTAACAACAGGAAGTTGGCCATTTAGGACTGAAATATGGAGAAACATCAGCACCTTGAGAATAATGAACCTGTGTAATTCCTTGTCACAGAAAGTGGCTGAGGCCAAAACATTAAATATTTACAAGAGTGAATTAAATATAATTCTTAAGATTAAAGGGTTTGAGGAGAAAGCAAGAACAGAGTACTGAATTGAATGATCATCATCACATTGAATGGTGGAGCAAGCTTGGAAGGCTGAAGACTGACTCCTGCTCCCATTTTCTATGTTTCCATAACAATACCTCCTCCTTCAAGGAACACCGTTTCCTTCAGATTCCACCCCAAACCACTCTCTGCCCTGATTTGGAAATGTATCATTGTTGTTTTATCGGTGCTGAGTCCAAATCCTGAATCTCCCTCGCTGGTAGCACAGTGGATATATCTACAGCACATGGAGTGCAACAGTTCAACAATACCTCCTTAAGGGTGAGGATCCAGCGAGCAAAACCTACATCTTCTACATGAATAAAATTAAGTGACTCTCTCCACAGCAAACAAAGAGAATAATAAAACGTATGATGTTTCAAGCAAAACTTCACTCTGGGATCTGACTTGTGAAGTATTATTATCAGCTGGGGTTTGTGGAGAGATGCTTCCATCCCATGCAAGAAATGGATGTTACATTAATGTTTAAGCATGGCCATGCCCAACCCAGCAGATTCTGCATTTACACCAGGCAGCACTTGTGTGAAGATTAGATTATTTACAGTGTGGAAACAGGCCCTTCGGCCCAACAAGTCCACACCGACCCGCAACCCACCTATTCCCCTACATTTACCCCTTACCTAACACTACGGGCAATTTAGCATGGCCAATTCACCTGACCCGCACATCTTTGGACAGTGGGAGGAAACCGGAGCACCCGGAGGAAACCCACGCAGACACGGGGAGAACGTGCAAACTCCACACAGAACTGGTGAATCAATGTGATTGTTAGATATTGATCCACCTGGAGTAGAGGTGGTGTGGTAGGGTGGTGGAGAGTCCATGCTGGGATCATAATCTGGATCCCCAAAGGGCATAAAGGTAATGAAAATTTTTTTAAAGTTCACTTATAAGGGAATCAATGAGATAAATTGTGCATCTTTCTATTGAGAAAGAACTGACTAGATAAAACTTAGATTGTCCCAATACCAGGGCAAAATTGTCAGTCATCTATTTTGAATGCTAATGCTTCTAATTTATATTTTACCTTTTGCAAAAGTTAGTTGAGTACAAAGTTCTTGTTCAAATTCCAGAGTCTATCACAATAAATATAAGTTATAAAGCTTAATGCATAATGTTTTACATCCGCTGCCCAACCATCCTCCACATTTAAAACCACTCAAACTGAATTACTAAGAAATTTTGAAAGTTTAAATTTTTGGCTGCAGAAGTGTATAAACTATCACTTAGACAAAGGGTGTGTGTCCTTCTGAATAGCATACATGGGTAGCATGCATCTGACTTCTTTCTTCAGCAATGCTGAGAGGAGAAAGTCTATGAATATTCATATCTTTAACTACAAGGCAAACCCTAATCACACATCAAGTATGATTTGGTTCAATGCTATCACTGTGACAGTAAGTTTTCTTTGGAATATTTTGTGCCCATAATCACTCTGCGCCTGGGATCAATGCATCCTGCAGCTTTAAGGGTCCAAAGACATATTGCCATTTGATCTTATTTATGTAGCTGTGATTAAATGGACACACATCACTTGCTGTGCCACAATGTGAAGAGACTAGTGTTCACCTCCAATGAATTAGAACCTGCTGAGAACTGCAAATATTTGAAATGTCAATCCATTTGATAATGTCAAAGGTTTTGAAATACCAGAGATAGCAGAAGAAAACATTCAATTCATGCCTCAGAATATAAAGAGTGTTCACTGCACAGAAATTATAGTTCAGTATGAATACCTGGCCCCAGAAGGAGATGACTATGGTTGCTGATTTAATAATCCAAAAGACAAACCTGCTTTGACAAAGAATTCTGCTTTGAACTGGAGATGGTTGTGCAATTTATAATTCAATGGCTGGTAGAAATATCTACTGATGCAATGAAGAAATTCTTGCTTCCAGAATCAATATGCATTTTACTTTACAGTTAAAGGTTTGGCTCAGCTTGATGCCACCTAGTGAATTCACCATTTCATGAGGGAGTGCAATACTCTGAAACAGTATCCATCTGGTAAAGCTGGTAATGAAAATAACTAAAGATTTGCATTTATATAGTGCTTTTCATAACCACCAGGCATCCCAAAGCACTTTGCAGTTAATGAAATACTTTGCAATGTAGTCACCATTGTAAAGTAGGAAATCTAAACACAGCAAGCTTCCATAAACTGTAATGTGATAATGACAAGATAATCCCTTTTAATAAGGTTAATTAAGGGATAACTATTAGATATGACACCGAGGAATGCTTGAGCATATTGTATGGCAGCATTTTCCTGAACTAGTATTCATCAGGTTAAGATTAGGTAAACTGTGGTGAATTTGTACTGGCAGGGTTACATTGTACTTTGCTCAAAAACTGCGTGCATTCATGTAGAACTCTGAGCTCAAAAATTGCATGAATTCATGTGAAACTCCGTTATCTCACTTTTTAGATTAGAATCAATCTAAACATCATGGCATAGACAGAGAACACAGGGGGCCAACACCTTCAACATATTGTCTAGCTATCATCATTGTTAACAGCTAACCTGAGAATGCAACTTTTTTATTTAAAAAAAGATTTTGTGATTTACACATGAAAGAAGTGAAACTATCACTCATTGTAACAGATGGAAGGCTTAACAGACAATCAATTTTTCAATGTATATTTTCAGTTACATACACTGTAAATTTTTGCTATAAATTCTGTGTGTTAGGATTGAGCCCTCCACTACCACCTGATGAAGGAGCGACGCTCCGAAAGCTAGTGTGCTTCCAATTAAACCTGTTGGACTATAACCTGGTGTTGTGTAATTTTTAACTTTGTACACCCCAGTCCAACACTGGCATCTCCAAATCATATTCCGGAAGACTTCTTTATCTATTTTTTTCTGGGGAGGGAAATGTTGGATGAGACTTCATCAGTTCCATTTTTTAAAAGTCATACGTTCTGCCTTTCTAAATTACCATCATAAATTGCAAGTCCACACTTATAATGGAAACTGCCTAGTTAAGTTTGTCAGATTGTGATGACAGCCATCTGCCTGTGGTTACACTGAATGGCATCTTTAGGAGGATGTAATAATAGTTTGCAACTCTATACTGCTTCCATTATTGAAATGGACATGGAAATTTATAATTGAACAATTGACAGGAAGTATGTTGTCATAAGACCATAAGGCAGGCAACTTTTAATGTATCGACTCAATCCTCCAGGATGCTTCTTTTGGGAAGTCATAGAAAATCTTGTTCTACAAGGAGTTAGGATTAAACTGGTGTATATATTTTAGGAATTTCAAATATAAAATTCTTCAAATTCAAATATATAAGTTCCAGATTTTATTTTAATATAATACCGACCTCAGTTATGCATGACCTTACAAATTAGGAGAGGGCAACGTTTCTGAATCAAGTAACGTGTAAAGTTGCCATAGACCCACTGGGCCATAGGGCTATTCTTTCATTCCAGAAAGATAACTGGTAGTGGTTTAACCTGAGGATCACCACACCTCAGGTGAGGGAAGAGATTGAGAAGGAGAGTCCTTCATGGCAACTTCAGCCGGTGCAAGAATTGAACTAGACATTGCAAACCAGCCATCCAGTTAACTGAGTTAACCAACCCCCTTGAATAAAGTTGCAATTCATCAAGCAAGATATTAGATATACTTCACAAAATGCAATGAAGACATTGTGGAAGTTTCTTATCCCTCAAACGATTAGGACGATTCAAATGCTATCAACATAAAGAATACAGTTTTTCTTCATTTTCTGAAATTATGTTGAACTTTGTCCTTTGAGTAACATTGCAAAAGCAATGGTGAATGCGGATCACAGAAAATTTTGAGTTTCCAACTTTTATCCCTAATTCCAAAGTTCTTCAGTCCTTATTAGGAAATAGTCCAAATTGATCCTTTTCATTATCTATGGATGAGAGTCATCTGATGTCACCCTATCTTTGTAACTATAGTCGGGTAGTCTAAGACAAGTGTCTATCCCTTACTTACTTTCTTTAGACTCCAGGTGTTATGTTCCATTATGAACAAGTGAAAGTGACACAGACTTGTAGATATGAAGTAGTTGTACAAACAATGTTACACCCCAATACAAACTATTGTAAACAAATTGCTTGAAACATATCAACTCATTCTTGTTCCATTCCAAGATATACTCAGACAATTAAAATTAATGCTAGCAGTGTGTCCGAGCAAGGTATCTTCACAAAATGTAGCTATTCTGCTCCACAAATATGGTTGATATATTAGTTAGTAAACTAAAACCTATGCAAATACATGGAACTTGTTTAAAGGTAAGGTGTCATACTAAATTCAAACTACTGAGCTCAAACATTTTGTTTATTCCTTTAAAGCTGACAAAGAGACTCCAAATTGCACAGTGTAATTAAAACAAATAAAACTGCTTGAACCTTTTGGCACCTTTTAAAGCAATTTAGCTAATCAAAAACAGTTTCCCACATGCAACTGCTTTCTTGTTCCCATGTTGTCTTAACTACTAATGGCTTTACGAGCAGAAGTTTGAACAGAACTGATTAAAAGGATAGCTAATGTATGAATACTACTTCAATATAGCAACTTGTAAAATAGCACCACTATCAAAACCTAACAGTATATTGAATGTTATGTCATTGTACTGATCTCAAAATGGCACAATATCTTTAAGGCAGCTAGGTGACATCATGACATATAACCCTGCAATTTTACAAGATGAACTTGTAGTATAAAAATTCCCTAACTTACTTCCTGTACAACCAATCTGTTAAGCAAGCAACCAGTCTGTTAGTTAGGCATTCAGCTAGTCCGTCAATCAACCATGCATGTAATGTAATAACAATATAAGTAAGCAGAGAGCCCAAACTTTATTTGGAAGTTGTTGTATTAATGTAGATTGTTTGCTGATAATAGATTTCGTGATATTTGTCTGAGTAAGAACCCAAGTCTTCGTGGCATTTGTTATGTGAGCTAACATATCAAAAACCACATCATAACATAAAAGGTGAATACATAATTATAAATCTATTGAGAAATAGTGATAGATGAACTCAAACAATCAAAATTTGAAATAAAATATTATGATACAAAATTTTGTTGTAATCATAGCAGTTTGGAATAAGAAATGTGTATTATGTAGATTTTACAGTGAAATTAGTTTTGTACAATATTGATATTATATTTATATAAAATGTATATCAAAATCTAGTATTCATTTCTTCAAGTCTTGGGTTTTCATACGTATCCATTCTGCAAAAAATTTGTGGCAGAGATGAATTACAAATAACAAGAAATTATCTGATGAAAACCACTGACTAGTTCAACACCAAGCTTGACAAAGGTCCAATATGTTCTTATTTTCTTAAGTACTCTAATGGTTGTATCCACCTTGCTTGACAGGCTACTCCATCCTGGTGAAACTGAAGATATGTCCTTGAATCTGCAAGTTGAAGTGATCAAATATGAAAATGTTCTCTTCACACAATGCAAAGTTATTGCTAAGAACCATTGATACCGCATGATGTCCCTGCCCTTTCTTAGCCCAATACTACATCCAAACATTTTCCATATCCATGGAAATGATCATGTCATCATCATTGATGATCATTTACTTTTCCAAATAATCGCACACTATTTTAAGCACAATTGACCCACACACTGACTTTCAATTTATTTTGCACCTAGGAGAGATCATGATAGACAATAGTCCATAGTATATTGGTAAGTTTTTACAGGACATGGAATACCAGTCACTGTACTCCTTCTTGATTTAGATTAGATTACATTGCATACAGTATAGAAACAGGCCCTTCGGCCCAACAAGTCCACACCAGCCCTCTGAAGAGTAACCCACAGACACTCGTTCCCCTACATTTACCCTGGAGTAATGCACATAATATTATGGGAAATTTAGCATGCACAATTCACTTAACCTGCACATCTTTGGATTGTGGGAGGAAACTGGAGCACCCAGAGGAAATCCACACAGACACAGGGAGAATATGCAAAATCCACACAGACAGTCACCCGCGGTGGGAATCGTATCCGGGTACCTGGTGCTGTGCAGCAGCAGTGCTAACCACTGAGCCACCAGGCCGCCCCAAAATGTGAAGCGTGTAATGTGAAGGAAACAATATATGATTTTGCATTTTAACAGCTGGGCGCTTGATTGAGCTTTACTTTAAAAGTTGTTTTATCTGAAAAAACATTTTTAAATCGTTCAATAATTTTGATGTTGCATTAGGCGGAAGTGGCCCTTAGCTTGAAAGTTTCCATGTTATGAGCCATATTCTGATGTCCTGAAACTTGGTACACTGTACTGGGTATTCAATGAAATTGAAGTTAAATTCTGT
The DNA here is from genome assembly GCF_020745735.1 of Hemiscyllium ocellatum. NCBI lineage: Eukaryota > Metazoa > Chordata > Chondrichthyes > Orectolobiformes > Hemiscylliidae > Hemiscyllium > Hemiscyllium ocellatum. The sequence continues at coordinate 65,618,713 of NC_083403.1, forward strand.
AATTTCAAAGTAACGAGTTTCTCAGAATAATGTTTATAAGATTGTTTTTTCTGATGCTGTGCTGACATCCACAGATGAATGCACTACTTTATAATTGGTGAGAGTACACATACATGTTAATATTTGAGATTTTGGAGAAGACATGTTAATATTGTTCTGATTGCACTATTAATTGTCACATGTTTTCTATCAAAATCTTTTTTACTAGCTTTATCTACTTGTAGATTCTATCTTCTCTTGGGGTGTTAAATTTTGAGATTGATGGTAAAGTTTTGAAGATTGTCCAAATTATTTAAAATTATTCGACATTATCTCAAGTTGAATGGTTCATCTGAAGGCGATAGTCATACATCCATACATCCAACCCTCAAATATACACAGACATGGTTAAGTTTGAAACTAACATAATGTCATGATTCACCTTTGAGTACAATCATTTGTATAACTCGCTGTGCTCATGTTTGGCAGATTGGAATGTACCAATTTATTGACTCATTGCAAAATGTTCTTTTTGAAATGCAAAACCAGCTTATACAACATGCAAGAATTTGCTTTGAATTGAGATGCTATGAGACCTGTACATGTGACAGTGCAACAGTGAGATGGACAAGAACTAATCAGGCCTGTTCTAGTTTCATAATTATTTCTCAGTCCTGTTGCACAGCAAGCAAGGTACCAAACATAAAAAGGAACCACAGACAAAATCAATATCATGAGGCATGAACATATGAACAAATGATTTATTCTATATTTAGTTTCCACACAATTTATATATAAACTAACCACACATTTCTCAAAGGGGCAGCACAGTGGCAGGCTGGTTAGCACTGATGCCTCACAGTGCCAGGAACCTGGGTTTGATTCCCATCTTGGATGACTGTGCATGGAGGTTTGCACATTCTCCCTGCATCTGTGTGCGTTTCCACCAAGAGTTCTGGTTTCCATCTACAGTCCAAAGATGTACAGGTAAGGTGGATTGGCCAAGCTAAATTATCCCATGGTATCAAGGGACATGCAGTCCAGGTGGATTTGCCACAGTAAATGTGGAGTTGTAGGGATTTAGTAGGATGCTCTTTAGAGGGTAGGTGTGACATGATGGGTCAAATGGCCTCTATCAGCACTGTACAGGTTCTATGATTCTATAGAAACATAGGCTCACTTATTATTGTAAATAGTTAAATATTCTGTTGGAAAGGAAGAGGATATTCCATAAGGTCCTAGCTTTAAAGAAACTTTACATTTGTCTTCATCAGTTGAGTATAAACAATGTTGTGACTGTGCCTGGCTGTTCATCTGTTTTGTGTTTGAAAGCTACACTCACAGAAATCAGTTGGTTTGCTGCAATGTCTACTTCACAGCTGAAATTGCTGTTTTAAACAGACTAACCTAAGGAGTTGATCAATCTCTGGTAAGTGATCGATAATTGGACCATTTTTTATTAATATAACAATATTAAATCATATAAACATTGAGAAAAAGTGATTAAATAATGAACTGGATTTTCCAAGGAGTGAAAATTTCACTCAGATTGCCACTCTGTTTCCATTTTTGCATCAAGAAAACATTCTGCATTTCTGACAAGAGAGAAATGCAGAGCTGTACTTCCATTCTGACACTTCCCTAATAGTGCACTCCTTTTCACACAGGTATTAGCTGCTGAGAAAAGGAAGGTGCAAAAGGTAAGCATGTGGTTCTGGTGCCAGGAGAGTGAGGTGCCAGATGGACAGGGTAGAGATTGGGGCGCCATGCAGCACCATGCCTGCTGCAGAGACCACAATGTGGGTAGGATGTAGAATGTCTGAGGGTAGTCTGCCAGAGGAGAGATTGACAATTGGATAGAAAGTTGGATTTAGGAGATAGACTGCCATCTAGTTATCTGAGAAATGGGTCTAATTCAGGGTGCTGGGTAGGATGCCAGTTATGTTAGATGTCAAATCGGTAAGGTGTCAGTTAAATATCATGCCAAGGAGCAAGGTGGTCAGGTGCTTGATGATGGATGTAGGATAGGTCAAGGTGAGTGAACGTTAATGATGACTTGGTGAGAGGGGATGTCTTGTACAGGGGCAAGGTGTTGGGAGGTATGTTGAGGGGAAGGAGTAATGTCATGGAGGGGACAGAACTAGGTTTTGGGCATGGAGCATTGGGAGTGGTGTGTTGAATCTAAAGCAGAGGAGGATCATTATGGGGTAGACCAGTGGTGTTGATCCTTGAGTCAGAGAAACAGTTGATTATTGGACCTGGAGTGCGAAAGGAGGGTGGATTCAGGTCCAGAGGGGGAAGGGTGCCAGGTCTGTCAGAGGGTGACAGTGTGTTGAGTCTGGGGAAGGGGTCATCAGTTCAAGTGTGGGGGAATGTAGAGCCAGTTAATGGAGGGAGATCTGGCCTGGTCAGGTTTGGGGCAAGGAAAGGTCCAGATCTGCAGACAGTAAAGGGGATTTGGGTCCATATTGTGAGATGAGGCTGTCAAGTCCTGGTGCATGTTGTTGGGTTTTGGACAGGGAGGTGCTTATGGATCTAATGGTGGTTTTTAATTTTCTAACTTCTCCTGAATAACTATTCATTTAACTTTAGTGGAACTCTCTGCAGTCTCCAGTTGAAATGAATATACTTACAGGGGTCCAGGAATAGGGAATTTTCAGCAGAATCATTATGTTCCTTTGAACAATGCTCTGATGTGGATTCCATAGGGCCCCCATGCACAACTACTATCTACAACGGAATATCGACTGTCTGTCAATCAGAAATGCTGGGCCAATATAAGAGTTAGAGTAGAACTGAAAGAAACAGGTACCGATAGAGGCACACTGAAAAAGAGCCTACATGCCTCTTAGAAATGTAAATATTAGGACAGGGACTGATAAAAAAGAAATAGCTGGAATAGGCCTCAAGTCTTTTGTGCTGATATCTACCTCAGTTTTGCAAATTCTATTCTTTATGCTTTGCCTCAGTTTTATCAATTTTGGAGCAAAATTGAGCAGAAATTTGAAGGTCATCCAGAGGGATAAAATCTCAGTTTTGGAATGGTCGAATTGAGGAACAGGACATGGAATACTTTATTTTGAGAAAATAAGGCCTACACAGTTGGCAGTAACCTCTGCACACATATCAATTCTATGATCATTGATTAGATCCCGGTCCACCACAGTCTTGTATCCAAAATCCTCATTCTTGTGTTCATGTTCCAACACAATACCACCCAACCTATCCTTGTAACCACTTTCTGACTTATATTTCTTCATGAATTTTTCTGAATCTTGCCTCTTATACAGCTTTAACACTCTTTATCCAAATATGGCCGCGTTTTCATCTGTGTCGACCTAAGTTCCAAAATTTCCTGACTCAGCTTGTCCACTTTTCCACCTTTCTATGGTCCCTTATGATTGTCCACAAAATCTGCCTGACTGGGCTTGTTAGTCACCCAGCCACATATCCCTTTCTTTACTTCAGTGCTAAGTTGTGTTTAAACATATGACAGTGAAGTACATTAAGATATTTTCCTATGTGAGAGGTGATATATGAATGCAGGCTTTTATTCAATTCTCTACAGGAGATTTATTGAAAAACTAAATGACTTATAACTAAATTGAATGACTACTTCACTAACAATCAACAGTGGCAATATGTGTTACTGGTTGCAGATTTACATCATTTTGCTGCTTGCTTTCATCAAGCTTAGAGTCAGGAGGGAATTAATGGATGCTAAAGAGGTCCAGACAGACAAAGAAAAAGAACCAGAGACAGACAGAGAGCTGTAATGACTTCACAAATTGCCATGTCACATATTGCGCAGTTTCTTGACAACTGATGACAGCCTGTATCATAGTACTTTTTTCCAGCTTTTCACCAAGCTTTCTATGGACTGAGCACAAGCACTAACTAAAGTGACAGCAAAGCTGAGGAGGGTCAAAATTCCATGTGACAGTTTGATGACTGCAGAAGTGAACCTGTCAGTAAGAGAGCAGCCACTGTGCCAGCTCAAAATATGGAGGTCAACTTCGAATGTACACAGATATAGAATTTTTTAAAAAAAAGACACAGGCCTTGGTGAAGCCTCAGTGGACTTAGTGCAGGAAGTGTCCTCAATCACAAGAGTCCAAAGGATTACTCTGCAAGTAAACGTAAAACACATCTGACAGGTGGCAGGATGAGCATAGAATAATCACAAAGAAACAGACAAAGGGCGAACTACTGAGCAGAACAGCTGAAGTTATCAGAGCAGAATGACTGCCTTCCTACCTTTTGAAACTACTTAAAAATGAACGTATTTCACACATGTTAAGGTGTTAAATATAAGCTTAAATTAATTGTAATGTTCATACTTGCCTTGATGTTTACAGTTCATTTTGTTTTACTTTTTAGCCCATTTTTCTGATTATATACAGATTGCTAACAACAAAACAAATAATTTTCTGCTGAATAAATCTCAAAAAATGTTACAAAATCCTTGTTGCTATTCAATCACTCTTTGTGATTCAGTGAACAACTATCAATACCCACAGGGGTTTTAGATCATCAATAGCAGACAGGTATAGGGTAAAAGTTCAAAGGCAAGTATAGGTTCTCATATGAATTTGTTAAATTCTTCTGCTACAGTATTAGATTCAAAGTGCAATACAATTTTTGTGAGGTTCCGAACTCAACTATTTACTAACTAGTTCATCCATGCAAATTTCCTCAGGGCATATGAACGGGCCTCAAATTGCTCCAACATTGTTTTGCAATCTTACAACATTAACAATATATGTGTCATTATTAATTTGTAAAATGCTTAGTGATTTGCAGATAAATAAGAAACTACAAGTTCCAATCCTTCAAAATTAGACCTTCTATGCCCCTTTTACATTAGCCTCACTAAAGTCATAGAGTCATAGATTCACAGAGTCAGAGATGTACAGCACAGAAACAGACCCTTCAGCCCAACCTGTCCATGCTGACCAGATGTCCTACCCCAATCCAGTCCCACCTGCTAGCACCCGGCTCATATCTCTCCAAACCCTTCCTATTCATACACCCATCCAGATGCCTCTTAAATGTTGCAATTGTACCAGCCTCCACCACTTCGTCTGTCAGCTCATTCCATACACGTACCATCCTCTGCGTGAAAAAGTTGTTCTTTAGGTCTTTTTTATATTTTACCCATCTCACCCTAAACCTATGCCCTTTAGTTCTGGACTCCCCCACCCCTGGGAAAAGACCTTGTCTATTTATCTTATCAATGCCCCTCGTGATTTTATAAACAATTATAAGGGCACCCCTCAGCCTTCGATGCTCCAGGGAAAACAGCCCTAGCCTATTCAAGCTCTCCTTATAGCTCAAATCCTCCAACCCTGGCAACATCCTTGTAAATCTTTTCTGAACCTTTTTAAGTTTCACAATGTCATTCTGAGAGGAAGGAGACAGAATTGCACGCAATTGGTTAGTGGCCTAACCAATGTCCTGTGCTGCCACGAGTTACTGCCTTTTCTGTTTTTGAATTCATGTGTCGCTGGACATCGGAGCGTATCAGGGAAAATTAACAAACAGTGAATTTCACAACTAATCGTGGAGGAACTGGTTTGGGCGAAGTTCACAACACAGAATCAGATAAGTTAATTGTTGTTTTAAGTCTATCGAAGAGAAAGACTGTACTAGTGAGTACAGTGGGTTCTTTCTTGATTATATGTTTTTGGAGATAAATCTCTTGATTAAACTAAAAATATAAGCCATAACGATTCATTTAACCTGGTGCAGTGTTTAAGACGGTGTTATTTTCTGGGTTTGTAGATTGTGAAGGAGCAAAAATGGCATTTGCAGTGATATGTACTTCTTGTCAAATGTGAGAGTTTAAGGGTTACTGTGGATTATATCTGCAATAAATGTTGTTGGATATGAATCTTATCAGATCGAGTGGCTTGGTTGGAGAGACAGATAGAAGTGATGAGGCATTTGCAACAGCAACAGTATGTGATGGATGGCATTTATAGGAAGGGGGGAAAGTCTCAGATACAGTCACATAGATAGGTTAACTCCAGGAAGGGTAAGAGAGGTAGGCAACTAGTGCAGGAGTCTTTTGTGGATATACCCATTTCAAACAGGTATGCTGTTTTGCAAAATATAGGAGGTGATGGATTCTCAGGGGAACGTAGCACAAACAGCCAAGTTTCTGGGATTGAGACTGGATGTAATGCAATGAGGGGTACTTCGGCTTCCAAGAGATCAATTGTGTGAGAGGATTCTGTAGTCCGAGGTACAGACAGACGTTTCTGTGGCCAGCAGAGAAAATGTTCCTGGAAATACATCGAGGGAAGTAATCTGAGAAATAAGGATTTACTGTGGAAAAGGATATGGAAGATGTAGACTGTACAATCCTTACTGGGATTGTATTATAGACCCCCTAATAGTCAGAGGGAAATTGAGAAACAAACTTGTAAGGAGATCTCAGCTATCTGTAAGAATAATAGAGTGGTTAGGTAGGGGATTTTAACTTTCCAAACATCAACAGGGACTGCCATAGTGTTAAAGGTTTAGATGGAGAGGAATGTCTTAAGTGTGTACAAGACAATTTTCTGATTCAGTATGTAGATGTACCTACTAGAGAAGGTGCAAAACTTGACCTATTCTTGGGAAATAAGGCAGGACAGGTGACTGAGATGTCAGTGGGGGAGCACTTTGGGGCTAGTGACCATAACTCTATTTGTTTTAAAATAGTGACGGAAAAGGATAGACCAGATCTAAAAGTTGAAGTTCTAAATTGGAGAAATGCAATTTTGACTGTATTAGGCAAGAACTTTCAAAAGCTGATTGGAAGCAGATGTTCGCAGGTAAAGGGACGGCTGGAAAATGAGAAGCCTTCAGAAATTAGATTAAAAGAATCCAGAGAAAATATATTCCTGTCAGGGTGAAAGGGAAGGCTGGTTGGTATAGGGAATACAGGATGACTAAAGAAATTGAGGGTTTGATTAAGAAAAAGAAGGAAGCATATGTCAGGTATAGACTGGATAGATCGAGTGAATCCTTAGAAGAGTATAAAGGAAGTAGGAGTATACCTAAGAGGGAAATCAAGAGGGCAAAACAGGGACATGAGATAGCTTTGGCAAATAGAATTAAGGAGAATCCAAAGGATTTTCACAGATATGTTAAGGACAAAAGGGTAAGTAGGAAGAGAATAGGGCCCCTCAAAGATCAGCAAGGCAGCCTTTGTGTGGAGCCACGGAAAATCGGGGAGATACTGAATGAATATTTTGCATCAGTATTTACTGTGGAAAAGGATATGGAAGATGTAGACTGTAGGGAAATAAATGGTGACATCTTGCAAAATGTCCATATTGCAGAGGAGGAAGTGCTGGATGTCTTGAAACGGTTAAAGGTGGATAAATCCCCAGGACCAGATCAGGTGTACCCAAGAACTCTGTGGGAAGCTAGAGAAGTGATTGCTGGATCTCTTGCTGAGATATGTGTATCATCAATAGTCACAGGTGAGGTGCCGGAAGACCGGAGGTTGGCAAACGTGGTGCCACTGTTTAAGAAGGGTGGTAAGGACAGGGCAGGGAACTATAGACCAGTGACCCTGACGTCGGTAGTGGGCAAGTTGTTGGGGGGAGTCCTGAGGGACAGGATGTACATGTATTTGGAAAGACAAGGAGTGATTAGGGATAGTCAACATTTGTGTGTGGGAAATCATGTCTCATGAATTGATTGAGTTTTTTGAAGAAGGAACAAAGAACATTGATGAGGTCAAAGCAGTAGATGTGATCTGTATGGACTTCAGTAAGGCTTTCGACAAGGTTCCCCATGCGAGACTGATTAGCAAGGTTAGATCTCATGGAATACAGGGAGATCTAGCCATTTGGATACAGAACTGGCTCAAAGGTCGAAGACAGAGGGTGGTGGTGAAGGGCAGTTTTTCAGAAAGGAAGCCTGTGACCAGTGGAGTTCCACAAGGATCGATGCTGGATCCTCTACTTTTTGTCATTTGCATAAATGATTTGGATGTGAGCATAAGAGGTACAGTTATTAAGTTTGCAGATGACACCAAAATTGGAGGTGTAGTAGACAGTGAAGAGGGTTACCTCAGATTACAACAGGATCTTGACCAGATGGGCCAATGGGCTGAGAAGTGGCAGATGGAGTTTAATTCAGATAAATGCGAGGTGCTGCACTTTGGGAAAGCAAATCTTAGCAGGACTTATACACTTAATGGTAAGGTCCTAGGGAGTGTTGCTGAACAAAGAGACCTTGGAGTGCAGGTTCATAGCTCCTTGAAAGTGGAGTCGCAGGTAGATAGATTGCAACATTTAAAAGGCATTTGGATAGGTATATGAATAGGAAGGGTTTGGAGGGATATATGCCACGTGCTGGCAGGTGGGATTAGATCGGTTTGGGATATCTGGTTGGCATGGACAAGTTGGACCGAAGGGTCTATTTCCATGTTGTACATCTCTATGATTCTATGGCTTTATAACATGACCTCCCAACTCCTAGTCATGCCTTCTCACCTCTCAGCTCTTCTTTGTTATTGATGGTGAGAGTCAAATTACAGCAGCTAATTAGACTGAAAAAATAGAGGTGCAAGTTTACCTGGTAACTGCTTGATTTATAAGTAACACACGCCGTCAGCTTGGGATGCTGAGAAAACAATAATCAAAGCAGTGGAGCCGTATCCCAGCAATCTGCTGTGTGTTGTAAAAGTATTATTTCCTAAATCTGTTGTGTTTGGCAGTTTGATATCATCAGCTTTGCTATCCAGATCAGGCTACTGACAAATTGAATTGGCAGATTAGGTTAGGGGATAGGTCGGTATAGCTGCAGTTGCAGATTTAAAGGGGACATTTCAAACTACACAAAACAGGTAGATTCCAATGAAGAAGAAACGTTGCAAGGGAAGGACCCACCATTTGTGATAAATTTAATAAGTTAAAGACAGTATCAAAGGGAAAGCAGAAAACATCCAATAATGTTGCAAGTAATACATTTGCCACAGCTTTGGGTCATGCATTCATCGGGCCAATTTACAAGTAGTAAAGGAAAATGACCATCTATACCATATGAGAGGACAGCGCTGTTTGGTTGGCATGTGGAGTTTGATTAGTAGAGGCATTGCTACGGAGAATGCACTGTTTAAATATGATGAACAATTAACTGTCAAGTTTCTTTAAATTTCACTGAAAACAACGAATGCTGAAGATCACAGCGGGTCAGACAGCATCCATGGAGAGCAAGCTAACGGTTCGACTCTAGATGATTTTTCATCAGAGCCGAAGTGAAGTGTGGAGGGGGTAGCATTTATGCAATAGTTGGGAGATATTAGTATAAGGTGCTGGTGGAGGAAAGATGTCACATTAAGTGATCAGAATGTGGGAATTGCAGAACAATGGTGTATCTCCTGTCAGACTGCAAAAGCACAGTAACTAGGATGGGGGGGGGAGGGAAGGGGAGAGTGCAGAGGAGGACTATGATTAGATTAGATTACTTACAGTGTGGAAACAGGCCCTTCGGCCCAACAAGTCCACACCGACCCGCCGAAGCGCAACCCACCCATGCCCCTACATTTACCCCTTACCTAACACTACGGGCAATTTAGCATGGCCAATTCACCTGACCCGCACATCTTTGGACTGTGGGAGGAAACCGGAGCACCCGGAGGAAACTCACGCAGACACGGGGAGAACGTGCAAACTCCACACAGTCAGTCGCCTGAGTTTGGGAATTGAACCCGGATCTCAGGCGCTGTGAGACAGCAGTGCTAACCACTGTGCCACCGTGCCGCCCGTTCTTTCTGTCTGCGTAGAACTGGGTGCTGTATATTAATATATGTAGTTTTTCATAGGTGTTAGTGCATGACACTGTGAGGCCAGCTGGCAATCCTATATTGACTGTCATCATAATTCTTTGCAGACTCGGGAATATTTAACAAATGCTGGCCAAGCATGGTGTCGCATCTAATATTGGACTCTGTTGTGAATTTTGAAAGCACAGGCTCGTTGGTTATTGTCAGTATCTCGCTTGCTGCAAACAGCTGAAAGGATATGAGGATTTACCAATCTTTGGGATGTACAGCCTAGACAGCTATCATCAAACCAGCACTGAGTTTTATATACTACATTACTCATTTGTATGATGAATGTTATGTCTTTTTGCTATGAAGTTAGCATCCTTCAGGCGTCAACACCCCTTGTATTTCTACTGCATAGCAGCAGTGTGAAACAGCTAGATTCACATGTTACTCAAATCTTTAAGTTACTTTACCCAACCAACATAATCTGTGGGGGGGTTTGGTACTTTTTAGCACTAAAAGTGATGGCCTTGTATTAAGGTGTTTATGTGGTACACAATGAAACGTGATCTGATTCGGGAAAACATTCTCCAACAGGAAGGTTTTGATATGCATTACTTTTGCATCAAACAATTCAGAACCTACTTATGAGCAGTTTTGCCAGACCTGCAGAGTTTCTCCAGCTTTTTCTGTGTTTGTTTCAGATTTCCAATATCCGCAATGTTTTGCTTTTGTCAGAATCAATCACATTGCTATAGATTTGAAGTCACATCGGTCTGACCAGGTAAGGGTGGCAAATTTCTTTTCATGAAGGACATTAGTGTACAAGATAATTTTCTACAGCTATCATTTCATGGTTACTAATACTAAGACTAGCTTTATTTTCTAGGTTTATGAACTGAATTCAAATTTTACCAGCTGTTATTTGTAACCATCTCTCAAGAAAATTACCCTGGACCTCTTAGATTACTAGTGACATCACCATAATGCCACAATCTCACCACCATGCACTGCTCACCTCTGATACAACTGGGATAGGTTGGATTTGAGACAAAATAATTGTTGGCGCTGGAATCCAATGTAGACAAGTAGGAGCTGGAAGAGCACAGCAAGCCAGGCAGCATCAGGAGGTGGAGAAGCTAATGTTTTGGATACAACCCTTCTTCAGGACTGGAAGTGGGGTATGGGGAGTTGGAGAAAAAGGTGGGGAGTAGGTGGAGGGAGGGTTCTAGGTGGGAGTTTAAGGCAGGTTGAGATCACATTCCAGATTAATTTACATTTTTTCATGCCAGCCTACACAAACCTGAAGTCCTTGTCTCTCACAATATAACGTTGCATAAAAATCCTCAACAGCCATGATCATTATGACAAGTGGTAATGCACCGAACCTTTAGTGGCAAACTGCAATGGGAAGTTTGCAAATTAAATAAAAACAATTAAAGCATGGGAAATTACTCAAGCATCAATATTTACCCATGATTCGGAGATCTTTGCACTAGAGATTTGTTTATTTATGGTATGCTATTATCTGAACCCATCAGGTGTTTCCAGTTTTCCAACACTGGGACAGCCATCTGTTACTGTGTGTGTACTCCAAAAAGTAATTTACAACAATCAATAGCAGTATATTGTCATTTGCTGAGATCCATCTACACATTGTATGCTCATACCCAAGTACTGAGCTCATTGCTGCTAATGGCTTCTTTGGTAGTGTTCATATTATACATAAAATTCTATTTATAGCCTATCAAATGCAGTCCATAACATTGTTCAGCAATGATAAATTTTTAAAGGAGGTAAATCCCTAGATCTTCCACTAAAATTAAAAGAGTTTGATGTGTTTTACAATTTCATTATTATCTTCTTAGTTTCTTTGTTATAATGTATCTAAGCTTTGGAAAATATAGCAGGCTCTGAAGGTTTTAACATTATTTTCTAAGTCTAAGTACAGTATTAAATATATCACTAGGAAAAATAATTTAAAAATCTTAAATTCTTAATGAGCAGTGCAATGAAATATGTTCCAGTGTAGTTTTATATATTCAAATTGGAGTTTTAATTTATGCCGTCATTTAGAGCAATTTTAAAGCAGCATGTACAAAATTGTTGTCAATAACACATTGTTGCACTGGATTAGAAAGTGTCCTGGATAGAATGTCAGATATATAAATTGAAAGGAGGCAATGGCCTTTCCATATATACCAGTCAATGCCTGGCTACCTGAGCTTAAGTAAGGACAAATGTAACAAGGCAGTTCATGAATAATTTCTTGAAATGCATATTATTGGCTTCTTTTTGACAGTCTGTCAGGTAGAGTTAACTTCATACACAAATAATTACTGCCATTTGAATTCTAGAAGCTGTTCTTTACTACCCTATGCCAGTAATGATGAAAATAAGAACAGCAAATACCAGAAGATGTTGGAAGGCAAAAAAAATAGAAAGTGACAGAAACGCTCATTGGCTCAGTCAGGATCTGTGCACACAACATGGGTGTAAACAGTCTTGACCCTTTGTCAGAACAACGTACCATAAGTGGCATTCATGCTATTCACCTGTTTTTGGTCGGTAAAGATTTTGGTTTTGGGATGATAATGAGTTTGCAGGTGACACAAATATTGGTTGAGTGGTTGGACCACAGCTAGGCTAATGATAGTAAGAGTTATACTTCATGCAAACATATTACAACTCTATTTGTAAAGAAATCTGTGTTTATGAATTGTTAATGGCAATACTACCAAACCTATCCAGACAAACTTATTGGCAAACTAAAAGCCTCAACCAATAGAAATTTCATATCATTAAAGGAGCTTATTGAGCTTTAATACCAATAATACCAACTATAGACTCAGGTCCCTTAATGAAATATCCTGCCAACTAGAAATTTTCAAGCTATCTAAATTAGTTCATGGTAGAATATATCTACAGATGTAGTAAAAGCAACATAAGTAACCAATATTAACACATATGAACCTAATTTAAGAATTCCAGAATATTATCATTGATGTGTGGATTCATGAGAGTTTAGGCTTGTGATTAATGAGACTAAATCCCAGGTCTGGATGACTTGTAGCCCAGGCTGCTGTGGCAGATGAAGGAGGAAATTACAGGGACTCTAACCCACATGTTTAAGTCCTGTCTGGCCTCAGGAGAGCTGCCAGAGGACTGGAGGACCAGCTAATGAGGTTCCCACTTTTCAAGAAGAATGATAGAGATAAACAAAGGAATTATAGGTCAGTAGATCTCCAATCAGTGTTAGGGGAACTGTTGGAGAAAAAAACTGAAGGAGAGAATTAATCTCCATTTGGAGAGGTAAGGCTTGATTGGGTATTCTTAGACAGAGGTCATGCCAAGTAGATTTAATTAAATCTTTGAAGGGGCTGACCAGGTAACATGAATAGGCTAGTGCATTTGGTCGAGGTTATTCGATTTCAGCAAAGCCTTTGTCAAGACAGATGAAGATAAAAACATATGAAATCCAGTGTAACTTGGCAAATTCAATCTAAAATTGATATTGTGATAGGAGAGGGTCATGGTAGAAGGCTGTGTGACTGGAGGCCTGTGTCCAATGGTGCAGCACAAGAATCATTACTAGGTCTCTTATTGTTCATGATATACATAAATCATACAGAGTAAAAATATTGGGTGACGGTAATAAGTTTGCAGATGATGCAAAGATTGGCCGAGTGCTTGTCAGTGAGAAGAAGGTTTTAGGTTACAGAAGGATATAAAACAGATTGGTCAGATGGACAGATCAGTGGCAGATGAAACGTGACCTGAGAAATGTGATATGATGCAGTTTGGAAGAAGTAACAAAATAAGGGAGTACTCAATGAATGGTAGGACACTAAGGAACTCAGAGGAACAGAGAGATTTTAGGCTGTTTATCCAGAGATCCCTGAAGTCAGCAGGGCAACAGAATGTTTAGGAAGGCATGGAGAACACTTGCCTTTATCAGTTGAGGCATAGATTATAAAAGCAGGAAGGTCATGTTGAAGCTGTACAAAATTGTGGTTAGGCCACTGCTGGAGTACTGGGAGTAGTTCTCATCACCACACCATAGGAAGGATGTACACTGGAAAGGGTACAGAAAATATTCATCAGAATGTTGCCTGGGATACAGCATTTATGAAGAGAGGTTCGATTAGCTCAGGTTATTTTCTTTAGAGCAGCAAAGGGGAACTGATTACGGTGCACACATTTATGAGGAGCACATATAACTTGAATAGAAAGCTGTTCTGAAGAAGGGTCACTGGACCCAAAACATTAACACTGCTTTCTCTCCACAGATTCTGCCAGACTTGCTAAGATTTTCCAGCAATTTATGATTTTATTTGTGGTCAGAAAGCAGCTGTTCCCCTTAGTTGAAGAGTCAATAGTAGGGGCAGGGAAGGCATAATTTTAAGGTGAAAAGCAGAATATGTTGAGGGGAGTTGAGGAACACATTTTTCACTCAGAAAGAGGTGGGAATCTGGAATGCATTACCAAGGATGTAGTTGAGGCAGAAAAAGTACTTGGATGAACACTTGAAATGTCATTAGCATTCAAAGCTATGGATTAAGTGCAGGAAAGCGAGACTTGTGTAGATTTACAAAAATTTTCTTTTGTCTGTGCAGAATAAATGGATTGAAGGGTCTGTTTTCTACTATAAGATTGACTATTCTATTAATTATACTTTCAAATTACACAAAATATTTAAAATCGACCTGACAAAACAATTAGATTGTGATGCAAACATGTATTACTTAAATTGTATTCACAATACAATCTAATGTTTAATAGTCTCTGGAGAGTCTTTGTCTCAACCACAAAAACAACAAGTTCAATGTTAGACCCGACCCTGTCATATTTGTAACGAGGTGTTTGAACTGCGTCTGTGCCCTTTATATTAACATATATTCTTTTTAAAAGAGTTTTCAGCATCTCTGAAGGTGGAAACAGCTGCTGTTGTGTTTTTTTCTAAACATACAGCAACAAAATGTTCTTGAAGAATCATATTAGCTCCTTCTTTCAGAGGTTTAATTTTATCATAACAAAACTCGCAGGTGCAGCATTAGGAATGGTATTAAGGCCATTTTACAATCTCCCTCAGTCTAGAAAACAGGAGACTTATTCCTGGCAACATTTCAAATTCTCACAATAGTTTTGTTTTAAACATAGCACCTTAAATGCTGGATTAATTTCATAAATGTCTTTATGGACTCACATGTGAATGCTGAGAACTATCATGGTAACCGGAATAAAAGCAATATTTCATTTACAATGGCTAGATTTCCTAGGACTTTGACTTCTGTTGACTCCACAAGGGTAGAAATATGTTCACACTCTTAGAATGAGCTTTTGTAACTGTATTTGAAGAAGATACTATCTATGCAATTGCCACTCATTCCTATTGGCACATTACTCATTTTCCAATGACTTTTGTGTTCAGTAGAATCATATCAAGTTAGAATGAAGTGAACTGAAGACTTTGTTTCATTATTCACATGGTATTTTGAAAGAACACTTCAACTTCTTAGTCAATTCTTCAGTTTAAACCCATTTATGATTACAAATTAAGGTGGGGGAATGATGAATGAGGAAGCCAAGTCCATTATCTCAAAATTTCTTGTGCACATTATGAAATTTATTTTAATAAATATTGTGATTTATATTCAAAAGACAGAAGAATACACGTAAAATCTGATAGGTTGCTTCACTAACATCTGTTTGATCTGGTATCTGTTTGATCTGGTATCTGTATGACAGCAACCCCAACATGTTCTGTAATTTTAGGATTTCCACAGGATAGGGTGGCAGTGGGCTCATAAAGCTGCATGCCATAGCAAAGGCCTGCCACCTCCCTATGTTCAGAGTGGTTTATCCACGCCAAGTATGTGTTGGGTAGTCAGCTCACCTGTGGACCAATTAAAACCTTTAAGAGAATATTTACGGAATTTTCTCGGAATTTACCCACAGCCTCGGGGACCCGCCAAATGTGGTGCAGCAGCCAAGTTAAATTTTGGGTTGCCTGAATTTAGGTATCGTCTGACTGAGGCCAAATAAGGCCAAAGACCTCCCTGCTGTATGTATGTACCCCACCCTTCCCTTTATCAACACAGCCTCATTTGTCCATTTGTTCGGGTCTGTCAGTCGAGCGTCCAGCAAAACCCAAGACTTAGTTTTGAGTTTGCTACCATTTGTCTTTTCTTCAAGGAGTGCCGGCAGTGTTGGCACAATTCCCAGTGGTAATGCTAGAACTAGAAACCTGTTGGCTCTTTGATTAACCAGCAATACTCGGAGGCAAGGCTTCCTCTCAAGTTGTGACAGCTAACTCAGTTTACAGCAGTGAAATGGCAGTGGGGTGTTCTAGTAGATCGTCAGTGCCAATACTTCAACTGGGAGCAAGGTCAAGTAAAATTCCTGCTTCTGTTGTTAACCCCTGATAGGTCTGAAGTTGTTAAACAAGTTGTTGTCAGCAACAGCGACAAACTAACACAAAAGGAAAGCTCCAACACTATTGGCCATGTTCCAGGAACAGGACAGGCATAGGCAAACTCAAATGTTGTCCAAGTTTTGGTCAATTTTCTTCAATACTCTGACGATCTATCTTGTTAACAACTAAACCACACTGGATAGGAAAGTTTCAGCTTTATCCCACAGTTATGACAAGGCATGGGTCTCAACTGGGATGCTGGCGAGAAGGTTACAATTGGCTTAAGCTACCCTGAATTAGGGAGGCATAGGTTAAGCAAAGAGATCACTCTGCATTGCCATCAGTTAACATTGAAAATGTTGGAGACATGCATTTGTGTGAGCAGATAGGATCATGCTCAACTGTAATGCTGATTAGAATATCAGAACTTATTATCAAGATTCACATCTGAATAAGAAACAGCTTGACAAGGATTATTAATTTATCAAAACTTATTATCTGCAAGAGCAAACAGAAGAATTTAAACAAGTGAACAATGTATTGTAGATGAGAGAGATTATTGAGTTGCAATATTCCATAGGTATTGCACCTCTAGGTGATGCTGTGAGGTAACATTTCCACTTAATAGTTGTTTACATTGTATAAGTTAAGGGCATGAGCATATTTTTCACAGAATCTGTAAACATTTCCTCTATACTTTAACATTTTTTAAAATAAACTGAAGTCTTTTGTAACCCATATGGAAGAGTTTTCTCAGTAAATAAGAACATGTGAAAATCAGATGTCTAAATAAAATGCCTCAGATGAATAGCTTAGCAAAAGTAAAGGGATATATAAAATTTAAATAGTTTTATGTTATAAATTTCATTATATGTGCTTTGCATATTACATACTTACATTTGTTGATAACCATCATAATAAGTTTGATATATCCAGAAATATTGTGCATATTGTGAATTGTTAAAAAAAAATATACACTTTAGAGTGATTGATATCAAAATGCGCCTCTGTTGGGGGCCTGGAGGGTTGTCAAAGTGTTTCAGTTTATTCCACATTTGATGGGAATGTTTTCTAATAATATTTCATGGAGTAGTATACTTCCAAATTACGTGCAGTTTGAGTTCATTTAATTCTGGGGTCAGGAAAGACTTGGTTGTACAATGACTCTATCAATCAGATTCCAATTTCCAGCCAATCAGCACTCTCCTGTAAGATAGTATTAATATTAATTTACCTTTGAATTGATATTCTTGCAAATTGACCTGATGAGTACAGGGTGAAAAACACCGACAAGGTGTGTCTTCTTTGATCAATATTGAAGTTTTGCACTGTAAAATGATTATAATATTATCAGTCAATTACTGACTAATCAATACGTTGTATCCTCCACATTTAAAAGCTTAACAGCAAAATAATTTTACAATTACAACTTATATTAGTTAACTATTTTCATGAACACCATAGCATACTTATTCATTATGAGAACATCATTGTGTATTCATCAATAAGCTGTACACTAATTATTGATGCAAAAGACTGCCAGTGTTACAATTTTCACATATGCAATTTGGACAGAAAGAAGCTGCTAGCTTATTTATTATTTGTTTTACATTTTTGAAGGGTGTATTGACCATGTTACGACAGAAGATTCCATTTAGTTGGTCCTTGATCTACTACCTATCCCTCACAAAAGCTCCTTTGATCAAGCAGGTGTCCTCATGTAATGTCTTCAGACCTGTGGGAAAAGGAGATGGTGGATCCTATCAGATAATTTCCTGAGTAAACTGTCAAACTTTACAAAAAATCTTCAGTACAGAAATGACTGCATGGTGGCTGAAATCATTTTTGGTTGTTTTAAAAAGCTGCCTGGTTTAGGATTGTCTTGTAGGGAAGGAAATCTGCCATCTTTACCTGAACTGGCCGACATGTGACTCCAGACCTACATATGGTGGTTATATGGTGAAGGACGCTCTATGGTATACTTGAAACTTGTTGCTTTTCCCATGCAAAACAATTGTCTCATAGAACATAGAACAGAGAACAATACAATGCAGAACAGCCCTTCGGCTCTCGATGTTGCACCGGCCTGTGAACTATTCTCAGCTCGTCCCCCTACATGATCCCAAAATAACCCATGTGCTTATCTAACGATGGTTTAAATCTCCCTAATGTGGCTGAGTTGATTACATTAGCAGGTAGGGCATTCCACGCCCTTATTACTCTCTGCATAAAGAACCTGCCTCTGACATCAGTCTTAAATCTATCACCCCTCAGTTTGTAGTTATGTCCCCTCGTACACGCTGATGCCATCATCCTAGGAAAAAGATTTTCACTGTCTACCCTATCTAATCCTCTGATCAACTTCTTTGTCTCTATCAAATCCCCTCTTAGCCTTGAAAACAAGTTCAAGTCTCTCGGCCTTTCCCCATAAGACATTCCCTGCAGACCAGGCAACATCCTGGTAAAACTCCTCTGCACCTTTTCCAATGCTTCCACATCCTTTGCAAAATATGGCAACCAGAACTGTACACAATATTCCAAGTGTGGTCGCACCAGCGTTTTTTATAGTTGCAGCATGATGTTGTGGCTCCGGAACTCAATCCCTCTACGAATGAAACCTAACACACTGTATGCCTTCTTAACAGCACTATCCACCTGGGTGGCAACTTTCAGGGATTTATGTACATGGACTCCAAGATCCCTCTGCAGATCCACACTACCAAGAATCTTTCCATTGACCCAGTACTTCCTGTTATTCTTCCCAAAGTGCATTACCTCACATTTAGCTGCATTGATCTCCATTTGCCACCTCTTAGCCCAATTCTGCAGTTTATCCAAGACCCCCTGAAACCTGTAACATTCTTCCACACTGCCCACTATTCCACCGACTTTAGTGTTGTCTGCAAATGTACTAATCCATCCACCTATGCCTGCATGTAAGCCATTTATAATAATGACAAACAGCAGTGGTCCCAAAACAGATCCCTGTGGCAAATCATTAGTAACTGGACTCCAGGCTGAATATTTTCCATCAACCACCACTCGCTGCCTTCTTCCAGAAAGTCGGTTTCTAATCCAAACTGCTAAACCACTCTCAATTCCATGCCGCTGCATTTTCTCCAACAGCATACCATGTGGAACCTTATCAAAAGCTTTACTGAAGTCCATGTAAACCACGTCAACTGCCCTACCCTCATCTACATGTTTGGTCACCTTCTCAAAAAATTCAATGAGTTTTGTGAGACACGACCTGCCATTGACGAAACCATGTTGACTATCTGAAATCAAATTGTTGCTTGCTAGATGATTATAAATCTTATCTCGTATCATCCTTTCCAAAATCTTTCCTACAACAGAAGTAAGGCTCACTGGTCTTTAATTACCTGGGTCATCTCTACTGCCCTTCTTGAACAAGGGTACAACATTTGCAATCGTCCAGTCCTCTGGTACCAAACCTGTAGACAATGATGACTCAAATATCAAAGCCAAAGGCTCTGCTATCTCCTCCCTAGCTTCCCAGAAAATTCTTAGATAAATCCCATCCGGTCCAGGGGACTTGTCAACTTTCACTCTTTCTAGAATTGATAACACCTGTTTGTAACTAACCTTGATTTTTTTCTAGTCTAATATCTCATACCTCATTCTTCTCCTCTACAATATTCTCCTTTTCCTGAGTGAAAACCAATGAGTAATGTTCGTTTAGCACCTCGCTGATCTCTACAGGGTCTACACTCAACTTCCTACTTCTGTCTTTGATTGACCCCATTCCTACCCTAATCATCCTTTTATTCCTCACATACCTATAGAAAGGGTTCTCCTTTATTCCATTTGCTAAAGACTGCTCGTGTCGTCTTTTTGCTCCTCTTAACTTTCTCTTTAAATCCTTCCTCGGTGTAACTCTCCATCGCCTCATCTGTACCACCTTGCCTCATAACACATAAGTCTCTTTCTTCTTCGTAACAAAAGATGCAATTTCTGTAGTAAACGACGGTTCCCTTACCTTATTACTTCCTCCCTGCCTGACAGGGACATACCTATCAAGGACACGCAATATCTGTTCCTTAAACCAACTCCACGTTTCCATTGTCTGCATCCCCTGCATTTTGTTACCCCATTCTATGCATCATAATTCCTGTCTAACTGCATTATAATTGCTCTTGCCCCATCGATAACTCTTGACGTGTGGCAGTACCTATCCCTTTCCATTGCTAAACTAAATGTAACTGAATTATGGTCACTCTCTTCAAAGTGCTCACCTACAAC
Organism: Hemiscyllium ocellatum; assembly: GCF_020745735.1. Classification (NCBI taxonomy): domain Eukaryota; kingdom Metazoa; phylum Chordata; class Chondrichthyes; order Orectolobiformes; family Hemiscylliidae; genus Hemiscyllium; species Hemiscyllium ocellatum. The sequence goes on from NC_083403.1 coordinate 65,639,142, forward strand.
TAAATCAAACTCCTGGCCTGGTTCATTACCAAGCACCAGATCCAATGTGGTCTCCCCTCTTGTCGGCCCTTCGACATACTGTGTCAGGAAACCCTCCTGTACACATTGGAGAAAAACTGATCCATCCGATGTACTAGAGTTATACCATTTCCAGTCAATGTTGGGGAAGTTAAAGTCCCCCATAATGACCACCCTGTTCCTTTCACTCCTACCCAGAATAATTTTGCTAATCCTCTCTTCCACCTCCCTGGAACTCTGTGGAGGCTGATAAAAAGAAACTCCAAGCAATGTGACCTCTCCTCTGCTGTTTTTAACCTCAGCCCACACTACCTCAGTAGGCGATTCCTCTTCAAAAGTTCTCTCAGCCACCATTATACTATCCTTGACTAACAAGGCCATGCCTCCCCCTCTTTTACTGCCTTGCCTGTTTTTAATGAAAGATCTAAATCCTCGAACCTGCAACATCCATTCGTCACCCTGCTCTATCCATGTCTCTGAAATGGCCACAACATTGAAGCCCCAGGTACCTATCCATGCTGCAAACTCAACTACCTTATTGTGGATACTTCTGGTGTTGAAGTAGACACACTTCAAACCACTTCACTGTTTTCCAGCACATTTCTGTGACCCTGAAATCCTGCCCCTGTCCTCCCTACTCTCATCTTCCTGTGCACTGCAACTACATCTCCAGTTCCTATTCCCCTGCTGAGCTAGTTTAAACCCACCGAATAGCACCAGCAAACTTCCCACCCAGGATATTAGTACCCCTCTTATTCAAGTGAAGGCCGTCCTGTTTGTCCAGGTCCCACCTTCCCCAGAATGAGCCCCAATTATCCAAGAACCTGAAACCCTCTCTCCTGCACCATCCTTGTAGCCATGTGTTCAGCTGATAACTCTCCCTATTCCTTGCCTCACTATCATGTGGCACGGGCAACAAACCAGAGATAACAACTCTGTTTGTTCTAGCTCTCAGCTTCCACCCTAGCTCCCTGAAATCCTGCCTTATATCCCTATCCCTCTTTCTACCTATGTCATTGATAGCTACATGGACAACGACTTGAGGCTGGTCACCCTCTCCCTACAGGACCCCAAAGATACGATCCGAGACATTATGGGCCCTGGCACCTGGGAGGCAACAAACCAACCGTGAGTCTTGTTCTTTCCCTACAAATCTTCTATCTGAGCCTCTAACTGTTGAATCCCCAATGACTAACTCCTCCTTTCTCTCCTTCCCTTCTGTGCAACAGGGACAGGCTCTGTGCCAAAGACCTGGGCCCCACTGCATACCCCTGGTAAGTTGTCCCCCTCAACAGTATCCAAAACGGTATACGTGTTTTTCAGGGGAATGACCACAGGGGATCCCTCCACTGACTGTTTCTTCCCCTTTCAATCAGTCACCCAGCTTCCTTCATGCCCAGGAGTAACTACTTCCCTGTAACTCTTATCTATCACAGCCTCTGTCCCCCGAATGATCCGAAGTTCATCCAGCTCCGACTCCAGTTCCCTAACACGGTCTTGGGGGAGGGAGAGTTGGGTGCACTTCCTTCAGATGTACTTGGATGGGACATTAATGGCATCCCTCACCTCAAACATCATGCAGGACGAACATTGTTCTCCCTGCACTGCCATCCCTGCTATTTCCCTTATCACAAAGTAAAAAACGAAGAGACGCTTACTTGATATGTCCCTGGTTTTTAAGGTTTAGAGGAGGTGGTTGGGTGGGAGGCCCTACAAAGGTAAAGTCTCGGGATGAGAAAACACTGACTTATATAGCTGGACAGAAATGAAAATAAGAAGTCCCTCTTTTCCCAGAAATCCTGCTCTCTGACTTCAAAGTTAAACACTCGACTGAGTGTTACTGACAACCCAGTCTGACAACCAGGATTACTTGCTGAAGAACGTGTGTTACTCCAGAGATGCCAAGACTAGACTGAGGAGCTGAAACTGTTGAACCCCTTGGGCTATATGTCTGATATGAAGTGTATGTTATAAGCTGCGCTTTTCCAGCAACACATTTTTCAGCTTAGTGTATGTTATAAATGTCAAGAATATTGCAATTGTCTGGACAAAACTCAGGTTGGAACATATTGTCTGGAGAAAGCTTGAATTTCATTGCATTAACTATAATTTTATATTTTAAATGTTTCGAATATACTTTACAAAATTTGTGAATATTGTATATAATTCAAAAAGTTGGAAAATTAGATGATACCCAATCAAAATAAGAAAATATAAATCTTTTTCATTAAAACACAATCAACCATCCATGTGCTCAGAAAAGAATTCACTCATTATTGGTGCATACAAGAATTGCTTTGCATCTACAGCCAATACTTTGGAAAGCATGAATCATATATAACAGGTTTGTTGCTTCGTGCTCTGCAAGGCTGACTCTCTGGACAAAACACTGATAACTTAATAAGCAACTTTGGAGATATTGTCAGAGTGCTACCTACAGTTGTTCCAGCTGTGATCTGAAAGATACCTGTAGGATTACCAAGGTGTTCAAGCAGCAGTAATTCACAATTTGTGGGAGCATGGCACTCCAAATCCTCTTTAACTTCACGTGCAGGTCATAAAGCATTTGCTTATTAAATTTAAATCTCAGTCAACACTGTGTGTCTGACCATCTATAAAATTAATGTGACATCTGTAAATCCTGAGGGATGGCTTTATTTTCACAACTCAACCATGACAGTGCTACCAGTTCCTGTCTGCCATTGTAATCCCAGATATTTCACAGAATTGGCTGCCATTTCTACTCAGCTGCAGTCTTTAATTCCTTCAGAGTATTGCAGGCAATTACACAGAAAGTTGTATTTTTATATCAGACATTTCTGGAATTTGTTGTAGTTTTAACATTTAAAGATAAATTTGATAAGGTGCAGGCTTTGTAAAATTGAGTCTGTTAATCATGATGTGATGTATTTTGCATATTTATTTAAAAGCTAAACTCCATTATTAACAGTGAAGCTCTACTCCAGCATCTGACTTCCCATAAAGAATGGATGCTAGCTTTTTGCCTTGGGGCATTTCTCAAGTTCAGCACTGAACCTTTTGCATACTTGTATCACATTGCATATTTTTCACAGAACCCTTCAACTTGAAAAAGAGACAAAAAAAAACTGCAGATGCTGGAATCCAAGGTAGACAAGCAGGAGGCTGGAAGAACACAGCCAACCAGGCAGCATCAGGAAGTGGAGAAGTTAACGTTTCAGGTGTAACCCTTCTTCGGGACTGGGGGTGGGTGTAAGAGGAGCTGCAGATAAAGGGGTGGCAAGGGCAGAGTGATGAAGTGGGGATAGGTGGAGATAGGTAGAGGGTTGGTCAATGGGAGGAATGAATCCAGTTGGTGATGAGAAGGTAGGGTTGATGAGAGGAATGGAAGAGATGGAGATGCGCTTGGAAGGCAGTCGGGGCATGAGAAAGGACATTATTTGAAATTGGAGAACTCAATGTTGAGTCCTCCAAGCTGTAGGCTGTCCAAGCAGAAGACAAGGTGTTGTTCCTCCAATTTGCGGTTTGCTTCACTGTGGCAATGGAGGAGGCCAAGGTGGTCATGTTAGAAAGGGAGTGAGAAGGGGAACTAAAATAGGCATTGACTGGGAGGTCTGGTTGGGCCCTGAGCGCCGGGCTGAGAAGCTCGGTGAAATGTGCCCTGAGTTTACGTTTGGTTTCCCCGATGTAGAGAAGACCATGTCGGAAACACCGGATACAGTTAACTAGATTGGAGGAGAAGTAGGTGAACCTCCATCTCACCTAGAAGGACTCCTTGGGTCCTTCCCATTCCCCAACTCCTTTCCTAGCCCTCCCTCCTCCCTTCTATTCCTCTGACCGACCAATCCTTCCAGCTACCGTCCAAATTCATTCCTCTCATTGACCAACTGAGTCATACCTCCAACCTATGTTTACTTATCCTTACCTCATCAACCTGCCCCTCCCTCGCCCACCCACCCCTTTTATCTGTAGCTTCCCTTACACTGATCCCCAGTCGTGAAGAAGGGTTACATCCAAAACATTAACTTCTCCACCTTTCGATGCTGCCGAGTTTGCTGTGTTCTTCCAGCCTCCAACCACCTTCAACTTGAAAAAACATATTTTAATGACATCCTTACGATTACTGCTACAGTAAGCACGGGCCACAGACTGAGTAGCAATAACAATTGACTATCTCAGTTATCCTAACAGTCAATAAACTATCTTTTTTATGGTCCATAGAACAAAACAAGTGCAATGAGATTAAGTGCATAATTTTTAATAAAACAAAGCATGTCTTGCTAACCCCTGTTCTGAGCTGTTTTTGGGTTACTGCTGAACTTCTTTTCTAGCTGAGGATTCTTTGGGATGTGGAGTCAGTGATATTTGTTTCCCACTGTTAACTGCCCTTGAAAAGATGATGATGAGGCTTCTTCTTGCTCTACCACTACACTTCTTGTCAGGAAGGCAGTCAGCTCTTAGAAGGGGAGTTTCATTTTCCAGGCAGCACTGAGAATACAGCAATATTTTAGTGTTTTTGGCTGTGGGAAACACTGATTTCTATTCCCTTTTTGAATGAGACAGTAGAATTATTAGGAAAACTTCACTGTGAACCTCTTTCCTTTCAGATTCCCAGTATTTTCTATCAGTTGTAATTGGTGCCATTCTTTACCTCTGCCCTTTATCGGAGTCAAACATGCTCCCTTCCTATTGATCAGTTGTCCCTGTATGATTGATCTGGTCTAATCCTATTTTTAGAATTCTATGCAGGTAATTTAAACTGAGGGGCTATTTAGAATGTTGCAAGGATATTGGCTAATTTTTCAACCAGAAATGAATCTGACTGTTTTATTGTTGCATTTCATTCTTATTATTATCTCATTCCAAACAGGAAGTGTACTTTTAAGACTGTTAGATGACACCAGAAGTTGAGACATTCCTATATAAAAGTTCTTGTCTCACTTCCAGTATGGTGCAATTGAGTCAATACAGTGTAATCAGTAGTCAGCCATGTGTTGTGTTACAGTTTCGGAATGTAGCCATAACATCAGTAAGTACACAACCCAGACTCTGTGTGATATGTGAAAGTATGTGAAGAGTTACTGTTGTTAATAAACTTCAAGTTATCTGTCTCAAAAATAGTCCATTCTTTATGATAAACTTTACAAGTAAACATAGCATAGAGGGAAGCTCTCAGGCCACATCATACTGACAGTAATATTTGACCCAAGGAACCTTGTCACCCATTTCCCTTACAATCATTCCTGTTTTCTTTGGTTATTGACTGATAATGTTGTGAGAGTTCTTTTTCCTTTTTACATTTCTCTGAGGTGCACAGATGTTTTCCTACATTGCTGACAGTTGTGCAAAGGTAGACCAACCTTTAATACCAAGAGCTTTGTTATATCTCACAATGACCAACGGGAGCTTCAATGCACTATAAAGAGTGAGAAAAGAAAACCACTACAGCTCTTTGTTTGAAACTTCTGTATCCATATGTGAGACAAGATGATATCTGCCTGCAGTAATAGTTGGTGCGTATGGAGTCTTTTGATTTTTCTTCAAAAATCAGCAGGGAAATGACTTCAAAGTACAAAAATCATTGAGGGTTATAAAGGACACATGTAGCTATCATTTATTTTACAGGGTTTGGGTGTGGTTGTGGGGGGGGGTGGGGGGTGGGGGGGGGGGCAGTGTTTCCTTATGTTGTTGTGTTCCATCTTGATATCTTCTGATGTAAGTTGGTCCAACATAGCCTTCTTCAGAGAATCACCAGCTCCCCCTCTTGACCTCTCAAACCCTGAGCGATCAACCACAGGAAAGTGAATGAGAACAACTTGTGAAAGCCACATCACAACTCATTTACATGAGAAGGGCTACCTCCTGCCAATTGTATGCACTGCCTCAAAATGTCTGACATCACAAAGAAATACACTCATATAAAGAACTAAAATATTGAAAAATGCATGAAATGATTTGCAATTTCTGACATGGGGAAATAACTGAATGTTTATTGTTAATGATATGATTTAACCTCAAATTCATAGGCTGTGGCAAAAGTCTTCAAACACTATTTTGATTCTACTTCAGCACCTGATTTGATCAATGTTCACTGCTGTGAGATAAGTAGGCAGTACATCTGTTGTGGTTTGTGCTACTAATGTATATTAGATAAACACAGTCTGAGCTATGTCAATTATTCTTGACCTGAGATTAGACAGAAGCTTTGCTGCTGGTTAATGAATGAGGTCCCTCTGTTATTGGCAATTTGAGGAGCTGAGTGCAACTGCACTGGGGAGTGGCAGATGGCAGATTTTAAATATTTCAGAACAAGGTCCACAAGTAAAGTGTCAATGACATAATTGCCAAAGTTCCAATTAAAAGGAGATGGAAATATTCCCTTCATAGTTACCAGTGGAGTTGGTTAAACTCATATCATGATAGTAATTGGGAAATACTTAATGGGCCACTTTTAAATGACCTTTAGCCATTTCTAATAAATATACTATTGTTAGTTAAAATAACAATGATTGGAAAATCCATGTTAGAAGGACATAGATGACTAACATAGGCAACACTTAATTGCATTTCACTCACTCACTCACTCTTTCATCACATGTACTCTCTCTGCTACTTAAGCTAGAAGGCTAACCTTATGATGTCACTGAAATTGACCTGGGCACTGTTAGATGTTCATGGAAAAAGTTTTCTAAATCCAGATTGAAATGATGGTTTAAATGTCAAGTTCCATTTTGTTTGAGAAATTAATGCAATCTTCTTGTAGAATTTTGACCTCATCCCAAGCATTAACGTGACGAGGGAGAAGGAATACAGGAATAGCTTCTGAAATTTAAAACAATATCTTACTTAAAACAAAAAGGCTGCATGTGAGGGGAAGTATCATTGCTGCCCTGTTAAATAGTCACGATAAATTTTAATCTTTAATTCAGGCCATTCAACCCATTCTAGGTAAAAACAATGACTGCAGATGCTGGAAACCAGAGTCTAGATTAGAGTGGTGCTGGAAAAGCACAGCAGTTCAGGCAGCATCCGAGGAGCAGTACTCATTCAACCCATTCTGCCTGTACTAGATCTCCAAATGAGCAGCATGACTTAGTACCATTTTCCTGTCTTTTCTCCCATAAACCCTGCACATCATTACTATTTAAATAATTACCCAATGCCCTCGAATGCCTCAATTGAACCTGCTTCCATCACACTCCCGACATTCCAGACCCAAAGATCTCATTGTGCGAAAAGATGTTTTTCTCATTTTGCATTTGTTTCTTTTGCAAATTACTTTAAATTTATATTTCTCCATATCTACAGTTTCTCCTTATTTATTGCATCCATCCTGTCATGATTTTGAAAACTTCTATCAAATTTCCTCTCAGCTTGTATCAATCTCTCCAGTCTATCGTCATGATTGAAGTTTCTCATCATTCAAACAGTTCTTGTAAATCTCTTCTGCAATCTCGCCAATGCATTCACACCCTTCCGAGAGAGTGTGACACCCAAAGCTGTGCATGATGCTCTCGCTGAGATCTAATAAGGACTTAACAAGTTCAGCATCACCTCTATGTCCCATAGCAATAAAGCCTGGGATAGTGCTGTGTTACGTGGTAACTGCTCTCTCCCCCTGTCTTGTCACATTCAATCCTTCAATGATCCATGCCCATATATGTGCAGCAGTAGCAGGAGTGGTGAGAGTGAAGACCAGGGGGCTGCCAGGAAGGTAAATTTTCCTTTTAAATCCTCACCTCATGAATAGGTGGAGTGAAGGCTCAACAGGAGTGGACATGGACACGGGGATTGCTAAGCACATGAACTGATATATTCAAGCTGTGGCTAAACCTGAGTCATGATATGTGTCGTGTCTCCCACTCATCTTGCTCCTCTAATTAAAAAAAAGACCTTGTGTAAAGGGTTGGTAAGGTAAGGCTTGTTTTTTTTTCCCCATTTATTCAATCTCTCTTGGCATTTTAGATTAGAGGGAATAGAGGGTCAGGCAGTTGCATACTCCTCTTGCATGATGTGGGAGGTAAGGGTCACCAGTAGTGCCCCTGCTGACGTTGCCTGCAAGAAGTGCACCTAACTTCGACTCTTCACAGAACGCGTTAGGGAACTGGTGCTGGATGAACTTTGGATCATTCAGGAGACTGAAAGGGTGATGGAGAGGAATTGTAGAGAGATAGTCACACCTAAGTGACAGGATCAAGGTAGCTGGGTGACTACCAGGAGAGGGAAAGGGAATAGGCAGACAGAGCAGGGACCTCCTGTGGACATTCCACTCAATAATATGTATACTGCTTTGGATCCTACTGAGGGGGACAACCTACAAGGGGAAAGCCACAGCAGCCAGGTTTCTGGCACTAAGCCTGACTCTGGGGCTCAGAGGGAAGGTGGGAGAATAATAGATTCAATCATGAGAGTGACAGACAGGAGACTCTATGGTCATGAGCAAGACTCCCGGATGGTATGTTGCCTCTTGGGTGCCTGGGTCAGGGATGTCTTGGATTGAGTCTACAGGATTCTTAAGGGGGAGGGATAGCAGCTAGAAGTCATGGTACACATAGCTAGGGAAAGGGAGGAGGACCAGAAATGAAAGTACAGGGAGTTGGGTTGGAAACTAGAAGGCAGGGTGAGCAGAGTAGTAATCTCAGGATTGCTATTGGTGCCACGTGCTAGTGAGGCTAGGAATAGAGAACGAGTGCAGATGAACACCTAGCTGCAGGATTGCTATATGAGGGAGATCTTCAGATATTTGGATTGTTGGGATAATTGCTGGGGAAGGTGGGACCAAGAAGCATTGTTTGCACCTGAACTGGATGGGCACCAGTATTCTTGGTGTGGAGGTTTGCTAGAGCTCTTCAGGAGGGTTTAAACTAGATTGGCAGGGAATGGGAACCTGAGCTATGGATCAGATGATGGTGTAGATAGTGAACAGCTAGATACAGCATGCAGAGGATCTGTGAGGAGGAATAGGTACTTGATAGGGCAAATGTGATGGATTGAAGTGTGTCTATTTTAATGCAAAAAGTACTGAATAACCTTGGTTATTCAAACAGCAATTATTCAAATTTCAGGTTGTCCGAACAAGAACTCAAGCACCCTGTACATGAATTTCAATTGAAGTCAAAAATTCTATTCCTCATTCATTTAATGCATTATCTTGTAAATCTGAAGAGGAATATAGATGCAAGTATGCTTCAATAAACAATTAACTTCAAATACATAATCGAGACATGACGTTAGAGCTAAGTCTTACACTTTTTATAAAAAGGCTGTCTGATAATTATTCTCCCTGAGGACAAAGGTTTGTGACTGTGAACACACAAGAACAACATATGTGCAAGCCTGAGCTGTGCGCTCTAACAGCAACATTCTCTCTCAACATTGACTCACTCCATTTTGTAAACCCGACAATATTTTCTCTCAGCTCATTCTCCAGACGGTTAAGTCAAAATATGTGATTGCTCTTTTTGTTTCTGTTGACTTTTCCACCCATTATCTCACAAGAACTCATTTTTTCCAAACAAAATGTAGTTCAATATCTTCAAGCTGACAAGAAAATTTAATGTAACTTTTTTTTGATGGGGGAGAGCAATCATAGTGAGTTACTTCACATGAACATAAACAGGAGGAAATTTTGATGGGAGAAAACATGAGGAAAACATTACCCCCTAAAAAAAGTTGACAAGAGGATGGAAACTGAAGGTTAGAAGTAATAGGTTTGCTGTCATGGGTGACTTTAATTTCCCTAATAATGATAGGAACATCCTTAGTTCAAACAGTTTAAATGGAACATATTTTTTCAGGAGTGTCCAGCAAGGGTTCCTAATGCAATATGTAAATAGGTTGACGAGTGGGGAGGCCATATTGGATTTGGTGCTTGATAACAAATCATGCCAGGTGTCAGATCTCTTGATGGGAGAGCATTTTGATGATAGTGATCACAAGTCCCTGACATTTACTATACTTGCGGAGAGGCATAGGAGCATGGGAAAGTATTTAATTGGGGGAGAGGAAATTACAATGCTGCTAGGCAGGAATTGGGGCGACTAACTTGGGAACAGATGTTCTCAGGGAATTGCACAACAGAAATGTAGAGGTTGTTTAGGGAGCAGTTGCTGATAGTGTTGGACTGGTTTATCACACTGAGGCAAGGAAGGAATGGTAGGTTGAAAGAATCTGGGTGACAAGGGACCTGGAACATCTAGTGAGAGGAAGAAGGAAGCTTATTTAAGATTGAGGAGGCAAGGATCAGACAGGGCATTGAAGGGTTACAAGATAGCCAGGAAGGAACTGAAGAATGGGCTTAGGAGAGCTAGGAGAGGGCATGAAAAAAGCTTTAGCAGGTAGGATTAAGGAAAACTCTAAGTCATTATGTGAGAAACAACAGAGTGGCCAGACTAAGGGTTGGGCTGATCAGGAGTAATGGAGGGAACTTGTCTCTGGAATCAGAACAAGTAGGGGAGGTCCTTAATGAATACATTGCTTCAGTATTCACTACTGAAAGGGACCTTATCGTTTCTGAGGACAACGTGAAACTGGCTGATATTCTTGAACAGACTGATGTTAGAAAGGAGTATCTGCTGAAAAATTTGAAAAACATAAGGATATATAAATACCCTGGACCAGGTGGGATCTACCCTGGATTATGACAGAAAGCGAGGAAATGATTGCTGCAGTTTTGACGATGATCTTTGCATCCTCACTCTCCATTGGAGTTGTGCCAGATGATTAGTTGGTGGCAAATGTCATTCCCTGGTTCAAGAAAGGGAATAGAGATAACCCTGGGAATAACAGTCAGTCTTATGTCTGTGGTGGGCAAAGTATTGGAGACAATTCTGAGACACAGGACTTATGAATACTTGGAAAACCATAATTTGGCTAGAGACAGTCAGCATGGCTTTGTGAGGGGCATGTCATGCCTCACAAATCTTATTGAATTCTTTGAGGATGTGACAAAACACTTTGATGAAGGTAGAACAGTGGATGTGGGGTACATGGATTTTAGAAAGGCATTTGATAAGGTTCCCCATGATAGGCTCATTCAAAAAGTAAGGAGGCATGGGAAACAGGGAAATCTGGCTGTCTGGATACAGAATTCACCGGCCTACAGAAGAAAGAGGGTGATAGTATACAGAAAGTATTCAGCCTGAAGCTCAGTGAGCAGTGATGTTCCACAGAGATCGGTTCTGAGATCTCTGCTCTCTGTGATTTGTATAAGTGACTTGGATGAAGAAGTGGAAAGGTGGGTTAGTAAGTTTGCCAATGACACAAAAGTTGGTGGACTTGTGGATAGTGTGGAGGACTGTTGTAAGTTGCAACGAGACATTGACAGGATACAGAGCTGGGCTGATAAGTGGCAGATGGAGCTCAACCTGGAAAAGTGTGCAGTCATTCACTTTGGAAGGTCAAATTTGAATGCAGAATACAGGGTTGAAGCAGAAATCTTGGCAGTGTGGAGGAACAGTGGGATCTTGGGGTCTATGTCCATAGATCCCTCAAAATTGCACCCAAGTTGATAGGGTTGTTAGGAAGGCGTATGGTGTGTTGGCTTTCATTAGCAGGGGGATTGAGTTTAAGAGCTGTGAGGTTATGCTGCAGATTTATGGAGCCCTGGTTAGATCACACTTGGAATATTGTGTTCAGTTCTGATCACCTCATTATCAGAAAGATGTGAAAGCTTTAGAGAGGGTGCAGAGGAGATTTACCAGGATGCTGCCTGGACATAAAGGCATGTCTTATGAAGAAAGGTTGAGGAAGCTAAAGAGTGGATAGCCAGAAACTTGTTCCAGGCAGAAATATCAATCATGAGGGGACGTGATTGCCAATCATAAGGTAATTGGAGGAAGGTTTAGGGGAGATGTCAAAGGTAGGTTATTTACACAGAGAGTGGTGTGTATGTGGAACGCACTACTGGCAGTCAGATGTGACAAATACCTATAGTCAGATACATTAGGGACAATGAAGCGAATCTTGGACAGGCCAATGGAAGATAATACAGTGAAAGGTACAAAGGTTAGTCTGATCTTAGAGTACGATAAAAGACCGGCACAACATCAAGGGTCGAAGGGCCTGGACTGTGCTGTACTGCTCTATATTCTATGTTCTACATATACCCAGGTCCCTCTGCTCCGACATTCCCTCTATAGTTGAACCCCCCCCCCACCCCATGTTATATAGTATGTCCATGCCCTTAACAGCAACAACCACTTCATACTTCTTGTCATTGAAGTTCATCAGTCACCTATATGTACACTTCATCAACATGTCAATCCTCTTTTGCAGTTCTACACTGTCACATTCAATGTATTAAAGTTTCCAAACTTCATATCATTCACAAACTTTGAAATTGTCCCTTGCACATCAAGATCTAGATCAATCCTATGTATCAAGAAAACAAAGGTCCTAATAATGATCTGTGGGGTATTCCACTCAAACCTTTCTCAAGCCTAAAAAATATTGATTGACACTTACTGTTTCCTATCACTTTGCTAATTTTATATCCACCTATGCACTGTTCTTTTTTACTCAATGATCATTACATTTTCTGATGCATAGGTTGTGTTGCATTATATACATTGTCTTCTTTATGTATTCTAATAGCATTACCTCATCAGTGCTTCTTCTACTTCTGCAAAAAACTCTCACCAGTTAGTTAAATGTAATTTCCTCTTTAGAAATCCATGCTAACGCTTCCTAATCAACTCACATTTTTCAATGTGACTACCAACTGTACCCCATATAATATTTTCCCCACAACTGAGGGCAAATGTATGTTTAAGAGCCTAAAATTGGCTCAAATTGCCTTCCTGATGAAGGGCTTATGCTCGAAACGTTGAATTCTCTATTCCTGAGATGCTGCCTAACCTGCTGTGCTTTGACCAGCAACACATTTGCAGCTCTGATCTCCAGCATCTGCAGACCTCATTTTTTACTCGAAGTGTTAAAAAGACACAGACCAACAATGACCAGGTGAGTGATTGCTACAGGCAATTTAATCCCCTGCAGAACATAACATCATTGGATGACTCGGCAGGAAACAGTAGGAGAGCATTGTATTAGGTATACAGATTTTGAAGTTAGCTGACTGTGATGCATCTCATTTTTATAAGATACTAGTGATGTCTTTTCTCTGTTGTGGTTCTGTTCGCCGAGCTAGGAATTTGTGTTGCAGATGTTTCGTCCCCTGTCTAGGTGACACCCTCAGTGCTTGGGAGCCTCCTGTGAAGCGCTTCTGTGATGTTTCCTCCGGCATTTATAGTGATTTGTATCTGCCGCTTCCAGTTGTCAGTTCCAGCTGTCCACTGCTAGTGTAGCCAACTAGCCATGAAACAGCTATCCTTAGTAGCCACACACTCAGATGACAAGCAACATGAGTTCAACTGGGACAACACGACTATTATAGGACAAGCCAAACAGAGAACAGCCAGGGAATTCCTGGAGGCATGGCACTCATCCACAGATTCAATCAATAAGCACCTCGACCTGGACCCAATATACCGACCATTGCAGCGGACAGCTGGAACTGACAACCGGAAGCGGCAGAGACAAACCACTATAAATACCGGAGGAAACATCACAGAAGCACTTCACAGGAGGCTCCCAAGCACTGAGGGTGTCACCTAGACAGGGGACGAAACGTCTGCATCACAAATTCCCAGCTCGGCGAACAGAACCACAACAACGAGCACCCAAGCTACAAATCTTATCACAAACTTTGAATGTCTTTTCTCTGTTCAAATTTTAAATCCCAGCTTTTATTCAGTTTGAGATTGTATATCAATGGGCAAGTCATAACTTAAACAGCATCTGGCACCTGGCTTTGTTAAGTACCACTACTCTTGAGCCATTTGAAGTTTGACATTTTCCCCTTCATTTTTGATTAAAATGCAAATAGCCACATGAATTATGTAAAAAGGAGATTATTCTGGGTAATCAACATTAACATTTTTAAATTACTTAATTGCTAAGTTTGCTAGTGATTGAGTTTGAGAATGAGGAGCGACACGGGCAGCTCTTTAGGAACTAAGAAAATGTACGTTCCTACTGTGTGGACAATGCTCTTGTTAATCATGGAAAAGATAAAACCAGATGGAAACACTTCACGTTGAATACAGTTAGTAGAATTAGAAATTACTTATTCAAATATTTATTCACTATAGCTTTATAAAATTATTAGGTTAAGCAACAAGGGACTCAAATATTCAAAAAATGTACATTTTTATTTGATTGAACCGAACTATTTTCCCTTTCACTCCTTCGAGTTGGATTCATGTCCAGCACTGACAGATGGGATGGGAATGCATTTAAATGATACATCAGAAACACAAATGAAGTGAAATTCCTCAGCCTCCAACTAGCTTCATGTGAGAACAACATCATAGCACAATCCTGGCCTCAAAGCCATAATTCATTGACACCACAAAGAAGCGAAAAGGGCAATTCATTCAAGGAACACCTTATCTCATATCTGAAGGATTAGAAATCCCAAAGCATCTCCAAACGACATTTGTCACTGAAGCTAACTTAGCCTCTCAGGTATGCTAAACTTTAGTTTAGAAAAAACTTCCCGTGTCCAGTTTGATAGAGATAATAATGGAGATAATCAGTACTTCATATTATGAACTTTGCAATTGCTGTCCTTCTCATTTAAGCGAACAATAAAAAATGCTCAGTGATATTAGTAATATATTGTTATTTTTCAACTTGATTTGCAACAACAGTTAATGACCATTTTATTTTTAAAAATTATGCAAACATATATCATGCTACAGAAAAAGCAATTTTGCGAATTTCCTTAGGCTCTGTTAGTCCTACTTATGCTGCCTCGAATGAATTATCTTTTATAAGTGCCACATATGCTGTGAAGTGAGAAAGCCTGGAGGTGCAGCCATTGGCACAGGAGTACACATTTTCAGTCATTATCATATCTCAGTTTATCCAATAAAGTCTAAAAAGAAATGAAATCACTGCTGATTGACAATGTTAAGCAACTGATTTTTGTCACTATGTTTCACTTTTTATATCACTAAAGGAAACTAGAAAATAGCAATGCGCTTTTCCAATTACAGGTACAACATTATAGAGAATAAAAATATGGTCATTAAATTGAAGTGTATTGGAAACATTAATTATACACACAGCACACATCAATAGAATGAAAGGTTGCAAAGTAATAAAATCAATGAGTGTGAATCAGCATAAATAAAAATAATAAACATGCGCAGGATCTCGAGGGCAGAATGTAATCATCCTGCAGATAGGGTGAAAGTTTAATGTTTCCATTTAAGGCAAATAGAAGATGACAGAAAAAAAACACCAGAATTACAACTGAAAAGCTGTTATTATGGGAGATTATTATTAGAAAATAATGCAATTTGTATCTAAATATGAATAAGATTGATGCCTTATTTTGCAGGTTCCACATTCTGCATATCAATGCAGTCATAAACCATTTCTTCCTGTTCCACAGATATAGTTGGATTTTCAAACCAGGGACAGGAACCTTACGCTTGAATAATTTCTGGGTCCTGACCCCATTCAGTATTAGGATTATTGATGCATTGTCAAATAAATGAATTGGCCCCAGAGGTGAATTTGGTGCCCAAGTAGTGGGACTGGGATGGCCTGGACATAGCCCATGGATCCAAGTGGTCCTTTGAAAAGACCAAGAGCACAGGGCACCTCACACCTTCAATGCATTATCTGAGCTGACATGGCACCTATTTTTAAAGTTTACTTGAGAATGTAACTTTAAAAAAAATTCTGGGATTTACATATGAAAGAACTGAAACTAACATGGTCATTCTAAAAAATGAGAGACATAACAAACAATCCAGATCTTTCTCGATATATAATTTCAGTTGCAGCAGACTGTAAACGTTTGCTATAAATTCTGTGTCTTACAATCATGTATTCTACAACCACCCGATGAAGGCGCAGCGTTTTCTGAAAGCTAGTGCTTCAAGTAATCCTATTGGACCATAACCTGGTGTTGTGTGATTTTTTAACTTTGTATATCGCAGCCAACAGCAGCACCTCCAAATCAAGAGCAGACATGATGGAGTTGCTGTTTGCTGAGGTAATGTTGTTCCAGGATGCTGATAGAATTGATGGTGTCAGGAGCATTCATCCACTGGAACATTAAAGTTTTCTGATACTTTACTTGAAATGTTGAGGGAGGTAGTCTCTGAGCAGAAAGAAGTATTTTGTGTTCTGCAAAAAAAAAGCTACCCTGTGAAATCAGAAGGGCTTGGTTGGAGGTTGCTAGAGAGGTCAACAGAAGAAGTGTCACTTGGAGTTCATGAGTCCAAATGTGATGGGGAAGTTCAAAGACTTGTGAAGAACCTGTAGGTGAGTAACAAGTCACACCCGGCAACAATCCTCGAATTCTGTAACAGCAGCACATACACAAACTGAGTAGACTTAGTGTCCTCAGTTCTCCCTTACAATGACTGAACAAGTATCCAATTGTATCATTGAGAGGTCAGCCACCGTCATATGTGGCATGTAATTGAGAAGTGGCCATTATTGAGGAGTAAGAGATGAGAGAGTTCGGTCCACTCAGACATCAATAGCTGTTCATCCTAGTTGAAAAGAATGAGTCATGAGAAGGCTTGACTGGGTATTGTTCTTGCTGTTGTTCACAATCTCACACCTATTATGGTTCTATTTAAAAAATATTATTTATCTCGTCCATGTGATCTTCCGGACTGCAAGAATTATAGGTGCCTGGGGGGGGGGGGGGGGGGGGTCTGTGAACCTAATTAACTTTGCAAAAGGCTGCTGCCACTCCAGATCCTGTTGCAGTTCTATGTTTCCTCAACACAAACTTACCAATTTCACAACAGGACTGGTAAACTAAAGTTAGAGTCTGATTATTTGACGACATATTCAGTACAGGATTGCTCAGCAATCAGATTCCATTTAAATGTTCAACAACTATTGGTACAAGAAAGCACAGCATCAATTCTCATCCTAAGTATTGCAAGCTAGACCTTGCAATGGCTACTGGTCACATGCTCTTCACCTTGGTCACTTGCTCATTAGCACATTTCCCTTAAAGCGATATTACATAAACATTGACATAGCGAATAACACATCATTTTTTTGCTGAAACTATTGCAAGAGATTATTAGCAATGGTGAAACTAGAGATTATGAAGTGTAAGGTCATTTGATTGCTTTTTCTTCAGATTGCAGGCATGAAAGAAATATCTGCCCAATATATACAGTGTCTCTGACTGCTGTCATCTACTGGGTACATTGAGCTAAATTGATAAACTTTTCATTTCCACCATTTTGTGTCTTGAAATGGAAACGGAGCAAAATATCACACCGTAGTTGTTTCTGACCTGTCCTGCAGGGGACACTATACAGTTGCATCATCCTTCGACATCAGTGCAGTTACTTATGTTGCGTAAGGCTTTAGATTCTTTAAAGGTTAACTGACATCTTGAAATAGTGTCCAAACACCAGGGTATAAAGTACTGTTCCAGACAGGAGCTAACTTAAAGTCTTGAGCAAGTTACCAAGCTGTGAGAATGTTTTGTGAGCATAAAAACTATGAACAAAAGTGATTTGGCCCCCAATGCTTGCAATGCCATTCAACAAGATCATGATTGAGCCATCTGTTATGAATTCCACATTCCTGTTCATGCCTGATTACATTTGACTTCATTTACCCAAACTAAAATCTATCACCTCAATTATGAATACATACTTAACAGCCCTGCTTCCATAGTATCCTGAGACAGAGTTCCAACGTCACAAAATACCCTTGAAAGAGAAAAAAGGCTCTTCATCATTGTCTGAAAAGGGTGACATTTAAATTTAGAACACTGGCCCTAGTTCTGAAGTGAGGAGATATTCTTTCTACATTCATCATGTCACGATTATTCAAAATCTTATACATAAGTCCATCATGTCCAACCATCCCCCTTGAGACAGTCCACTCATACCAGACATCCTCTGAACTTCCAGTGCATTATTGACCATCCTTAAATGAAGAGATTAAAATTGCACATATTATTTGCAAGGTGGTCTCACCAATGCCTTATAACTGATCCATGTTCTCCTTACTTTTATGTTCAATTCCTCTCATTAGAATCCCATTATCCTCCTTGATTACGAGGTGTACCTGCAGGCTAACATTTTGTAACTCATGCACTAAATCTCTCTGCACCTTGGATCTCTGTGGTTGTTCTCTGTTCAAATAAAATTACTTTACAAATATTCCTGCCAAAGTGAACCATTTCACATTTTCCCACAATCGACTCCATCTACTAGTTTTTTCCCCAGTTCCTCAACCTATCTGTATCCTTCTGCAACTTCTGTCTGTCATTTTCACAACATAGTTTCCTACTTATCGTTGTGTGGTCTTCAAACTTAGCTCCAATGCCTTGACTTCCCTCATTTAAGTTGTTGTAATTTCTAGAAAGTTCAGATGCCAGTTTGGATCCATGAGGGACTCCACTTGCATAATGCTGCTCATCAAAGACTCATTAAAGCGCAGACAAAGAATGCAGAAGAAATTTAAAAGGATGTTGCTTGAACTCAAGGGTTTGAGTTTTAGGAAGACATTGGACAAGCTAGGACATTTTTCTTCAGAGCGTAGGAGACTGAGGGGGGACCTTATGGAGGTGTAAAAGATCATGAGATGTATGGATAGAATGAATGAATGCACTCAGTCTTTTTCCCAGGTTGGGGAATTGAAGACTAGATAGCATCAGTTTCAGGTTAGAGGGGAAAGAATAAAAGGGAACCTGAGGGGCAACCTTTTTACACAGAAGGTAGTATGCATATGGAATAACCTGGCAGCAGAAGTTGTTGAGGTGGGTACATTAACAACATTTAAAAGGCATTTGGACGAATACATGGATAGGAAAGGATTAAAAGGATATGGGCCAACTACAGGGAAATGGGGTTATCGTGGATGGACATTTTGGTCAGCATGGACCAGTTGGGCTAAAGGGCCTCTCTCCACGCTGTTAGAATCTATGACTCTATGACTCAGTTTCTTGTGAGTTAGCCAGTAATCAAGTGCAGTATGTCTACCAGCTTTGCTTTATCCATTGAACATGTTACTTCTTCAAAGGAATATACTAAATTTATCTTTCTCAAACTTATGCTGACTCTTCTCATTAACCTTGAGGTTTTTGAAGTGGCAGCTATAACCACTTAAATGATTGATTCCAATACCTCCTCATGACAAGCATCCAGTATTTCTTCTTAGACTCATAGAGTCACAGGGATGTACAGCATGGAAGCATGACCCTTTGGTCCAACTCACCCATGCTGACCAGATGTCCTAAACTAATCCAGTCCCAATTGCCAGCATTTCATAGAATCATAGGGATGTACAGCATGGAAACAGACCCTTATTTGACCCATATCCCTCTAAAACCATCCTATTCATATACCCATGTACATGCTTTTTAAATGCTGTAATTGTACCAGCCTCCACCACTTCCTCTGGCAGCCTATACCATGCACACACCACCCTCTGCATGAAAAGGTTATCCCTTTTAAGTTTTTCCCTTCTCACCCTAAACCTATGCCCCTAGTTCTGGACTCCCTCACCCTAGGGAAAAGACTTTGTCTGTTTACCCTGTCCTTGCCCCTCATGGTTTTGTAAACCTTTATAAGGTAACACCTCAACCTCTGATGCTCCAGGGAAAACAGCCCCAGCTGATTCAGTGTCTCCCTATAGTTCAAACTCCAATTCTGGTAATCTCCTTGTAAATCTTTTCTGAAGTCTTTCAAGTTTCATAACATCCTACGAGGGAGATCAGAATTGCACACAATATTCCAAAAGTTGTCTAACCAATGTCCTGTACAGCCACAGCATGACTCTCAACAGTTATACTTAATGCTCTGACTAATAGTGGAGAGCATACCAAACACCTTCTTCACTATCCCACTGACCTGCAACTCCATTTTCAATGAACAATGAAACTGCACTCCAAGGTCTCTTTTATTTTTTATTTTCTCTGTCTTCTAACTATGGTGCAAAAATAAAGTATGTTTTGCTTAAAGTCAAATAGAATGACCAATTTAATTGCAAATGGAATGTAATGCCTGACACTTACCTTTAAAATAAGAAAAAGTTAGGATCTAGGCTACTTTCCTGAGATATTTTGATGGGGTTTGGTCTGATCCATAACGTAAAGCGTGGCTATTAGAATACGATAATGTGAAAAAAAACTTTGGGGATGTAGGTTTGAGTTTGAATGTCAATTACAGTTGGTTCTGCTATAATGTGTGTTTCTTCACTGCGAATTACCTTTAATGTGATTGAAAAATTTAGACCATTATTTGCAGAACATGAACTTTCCTTATCTGTATTGGCTATAATGCTATTCTGGCCCCATTACTTAATTAGCGTGGCTGTTGCACGACTTTCTTCTAACAGGAGATAGCATGAGAATGGAACTATTGTGTTATATCAGAACCGACTGTACTTGATAGTAAATAATGAAAGACTTACAAATATTACTTTAATGATTTTTATTGTTTTTTTCAGAAAACAAGTTAATCCCTGTGCATCTATTCAGTTCACATCACAATGGATGCAAGAAAGTGGCAAAGAATTTTTAATGAAGGTGTTTGTTCATCAAAATAACTACTGTTTGTGTTAGTTTCATGGTGAAAATGTGCGATAAGTCTCTTTTTCTGTTGCCTATCTGTGCACTTAAAACTAGAGATTTGTTTTCAAATTTTAATTCACAGGGTGACAGTGAGGGGGCAATGGGAATTTCACATCATAAGCCCCCATGTTTTGAGAAGGCCAACAAATTATATTTCTTCAAAAACTGCTATGTGTTTTTATGAGGTCTGCATAGTCTATAAAGAAAAGCTTCTGTCAAAAATGCATAACTTGAGAGCTATTTTAAATTCTACATCATGAAATTACTGATAATTTTCCTTAAATATAGCACATTTATTTATCAAGAACATTGTTTAAAACAAGCACCTGTTCATGCTTGTAGTAACCGTTCATATTCACATCAGCAAATTGTATCCTCCTTGTTCAGTTGTACTAACATATCATGGTCAAAGGTTACTTAATCCTTTGAGCATGCAACAGAAGTCACATGCAAAAATGCAGAGGAAACCGCCTGATAACTGACAGCAAATCAACACAATCCATTTTTATTTACTCTCCCCAGATTAGATCAGACTCCTTGAATATCTATGTTCCCATAAGTGGGCAACCACAGTTTTACTATACTAGTTGCCAGATTAAAAGAAGAAATGTAGATGCAGTAATCACATTGTGCTACAGCCAAACTTCCAATTACGTCTTGTTAGATCCATTACTAAAATGAGAAAAAGATTCAGTGAACCAATTTACATAAAGCCAATAACGTTGGTTTCTTTGTCAACTTGATTAAACCTCATCGATAAACATGAAAAAAAATGTGAAACTAGCCCATTTACATGTCATTTATCTTTAGTCTACTAGTTTTGTGTCATCCATAAATTTGTCAACAGTTCTTATGATATTGATCCAGTCTCGTTGAGGTAAAGGTGAAAAATTATTGACAAAGCTACCGTGCAAATTCAGGGAACCACTTTTGCCTACAGCAAGGTAATTGGCCTGCTCTGTGCATGCATTTGGAAATTTGTGGATGAATTGCTTATGATTTTCTATTTGTTAATTTCAATACGTTGAAAATTGTGAGAACATAATATTACTCAATATAAGTTGCATAATGGTAGTAATACGTTTTAAAGTTTTGGGGAAAATAGAGTGGATAAGTTAGGTACACCTACTGAGAGGCTTAGCATCATTGTTGCATAAAAGGATGAGATTTGGTTTTCAAGTCCATGCTGGCTCTCCACTTTCCTGCCATTTAATTTATTTTTGAAATTATTGATCGTATCTGTTTCTATCTACTTCTTAGTCAGTGAGTTGCAGGTCATTACCATTCACGGTATAAAAAGTTTCTTCCTCACATCCCACTTGCACCTTCAGCCTAAAATCATAAATCTTCCTTCCTTAGGTCCTTGTATGTTCAGGAAATGAGATCAACTTTACATCTCAACCTTTTCTAACCCTGTCATGATCTTGTATACCTCTATCAAATCTCATCTTAATATCAAAACCAACCTTTTAGCTAGAGTTTCTCATTCATGGAAACAGCTTGGTAAATCATGTCTGAGAGCTCTCAAGAACATTCACATCCTGTCTACCTATATACTTAAGTGACACCAGGACAGGAGCTGTGGCTCATTGTTGAGTAGTCAGCTTACATTTAGGTGATAATGTTGATTTTCTCATGAAAGAGGAATGGCAAGGTAACTCATCTTGCTACATAGATGTATAAGACCATAAAACACAGCACTATTGTTTCTGATCCAAGTTCTTCCTTCTCAAACTGAACGCCAAATTCTACCATGCTGTTGTCACCATTTCCTGAGGAAACTATTCCTCTGGCATAATCTATTCAAGCTTCCTCATTACAAATCACTAGACCAAAAATAGCCTGATGGTTGGTTAGATCCACAACATATTGCTACAATCATAGAATCACGCAGTACAGAACAGGTTTTTCAGCCCACCAAGTCTACACCTACAAAACTATTTCATATCTGTATGAATCACCCTTTCCAACTTTTGTCCTATAGACTTGAAAGCTACAACATTTCAAGTGTTCATCCAAGTATTCTTTTAAAAGTCATGGGGTTTCCTAACTAAATTACCATCCGAGGCCCTGCATTTCAGACTCCCACCACCCTTTGGGTTAGAGAAAATCCTCAAATCCCCTTCAAACCTCCTTCCTTTCACTTTAAAATTATGCCCACTTGTTATTGATGTTTCAACTAAGGAAACCAGCTGCTTTCAAATTATCATGTCCTTGACTCTTATAATCCTATACATCTCAATCAGGTCTGCTCTCAGCCTTCTCTACTCAAAAGAAAATATGCCAAACTTTTCCAGTCTCCCTTCATAGCTAAACATGAATATTGCTGGAAAAGTTCAGCAGATCTGGCGGCATCTATGGAGAGAGATCAGAGTTAATGTTTTGGATCGAGTGACCCTTCCTCAGAATTCATATGACCAGAAATGTTAACTCTGATTCCTCTCCATAGATGCTGCCAAACCTGCTGAGCTTTCTCAGCAATTTTTATCTTTGTTTCTGATTTTACAGCATCTGCAGTTCTTTTGGTTCGCTTCATAGCTCAATGTGCCATTCCAGGCAAAATTCTGGTAAATTTGCTCTGCTTCCCTCCAGTCTAATCACACCCTCCCTACAGTGTGGCAACCAAAATTGCACACAGTACTCCAGTTGTGGCTTAACTAAAATCCTGTACAGTTCCAACATCACCTCGTTGTCCTTGACAGCTTTTTGACAACTAAATACAAGTGTCCTGATGCTTCTTAACTACCCTATTAACCTGTCCAGTGCCTTCAGGGACCTGTGCAAAAGTACACTATGTTCCCTTTGCTCCTATAAGCTTCCTAATGTTCTGCCAGTCATTGAGTACTCCTTTGTCTTCCAAAGTTCATCACCTCACACTTATCAGGGTTAAATTCCGTCTGCCACTGATTGCCCATTTGACAATCCAAGCTTGACCTCCTGTATTCTAAGAAACTGTTTGAGGACTTTGTCCCAAATATGTTCAGTGAATTCTTCCTCATGGCTTCATCTTCTAATTCAGCTATCACAATCTGTAAGAAGAATATAGTCATCTACAATTATTGTACTTCCTTTGTCACATACCTTCATTATCTCCAGTTTTATTCTGTGTCCCACAATGTAGTTACTGTTAATGGGACTACTCCTACCAATGTCTTATTTCCCTTATTTATTTCTTACTTCCCACCATATGGTTTCTACATCATCTAATTCAAGCTAATTTATTTTTACCATACTTTATCCATCCTGTTACTACTCCATCACCCTTTCCTTTCTGCTTGTCCTTCTGAAATACCTCATAAGTATTTTAAGTTCATACCCATTGACCAACATTTGTGCTGTTAAATCATCTATTCTGTTCTGATTACAATGTGCCTTCAAGTTGAGAGACAGAAGATTTGCCTTGATATCACTTTCCTCATTTTGACCCTTTTTCCTGCTGTTTTTCTATGATGGATCATTTATTCTTTTCTGTTACACTCTGGATATCATTATCCAAAGAGCTGCTTTGAAGTGCTTCCATATTTATTTTCTTCTTAAGCCCACATTTCCTCTCCCCCAAAATTCTCACTTCCTCTATTTACAGTCTTTCTTCAGCTAGATATTCAATTCACCAGGACACTAGTCCCAACACAGTTCAAGTGAAGACCATCCCACCAGAACAGATCCCTTTTATCCCAGTATTGGTACCAGTGTCCCATGAACTGAAACCCATTCCACCCACACTAATCTTTGGGCTTTGCATAACTCATTGACTTTATTTACCATGTCCCCATACTATGCCTATGGATGTGTGTAATACAGATATAGTTACCTTGGAGGGTCTGCTTTTTAATTTAGCTCTTAATAGTTCAAAACCTTTCAGCAAGCTCTCATTTTTAGTCCTACCAATGTTGTTGGTATCAATGTGTTCAATGGACTACTGGATCCCCCCTCCCCCACCCTTTCTCTAGGTTCTTAGGGTTCAGATAAGACTTACAAGGATGTTGCCAGGGTTGAGTAGGGAGAGGTTGAATAGGCTAGGGTTGTTTTCCCTGGAGGTTGAGGAGTGACCTGATAGAGGTCTATAAAATCATGAGGGGCATGGGTAGGATAAATAGACAAAGTCTTGACCTTGGGGGGGAAGTGGGGGGGGGGAGTCCAGAACTAGAGGGCATAGGTATAGGGTGAGATAGCAAGATATAAAAGGAGCCTATGGACAACATTTTCACTCAAAGGGTGGTGCATGTGTAGAATGAGCTGCCAGAGGAAGTGGTAGAGATTGGTATGATTGCAACATTTAAAAGGCATCGGGATGGGTATATGAATAGGAAGGGTTTGGAGCGATATGGCCGGGTGCTGGCAGGTGAGACTCGGTTGGGTTGGGATTTTTGGTCAGCATGGACAAGTTGGACCGAAGGGTCTGTTACTGTGCTGTTCATCTCTATGACTCTGTGACTCTATGGAGGACACAAATAACATACCAGTAATTGGCAAGGAGATGAAGGTAGATAAGGACTTGGAAACAAACATTATCAAGAAAGAGATAGTGTTAGGCAAGCTAATGGAGCTAAAGGTAGACAGGTCTTCTGGCTCTGATTGAATGTATCCCAGGGTACGAAAAGAGATGGCGGGAGAAATGGCAAATTGACTTGTGGTAATTTGACAAATGGTTGTGAGTCTGTGGAATTCCCTGCCCAGTGAAGTAGTTGAGGCTTCATCATTGAATGCTTTTAAAGCTAAAATAGATGATTGTTTTGAACAGTAAGAGATATGGTAAGAGGGAAGGAAGTGGAGGTGAGGCCACAAAATGATCAGCCATGGTCTTATTGAATGGCAGAGCTGGCTTGAAAGGCCAGATGGCCTATTCCTGCTCCTTTTTTTTAATGTTCTTATGTCCTTATGTTCAAATCCTAATCAGAAGAAAAATTGTAATGTCTGTCTTCCTATTATGCATTTGCATGTATTTAATGTCATTTCTAACAACCACCATGTGGCAAGTGTTAACTACACCTTTATGAAAAGAAGGGGAACAGGCTTGCATTTACATGGCACAATTTATTGCCAAAGCGACTCACACATAAAAAATGCTGATGATATATAGTCGCTGCTGTGATTGTAGGTAAGCTGACTGGCAATTTGCACATTGCAAGACACCATAGTAGTAATTGTCAGAAAATCAAGTTATTGAGCATTTTGTGGATTGAGGATAAATGTTAGACAGGAGTACAAGCAGAATTCTATTTTTAAATATTGTCATGGGGTCCTTTAGATTCCTTTAAATAGGCAAATAAGCCTTCAGTTTAATGTTTTATTTTGAAAGAGTTGAAAAGTTTGCACTGTCCATTAGAACCATACAGTGCTGTGTGTCAGCCATCAGAATGATGCAAACTTGACTTTCCTAAAACAGTGCCTCATGTTTTTACAAGGATGTTTCCAGGGTTAGAGGATTTGAGCTATAGTGAGAGGCTGAACAGGCCGTGGCTGTTTTCCCTGGAGCGTTGGAGGCTGAGGGGTGACCTTATAGAGGTTTACAAAAGTTATGAGGGGCATGGATAGGGTAAATAATCTTTTCCTTGGGGTCAGGGAGTCCAGAACTAGAGGGCGTAGGTTTAGGGTTAGAGGGGAAAGAATAAAAGAGACCTAATGGGCAACTTTATCACACAGAGGGTGGTACGGGTATGGAATGAGCTGCCAGAGGGAGTGGTGAAGTATGATGCAATTGCAACATTTAAGAGACATTTGGATGGGTAAATGAATAAGAAGAGCTTGGAGGGATACAAGCTGGGTGCTGGTTGGAAGATCTGGTCAGCATGGACAGATTGGATCGAAGGGTCTGTTTCACTGCTGTACATCTCTAAGACTCTAAGACTCTAAGAGTTGTCATCAGGCAGGCAGCACAGCCTTTGGGACTCCCGCTCCAGGCTGCAGAGATCATTATCTATCCCCATAATTACACTGTCCCCTACCACAATTACATTCATATTTCTTCCCCTCCAACTTGAATAGCTCCCTGCACCAAGATTTTAAATTTAATGCATGTGTGAGTTCAAGGACTCTTTTTGTGTTCAGTATAATTATCAGCAAAAAAATTGTCTATTATAGGAAATGTCATCAGCTACAACAACCAGAGATCTGGGTCATAGAACTGGAGGGAGGTGATAGCTTAGTGGCATTGTCACTGGGCTAATAATCTAACTGAGGTTCAGGGTTCCAATCCTGTTATGGCCGATGGTGGAATTTGAATTCAATTTAAAAATCTGCATTTGTGAGTCTATTGATGACTATAAATCAATTGTTAGGAAGAAACACTCACCTGGTCTAGCTTACATGTGACTCCAGACACACAGCAATGTAGCTGGTTCTTTACTGCCCTCTGGGCAATTAGGGATGGGCAATAACTGCTGGCTTAGCCAATGACATCCACATCCAATGAATTAACAAAAGAGCAGCTCCACAAACACCCTGGAGTTGTTCAGGGAGAGGTGGGCGCTGCAGGGAGTGGAGTGCATCATTTCCCCCTCCAACTCTATTTTGATTTAGTCCCTGCCCTCCCCTTCACTGTTTGACCACACAGCATTGCTCTTTGATGTGAAGGACACTGCTTGTCACTGGCCACCTGGGTGTTTTCCTATCTTCCTGGTGGTGGAAATTGAATAAAGATTCGTGCACCTTGTGTCTCTCACTGTGTCTCACACCTGCACACACACACACCATGGTTGCTGGGGGAAAATAAGCACTACTGCAGTTAGGCGGTAGTGCGGGATAAGAAAAGGGGAAAACAACAAAAACAAAAGCAAAAGAGCAGCAGCTGGCATTGCTTTAGCACATTCCAAGATTCAGAATTCTGTGGGTGGCACATTTATGGATTTGGTCATCAAACAGCTTAAAAATACGCTGGAGAGAAAGACTGAATCACAACTACATGGTCAGGAGAGAGCTGACAAGTAGTGCAGCAAGCCTCTGCATGTATCTCACTTTCCAACAAGTGTTTTGTTCCGAATGCTGATGAAAGTAAAGGCTCATCTGGGACGTGCAGCCAGAGCCAAGCCCACAGCACCACAGCTGTCACAGTTGTGCAGAGGAGCATGTGCAAGATTGAAGAAGCAATAGTTCCAGGAGATTCAATATGTATTGGCAAGGCATAAATGCAGCTGCAGACTTGAATCAAGGATGGTATGTTGTCTCTCTAATACCAGGGTCAAGGATTCCACTGAATGGCTGCAATGCTTTCTGTCAGCAGGGTCACAGTCTACGATGATAAAGGTAGAATGAGGAATGTGGCTCTAGTGTCAGAGTTCTGGGACCTAAGAAGGAAACTAACAAGCAGTATCTCAAAGATTGTAATCTACCAAATATTTTGCATTCTACATGTGAGTATAGAAATCAGAGAGCAGGGCAGACTAATGCATTGTGGACAGAAGGGGCAGCCATAAAGGCCTGAGATCCCTGGGACATTGACAGAAGTTCTGATAAACTGGGGCTTGTGCATGTGAGACAGATTGTGCCTGAACTGAGTAGGGATGAATTTCCAGACAGTGGCCCAGAAAAGCACAGAATCCTCGGTTAAAAAAAATGGTCAGAAATGCCAAAAGAAGGTTAATGACCATTTGTGTTTCTCAATGTTATGTGCTACCATTTTTTCTCTGCTAGCTCACACTCACAGGGTCACCACTACTTCAGCTCTCCCACTGTACATGCCGCTCACCAAAGATCTTAGTCTGCATCTCTCATTATTACATGTATCTTGCTCATTCAACAGTTCTCAGTGCCCACCCAAACTACAAAATCTTCCTGTGCTCTGTGCATCCTATTCACTTGCTGGGATAACTCAGCACTCATCCTGACCCTGCACCTCTCCCATTTATTTCCATCATATTCAGTTGTTCCATTTATGTCATTGCAAGGAAAACAATCTCAAAACTGGGAAGAGAGGGCAGAGACCAGCAGTGGGGTGGCGGCCATTAGGTTCCTCAATCTAATATAATAAAGCTGAGGTTGGCTGGAGAAAGATTTGATCATTTATGTGGGGATGCCAGGACCTTCAGGGTAACTAACACAGTCAGCTTCATTTTGCTGTGCTACACCTCACTGCCATGAATGCCAATCGGAATTCATTCTTATCTGAAACAAGTTTTTAGCCCTTTTTCACAACTTGCTCCTCTAGCAACAAATCTCTGCTTCATGAGATTCTGCCCTCCTACCTTGAATTGATCCCTTTTACCATCATCATCCTCACAATAACCAAGTCCAATGAGCCCCAACCACAGATCTTACTTTCCTCAAGACTGGATTTATCCAAACCTGAAGGACAAACTGTGGCCTTCTCTCCTGATTGAATTGACAGGGATCATGCTGAGACCAGCTTCAGGGCAGAGATCTCCATAGCAGACCAACTGAAGCACCTGTAATCTCTCGGACTGAAACACTTATTGCTGCAAAAGCTCAGCATGTCAGGTGGCATCTGTGAAGTGAAATCAGAGTTAACAATCCAGGTTCCTCCACCAAGGAAGGGTCCCCAGACCCGAAACGTTAACTCTGATTTCTCTTCACAGGTGCCACCAGACAGGCTGAGCTTTCCTCGCAATTTCTGATTTTGTTTCTGATTTATACAACATCTGCTGTTCTTTCGGCTTTTATCTCCCAGACAGGTTGTTCTTGACTTGTTGGACTGATCATGGCCTAAATTCCAGTTTGCAACGATGCTGATTCGTCAAGTCTGGTAGGACCAAGTGTCTGACTGACCAAGGCCTACTCCTCAGACGTGAATCCGCCAAGCTGAATTGACTGTGATAGCAGTCTGTTCACCCCAATAAAAATTGCTCCCATTTGATTTTCAGATATAGCCATTTTATTAATGCAGTGTATTTACTGCATGAGCTGCTGGCACATGTTGTAGGTGTGACAATAATAAAGCACAGTGCCAGACTTCAACACGCTTATCCCCATGACAGGTCAGTACGCTGAACTGTGACAAGCTGCCTTCTCTGTGTAAAAAGCCATACAACCCAAACAGGCAGGCATCCCCCAAGTGCTAAGAAAGTAGCCTCAGACCATATGATGCATCCTCTGCAAATGCATGAGATGTGTGTTTGTCCCTGTGCTGAAGCAAGGCCTAAACATTCCTGATCTCCAAAGTGAAGTCCCAAAGGGTTATGTGGTATGTGAGATGGTACAAAAGTAGCCATGGGAATGTGATGAGGTAGGTGGATTATCAATTCCCTCTTGAATGGGCAGAGGTAGAAGAAGATGGCATCTAAGGAGCATGGAGCATGCAGGAAAATGGTGGTGATGGTGCAGTTGGAAAAACAACCTGGAGAAGCAAGCAGAGAGCTGCTGCCACCAGTTTTCATGCTGGGAATTGGCACTGGCTCATTTCTCAGAGAAGGGTAGAATTGGGAAATGCACCGAAATTATACATGAACAGCTCAACATAAGATGCAAATGGATGGTTTGAAAAACCTGGTCACTGCTCGTTAGTGGGATTCTGAATTTATCATTTCAAACTCAAAATCAGAACTTTTTTTCCCCTCATCAGGAATCTGATCTTTTCAATCTGGCTGTGTTCACCCCATGATCTCTCCATTGTCTATGCCACCAAAGGCACAGGAGACTTCCACCGAGTTTAAATGAACTACAGTATAAAAAACAATAATTACAGATGTGGAAATCTGATATAAAAACAGAAAATACAGGAAATACGCAGCAAGTCTGGCAGAACCTACGGAGAGAGAAACAAAGTCAACTTTTCAGATAATGGTCTTTCATTAGAACTAATAAGTGTGAATAATGTCCTCGATTATCAACAAGTGAATGGGGACAGGTAGGAAGAAAAGCAAAGGTAAGATCTGGCATAGTCTTGTTCCCTTCATCTTATATATAGTATGGGTGAGTATTTCAAGCTTTTTTCTGTTTTTATTTCATATAACCATGGTTACAGAATCATTGGGAAAGATTGAGTGCATCATCTTGGATAGATGTCATGTGAACTCTATATTTACTGGCAGTCCCTTCACCACATATGGCACCACATTCAGCCATAATACCCTGCAAAACTTGAGCTGTCATGTGGTAGAGTTCAATCCCTTTAGACTTGCCTCTAGCAGCAATCTACCCTATCCAAGTTTACATGGATACTGCTATTATCAAAAAGGTGTCAATCTGCAAAACGTCTTTAGCATTGCTCATGACAATGTTGATGGGATAGACCTCAATCCTGAGAGACATCCTGGTGCACCATGTAGCTAGGCTCTGGTTAATGTGGCCCTCTAAAATTACTGAGCCAGTGAATTTTATTTCACCATTCCTCTGTTAAATACAGCTTTAAGCACACACACATTCCTGCTTATTCTCTTCTGATGCTGAAATGAAATCTCCGTTATCTCTATCTTTCGCTCATTTCAAGCAGGTTCTCTTTCCTTCATCCTGTGAGATCATATAAACATGCTAATTAGGGGCTGATGTAGGCCATTTGGCCCTAGACTTGCTCCACTATTCATTAGGTCATCGCAAGCATGTTTGTGTCATGAATTCCATATTCTCATCAATTCCTTATAACCTTTGATTCAACTGTCTCACAAAATCTATCCACCTTCACCTCAAATTTTTTTAATGACCACACCTCTATCACCTTCTGAGGTAGACCATTCCAACTTCACACAACGCTTCGAAATAAATAACGTCTAATCTCTCTCATAAATGAGAGTTATGATCCAACTCATGATACTGCTGATAAAATCAGATTCCAGGATGAAATCCCTGGTATGAAAGCTATGTTTTTATTATTTAACTAAGTGGATGGTCACTGCAACTTGGTCATGCAAGGCTACAGTGTGCCTTGAACAATAGAGCAGAGGCATATTAAAAAAAAAGGAAAATAATATCAAAGGTATCTGGCTATAGCGCACAACTAGGTCTTAAAACAAACAGCCAACAAAGTATTTAATCTACTTCCCAACACCATCACATTACAGACCTTCAAAGCCTCATTATCAAATATCTAGGCTCTACTTAACTCAGTCTCCCCCAGATTCTGTTCTGCGAACTATGGAGTCTTTTGACTTGAATGGTCACAAAATTGAGAGCTAAAACTTTCTAACCAAACTGTATTGGTTGAAGTTAAAAATCACACAACACCAGGTTATAGTCCAATCACACAACACTAGGTTTAATTGAAAGCACTAGCTTTCGGAGTGACGCTCCCTCATCAGGAGGTTGTGGAGGACACAAGTGTAAGGCACAGAATTTATAGCAAAAATTTACAGTGTGATGTAACTGAAATTATACATTGAAAAATACCCTTGATTGTCTGTTGTGTCTTTCATCTGTTTGAATATCATGATAGTTTCACTTCTTTCATGTGTAAATCACAAAACGTTTTTTTAAAAGTTCCATTCTCAGGTTAACTGGAACAATTAGTGTTAGCTAGAGAATATGTTGAAGGTGTCAACCCCCTGTATTCTCTGTCTGTGCCATGATGTTTAGAATGATTCTAATCTAAAAAGTGAGATAACAGAATTTTACATGAATTCATGCAGTTTTTGAGCAAAGTACAATGTAACTCTACCATGACTGATAAAAGCAAGTGCGCCGTATGCTTTCTTAATTGTCTTGCTCATGTGCTCTGCCAACGTCAGGGATCTGTGAATAATTACCCCAAGATCCCTTTGTTCCTCTGAGCTACCCAGTGTCCTGCCATTCATTAAATATTCCCTCATCTTGTTTCTTCTGCCAAACACCTCACATTATCAGGGTTTAATACCATTTGCCACTGGTCTGTCCATCTGATAATCCCATCTATATCTTCCTGTAACCTACTGCCATCTTCTTCACTGTTAACCACTCTACCAACGTTGATGTTGTAAATTTGCTCAATGTTCCCCCAAATTTTCAGTTATATTATTTATGTATATAACAAGAAGGGTCTCAGTACTGATCCTTGTGGTACACCACTAGATATTGGGCTCCAGTCACTCAAGCTATCTTCGACCATTACCCTTGTGTCCTGTTACTAAGCTAATGTCTGATCTACCTCACTAAGTTTTCTACAATTTCAGGTGCTATTTAAGAGTGAAATTATGTCAAACTGTATGTAATTATTTTAGTAATCTCTGCATATCTATCCATATTTATTATGTGTTATTGTCCGTACTTTGGACACTTTGACCAATTTATGTATTAAAAACACTTCACCGAAATGCTCTTTTCTGTGAGGCAGACTTAGGGACACAGAATTCGGTTTGTGGTTCAACTTGACCTTGTGAATAAAATAATCCTTATTAAAAACACCAGATGATCATTTCCCAACTTCCCACAATATTCACTCTAAACTGGCTCTATCCATCTGAGAAAGGATATTATCCATAACGATCCCTGTGCTTGAGCTGGGCTATTGGAATCTCTCTGGTGTAGGGCTGGCTCTCTTCCACTAAGGTGAGTCGAGTAGGTCAGAGTGGATCTCCTCTTCCTCCAGATGGCTGGAGCTCCACTGTTGGGACAGGTTGTGTCTTCATCGAGTCTTTGCTGAGTCTGCACTTATTGACATCTTCTTCTATTAACACTCCATGGGCTCACAGTCACATGCTATGCGACATATATTGGATGAGGTT
Source organism: Hemiscyllium ocellatum (assembly GCF_020745735.1). Lineage (NCBI taxonomy): Eukaryota > Metazoa > Chordata > Chondrichthyes > Orectolobiformes > Hemiscylliidae > Hemiscyllium > Hemiscyllium ocellatum. The sequence continues at coordinate 65,672,361 of NC_083403.1, forward strand.
ACTGATCCAGAAGGGTTGTCTGACTTACATTTTTTTTAAAATTCACATAAGTAACCAGCACCTTTTTGCCAATAAATTGTAATTAAAATGCTAAAACTGATATCCCACAAGAGTGTTCCACATTCAACTTGTCAAGATCATTTAGAGTCTGAAACACTTCAATCAGGTCACTGTTTGGTTTCCCAGAAAACATATGTCACAGTCAGAAACTCAAGTTCACAATCCCTTTCCAAAAAATATGAAGTTTTAGTCATTCTTCTGGTTAGGAAGTCTCAAACAAATACAGGCTGTGAAACCAGTATCATAGTGCTCACCGGATTATTAAATAAACCATATCTTTCCCACTCTATGGAAAACTGTGGGTTTACAGCAGGTGAAGCTGAAATTAGTCAAGCATTGTATAGCATTGTAACCAATAGCTTATTGAGAAATATGAATTGAATATAATTTATACATTATGTAGATATATTTATAACTACAAGGAACTACTTTAGGATTCAACAGAATATTTGTTTTGAATTCTTGGACATTAGCTTGGAAAATGTATAATGTTAATTTTTTTTCAACTGTTGTTTTGCTCAGTGAAATAAAAACAAACTATAACATGAAAGCAATCTACCACTAGCCATTTTAGTTCATTTTCATGCAAAATTTGCATATCAAAGACATCTCATCATAAGTTAAATAAACCCATGGCTCAGATTCCATAAACTGTAATTTCTTCCCAGATCACATCCCAAATCAAACAGAATCATTACAGAAAGCACAGGTCAAAATTGAACAGTGAAGTCAGCTAACACCTTTCCATCCCAATCTTAATTTCCCTGCCACTATCTCCGATCAGGACTGTTGCCAGCAGCTTCTTCCCGCCTGCCATCTGTACATACCAATTGCTTGTGTGCCCAGAGATTTTCCTGCCATCTGCTCTTGTTGCTGCCATTTCTCAGAATTGACAAGAGAAGCTCTTGTGGGGCTGCCAATGCAGCAGTGAGAAGATCTTTAAGTCCTCGGGTGGAAGGAGTGAAAACAACAGTAGACCTCTCTTCTTCAAAATCTCACAATGATGACCATGTAACCACTGTCGATTATAAAACAGACTCATCTGATTCACTAATTTTCAATAGGGAACGAAATCGGCTTTATCTGCGTGGTCCAACCTACATGTGACCTCCAAACCCACAGCAATGTGGTTGACTCTTAACTACCCTCTGAGCAATTGGAAGTGTGCAGTAAATGCTGGCTGAACCAGAGATGCCAATACCCTGTGAACAGATTAAAAGTCACCTCTCGGGCTTGCTTGTTCGAAGGAAACAACTCCAACCTAACTAGCCTCTCTTCCTTGCTCCAGTCCAGGGAATATCCTGGTGAATCTCCCCTGCTCCCTCTCTAGTGCAGGAATATCTTACAATGGAGACCAGAATGGCACACAGTACTCCAACTATAACCTAATTAATCCCTTGTATTCAACACTCCATTATAACCTCCTTGCTCTTGTATTTAAGAGCCTTGACTAACAAAGAACAGTATTGTGTATTTGTGTAAGTATGGTGGACTGTCACTTTAAGGTCAGGAACTGGACTCCTGGAAGGCATGTTGCCTCCCTGGTGCCAGGGTCTTGGATGTCGCCGATCGGGTTTCAAGATTCTGAAGGTGGAGGGTGAGCGGCCAGAAATCGTGGTACATATTTGCACCAATGATATAGCCAGGAAATGGATTGAGGATCTGAAAAGTGACTACACAGAGCTAGGTTGGAAGCTGAAGATTAGACAAGTAGAGTAGTGATCTCAGGTTTCCTGCTGGTGCCACAAGATAGTGAGGTGAGGAACAGTCAGTGAGTGCGGCTTAACACGTGGTTACGAGGCTGGTGCAGGAGGGAGGGCTTCAGATACTTAGACCATTGGGATGCCTTCTGGGGAAGGTGGGTCCTGTACATGAAGGATGGGTTGCACCTGAACTGGAGGGGCGCAAATGTCCTGGGGGGAAATTTGCTTGTGTGGTTCGGGAGGGTTTAAATTAATTTGGCTGGGAGGTGGGAACCAGAGTGACACATCTGAGAGAGGTGGTCGTTGTAGATGGGGCAGTGACAGGATGTAGTGAATCTAGCAGGAAGACTTTTCATGTAATGAAACAAAGGGATTAGTTAAAGTGTGTCTGCTTTAATGCAAGGAGTGTCAGAAATAAGAGTGATGAACTTAGAGCATGGATCAGTATTTGGAACTATGATGCTGTGGCCATAATTATTTTTTTTTTAGATTAGACTTACAGTGTGGAAACAGGCCCTTCGGCCCAACAAGTCCACACCGACCCGCCGAAGCGTAACCCACCCATACCCCTACATTACCCCTTACCTAACACTATGGGCAATTTAGCATGGCCAATTCACCTGACCCGCACATCTTTGTGACTGTGGGAGGAAACCGGAGCACCCGGAGGAAACCCACGCAGACACGGGGAGAACGTGCAAACTCCACACAGTCAGTCGCCTGAGTCGGGAATTGAACCCGGGTCTACAGGCGCTGTGAGGCAGCAGTGCTAACCACTGTGCCACCGTGCCGCCCTCCAATGGAGACGTAGTTTTCATAGGGACAGGAATTGTTACTAGATTTTCCAGGGTTTAGAACATTTAAAAAGAACAGAGATGGTGGAAAAAGAGGAGGGGTTATAGCATTGCTAATGAACGAGTGTATCACAACTACAGAAATGACGGTTGTCGAGGAAGGTTCGTCTACTGAGTCAAAATGAGTGGAAGTTAGGAATAGCAAAGGAGCAGCCACCTCATTGGGAGTTTTCTACAGGTCTCCTAATAGCAGTAGAGAGATTGAAGAACTTATAGGCCAGCAGATTTTGGAAAGATGCAGATGTAGCAGGGTTGTTGTTATGGGTGACTTCAACTTTCCCAATATTGACTGGAACCTCCTTTGATCAGATGGTTTGGATGGAGTTGTTTTTGTCAGGTGTGTTCAGGAGGGTTTCCTTACTCAGTATGTAGGCAGGCCAGCGAGGGGAGAGGCCATTTTTGATTTGGTGCTCAACAATGAGCCAGGACAGGTGTCAGATCTTGCTTTGGGGGAATGCTTTTGTGAATGTTACCATAACTGCCTCACATTTACCATAGCCATAGAGAGGGAAAGGAGCAGTTACCATAGGAAGATATTTAATTGTGGAAAAAAAAATGACGTTGGGTAGTGCAGATTGGGAGCAATTGTTCCACAGAAAGGGCACAGCAGACATGTGCAGACTGCTTAAGGAGCAGTTGTAGCAAAGTGATGCACAAGTTTGTTCCTTTGAGACAGGTAAGAAAGTGTAAGATTAAGGTGCCTTGGATGATGAGAACAGAGGAACTTCTTGGTAAAATTAAGATGGCAACTTATGTAAGATGGAGGAAGCAAGGGTTTAGCACAGCTTTAGAGCATTACAGACTTACTAGAAAGAAGCTCAAAAATGGATGAAGGAGAGCTAGGAGGGGGCAGAAAAAAGGCTTGGCGGGAAGGATTAGGGAGAACCCAAAGGCATTTTACTCATACCTGAGGAAGAACAGAATGGTCAGAGAGCAGATAGGGCCAGTCAGGGATAGCATAGGGAACTTATGAGATAGGGGAAGCACCAAATGAGTTTTTGCTTTGGTTTTCACTAAGGAAAGGGACCTTGTTGTGAATGAGAAGTTTGAGGAGCTGGAATACAGGCTTGAACAGATCAAAATTGATGAAGTTGATGTGCTGGAAATTTTGTCAAACATTAAGATTGATAAGTCCCCAGAGCCAGACCATATTTATCCTAGATTGCTCTGGGAAACGAGAAAGGAGGTTGCTAAGCTGCTGGTGAAGATCTTTGCTTCTTCACTCTCCACAGGATTTGTACTGGAGGATTGGAGGGAGGTGAATGTTGTTCCTCTTCTCAAGAAAGATAATAGGGAAATCCCTGGCAATTACAGACCAGTCAGTCTTACATCTGTGGTCAGCAAGGTTTTGGAAAGAATTCTGAGGGATAGGATTTATGACTATTTGGAAAAGCATAGCGTGATTAAAGGCAGTCAGCATGGCTTTGTGAGAGGCAGGTCATGCCTCATAAATCTTATTGAGTTCTTTGAAGAGGCAACAAGACAGGTCAACGAAGGCTGAGCAGTGCATGTGGTGTATGTGGATTTAAGCAAGGCATTTGATAAGGTTTCCCATGGTAGGCTTATTGATAAAATCAGGAGGTATGGGATACAGGGAGATTTGGCTATCTGGATTCAGGATTGGTTGGCTGACAGAAGGCAGAGAGTGGTTGTAGATGGAAAGTATTCTGCCTGGAGGTCAGTGGTGAGTGGTGTCCCGCAGGGCTCTGTGCTTGGGTCTTTGCTCTTTGTAGTTTTTATAAACCTTGCTCTTCTTGAGAGAGAGAGAGAGAGAGAGAGAGAGAGAGATAGAGATAGAGAGAGAGAGAGACTTAAATTGAAATGCATTTGGAAGAGGAAATAATGCATATCAATTCCTTTGGTGTCCACCTGTCTCTGAGTGTTTGAAGGATACTAGTAAACACCACATGTTCCAAGGCCTGCCTGGTATGATTGTAGCCCTGGGAAAGGGGCAGGCCCTCAGAAAATATGTCGTCCTTACATGGCCCACTGCCTGAACCTGCTCATGGTTACCTCCCAAAAGTTCACAGATGATATTACAAACCTCTGGAGCAGCTGGGACTTGAACACATGCCTCCTGTTCAGAAGTAGGGACACTATCACCGTACCATGAGAGCCCTCAGATGTGTATTTACCTTTTCTTTAAAATCAATCTGAACAACGTTGTTATGATACACCTCTAGAGCCGATCTGGTTGACACTTAGAAAGACCTGCTTTTCTATTATTGACAATAATGATGTCAGACCACATGAGACTGGAACTTGACTCTGAGTGGCTTCTACATGCCTTGTAAATAGTTACGTTTAACAGGTCCTGTTCATGTTCACTCACAAGAGTGTGGACATTTTCTAAGTTGTTGTATTCCTCTTCAGTAATCACCACACTCCCCAACATGGTATGACCCACAGATGTACATATTGTGCTTTGTTTCCAAAGCCCTTCTTGTTATCATAAATTGTTAACATCACTGGTCCCAGCAGTAATCCCAGCTTTTTACACTCTAAATAAATCCCTTTATTCTCACTGTCTGCTTTCTGTGTCCTGAAACCAACTAGCAATCTATTATGACACTTGTCCCCTGACTCCATATCCACTTAAGATTTCAAGGTTTCAGCTCTAATTAATTAACAAAGGCAGCTTTTCTGTCTGTCCTGTGTCTAAAAACCCTTTCTTGCCCACATCTCAATTAACTTTTCTCAACAAACAAATGGTGACAACGTAGAATTGACATATTTCAAAATATCAGTAGAACATTTCCTTTTTTAAATTACTTTTTTTTCACATTTTAATATTCAGATCCAAAATTAAGTTTTAATTCATCAGTGCCCAGTTGTTGTCTCACACTATTCTATAATGCAGATCTCTATTCATTTATTGTATTTGGTACAACGCATCAAAAATACATCAAACATCATTACACATCAAACAAAAAATTGTTCTTCTACCTGCATTTCTTCTGTGAAAATTTAATTCTGAGACTTAAACAACTTTCAGTGCTTGCTTGTTTTGTCAAGCATTTTAATTTTAGTTTTGGGTTCTGAATTCGAAATTTCCAATCTTCTGATGATTTTCTCAATATAAATTTCCACACCTGATGGCTTAACATTTGACAAAGAAAATTCTCATCCATTTTTGAATTTCACCACTGCCTCTCTAATCAAGAGCTCTGCAATTTGAAAAAGCATTACCCTTGCCTCCCCCATTTCAGATTCTCTGTTCCTCTAATTCTGTTCTCCTGTGTAGCATTCATATTATCATAGATTATGGCCTTTTAAATACCTGGATACCTTTTCGGAATTTTCTCCCTCAGACTTTCTATCTCTCCAGCTCCATCTTGTCCTTTTATGCATCTTTGAACAGATCACTTTTAACAAGGCTTTTGGTCACAGCCTCTTAATTTCGTCCTTTTCTTTATTTTTGTATGTTGATCATAAAGATGAAACCATCTTGAATTAATGATCAGAAAGCGATATGAGCCCTGGGATACCTTTCCCTCTTAAATGTGAAGTATAGATGTAACATCCTGATGGTGTTAATGTTGCTTGAGTGATTTAAAAAAAACCTTAGCATCTCTATGGTACATCTAACAATAAAATAATGATGGCATGGTTCTTATTAGTACTCTGCTATTGTGTAGGTGTTTCTGATTGAGGTCATGAATCATGGTTGCAAAGGGTCGCCCTAATCTGGCAGTACATCTATTCAGTGTCTTGGGACTTGAGATAATTAAGGTACTCCGTATTACAGATTTGTAAAAGGATTATTGCTTCCCTCTTGATAATAAGCATTAACGTGCAAGATCACATATCTTCTGAAATTTTAAATTCACCTGCATTTACATGGGGAAGCACCTCTTCTTCATATTTGATTGCTGGTCAAGAGTTATTACCTGTACGGCATATTTGGGTATTAATAGGCCTTAAAATTAACAAGTTGTGCAGTGTTTAAGTTTTTATTTTATGAAAAACTTCAAAGTATACATTAGTTGCAAAGGTGAAACAATGTTGAAGTCATGATCAGAAAAAGATAAGTAGACTGTCACCTTAAGAGTTGGATCATGTGATGTCATGCTGATATCATCAGCCATTTTGGACAGGAATCAACTTAGTCTGGCGTTGCTATCTGCAGAGCAAACACTGCCTTGATAAAGCTCCAGTTGTTAAACTCTTTGATTTCCTGGTCCTTCTTGAAAAGTAACACACCCACTAGAAGTGGATGGAATGTCACAAAAAGGCTAGGAACACATTTCCCATTAGTTAAGAATTGTAACTAATAGTTGGGGCTTATTATTTTGATTGGCACAGCTTCACAAACTTGGTTTTAATGTTGATAAGGTACAACCTTCAGAAAGGATATAAATGAAGACACATTACTGAGATCTTTGCACTAACCAGGGTCTTAGTGTCAGGGGGACACTTGCTGAAGGGTTTGCCTTGCTCAATGAGTAAGGTAGGAGTTAATTCATTATTTCATGGGATGTGAGGAAAGCAAGCAATTACTGCCCATCTTAAATGCTCTTGAACCTCTTACATGTGTTTTCCTTCAAGATTGAAGTGTTGTAATGTGGATAAGGATATAGACCTTTCCAGTCCAACCATAAGTCTTGTTGAGTAAACAATGAAATATTTATTGCATTACTGCCACTACAGGTGGTTCTGCTATAACACCGTAGTTCCGTTCTCATGCATTCTCGTGTTATAAGAAAATTGCACAATAGCAGCACCATATAAACTAATAGACTGGTATTGCTTTATAACCAAAACGCTCATTAAAAGTCCACGCTTTAGAAACCGTGCCCCTAATTTGTCAATCGCATTATAGCAAATTTGTGTTAACATTACAGCAAAACAACCTGTATTTACAAGTTATATGGACATGACTTACAGTATTACAGAGTCTGTCTGGAACTCACCAAACCCAGGCCTGTCTCCTATAAACTCTTTATTTTCTGTTTCAAAATTCTTGTATCATCATTACAATAAGTTACGTTTGCTACACTCAATCAAATATTGACCATTTCAGATCCATATATAACATCACCTGAATCCAGTATTCCTCAGAACATTTGCTTATGTATTTACATTTATCCTCACACCATCTTACCCCAAGTCTTTGACTTTACAAATTCTGATGATTGAGAGGTCTCATTATTTTCCCTAACTGTGTATTCTTTATTGTTTTCTTGGGTAGAAGATAGTTGATTTGGCCTTCTCTTTGATTGATTTGAGGTTTGTATGGTGCAGTCAGTAAACTACCAAACCTGTCATACGAATCAATTGACTATGTGAATTAGAAATGCTCGCCAAAAGAGGGCTATGAATGTTCAGTTGTTGAATAAAGCAAAGGCTGAGTAAAGAATTTTAGGGAAATCAATGAGTGAAGGAATCAGGTAGGAAAATGGATTACGGGTTAAGAGTCAGCTATAGCCTTACTAAGTGACAGAGCAGGTTTGAGGGTCAGCTGGCTTATTCCTCTGATTTCTCCTGTTCTAATGTGCTTATGACTGGGCCAATAATCATTCTTTGAGTAAATAAACCAACATCAAATGTGTATGACTACAATTCCCCTGTCAATGAAGTCGATTAAAAACTGAAAACAGCTGTACAAGATTTTAAATGCACCAGCAGATAAATGTTTAATGGCAAAAACCCACATTTCCCCCATCAATGCAAACAGCATTAACCTTGCTTTATGGAGTAGATTAAAACTGGCCAGACCCTTGAACTGTCATGCATACATTTTGTGTGAGCAAAATGTTGTGTGTATAGCTTCCTGACATGTCATGCATTCCAGTGTGGAACCTCAATAGAAGTATTTTTAGATTGATAGGAGCATTCAATTGTTTGTCAACACAGCTACTTCCTTGAGGCCACAAAAATTCCCCATTTTCAAATTTGACACAGTACCAATCCGATACACAAGGTCGTGCAGCCAATTGCACCACATACCCCCCCCAATATTGTCAGGGGAGTCTCGTAAAATCAGCCATTATATAGAATGAAAGAAATGACATTTTTGCAGTGCAATTCTTTTTTGATGCATTGCCAAGGCTGCTCTATCAGTTGTATATGAAGCAAATGGATCAAAACTTTACAACACATTGCAGTGTCAACTATTAATCAAGTTTTTGTTCACCTTCATTTGAAGTAAAGGTGTAGGACTGACAAGACTGGATGAATTTAAATTAAGCTCAACAGAATCTTTCCCGGCTGTCCATGGAAAGAGTAAGTAAGGTGCAAACTTTGCAAGTGTCCTTTCATTCAATTACTGCAATGAGCTTTATGATACAAATGGATCTGAATTCTGATAACATGTTTGACAAAACCAAAATAATTTCATTAACAGATAATATTTCCACAGAATGAATATTAAAGCAAATAATTTTCAATACTTTAAATATCATAAGATAAAATTTTCAAAGGAAGCAAATGACAAAAGCCATGAAAGTATTGTTGGAATGGGATGAAAGGTATTATTTTTCGAGTTTCTTTGTGAAATTGCTTTATGTGCAGCATCTACAATACTGTGATCTGTGACCTGACTTTGAACAATGGTCTCACTGATTTTAAAGTGCAGGTATGAAACAATTGGGCCAGAAGTGTGTCAATGGAGTATTGTAGGAAGAAGTTGGTTTAGAGCATTAATCCAGTTGGGCAGAATGGCCTGTTTCTGCACTTGCGATTTTATGTAATTCTGTGTAATTGAAGTGACTTGTATCTTGTTTTAAAGACTATATTTAGCCAGGCAACATGAGTTTAGAAATAAAATGGATTTCTATGTATAAATAAAATGGAGTCTCTGCTTCTTCCACACTAGTACATTAAATACAATCAATGTCATGGAGGAAATTGTTGCAGGGAGCCCCTGAACAGAAAATGGTTATTACTCTTGAAACTTAAATCTTAGATGTCTTAATATTTGCACAGTTACCTAGCTCCATGCTGCTTTTTTTGACAGTTTGCTCCATTACACACTCACTGGTCCACCCCCACAATGTTATCAATCCATTATTTGGATATGATACCTGGTATGTTATTCTACTGCATAAGGCATCACATCCCAGTCTGACAATGTGCTCACCAGCATCTAACTAAGACATCAGAGAAGCTGGGAAACAACTTTCCAGTTGGGTAGTTGAAAGCTATTTAATGTTTTAAATTATGTTTGCCAAGAACATGATTATAAATTATGTTTGCCAAGAACACGATCTGGTTAGCACTGCTGCCTCACAGCTCCAGGACCCCAGGTTCGATTCCAGCCTCGGGTGAATGTCTGTGTGGAGTTGGCTCATTCTCCCCATGTCTGTGTGGGTTTCCTCCAGGTGCAGCTCAGGTGAATTGGCCGTGCTAAATTGTCCATAGTGCTAGTATGTTAGTCAGAGGGAAATGGGTTTGTTTGGGTTACTCTTTGGAGGGTCAGTGTGAACTGGTTGGGCTGAATGGCCTGTTTCCACACGGTAGGAAATCTAATCTAAACTGAATGTTGTGTAATGAGAGAGGACTAAGTGGCAATATAGCTATGTGAAATCCCTTGGGGAAGAGTGATCATAATATGATAGAATTCTTCATTAAGGTGAAGATTGACATAATTGATTCATAGATTAGGGTCTTCAATCCCAATAAAGGAAATTACGATGGTTTTGATAAATTGGGGAGCGTTACTTAATGGGATGTTGGTGAATGGCCAATGGCAGACATTTAAAGGGCACATGGAGGAACTGCAACAATTATTCATTCCTGTGTGACAAAAGAAATGGGAAAGCTGTCTCAAGCTATTGATCCAAGGAAGAGATATACAAATTGGCCAAATAAAAGCAACAGTTCTGTTAATTGAGGACAATAAAATAGAACAAAGGGGTTGATAAAGAGAGGAAAAATAGAGTACAAAAGAAGGCTGCAGGGAACATCCAAACTGATTGTGAAATCTTCTATAGGTATCTGGATAAAGTTGAAAAGATTTCTGAAGTCAAATGCAAGCCTCTTGCAAATAGATACAGGAAAAGTTTGACCACCCCGGCTGACCCATTGTCTCAGCATGCTCCTGCCCCACCGAACTCACCTCCACCTACCTCGATTCTGTCCTATCTTCCCTAGTCCAGAAACTCCCCACATACGTTAGAAACACCATCCACACTCTCAACCTCCTCCAAAGCTTCAGTTTTCCCAGCCCCCAATGCCTCATCTTGGGTATCCAATCCCTCTACACCTCCATCTGCCAAGACCAGGGCCTCCAAGCCCTCTGTTTCTTCCTCTCCCGACGTCCCCTTCCACTGACACTCTCATTTGTTTGGCTGAACTGGTCCTCACCCTTAACAAATTCTCCTTCAAATCCTCCCATTTCCTCCAGGCCCTGGGCACCCGTGTGGGCCCCAGCTATGCCTGTCTCTTTGTCGGCCACATAGAACAGTCCATCATCTGTAGTTACACTGGCACCATTCCCCACCTCTTCCTCCGCTACATTGATGACTGCATTGGCGCCACCTCATGGTCCTGCGAGGAGGTTGAGCAGTTCATCAACTTCAGAAACAGATTACACCCCAACCTTAAATACATCTGGACCATCTCTGACACCTCCCTCCCCTTCCTGAACAAAGTGATAGTAGACAAAATAAATATATACTTTGATTCTGCTTTCACCAAAAAGGACTCAAGTAACATCTTAAACATGCTGAAGAACACAGGATCTAGCGAGAGAAGAATTGAAGGAGGTCAATATTACAGGGGAAATTGATGGGATTAAAGGCCAATAAATCCCTGGACCTTGGCAAACTATATCTCAGAGGACTTAAAAAAGTCACATTTAAAATAGTAAATGTTTTGGTGATCCTCTTTCAAGATTCTTTCAACTGTGGATTGATTCCCATGGATTGGTGGGTAGTTAATCTAACCTTACTAGTTAAAAAAGTGGGTTAAAGAGAAAACAGAGAAAACAGATTCATCTAATATCCATAGTAGAGAAAATGTTATGAAAGTTTTAATAGCAGAGCACTTGGAAAACAGTGACAGAATCGGACAGAGTCAGCACAGACCTATGAAAAGGACATCAGGCTTGACAAATCTGGAATTTTTCAAGAATAAAACAGGTAGAGTTGACAATGGGGATCCCATGGAAGTGATTTACAAGGAGTTTCAGAAGCTTTCAGTAAGCTCCCTCGAAAGAAATTCGCATGTAAAATTTCAAGGGAGTGGGGATAGTGCACTGACATTGAGAACAGATGTGCAGACAGGAAAACAATGAGAAGGAGTAAATGAATCTTTTTCAAGTGGCAGACTGTGACAAGTGGGGTTCCACGGGGATTGGTACTTGCCCCCCAGCTGTTTACAATACAGCTTAATGAATCAGATTAAAAGTCATATCTCCAGTTTTGCAGGTGACACCAGTGGTGACCCAAGATGGATGGGAGAGCTGTGAGAGGATGCAGAGATGTTTGCATGACTTAGAAAAGTTGAATGAGTGGACAAATGCGTGGCAGCTGAAGTACATGGTGCATAAATGTGAGATTATCCACTTTGGAAGCAAAAACAGAAAAGCAGGTTATTACCTAAATGCTGATAAACTGGGCAGTAGGGAGATACAGTGAGATCTGTATGACCTAGTGCATCAGTCTCTGTAGGTAAGCATGCAGGTAGACCAGTAGTGAAAAAGCACATGGTATATTGGCTTTATAACAAGAGGATTTAGGTACAGGAGCAGGGTTATCTTGCAGCAATAGTATAGGACATTTGTACGACCTTGCCTGGAGTATTATGCGCAGTTTGCAACGAAGGTTGACAAGTCTGCTTCTTGGGATGGCAGGACTGATGTATGAAGAAAGTTTGGATCATTAGGACTACATTCACTGCAGTTTAAAGGAATGAGTGGTTAACATAGCAGTTAGCATTGCTACCTCATGATGCAAAGGACTTGGGTTCAATTCCACCATCTGTAAGATCCTAGGGACTGTTGCTGAACAAAGTGACCTTGGAGTGCAGGTTCAGAGCTTCTCAAAAGTAGAGTCACAGGCAGATAGGATAGTGAAGAAGGCGTTTGGTATGCTTTTCTTTCTTGGTCAGAGTATTGAGTACAGGAGTTAGGAGGTCGTGTTGTTGCTGTACAGGACATTGGTGAGGCCATTTTTGGAATATTGCAAGCAATTCTGGGGTCTCCTTCCTATCGGAAGGATATTGTGAAATGTGAAATGATTCAGAAAAGATTTACAAGGATGTTGCCAGGGTTGGAGGATTTGAGCTACAGGGGGAGGTGAATAAGTTGAAGTTATTTTCCCTGGAGCATCGAAGGCTGAGGGGTGACCTTATAGAGGTTTATAAAATCATGAGGGGCATGGATGGGATAAACAGATAAAGTTTTTTTCCCTGGGGTGGGGAAGTCCGGAACTAGAAGGCATAGGTTTAGGTTGAGAGGGGAAAAATATAAAAGAGACCTAAGGGGAAACTTTTTCACGCAGAGGGTGGTACATGTATGGAATGAGCTGCCAGAGGTAGTGTTCTAGGCTAGTACAACTGCAACATTTGGAAGGCATCTGGATGGTTATATTAATAGGAAGGGTTTGGAGGGATATGGGCCGGGGCCGGGTTGACTAGATGGTGTTAGGATATCTGGTAGGCATGAACGAGTTGGACCGAAGGGTCTGTTCCTGTTCTACACATCTCCATGACTCTAAGACTGGATGGTGATTGTCAGTTTCCTCCTACAGTCCAAAGATGTGCAGGCCAGATGGATCGGCCATAATAAAAGTGGGGTTATGGAAGATCGAGCATGGGGATGAATTTGGATGGATGTTCTTCAAAGGGTGGATGTGAATATTGGGAAGAACATTTAGGATTGAAATGCGGAAAAACATTTTCACACAGGAGTGGTGAACCCCTGGAATTCTCTACCCCGGAAAGCAGTTAATGGCAAAACATTTAATGTTTCCAAGAAGGAGTTAGATGCAGTTCTGAGGGCTAAAAAGATCAAAGGTTTTGGGGAGAAACAATGAATAAGGTACCAAGATGGGTACCTTATTCATTGATCATATTGAATGTTGGAGAAGGTTTGAAGGGCTTAATAGTCTACTGCTGCTTTTATTTTCTATGTTTCTATGTTACTATTTACTCCTCTATCGAATAAAGCCTTCAGTTAATGCCATGGCCACCTGTCTTTAATTTTGTTCCAATTTTGTTTTTCCTCGTCTGTCTTACAGGGTAAGAATACATGCCCCGGGGTGACAATTCCACTGAGGCAACTGTCCTTGGGTACCACCTCCACGGCTCATGGGTAGACAATGGAAACAGGGGCACTATAGTTTGCCTGTCTGTTGTTTAATAATTGCTGAAAATCTGTTGCTGGAAAAGAGCAGCAGGTGAGGCAGCATCCAAGGAGTAGGAAAATCGACGTTTCGAGCATGAGCCCTTCTTCAGCCCTTCTTCCTGTTGTTTAATAATTGTTGAAGTCAGTAGTAATGCTCCTGAATCTGTCATAACCGAGATTTGAAAAATCAGCACAGAAACAGATCATATTCACTTCTTTTTCATTTCACAGTAGCACTAATCCTTGAATATGCATTAGTATCTAGAGCTCTGTCAATAGCGCTCATATTACAAGCAAAGGTTGCCAAGGATTCCCCTATGGTTTCACACAACATGTTAATTTTGGCAATTATAATTGGGTAGTCTAAACTATATCGAAAAAGAGAGCAGTTCTAAATAAAATATTTAAATCAAATTTCCTCTCAGTGGAACTTATGTTTTACGAGCTTTCGGATTTATTTTCCACATACACAAATAGTCGTCGCTGTGGGTCTGGAGTCACACACCTACTGGTCAGACTGGGTAAGGATTCATTCCCCACACACCATGAGGCTTTTTTTTAATGATAATCTCGGGGCAACATGGATACCTTTCGAAGGTATGTGTCTTGAAGTTAAATTGCAGGTTTATTAAATTAGACAAAGGTCTCCCCGCCTCGCCCAAGCTGCTGCATTTGGATTTGAAGTGGCACCTTTGATTCATGAGCCCTGTTGACAGTAACATATCTGCCTTGCACTCCTGCTTGACGGCAGATCCAGCAGTGCTTGTATGCTGAGGATGATTTCCGAGTCAAATGCCAGCAGTTTGTCAAAGGTTCAATGTGACAACTCTCAGAGGCACAGCAGGATTGCGAAGGTGTGAAAAATGCATGCAGTGATCTCAGCCCCTCCCGCAGCCCTGGGCGAGCCTTGTCATCTCCTGACCTCACCTGAAATGACCGATTTCGCACGGTCTTGCTGAGCAACACTGCTGCAATATCCTCCCCACCTCCCCGACACCAGAATTATGAAACTTTGACCATTGCCATGATTTCCCTGCTCCCGGGGCTAACTGACTGGTGTTCAGGCTGAGTGAGGCCAAGTTTTGAACTGTTCTGAGTAGTTCCAGCTAAATAGTGATCAGATGGGCAGCAAGGTGGCTGCCTCGCGGTGCCAGGGTCCTGGGTTCGATTTCCCCCCTCGGGTGCCTGACTGAGTGGAGTTTGCACATTCTCCCCATGTCTGTATGGGTTTCCCCCCATGGTCCAGGGAAGTGTAGGCCGGGTGAGTTGGCCATGCTAAATTGCCCATAGAATTAGGTGCATTCAGTCAGGAGTAAATGTCGGATAGGGGAATGGGTCTGGGTGGGTTACTCTTCAGAGGGTTGGTGTGGACTTGTTGGGCCTATTTCCACACTGTAGGAAGTCTTAAAAAACTCTTTCAGAAGCCTGTATCCTGGTCTCTGCACACAATCACACTGTTAATCTTCTGCAGAGGTCCAAGTTTGGCATTTCAACTCTTCAGTAAAGAAGTAGAGAAAAAAAATACTCAAATACATTGATTTTACTCTCCCTCTCTCTCTGGCTCCTGACTTTGATGTGTGCTCTTTCCATCACCTCTGTCCGATGATGGTGGAATCCAGCTGGATGGGGAGGAGCCCATTCAGTGCATTGTGTCTATGCCAGACATCTGAAAGGTGAAGTTTACAGACCTGAGACATTAGAAATGCGGAGCTTCATCTTGCCAATCGGCTGTGTCCTTCTGGCCTTTCTGTTTTCATTCTGGAACCCATTGAAAAGTTCCTATTTTCACCCCAATCGCCCCACACCCACAATCCCAACACACGAGTTGCAGTTGGACATTCCACGTCCCAAACCCTGAGCAACATTGCCAAAAAGAGAGGCACGTGCCTTTGTACCTCTCAGCTTTCTCACATCGGGACAAACCAAAGATTGAGAAATTTCAAATGGCCGCAATAGTTTGTGTGACAGAAGCATGTAGCAAATGCCGCCTCATTATTTCAGAAGGGAGTAGTGTGTGGAGCTGTCTGTTTTGTGTCAATAGTAAGGAAAATACTGGAATCCATTATATAAGATATGATAACTAGATTCTTAGAAAAGTGAACGGGGTCAGCTTGGATTCATGAAAGGGAAACTGTGTTTGATAAATGGTTTTAGCGGTTCTCGTCTCCTTCCCATCAGAAAGATGATGTGAAACATGAAAGGGTTCAAAAAAGATTTACGAGGATATTGCTAGGGTTGGAGGATTTGAGCTATAGGGAGAGGCTGAACAGGCTGGGGCTATTTTCCCTGGAATGTTGGAGGCTGAGGAGTGACCTTATGAAGGTTTATAAACTCATGAGGGGCATGAATAGGATAAATAGACAAGTTTTTTTTTCCCTGGGGTGGCGGAGTCCAGAACTAGAGGGCATAGGTTTAAGGCGAGAGGGGAAAGATATAAAACAGACCTAAGGGACAAGTTTTTCACACAGACAGTGGTATGTGTATGGAATGTGCTGCCAGAGGAAGTGGTGGAGGCTGGTACAATTGCAACATTTAAAAGGCACCTGGATGGGTATATGAATAGGAAGGGTTTGGAGGGATATGGGCCAGGTGCTGGCAGGTGGGACTAGATTGGGTTGGGATATCTGGTCAGTATGGACAGGTTGGACAGAAGGGTCAGTTTCCATGCTGTACATCTCCATCATTCTATCTATCTAAGTCTAAGTAGAGACAGTAAAAATATAAAACAACAAACTGCTTCAATGCATTTCTTGATATATTCTCATGTTTAATCTGTGACTCTTGGTGACTTTCACATTTCTAAAGATGGTTATTTTCCTGTCATGTTTTTCTGAACTTTCATTTCTTTTTAAAGTCTTGGTTTACTTACTTCAGCTTTCGTTCTTACAGACATGAACTGTGAAAAAAAGTCTTTTTTGTTTCTTCTCTCGACAATTTAAAATTAAGTTGCTTGCCATACTTGTCCTATATTTTAATTATTGCCCACATGTTTGGATCTGAGAACCAGAAAAGTATTGCTACAATATCATCCCATTCCTATGTGTTCTTTGTTCTTGCTCCTCTTCAGTGTTTTAAACAGCTGAACATAAGCTCAAAAAAGCACTTTATCTCTTTTTATTAGTTTTATACAACATTTAAGTGTTAATGAATGTGAACACTTTCAGACCTTAACTAAAAATCACATTTTCTTTTACATCAGGTGCAAGAAATGTTCATGTGTTTGACAGAACTTCAAATAATGCCACAGGTTTTGCACTGGAGTCTAGTAGTATTTCCTTACTGGAATGGTTCAAGCAGAATGTCTACACCTGTTACTTTTTGTTTTATTCGTTCATGGTATGTGATTGTCACTGGCTGGGCCAACATTTATTGCCCATCTCTAATTGCCTAAATTCTCCTGGTGCTTTTCTGCTGCAACCATTCCCATATCCTCTGGGACTCAGATACATTTTTAAAATTTCTCTATTACTGCCTTCTTTTATAATAACTATATTCTGATAATACACCATTATCGCTCCTCTTTAATCGTCTGTCCTCTGCCAAATCTCAATTCTATTTTTGCCATGTTCCCTCACTCTTCTCTGTAAGGTGTCCATCTGTATTATCTTTTTTCCTGAATTGAGTATCACGAAACGGAAATGTTAATCTTACCTTCCTATCGCCACAAATTCTACCTCAAGTGCTGAGTTTTTCCAGAATGTTCTTTCTTTATACAGCTGTAAGTGCTCTTTGAGGGAATGTTTTCTGTGTTTTCCATGCCATTTGAGTCTGGATAGATAATGATATTCACTAATAAGTGACAAATTATCTCGGAGGTGAAAGTAAGTTTATATGTATAACCATTTAAAAAATGTACATCAGGCATCGGGGCTACCATTTGCCGAGCGGTGCGAGGGAGGAGCGCAGGTCCGCTGAGAAAGTGAGTAAGAAAACATGTTTTTGAACAGAGCAGCGAGGAGAGAAGGTGGAGAGAAACGAGGACTGTCAGGAAGTTTTTGAGTGGGTGAGATCTAAACCTGAGATCCGACATTGTAAGGCCTCCCTCCCACCCACCTCCTCTAACCTTACTAAGAGTCTGTAAACTCAGTAAGTTTTCAGGTTTTCTCATTTTTTTTTTCTTCTCTCCTTTTGTTTAATCCTATGCGGGCTTTCAGAGTAGCAGGAGAGGATGTTAGGGCAGTTGCAGTTTAATCCTGCAAAATGTGGCAGGTGAGAGACATGTCTCTGCTGACTACATCTGTGGGAAGTGCACCCAATTCCAGCTCCTCGAAAACCAAGTTAGGGAACTGGAGCTGGAACTGGATGAACTACGGATAATCTGGGAGGTGAGGGAGAAATTGAGAGGATGTATAGGGAGGTGGTCATTCCTCAGACACAGGATAAGGAAAGCTGGGTTACATTCAGGGGGAGGAAAAGGAACCGACGGTCAGAGCCGGGATATCCTGTGGCTGTTCTCCTTAGCAATAAGTATACCATTTTGGATACTGCTGGTGGGGACGGCCTACCAGGAGAAAGCTATAGTTGTCAGGTTTCTGGCACTGTGTCTGGCACTGTGGCTCATAAGAGAAGGGGGGAGAATAGAAAAGCGCTAGTGGTAGGGGACTCAATAGTTGTACGGATTGACAGGCGATTTTGTGATCAGGAACAGGACTCCCAGAAAGTATGTTGCCTCCCCGGTGCCAGGGTCCGGGATGTCGTTGATCGGGTTTACAAGATTCTGAAGGGGAAGGGTGAGCAGCCAGAAATCATGGTACATATTAGCACCAATGATATAGCCAGGAAAGGGACTACAGAGAGTTAGGTTGGAAGCTGAAGAACAGGGCGAATAGAATAATGATCTCAGGTTTGCTACCGGTGCCATGAGATAGCGAGATGAGGGACAGTCAGTGAATGCAGCTTAACATGAGGCTGCGAGGCTGGTGCAGGAGGGAGGGCTTCAGATACCTTGACCATTGGGTTACCTTCAGGGGAAAGTGGAACTTGTACATGAAGGATGGGTTGCACCTGAACTGGAGGGGCACAAATATCCTAGATGGGAGATTTGCTTGTGTGGTTCAGGAGGGTTTAAACTCGTTTGGCATACTGATGGGAATCAGAGCCACATATTTGAGAGGGGGACAGTTGCAGATGAGGCAGTGACAGGATGTACTGAATCTATTGGGAAGGTTTCTCATGCGAAGAAACAAACAAATCGGTTAAGTGTGTCTGCTTTACTGCAAGGAGTGTCAGAAATAAGAGTGGTGAACTTCGAGCATGCATCAGTACTTTAGGCTATGATGTTGTGGCCATAACAGAGACATGGGTTACATAGGGACAGGAATGGTTGCTTAATGTTCCAGAGTTTAGAACATTTAAAAAGAACAGGGAAGGTGGAAAAAGAGGAGGGTGTGTAGCATTGCTAATCAGAGAGTGCATCACGGCTACAGAAATGAAGGTTGTTGAGGAACGTTTGTCTACTGAGATCGGTATGGGATGGTAGTTAGGAACAGCAAGAGAACAGCCACCCCACTGGGGGCTTTTTACAGACCTCCTAATAGCAGTAGAGATATTGAAGAACTCATAGGCTGGCAGATTTTGGAAAACTGCAGATGTAGCAGGGTTGTTGTTATGGGTGATTTCAGATTTCCCAATATTGACTGGAACCTCCTTAGAGCAGATGGTTTGGATGGAGCCGTTTTTGTCAGGTGTATTCAGGAGGGTTTCCTTACTCAGTATGTGGACAGGTCGACGAGGGGAGAGGCCATTTTGGAATTGGTGCTTGGCAATGAGCCAGGACAAGTGTCAGATTTCGTGGTGGGAGAAGACTTTGGTGACAGAGATCACAACTGCCTCACATTTACCACAGCCTTGGAGAGGGAAAGGAGCAGTTACCGAGGGAAGATATTTAATTGGGGAAAAGGAAATTATGGTGCTCTTGGACAGGAGTTGGGAAGTACAGACTGGGAGCAATTGTTCCACAGAAAGGGCACAGCAGACATGTGGAGACTTCTTAAGGAGCAGTTATTGCGATTGATGCACAAATGTGTTCCTCTGAGACAGGTAAGAAGGGGTAAGATTAAAGAACCTTGGATGATGAGAACAGAGGAGCTTCTCGTCAAAAGAAAGAAGGCAGCTTACATAAAGTGGAGAAAGCAAGGATCTAGCACAGCTTTAGAGGATTGCAGGCTTGCTAGAAAGGAGCTCAGAAATGGACTTATGAGAGCCATGAGGGGGCACGAAAAAGGCTTGGCAAGAAGGATTAGGGGGAACCCAAAGGCATTTAACTCATATGTGATGAATAAAAGAATGATCAGGGAGAAGGTAGGGCCAATCAGGGATAGCATTGGGAACTTATGCGTGGAGTCTGAACAGATAGGGGAAGCTCTAAATGAGTTTTTTGCTTCAGTTTTCACTAAGGAAAGGGACCTTGTTGTGAATGAGAAGGTTGAGGAGCTGGGATACAGGCTTGAACAGATCAAGATTGCCGAAGTTGATGTGCTGGAAATTTTGGCATACATTAAGATTGATAAGTCCCCAGAGCCAGACCAGATTTATCCTAGATTGCTCTGAGAAATGAGAAAGGAGGTTGCTAACTGCTGGTGAAGATCTTTGCTTCCTCACTCTCCACAGGAGTTGTACCGGAGGATTGGAGGGAGGTGAATGTTGTTCCTCTTCTCAAGAAAGATAATAGGGAAATCCCTGGCAATTACAGGCCAGTCAGTCTTACATCTGTGGTCAGCAAAGTTTTGGAAAAAATTCTGAGAGATAGGATTTATGACTTTTTGGAAAAGCATACCGTGATTAAAGGCAGTCAGCATGGCTTTGTGAGGGATAGGTCATGCCTCATAAATTTTATTGAGTTCTTTGAGGAGGTGACAAGACAGGTCAATGAAGGTCGAACAGTGGATGTGGTGTATATGAATTTCATCAAGGCATTTGATAAGGTTCTCCATAGTAGGCTCATTCATGAAGTCAGGGAGTATGGGATACAGGGAGATTTGGCTGTCTGGATTCAGAATTGGTTGGTTGGCAGAGGGCAGAGAGTGGTTGTAAATGGAAAGTATTCTGCCTGGAGGTCAGTGTTGAGTGGAGTCCCACAGGCCTCTGTTCTTGGGCCTTTGCTCTTTGTAGTTTTTATAAATGACTTGAATGAGGTGTTTGAGAGGTGGGTTAGCAATTTTGCAGATGACACTAAGGTTGAAGGTGCCGTCGATAGTATTGAGGGCTATTGCAGGCTGCAGCGTGACAGAGACAGGATGCAGAACTGGGCTGAGAAATTGCAAATGGAGTTCAACCTGGATAAATACGAAGTGAGGCATTTTAAAAGGTCAAACTTGAATGCTGAATATAGGATTAAAGATAGGATTCTTTAATCTGTGGAAGAACAGAGGGATCTTGGTGTTCAAGTACATAGGTCCCTCAAAGTTGCCACCCAAGTAGATAGGGTTGTTAAGAAAACATATGGTGTTTTGGCTTTCATTAACAAGGTGATTGAGTTTAAGAATTGTGAGGTTTTGCTACCACTCTACAAGTCCCTGGTGAGACCACACTTGGAATATTATGTCCAGTTCTGGTCGCCATATTATAGGAAAGATATAGACGCTATGGAGAGTGTGCAACAAAGGTTTGCCAGGATACTGCCTGGACTGGAAGGCTTGCCTTATGAAGAGAGGTTGACTAAGCTCGGACATTTCTCTCTGGAAGATAATGAGAGGAATAGATAGAGTCAGTAGCCAGTGACTTTTTCCCAGGGCAGGATTGACTGGCATGAGGGGTCATAGTTTTAAGATATTAGAAGAAAGGTATAGAAGGGATGTCAGAGGTAGGTTCTTTATGCAGAGAGTTGTGAATGCATGGAGTGCATTGTCAGCAGTGATGGTGGAAGCAGAGTCACTAGGAACATTTAAATGACTGCTGGATATGCACATGGATGGCAATGAATTGAAGAGTATGTTGATTAAGTTACATTATTTTACATTAGGATTAATCCTTGGCACAACATGGTGGGCCAAAGGGCCTGTTCTGTGCTGTACTTTTCTATGTTATATGTGTCAGACCTCAATCTACACCAATCTATTTCTAGGCCAGTGTACCATAAACCATTTCTAACCTAGTCTTCTCAAATCTACTTCATTGAGATCACAAATAGCCGAGGTAGAATCTTATAGACGTTACACATTCTGGTCCATCACTTGCTTGAGCAAGTTTGTTTGGATTGAAGGGAAAAAAATCAAGAGGACAAATTATCCTCCACTAGATTCAAAGTTTTCAAAAGCTGTAACACCACCACCTGCAAGTTCTCCTTCAAACTATTCACCATCCAGGAGTGGAAATATATTCCCACTTGTTCAGTGTCGCGAGATCAAAATCTTGGAAATCTCTCCCTAATGGCATTGCCAGAGAGCAGGAAATAGACCCTTCGGTCCAACTTGTCCGCACCGACCAGACATCCCAATCTGACCTAGTCTGAAAATGTGTTGCTGGTTAAAGCGCAGCAGGTCAGGCAGCATCCAAGGAACAGGAAATTCGACGTTTTGGGCAAAAGCCCTTCATCAGGAATGGTTTTGCCCGAAACGTCAAATTTCCTGTTCCTTGGATGCTGCCTGACCTGCTGCGCTTTAACCAGCAACACATTTTCAGCTCTGATCTCCAGCATCTGCAGACCTCACTTTTCACTACAATCTGACCTAGTCCCAATACTTGGCCCATATCTCTCTAAACCCTTCCTATTACCATACCCTTCCAGATGCCTTTTAAAAATTGTAATTACACTAACCTCCAACACTTCTTCTACCAGGTCTTTCCATACACATACCTCCCTGTGTGTGAAAAATTTACACCTCAGATCCTTTTCAAATCTTTTTCCTCTCTCATTAAAGCTATGCCCTCAAGTCTTGGACCTCATGATTTTATAAATGTCGATAAGGTTACCTCTCAGCCTCTGACAACCTAGTGATAAAAAATGTGCCAGCCTATTTAGCTTCTCCTTATAACTCAAACCCTCCAGTGCTGGCAACATCCCAGTAAATCTTTTCTGCATCCTCTCAAGTTCAACAATATCCTTCCTATAGGAGGTGGACCAGAATTGTACAAAGTATTCTCAAAGTGGCTTTACTAATGTTCTGTACAGCTACAAATTGTTTTTTTTTCATTATTAATTTATAAGACTTGCATCAATGATCAATCTTTTCTGTATGCAAACAAATACTCCCTAATAATGCGAATATTATGAACATAATGCCACTAGAATAACACAAATAATTGTTATTTGCTATCACTGCTACTTCGTGTTTTTTTATGATGATTTGGCCTAGATTGCTTCATGTTTCCCTTTATCTGTAGGTTTTCAAATAGTACTGTGGTTAAATTTAAAATTAACATCTTTTATGTGATCATTGTTAAATCTTTTTCGACATGAATGAATGCTCCATGCTGAGTAAAAATGTTTTAGTTCCCTCTGATAGCACCCAAGTGAATCTTGCTGTGGTAAAATTGCTTTTGTATTGTTTTAACAAATATTATCACTTTATTTTCATGTAAATAAAGAATCTTCCACAACTTCAGTGATGTAGTGCTTGCAAAGTGGAATTAACTCCAAGGAAAACTGTTGCTTTTACTTCCAGTTGCAATTCTTATCACCACTGTCAAGGCTTCTTTTGAGAAGTCAATATCTCAGCAATATGCTATTAACAGCTATAATTTTGACTTTAGGTGCCTAATAGTCAAAAGCAGATGATGGTAACTACAAAACATACAGATGTTGCAGAGACATGACTTGGTGGTTGCTCAGTACATAATGGGTGAGTCACTGACTTGTCTTAATTCAAAGTGAAATCCCAAAACTATTGTTTTATTGGAAGTTTTTCAGTTGTTTGTTCCGCACACAAAAGGAATGAAATTTCTGGTGTCAATAATGGCATCAAGCAATGATTCTGGGTAAGTAGATCATAAAGCTTTGTTACTCTCTATAGAAGTTTGATCACATAGTGAATGAGTTTCTGTGAGGCTTGATTCATTGGTCTCAATAGCATTAAGAAAAATGTCAATGTATAATTCTTCAATAATTTTCAAATAAGAAATTGATGTCATTTAAAGTACCCACTAACCTGTCCAATTACTCTAGAAGTTGGATCACCACATGAAAGCGCAGTGTTAATCCCAGAAAAAAGACACTTTTGGCTTGTCACCGGCACAAACATATAGGCATCTAGCTTAAGCAGCATAACTCTTGAGCTGTTTTAATCTTAATTTCATACAAAACTCATTATCTAATATTGTAGTAGCTAGATTTTGGCTTGAGTTATAATTCAGGTGTAAATATGGGGATTGGTTAGCTCACTTGACTGGATGTGATTTCGAGTGGTACTAACAGTGTGGGTTCAAATCCTGCTCCAAAGGATGTTACTGTGAAGGACACTCCTGCTCAACCCTTCCCCTCACCTCAGATTTTAAAAAAAGGTGTCTCTCTCTCTCTCTCCAATGATAGAACAGTCCTCTGGGACAATGGCAACTTTATGGCTTTTTAAGATAGGAAACTCCTATCTTACCCTTCAGATCAGACTCTTAAAACTGTTAGGGTTTCTTTACTGCTGGGCAGGCTGGCTGACCTGAAATTAAAAATAACCTCTTAAAAGTCTTGATGTTGCCTCACTGAGAGTCAAGGTTCTAAATAAGTGAGAGCAATTAATCGCGAGTATTAAATCTGGATATAAATATTACCTCAGATGTAAGAGTGCAAATAAATTACAAAATAGTGTAACTTTTATTCTGTATTTTGTTGCGATATTTATTTTTAATTATTCTATTGCAAGGGTAATAGCCAGAGGCAATAGACTTTTAAATAAAATAGTAAGTTTTCAGTTCTTTTGGGATTGTGTTACTTTTGATCTTCCAGTACATTTCAATAGCTTTATAAAGAAAATAGAACATGAAGCCATTAAAGTGGTTGGCTAATGTTTAAGTCAGTGTTTCATGATTGGTTAAAAGAGAAGTGCTGGGTAAATGAGCTTTCAGATATGTCTACGTTCACATTTAGAATGCCAAAATAATTAGAAAAGTAAGAATGCTCTATGCAATAAATAGCAGTATCCTAGATGCATTCAAAATAATTTTCTTCTGTCAGTATGTATAAAAATTTGGAAGCATGGGAAAAATCAGTATGTTTACGATTTTACCAGCAATCCCAAACAGTAAATATTTGAATGAATCTCGCTAAAATGTCACAAACAGAGCTACTTTCCCTCCTCAGTGTTGTTTATTCACTGAAGCATTCATTAAAATATGCATAAAATCGAAGTATTATAGATATAATTGTATCATTGTATTTTTTTGTACTTATGATATTAGATGATTACAAATGAAAGTTTATATGGGTTTGTTTGCATGATGGGGACTAGAAACTTAATTAAAGTCATGATACATAAAGCATGCGTTTCTCTTTGTTACAATAGCTGAATAATCATAAATATTTTTTCCTTGTACATTGAAACTGACACTTTAAATAATGCAATTCTTCAATCTGAAAAATATTTCTTTTATCAAATTGATTCTTTTAAAATTTTCTTCCCATGATTCACTGCAAAGCTGAATAGCAAGAATATGTAGGCAGACCTTCTGTGCAGCAGTAGTAAGGGAAAAACCATCATATCATTTTGTTTTTGTTTTAATGCTTCCATTTTATGTTTGAGTAAATATGTTTAGGTATGCTGACATATGACAGGAACTGGCAGCCTGAAGAACTGTGAGCCTTTAAGCTCTTGCTGAGCAGGTAAAAAATTACAAAAAGACAAGGTGAAGCCAGCGCAGACTGAAACACTGTGAGCATCCAAGTAGGTGCAAAGTAAGTGAGCAGCAAGAAAGCAAACAAGGAGACATGTGATACATGGCCAAACCTAGGAGACGGGTGCTTGCCCCTGTATGTAAAGTATCCTGACACCAGCATTACAAAGTTATGTGCCATTGTACTCCAAATGAATTGTAAATGTATTGTATGTGGCATGAGGGTGCGATGAGGCTGTTACATGTCAGGTTAGAGACAAAAAAACTACAGATGTTGGAATTCAAAACAGACAGACAGGAGGCTGGAAGAAAACAGCAAGCAACCAGAGGTGGAGAAGTTGATGTTTCAAGGGTAACCCTTTTTCAGGACTGCTGAAACATGTCAGGTGCCAACCTCCACGGGTTATGGGTGGTTGCTGCCCATGGAATTAAAGTGTGCCATGAAATTATCTGTCTGCTGTCCAAGACGGAGGGTGGGAGGAGCAAGTGGCGAGCTGGAACAATCAGGTAACCATCCTTACTTTCACCTTGGTAATTGTTGGCATTGAGTTTCTATCAGGTGGATGAGCGAATGATAAACTGCATATCAAAGAGGTGAGATTAGATCCTAATTACATGATGATAATGCACACAACTGGATGCACATGGGCCTGTCGCAGCTCACGAGTGAAATTCTTGGCTCGCCGATTAAAACATGGTTGAAAATTGAACATTTTCTTTTCCATGTCAAGAATCTCATTTCTACCAAGCTCACTGTATTTTTCCAACTGACTTCATAATTTCTCACATTATTCAGGAAGTGAGAAGGTTCCAGCTCTCGTTTAATATGCTCATAATATTTTATAAAAGGAATCAGATACTTTGTCGTTGACTGTTTGAATTCCTTGACTCTCATTTTTGTCTGAGTAGGATCACTAAAAATTAACTTTGACAGTATTTGTGCCAATAAATTGACCAAGGTGTTTGCTGACTTGTTTGTAACAGCTGTCTTGCATGTCTGCATAACTCTTGGGTAAAAGCAAATGTCTGATAGGAATGCCAATCAAACTTAGATTTTTCATTACATACGTTGACACCGACTAGCCATTTGGACCCATCTATCGATGAACACAGTGTATATCATTACACTTCTGAATTCAAAGTGAACCAACAGACAGATTAATTTAATGCCTCATAAAAAGCACTAATGCTTAATGTAAGCTCCTAAATGGCTGAATTTCTTTGTATTTTTTCATTAAATTAAATCTATTTTATGTGATACTTACTGTAGAAATTTGGTGCAGCATCCTGTAAATCCATTCCAGGTTTTAATGAAATATCACCAGTCACTATAGTAATGATAGCTCAACAAAAATAAAAAAGGAACTGCGTTGTTTTAGTTTATTTGATGCGCAGTGTATAAAATACTTGAATTGTACTTGAAGGCATTATGTATAAGTGGATTTGTATCCACTGGGTATTATACTATTGAGAAGTGAAATCTTCTCAATGCCAAATTGAATCTGTTTTCTAATTGGTGTTTTAACAGATACTTCAACACAAACATTTTATAATTTATAAAACTGTAATCGTTTAAAAAGCAGTTGCATATGCAGTAATGGTTCTAATTAATGACTATTTCTAAAGCTGCAATTACACAAGCAGTATAACTTTGATATGACCTATCTTACACAATTGCATTCCAACATTTTGGTTTAGTCAGTAGACTTTTCTTTGAACAAATGATATTAGGATCATTTTGTTTTCATGTATTTATAGTATTGTCACTTTGGCATCTAGGATTTTAAAAAATCTTTCATGGGATTGGAGTATCACTGGCAATTCCAGCATTTGTTACCCATCCCTATTTTCCCTTGAACTCTGTGGTTTGCTCAGCTATTTTATAGGCAGTTAAGCATAAACTCAGTTGCCGTGGGCTTGGAGTCACTTGTAGACCAGATAGGTTAAGGATGGCACCTTTCCTTTCCCAAAGTACTTTGGTTAACCAGTTGGGTTTTATGGCAATCACTGACTGTTTCATGTTCACCATTATATTCCAGATATTATTCATGAATTTGCATTTCAATAACTGATGTGGTGAGATTTCAATTGATGTTCCAAAACCAGGAGCCTGATTTTTGTCCAATGATATTGCCATTTCACAACCATCTCCTCCAAAAGTTGTACTGTGTAAAAGTGTACTTGACATAATTATTTCACACAATGGTAATTGTTGTCACTTTTACACAAGTAGGAATCTAATGATCTGTATGTTGCTGATGCATTCCGTTGTTTACTTATGTGGCAGTTGGCTAGTTTTTGTAACAGGAATGAAAACAGAAAAGAAATATATGTTCCGGAGTTGGCTGCGTGTGATCCCTTCCACATTTGTCAGTCAAAACACTTCTAGCAATGGGGAAATTTGCAGTCACCTCTCTTCAACCTGTGGTCTGCAAAAATACTTAGTTGAAAATGTGTTGCTGGAAAAGCGCAGCAGATCAGGCAACATCCAAGGACAGGAGAGTCGATGTTTCGGGCATGAGCCCTTCTCCTGCTCCTTGGATGCTGCCTGACCTGCTGCGCTTTTCCAGCAACACATTTTCAGCTCTGATCTCCAGCATCTGCAGTCCTCACTTTCTCCTCAAAATACTTAGCACTGTACTCCCAAAGTGTAGAGATATCACAGAAGTCTTATTGCCCAGAAGGAGTCACGTTGTACCATCCTGCCAACTCCAGCTCTTCAAACAAGCATCCTTACTTAGTGTCAATCTGCTGCTTTTTACCGTAGCTTTGTTTGCTATTTTTATTAAAGATAATCATCCAATGCCCTAGTACTGGTGTCCTTATGAATTAATATGGATTAATATAAATTCATATCTCTCCAAATTCCCCTTGCAGTTTTGTAGCACAGTTCTTGATTTACTGACTGTATTAAATTGTTTCTAGGACTTTCATAAGCTGCTCATTGAATATTAGTACCACTTTAAGCTATGCTGCAGACTTATGAGATTTGAAAATCTCTGCTTCTGGTTTTGCCTTGCTTAACTCAAGTTTGTGCATTACTGTGAATTCTCTTTGGCCTGCTGCTTGATGCTCTTTTCCTGTCAGTTCTTATCAGCATGTATCTCTGAGGTTGAAACAATATTGATTCACTTTAGATGTCAGAAAGTCATCCTTGATTTAAGAGAACTGGTATCTCTGAGGCAGAAAGTGTGGCTTCAATCCCCACTCCTGAAATTTGAGCACATAATCCCGGCTAACACTTGGGTACCTATAAGACATTGCATTATCGAACATGGCACCTTTAAATTGATACGTTGAACTGAAATCCCATTTAATATTGTAGATCGACATAAAAGATCATATGGATAATTTCAGGGGAGAGCCTTGCAGTCCTCTCCATTTTTCTGATCAGCGTTTATCCCTCAACCCACAACAGATAGTCATTCTCTCAATGCTTTTGTGAAAATATGCTGCCAAAGAGTTTTGACTATAATATTTGTTCCTTTTGGCATCCATGCTAAGTCTCCTTTTAAGCATTCGCAGAAGTATGCATCCTCATCAGCCTGATCATTGCTGTTTTGAATGAGCATCTTGAAAATGTATGCCAGATCAGCTGGGTGAAAATACAGGTGGAAGGACTTGAAGTGGATGAATTTTGCAATATGGATGTGCATCAATGACAATGCACCCTTGAAGGTAGGTAATTAGACTGTGCCTTGGCCAGACAGGCAAGCACTGGCAAGGGATGGGTTGGTGTCACTAAGGAAGGCAATGTCAATGGTATGAGAGTGGCCATTGCCTATGATGGGAGGCCCGCTTGTGTCTGTGGAATGTTCAGCAAGTAGGGTCTTACACGAGAATTTGCAGGAAGGCCATCAAGGTCTTCTTTTGGGTGGCAGCTCCCATGACCTCAAAACTCTCTGTCGAAGTTAGTGGTGGTGTAATTGGTTTCATAACCATCTCCCTCAGGCTTCCAGTGGGGAGCTAATGTGCATCATTCCTATGGCTAATAAGATTGGACAGCAACAGAGGGATGTCAGGAAATTAACTGGAAGCCTTTCAGTTTTCCAGGCTATTGACAATAGGCCCTTACAAAGGGAACCATCTTGTCAATGAGAGCAGATGGAATCAACATATGGATCATCCTCGATCTTATTGAATGTTCGAGCGGATCAAGGAATTAAATGACCTTGTCTCATTCTATGTAACGTTATTCACAATGGATGGCAAATATGGTGGACAGGTAAACAATTTCACTTCTGATATGTAACTATACTCCACTGAAACTACTCTATTTCTGACACGTACTTCCTCGATCGATGCAAGCTTAAATGCAACTGCCCAGAATTCTACTCTCTTAAACCACAAATGAATTTACTAACGATTCAGAGCAGCTGGCACTATCTACCCTAATTTCTTTCAACAGAGGATGGTAAACATGTCTCAGCAGAAAATCTGTGAAAGCTGAGCTTCGTAGAAATTTTAAATGGACAATGATGGCCAATACTGGAAAATAGCATGTTTGAATGGTAGATGTGAACTGCACTTGCCAAAAGGTTGTGTTGTGTTATCGCTAATGTTAGTACACTTTTAACCACATTGCTAATTACTATTTACTCTCAATCAAACTCTCATGTTCTTAAAATTAACTATGGTGAGTATGGAGTTTCATTTCAGTATTTATATACTTGCCCTTTCTTTTCCCTTTCTATTTCTTCTTTAATCCAGTCTTTCTTTTCCTCTTTTTATTCTTTTCCTTTACCTAATCTGACAGAGTTCAAATCAAAAGTTCATCTACTATCTTTGCCCTGTTGACTTGCCAATTCTGCAATCTAATTCTGTGAGGTGGTAGACAGCTGCTTGTGTGGTCACTCAGCTCAGATGCTTGCTTTTTCTGACTGTGATGTTATCAGTTTATAGTTTTAGAAACTTTCAACACATAAAACTTCTAAAATTGAACAATAATGTTTAATAAACAGAAGATGCTGTTAGGTGCTCTGCTACAGCCAAATTTAGCCCCTTGTATTGGCAAAACGTGGTCACCTCACCTATTTATCATGCTGCCATTTGTTGAGATGAGGAATGACATTTTTTGTCTCCAACATTAAATTGAATCACTAAAAGAAATCTTGCAAAAATGCACACACTCTCCAACATTACATGAAATTGTCAGGTTCAGCACAGGCTGAAAATAATGCATCACTTGAACAATGTGATACGAGCTAACTCTCCAAAGAACAGTCTCTTACTGTAAATTATGTGCATTTTTATTTTTTCCTAAACAGACTATCCTTATCCCTTTCTGGCACACATTACTGCTAACCTTGGGCAGCTTTGTTCCATGTGTGAGTGTGCAATAAGAGCTAGATTGAAAGACTTATCAATTTTAGGTTATATATTTACTTGGTTTAATTATTCTCAGATGTTTCGTCACCATACTAGGTAACTTCAGTGAGCCTCAGATGAAGTGTTGGTGTTATGTCCTATTTGCTATTTATTATTGTCTTGGTTACCAGGATACATGAACACCGACTAGCCACCAAAAGACATGACCAACTATCACTAGTATCCATACACACAGACAAAGAGGGACACCAGTTAGACTGGGACATACATCCATCCTGGGACAGGCTAAGTAATGACACACATGGGAATTCCTAGAGGCCTGGCATTCAATCCGGCACTCCATTAATAAACATATGGATTTGGACGCCATTTACTAACCTCTCAGAAACAGAACTGGAAAAGCTATCACCCACCACAACAGAACAAGACACATAAATAGTAAACGGGACAGAACACCAGCGCTTCATTGGAGACTCACTGATGATGTTACCTAGCGTGGTGACAAAGTGTCTGAGAACCAGCTCAGTGAACAAATTTACAACCTGATCCACAACTTGAACTACAAATCTTCTACAAAATCACAAATTATCAATTTTAACTAGGGCATGAAGAATCATTAGAGAAAACATTTGCTCCACACGTCTGCGCTGAATTCAAATTCTACCAGTGACATCTCATAACAGTATCACTTGGGTGCATTTTGGAGAATTGTTGAGTAAATTATAACAGAGGCATGTAGATTGCAATTTGAGAATGAAGTTTGAAATATTATACTTTTGTCAACTCTCAATAGAAATATGTGCAATTTTTGCAAGATTGCAGTTTGTGAAGGTAGGATTTGATAGTGCAGCAGTAACAAACTGAATAAAGAATTCAAAGCCAAGACCAATATATACTGTGACCTGAAATGATATTTGGAATTTCATGTTCAGGATAGTGGGGACATGGACCAACTGGAAAGATGGCAGTCAACCTGTTGTACACACACACAAACACCCTACCCACTACATACAGACAACCCCTACCCACCACACACACATACACACACACACACACACACCCATTACACGCGCACACCTTACCCATCACACACACACACACACCCCTACCCACCACACACACACCCTATCCGGTTCCTGAGGATTGGAGGGTGGCTAATGTTATACCACTTTTTAAGAAAGGTGGGAGAGAGAAAGCAGGAAATTATAGACCAGTTAGTCTGACCTCAGTGGTGGGAAAGATGCTGGAGTCTATTATAAAGGACGAAATTACGGGCACATCTGGATAGTAGTAACAGGATAGGACAGAGTCAGCATGGATTTATGAAGGGGAAATCATGCTTGACTAATCTTCTTGAATTTTTTGAGGATGTAACTCTGAAGATGGATGAGGGAGATCCTGTAGATGTAGTGTACCTGGACTTTCAGAAAGCTTTTGATAAAGTCCCACACAGGAGGTTAGTGAGTAAACTTAGGGCGCATGGTATTGGGGGCAAAGTACTAGATTGGATTGAAAATTGGTTGGCTGATAGGAAACAAAGGGTAGTGATAAATGGCTCCATTTCGGAATGGCAGACAGTGACCAGTGGGGTCCCACAGGGATCCGTGCTGGGACCGCAGCTTTTTACAATATATGTTAATGAAATAGAAGATGGTGTCAGTAATAACATTAGCAAATTTGCTGATGATACAAAGCTGGGTGGCAGGGTGAAATGTGATGAGGATGTTAGGAGATTACAGGGTGATCTGGACAGGTTAGGTGAGTGGTCAGATGCATGGCAGATGCAGTTTAATGTGGATAAATGTATGGTTATCCACTTTGGTGGCAAGAACAGGAAGGCAGATTGCTACCTCAATGGAATCAATTTAGGTAAAGGGGCAGTACAGAGAGATTTGGGTGTTCTTGTACACCAGTCAATGAAAGCATGTATACAGGTACAGCAGGTAGTGAAGAAGGCTAATAGCATGCTGGCCTTCATAACAAGAGGGATTGAGTATCAAAGCTAAGAGGTGCTTCTGCAGCTGTACGGGGCCCTGGTGAGACCACACCTGGAGTACTGTGTGCAGTTCTGGTCTCCAAATTTGAGGAAAGACATTCTGGCTATTGAGGGAGTGCAGCGTAGGTTCACGAGGTCAATTCCTGGAATGGCGGGATTACCTTACACTGAAAGACTGAAGTGACTGGCCTTGTATACCCTTGAGTTTAGAAGACTGAGAGGGGATCTGCTTGAGACATATAAGATTATGAAAGGATTGGACACTCTGGCAGCAGGAAACATGTTTCCGCTGATGGGTGAGTGCCGAACCAGAAGACACAGCTTAAAAATACAGGGTAGACCATTTAGGACAGAGATGAGGAGAAGCTTCTTCACCCAGAGAGTGGTGGCTGTGTGGAATGCTCTGCCCCAGAGAGCAGTGGAGGCCCAGTCTCTGGATTCATTTAAGAAAGAGTTGGATAGAACTCTCAAAGATAGTGGAATCAAGGGTTATGGAGATAAGGCAGGAAGAGGATACTAATTAGGAATGATCAGCCATGATCATATTGAATGGTGATGCAGGCTCGAAAGGCTGAATGGGCTACTCCTGCACTTATTGTCTATTGTCTATTGTCTCTCCACTATACACACCCTACCCACTACATACACACACACACCCAGCCCACTACACACACACACCCTACCCACCAGATACGCACACACCGCCACACACACACACTCACCCTACCCACTACACACACACCCGACCCAACAGACACACGCACACACCCACATACACCCTACCCACTACACACACACCCTATCCACCAGACATGCACACACCCACACACCCACACACACCCTACCTACCACACACAGACAACCCCTACCCATCACACACACACATATCCCCTACCCACCACACACACACACTCTACCCACCACACACACACATATCCCCTACCCACCACACACACACATATCCCCTACTCACTACACACACACCCCCCCTACCCACCACACACACACCCCCCTACCCACCACACACACACACCCCCACCCACCACACACACACCCTATCTGCTACACACACCCTACCCACTACATACACACACACACACACATACACACGCCCAACCCACTACACACACACACCCTAACCACCACAGACACACCGTACCCACACACACACTCTAACCATCACATGCACACACCCTGCCCACCACACACACACACACCCTAGCCAGCACACACACATCTTATCGACTACACACACACCCCCTACCCACCACACCCACACCCACACACCCACCCACTACACATACACCTTACCTACCAGACACGCACACACACCTACACACACACGCACCCTACCCACCACACACACTCACACCCCAACTCACTGCACACAGACAACCCCTACCCAGTACACTCATACATATCCCCTACCCACCACACACACACACCCTACCCACCACACACACACCGTACCCACACACACACCCCTACCCATCACATGCACACCCCCTGCCCACCACACACACACACCCTAACGAGCACACACACACCCTATCGACTACACACACACTCCCTACGCACCACACCCACACCCACACACCCACCCACTACACACACACCCTACCCACCAGACACGCACATATACCCACACACACCCCCTACCCAACACACACACACACCCTATCAACTACACACACACCCCCTACCCACCACACCCACACCCACACACTCACCCACTACACACACACACACCCTACCCACTACTCACACACACCCTACCCACCACACACACACACACATACACCCACCCACTACACACACACACCCTACCCACTACCCGCTACACACACACCCTACCCACCACACATGCACATACTCCCAATCCACCACACACACACAACCCACCACAGACACACACACACTACCCACTATACACACATACTACCCACCACACACACACTACCCACCACACACACATGCTCACACACCCACTATTCACTACACACACACCCCTTATCCACTACTTGTACACACACACCTCTACCCACTACACACACAATCCCTACCCATTGCATGCACACACACACACCCCTTCCCTCTACACACACACATGCACCCCCTACCCACACACACTCCCTACCCATTACAGATGGACAGACACCCTCATACCCCACCTCTCGCGTGCGCGCGCGCGCACACACACACACACACACACCCCTAACTATCCTACCCACGACACACACTTTCACATTTAGCAACTCTCAGACATCCACTTGATTCATCTCCCTCAGTGGAATTTCCAGCTCCCAAGAGCTGCCAACCCACAGAGATTGGCCACCTTTCATTATGGCCAGCACCATAAGGAGTTCTGGTTCCTGCCAGTACAGCAGGACCCCTGACAGCAGATGGTTGATGAAGACCCAGGAATGAGATAAGTGGCTGGACTTGACAGGGCTGACAGGGAGGCCCTGGTTTCAGAGG
This sequence comes from Hemiscyllium ocellatum, assembly GCF_020745735.1. Taxonomy (NCBI): domain Eukaryota; kingdom Metazoa; phylum Chordata; class Chondrichthyes; order Orectolobiformes; family Hemiscylliidae; genus Hemiscyllium; species Hemiscyllium ocellatum. The sequence continues at coordinate 65,707,827 of NC_083403.1, forward strand.
GAAGACCATCCTGAAGACTTGCTACCCTGGATGTAAACAGGACAAGCCTGAACTGTAACAAAATATGCATTCTGAGCCTTTCTAGTCCAGTAAATGCCCCAACCTAATCCATGCCCTGGCCTGCTTTCAGTGGATAGGTGGGAAGGAAGGGCAAGAATAAAATTCCACCATAACTATGTCTCTCTATAGTCTTTACAGTGCTTTCTGTTTCAATGCAGCTATGTAAATTTGTTTCTGCTTCTCGAGACAAGAGCATCAATCAGTATGGAGAAGCAGATTTTCTTTCTCAAGCCCTTGGTGTGACTGGATCACCTGAACATTTGGAAAGAGAGATGCTTGCTTCAGGAAACAGTTGCATACAATTGCCATGTGGCCCCATTATGAATGTTTGCCTAAACTGCAAAAATGAAGAATCCACTTAGCTCAGCAGGCAATGTTGACCCAGCTCCAGAGGGTCTGCAAATTCTGTTTGATTGCTCTGTCTGTTACCCTGTAATAAGTTAGTCATTTTTTGATATAGTTTTTCAAGACCTGCCTATTTATTTACAAAAGGTTAAGAGGGCTAAAGTGGATAATGTTTGATGCTATTTTAATGCTATTAAGGGCTGTAACTGACACTTTAAAGGTGATGTAATATGAGTAATTTTGTTTTCGAAGTCCAATTTTAAATCTCTGCATATGTTTTTGATCTGAATATTTCAAAGATTTGCCAGACTTCCCATTTTCAGGGTGAGGATCTCTTGTGATTTATGTTTTATGGAAAGCCTGCCCTTTGTCACTTTTATTTCCATTTTTAATTCCCCAACTTTCATGTATTGAACCTTTTCTTTCCAATATTATGAATCTTCCTACCCATACTACATCATTTGATGGTATAACTTTTTCAACATGTTTTCTATCTTTCCCACTTGTGAGATTGTACCTCAATGTAAAGAACAAAGAGACAAAAGTAGAGTAACAGGCCCTTTGGCCCTCCAAGCCTGTACTGATCATTATACCCTAACTAAACTAAAAAACAAATCTCCTGCACTTATTTGGTCTACATCCCTCTATTCCCTCCCCACTTATGTACCTGAAGTATTTCTCATAAAGGCAGCCAACTGCTCCTTCACTGTTTTACTTGACACTCTTTGATTCCAATTTATCTGGAACAAATCTTTTCTCAGTCTACAGAAACACACTCCTCTCTCATTAATCATTTTTACACTGTATGGTCCTTATCCTTTTTCCATAATCAACCTATACCAATGATACTGTCGTCATTATTCCCAGCTGACTGTTGACTCGCCTCATTCTCCAGAACCCGATCCAACAGTCCCCACCAATATCTTAGTAACTATTCCTGTATCTTCTGAGCCAGATCACCATTATTCCTATGTGATTTACCTACTGCATTTAATTTCCATGTGTGCATCGGAAAACTACTTCAGACCTTAATGCAAGACCTTTTTATCTTTTCCTATCAAACACTATTTCTTTCTCTGGTCACATCTGTCTCTCTTAATTCCTTGTGTACCCTGTTTCTCCTTTCAAATGCTGCATCTTGGTTTGTATTGTCCTTCAAGTTAGTTGAAAAATTCTCCAATACAACATGAGGCACAGATTCTAAATCAATAGTTGATGGTTTCGACTGAAATGAGAATAATTTTTTTCACTCTGAAAATTGAGTCTTGGCAATTTCCTACCCCAGAGATCACTGCATGCTCAACCACTGAGTCGATTCAAGACCAAGGGTCAATAGGTTAGTGGCCACCAGTGGAACCAGAGGATGTGGGAATATTGCAAAAAGGTGGAGCCTGAGATAAAATATCAGTTAATTTCAACTTCCACTTCCTATGTTCTTATTTCTCAGTCATCAGAAATATCATAATTCAGCCCAACCAGGGTACATGTAGTTAGAACATGACTTGTTCAGAAATATTCTAATGTTTAATTGTGCCATTTAACAATTTATTAGTCTCGTTGATTGCTGAACTGCATGCTTTGCAATTGTGAGTATTCAGCTTCTTAAAATGCCCGAGCCTTTTTCAACCTCAGTCTTAGATAATCGAATATGGATGGAATGCATGTAGAAACATGAGAACGGGGTAGGACATTCAGCCAATTAAGCCTGCTCCATCATTTAATATAAATATGACTGAATATTTCAATGCCTTTTACCCACACTATCCTCCGATAACCATTTGATTTGATTTATTATCGTCACATGTACCAAGATACAGTGAAAACTATTGTTTTGTGGGCTAACCAGACCAATTATACCTTACATAAGTGCATCAGGGTAATAGAGCAGAATTTAGTGTTACAGCTGCAGAGAAGATACAGACAAAGATCAACTCTAATATATGAGAGGTCTGTTCATAAGCCTAATAACAGCGAGGGAGATGCCATTTTTGAATCTGTTGGTACATAGTTTGAAACCTTTGTATCTTCTACCCAATGAAAGATAGGTCTTTGATTATGTTGGCTGCTTTCCCGAGGCAGTGGGAAGAAATGATGGAGTCAAAGAAAAGAAGGTTGGGTTTTGTGATGGTCTGGGCTGTGTTCACAACTCTTTGTAATTTCTTGCAGTCTTGGGAACGGCAGTTGTGACGGATCTAGATAGGATGGTTTCGATGATGCACCTATACAAATTGGCAAGAGTTATTGTGGATATGCCAACTTCCTGAACCTTCTGAGGATGTTGAGGTCTTGTGTGCTTTCTTGACTGTAGCATTGACGTAGATAGACAAAGGCAGCCTGTTAGTGATATTTACTTCCAGGAACTGGGAGCTCTCAACCATCTCTCAGCACCATTGATACAGCCAGGGGTCTTCCACTCCAATTCCTGAAGTCGATGAACAGCTCCTTTGTTTTACTGACATTGAGGGAGAGATTTACACGACTGGTAATCAGAAATCTATTAATCTCTAACATATTGAAAGACTGAGCATTTTCAGCTCTCTACCTTAGAATTCCAAAGTTCCAAAACCTCTGAGTTTAAAAATAAATCCTGAATCTGTAAAAGTTTTGAAGATGACCTCTAATGCAATTATTATCTATAATAATAAGCTACCTCCTTCAACACTCTGAAATATAGAGTATTATGTTCCATTAATTGATGAACTTTCATCCCCATTGATTTTTTTCAGTGCAATGTTTTCGTTCAGACTAATTTCCTTCAACTCTTTATTCTCCATGGTCACTGTATTTCTAATGCTGGGAGATTTCTTCAACTTTCATCAGTGAAAGCTGACACAAACTAATCATTTTGCTTCTCAGACACTTCTCCAATCCCCATTATAAATTCTCCTGACCTTGTAATGGATGCTTTAATGGGTTCTTTTTATTTATGCATATAAGTTCTGATATACATATACGGTCTATTTTCCTTCTGAAACACAATACTTGATTTTGATTATTTACTTAATTTCATAAATGACTGTTCTACTCACTTGTACATTCTCTTCTGTAATATCTGAGTTGCCGAACTCAATTTCAGCTCATAGTTTGATATTATTGTAGGATCCAAGTAATTGACAAAAATTAGATCCAGTAATGGAATAGTAGTGGGTGGCACAGTGGTTAGCACTGCTGCCTCACAGCACCAGAGACCCGTGTTCAACTCCCACCTCAGGCGACTGACTGTGTGGAGTTTGCACATTCTACCTGTCTGCGTGGGTTTCCTCCAGGTGCTCCAGTTTCCTCCCACAGTCCAACAATGTGCAGGTTAGGTGAATTGGCCATGCTAAATTGCCTGTAGTGTTAGGTGAAGGGATAAATGTAGGGTAATGGGTTTGGGTGGGTTGCTCTTCGGAGGGTCGGTGTGGACTTGTTGGGCCGAAGGGCTTGTTTCCACACTGTAAGTAATCTAATCTAAACAAACATCAACTTCTAGGTACTTTTTGCTCGGACTTCCTCATCACCTAACTCAGAAACTTTTAGTGATGTTACTTCTATGTAGCTATATACATGTCACATGAGTTATGATTATCAGCTTATAAGTCACATCACGAAAGATGTTGTAGAGTTTATCAAATTTTGCTCCTTTGTCACCATTATAATATGCATGGAATTTCTTTCTGTTCACATGTTTTACATTGGCATTGCTCTAGATTAAGCACCAGGAATTTTCTTGAGTGACTCTTCTTGAGTGAGGGAGGGGGCAGTGGGAGAGGGGGCAGTGAGGGAGGGGGCATTGGGAGGGGGCATCGCATGGACAGGCAAAGAGATTTTCTATTGAAATTCCACTGAAGTTGAAGGCAATGATTGGAGTCCCTGATTCTGAAATACTTGCATTTGTACAGCCCGTTTCGTGACCTCAGGACCTCCTAACTTACTTCACAGCTGCTGGAGTCAAGTCACATTGTAACATAGAAAATCACTTGCAAAGACATTAGCTTAAGTTCAATGTGAGAACTGCTTCTTGCAACAAGTTTTTAGGACACTTCTTTTCCTCTTTAATTCTTACGGTGTGGTTTTGTTTGGTGATTGCTGTGATGCAACTTAAAAAGTCCAAGCAAAGCACAGTGTCCACAGGAATTGGAAGACATCACTGCCTTTTACCGAAGGAGAGAAGAATGAGAGGAGGGATATTGGGCAGATTAGATTGCACCAAAGAAACTCTGAAGACATCCTGGAATCACCTACTTGGAAATCTGATTATCTTCACTTGTTAGAGAAGTACTGTTTGCAATTTACAATCGATGACATGATAGGATTTTTCAAAACTTTTCAAGGAAACCTAAATTCTCCCTTGGGCATTGCACTATTTGTGGTTATCAATGTGTAAACTGAGTTACCCTTTGGGATTATCTTAGGCTGCCTTTGGAGACATCACCAAGATAAGCCAATCAGCTGCCTATCGGTGTGTGAAACAAATAACTGATGTTTTGTTTGCTCGAGCAGGTAGGTTCATATCCTTTTACATGGACGACAGCACAAAAGTATTATACAATCTTACAGTGACAGGAGCCTGAAAACTCCAGGGAATCATAGCTAACAATCATCTAGCTCTCAAAAGGTGCAGATCAAATCCAAGTATCGATATTTAGGAGAAACAGGAAATATCTTATACATTCTTAACATGCCACCTTACAGGTTCAGTATCGAATGTTCACAAAAAGAAATTGTTTAATTATATATTGTCAGTGCACACAAAAACTAAGAAACATCAAGGATAAAATTGATATGCGACATTTAGTTGTTGAATTAATGATTATTCCCAAGTACTTATGATAAACTAGCCTCCTTAGTAAAAATGTAATAAATGCCTGTGATTTATATCTACCACATTTACATAGAGAAGATGTAGTGAAATCAAATATTCATTTCTGTAAATGTGCTCTTGAAGTGGCAAACAAAAGCAATTTTAGCTGTTTTCAAATTGCAGTAACAAATACCCATTTAATTCCATTTAAGTATACCACAAGTTTTATAAATTGGATACGTGGCACGTAATATGCTGCACATTTCCACTCATAAGCTGACCATAACCCACCTTTGACTTTGCTATTCATGAGTTATTTGACACTGTCAGTTGTAGAGATGCTTATGATGTCACTTAACTGGGCACCACATTATCAGAAATCCTTGAACACTGAGCACAAATATTGAAAAATCACTCATTGTGCAACAAATTCACTGTGAGGACAGGGAATAAGAAGATAGAGTATAAATTATGGTGGGCTCATTTTCCAAGAGAATCTATAGAAAGTCATTCTTGGGCTTTATTTGATTACTTGGGATGAAATCTAGAAGGCAGTTTGATACAAAAACACAGTTATTTCACCTGGTTCTGCATAAAAATCAATTCCCTCCTTTTCTGCTAAAAAAAATTATACTTGCAGTTATAGTCAGCCTCAAAATTTCACTCTAGGAATACATTTTTTATCTCTCCTTATACTGTTTCAATTAGCACAAACAAGCAATATGGGTTGTGCTGCAAAGATGTGTGTCAGTTTACGATCCACTCTCAGAGGAGAGCGCATGCAGATGGTAAGTAACAAACAGAATGGGTCTTTCTTCAAAACACATGAAGAGCTGTTTTCAGTCTAAAATTTGGACATTTGCTAACTCATCAAATAACTGTGCTGCAGTGAGGGCATCTGGTGCTAATGAAAATCAAGTGACAAAATGGAAGAAGAAGAAATCTGTCCAGAAAAATATTGCTCAGGATCAAAAGTGCCATCAAGGAAGGGACCAACCATGGACGTGATCTTGAGAAACGTGTATCTGAATGGGTACCCAAAACGAGTCAGACTGCTTACATTGTCACCAGAAATGTACTTAAATGAATCAAGTCAAGCCCTGGGTTCAGTAAAGATTTCAGAGCAACAGAGTTATTTGGAATAAAATAGCCCAGTGAAGCAACAAAAGACTGGTGGTATCAGTCTGTATTGATGACAGAATAGAATTGAAACTAATGGTAATTCTGCGATATAAAACCATGTAAGGCATCCAGTTTCCTGAAGAGATTTTACGCATGTTATGATATTGGTTGTATGAATAAAGAAGAAACAAAGTTACATATAAATGATGTGTGAAATATGTGTTCCAGTGGCATTTGCAAAGAATGCAATTTGTTAGTTTGGGACATGTTCAGATCACATATTACTGATGAGATCAAATTGTACCTGTGAATAAATAATGGCTACGTTGCTGTTGAAGTTACAGTTAACATTTGTAATTAAAACTTTCGCTATGTGCTTCAACAAACATTAAACAGAATGACTGGATGGTTAATGAAGAAAAGAAAACCTTCACAAAGAGTGTGAATTCATGCTGTCCTGGTTGATGTTTCATGTAGCTTTGCTGTGCAAATGTGAAATTCTATCACTGCACCAGGTCGTCAGTTCATTTAAAATATCCAATTTAATGGATGGAAAGGAAGGTAATTTGTTGTGGAAGGATGATTCTAAAAATCACATTTCCAAAATGGAAATATCAACTCAGACTAAATTCCTTACAATGCTGCTGAGGCCAAAGTGATTCAGAATTATTTTGATGAATTCTTTGGGTTGGATGCCAAGGTAATTAATTTGATGGTTTTCAAATGTCTTGAATGTGATAGAGATATCTGTGCTCAATTAATTCATTAAATAAATCAAGCCACATTAATTTCTTTTGAATGAACTAGAGTTATAATTTATTTTTCAGATCCCAGATCAGTAAATGTATGTTACAGTCTGGTTATGGACAGTAACTTTTTAAAAAATGTTAGCAAAGTTTGAATACCCAAGTACTTAGAGAATAAAGTCACATGATTTTATGGCTTTGAGCTAACTAAATAAAACGAACAGCATTAGAAAACTAAAACAATCCGTGTGTGTGTGTGTGTGTTCAGAGATACATGCAAAAATGTATACGAGAGCATTTAGTGTTAACACGAGGTATATCTGAGTTAACAGACAAACTGTGGTGTAATACCCCACAGAGCACATCAAACAGCAAATGTAGTCAAGATAGATCCTACTCATGTCACAACAACAGGAACACCGCCATGTTACTGAGGCAGTGGTTCACAGATCTCTCTAAAAACTTGTCCCCCTTACAAAGAAATCTAATATTTCACTTTGGAATTTCCTCAAAGACTGCTCTTGTATGGAGTGCCTCACTGAGTACTCACATCATGATAAATCAATCTCTAGCCCTGATATTGTATTCTCAAGAATTAGAGTGAATTCCAGCATTTACTCATAGGCACAGTTACCCCTATTTCATAGACAGTAAACTTCCCTGAAATTTCTCTGAGCTTCAATGTTCCTCAGCAGAGCTTCTTTCATTTCCATTTTTATAGCACTGAACTATCAATGGTTCCCAGGGTGACTTCTTCTAGCCTTGACATCAAATTTTAGTTGCAGTTCCTGATTCCAGTCTGGAAGCTCTGATTGCCCAAAGTTTACTATAACAGCACTTTGCAAGTATAAAACTTCCATCCCTTCAAGAGGAGTCCTGATAGTATTATCACTAGATGATTAATCCAGAAACTCAGCTGATTTTCTGGGGACTTGAGTTTGAATCCTGCCATGGCAGCCATCTGGAATTAAATATCTCTTAATGACCATTGTCAATTATTAGTAAAGCCTGTCTGACTCACTAATAACCTTCAAGGAAGGAAGTCTGCCATCCTTATCTGATCTGGCTTACATGTAACCCCAGATCCACAGTAATGTGATTCACTGTCTACTGAATTGGCCGAGCAAGGCACCCAGTTGTACCAATTGCTACCAAGTCTCAACAAAGAAAGAAAAGGGGATGGACCACTTAGTATGGACTTAAGCACCAGAAAAGATGATGGTTAAAAACAGCCCTGTCAACTCTGCACAGTCCTTCTCACTAACATCTAGGGGCTACTGCCAAAATTGAAAGAGATGTCTTACAGACTCGTCAAAAAACAGCTTGACATAGCCATACCTCCGGAATCAATGTCCCAGACACCGCCATCATCATCCTTGGATGTGTCCTGTCCCATTGACAGGACAGACTCAGCAGAGGTAATAGCACAGTCAGGAGGGAACTGCCTTCCAATTCCTCAACATTAACTCCATACCCCATGTGTCCCATGGCTTCCTGCTGATTATGACATACCACCATCCCTCGGCTGATCAATCAGCACTCCTCCATGTTGAACAACATTTGGAGGAAGGATGAAGGGTGGCAAGGAAAAAAGAAATATTCTGCATTGGAGATTTAAATGTCCACCAGCAAGAGTAGCTCAGCAGCAGTGCTATTGACCAACCTGGTGGGGTCCTAATGGACATAGCTGCTGAACCGGGTCTGTGGCAGGTGGTGAGGGAACCAACAGGGGGAAAAATATACTTGACTTCACCTTTACCAACCTGCCGGCTGCAGATGCACCTGTCCATGACAGTAGCAGTAAGAGCGACCACCGCACAGTCCTTTTGAAGAGAAAGTTCTGCCCTCACATTGAGAATACCCTCTATCGTGTTGTGTGGCACTAGCACCATGATGAATAGGACAGACCTTGAACAGATTTAGTAACGATAGACTGGGCACCCATGAGGTACGTGGGCCATCAACAGCAGCAGAACTGTCATCCAGTGCAACCTGCGACCTCATGGCCCAGCATATGCCCCACTCAACAATCACTGTTAAGTCAGGGTATTATCCTTGGTTCAATGGAGAGTGTAAGAGGGTATGAATTTTTTTTTAATTTGTTGGTAAAAAAGTTGTAAAAAAGTACTGTTCCATTTTTTATTGATAATTGCCTGTGCATCAACTGCCAGTGTACAATTTATATCTTTGTATCTTGGAAATATAGTTTCATAAAATTAGTAACATTTTATAAGTCTAAAGCTTTCCTAAAAACCCTACTATGTGGAAGGAGGCCATTCAGCCCATCAACCCTCCAAAGAGCCAGCCCCTAATCTATCCTTGTAACTCTGCTACCTAATCGTCAATCCACTTAACTGCACATCTTTGGATTGTGGGAGTAAATTGGAGCACCTAAAAGAAACCTACACAGACACAGAGAAACTGCAAATTCCATGCAGACACTTGCCCAAGACTGGGATAGGACTCAGGTCCCTGGCACTGCAATGCAGCAGTGCTAACCACTGCCAGCATGCCATCTTATTACCTTTCCCACTGTCTTTGATAGTGTCTTTCTTCATTTTATTAAATCTGAAACCTTGTAATATTGTCACTGTTGCAGTTGTTCTATTAAGGTGAGTGAGAGGGCTCTTGAAGCTGCAGCACGATTAGGAGGCTGCTGCCTGAACTGCTGTACTCTTCCAGAACCACTGATCCAGAATCTGGTTTCCAGCATCTGCAGTCATTGTTTTAACCACGATTAGGAGGCTGTTCAGCATGGAAAAGCTGCAGTCTGCATCGGCAAGTGTCTTGAGACACCCTCTCAGCAACCTTCTGACTTTTACAAAATAAAAATGGTCCTGTCAACTGGGCCACAATTGAGAGGGTAACTACAGGTGGCCAAAAAGAATTCAAAAGTGTGCCTGGAGCACTAGCCTCCTGATCTGTTGCTTAGAGGCAGCCTCACGTCAGCTGTCAACCAATTGACACAATAGACAGCCACACAGGGTAACTGGTAAATTCCAGTGAGCCTCTGTCCATGGCCTTTGGATCACTGCTCCATTCTTGACTCAGCCTTCAGTAAAATAACTCAGGAAAAGGATAGTGCTGGGAAACCAGCCGCAATTCTAAACTATGAGAAACTTTAATATTAACGATTACATTTATTTCCTTATTTTTCTACTGTTCTATGAAGTAATGCTAAATTGTTACTCTCGCTTCTCTTACTACTTTATCCCTAAGTGTTTGGACCTAGGTACTAGTACCTCAGATGGTGTCATGTGTGGCAACATTATACACTTTTCACTGTATTTCTGTACTTCTGCATTTTGTGACAATATGTGACAATAAAAATCTAAAATCTAAAAAGGTTTAAGAGGCAAACTCAGCTTTTGGCCACCTACTTTCATGCTTCACCCTGGAACAGAAATCCTGCCCTAAGTGTTAAAATTGGCATGATTCTAAATCAATTGGAATGATCTCAAGAAGTATCTCTATGAGTTGCTAAAAGCAGAAGTTACTAGAATAGTGAAATTGAATAAGTCTTTTAAAATAAAACCTGTGGCAATTTTATTTTCCTTTTCATTTCGGTAAAATGAATGTATAACTGGACAGTATATGCAACTCAGCTCCACCTATGCACATGGTTCATAGCTACGTATTCACAATCTGAAATATTTTTGATGAAGATGCATTTTAAAAATCCCATTTATACACTTGTTCAATATTTAGTTTGACAAAACTGCATGCACATTTGTTTCATTTACTGAATGTTTGTGTTCAAGGTTTGGGATATCTGTGCATGGGAAGAGAACAATTTGTTGTTAAGAATATTCAGAGTGAACATTTATTTCACCTTCAAGTTAGATGCAACGAAAACCAACTGCACTTGATTTACTCCATTAATCTGCCTTAAGCTTAGTTTGGAGGGAATACTCCCGCTGCACCCCTTTGAAATGTTCTGGGGTTGAATATTTCTTTGGCTGTGAAAATGGAAATCACAAAGCCCAATCGTCAGCTTGAGCAGAATCCGCTAGAGGGATGCTGGGTTGATTTTATATTAGTTGTGCTTAATGATAATGAGGGTTTACTGCATTTTTTTTGGAATGTGAGCTCAGAACAGATCTTGTGCCAATCATGCATTCACTGCTCACAAGTCCTAGAAGTGAATGTAGCTGAGCCAAAAGGTGCAACAAATATAAGCAATTAATTGCTTCCTTTTCTCTTATTCCTGATGAAGGGCTTATGCTCGAAACGTCGAATTCTCTATTCCTGAGATGCTGCCTGGCCTGCTGTGCTTTGACCAGCAACACATTTGCAGCTGTGATCTCCAGCATCTGCAGACCTCATTTTTTACTCCTTTTCAGCATCACTGTCACATATTGCTGACAACAGTTGACTGCATTCCTCTGCCCTCCAAGTGACGGCCAGCAATTCGCTATATAACTTGGTGAATTGGACCTCAGCACTGAACTAATTCTTTACAATCCTCCAACGTTTGCCTTTTATAGCAAACTGTTTTCCCTCTCCTTCCTTACAATTCGAAAACTGGCCAAAACTACAAGATTCCTTCCACAAAGAAGAATTTTTTAAAAATATCTGTCAATATGCTCGGAGCAGTATGGGAGGAGGTGGAGTTGCATGTGACCATTTCCCACATTTTTCTCACACAGAATTTGGGTTTTGCCGACATTCAGCCAGGGAGCATTCCAAAAGAGTCCATCAAATTATTTTTGAGATCATATGTATGCGATCAGTGACTGGAGCCCCTCACCAGGATCAGCTAATCTTCCATTCCTCCACATAGTTACAAATCAGACCCAACACGTCTTATGGTCTTGAAAGTATAACACTTTCAGGATATTAGGAAAAATAGGGATCTGATACATGGCTTGGAGGCTTGCGGGACTAGGACGAAACAAATTGGTACCTCTTAGCTCACAAGCACTGCTGTAAAATCATTTAGTTTCTCCCTGACCTTCGCCTTGCCATACTGTGTTAAAAATCACACAACACCAGGTTATAGTCGATAGTATTGGATTATAACTTGGTGTTGTGTGATCTTTAACTTTGAACCCCAGTCCAACACCAGCGTCTCCAAATCATGACTGCCATACTGCAGTTATCTGCATTCTGACACCCAGGAGATACACATGATTGGAATCAAATCTGCCAAATTTAGAGTCTACCAGTTTCAACAATATACATTTAATGCTAACTAAGTAAGTTGGCTGCCACCTTTTGTCCCACCTCAGTAAAATCTGGGCGTTCTAAGGTTAGAGCCAGCTCCCCTTTTCACTCAAATATTTTACCCACTTAACTCCCCCATCAGCTACCAATTCCATATACTGACTTTACTCCCGCACATCTCCAGTAACCTGGGCTGAGACAGGCTACACATCTATTTTCCATAACTGCTGCAAAGGAATATTCAGTGACTCGCTAATTGGGGTCAGATTCAAGTTTATGTCTCACAAATCTGAGTGGACCAAGACAATTTTATGACAAAAAGCAACCAAATCTTACAGCACAGAAGTAGGCCATTCATCCATTAAAGAGTCTGTTTTCACTCTTTAAGATAACTATCCAATTATTTGCAGTCCTACATTCTTTTTCTATTGTTTTTGCAGCAGTGAATCCCCTTCATTTCATTACTTTAATTTCCATATTCCAATGTTTTATGTATCTTCCTCTGTTTTGGTCTGTATTTTTCTCATTCTCTTTTTTTTAATGGCATTCACTTCTCAAGAAGTTCTAGTTAAATCTTTAATTCCACAGCTTACTGCATCAATTAAACACAGGGAGATTTAATAATAAACAAGTAGAATACACTGGCAGCCAGAATAGAAACTGGGGTTTATAATCAGGTTTCTAACCAGTTGTAAACCATGGTTTGTTAATATCTTCTCTGGGATTTTTGTTTCAATTCCTAATCAAGGCAAAACCATAAAATTATGAAAAATTTAGCATGTGGCAACCTCATGTTAATAAACATTTTGCATGCTCCATCAGTTTCATCTTAACATCCAGCAATCTAGGATCATTCAAGGTCACAATTAGCATCTAGCACAGCAGTCAGCATAATGTATTTGATGCTGAGATGTTAGGTTGCCTAGAGAATGAGGTCAGCCTGTGGGATGAAGAGAAGCTGTCAATGGATGCCATGGAGTGCAGTCATCAAACATGGCAGACCTCATGAAAAATTTAGAATGCAGGAAGATTTTTATTATCGTTTGCAATTTGGAAATCTGATTAAATTTTGATATTTCCAGGTTATGTAAATTTGGAGGAAATTACCAAATGTTGTGGAGAAATGCTTTCAGGGAAAAAAAATGTAAATGGACTTTTCTACAGATATATTAAGGGAAGTATGACAGTGGAGCGAATGTGTTTTCTGCTTGAAGTGTTTACTTGCTTCTGTCGGTCAGTACCTCTGTTTATTTTTAAACATTCTTCAGGAGATACATGATAGAGTTGCAAAAAAATAGCAGATGAAGATACTGTGAGAACGACTACATTGCTTTTAGCACTACTGCTCTTGTATAATCGAGATGGAACATGAAGGACTAGGTAAGGGATATATTCAAGCCAAAAAGAGACTTCTATAATATTTTTAATTAAGGAAAACATTTTTTACACAATGTTCACAGCAAAGCAAGGGATAGCAATACATTTTTTCATTGAATCACAAAACTGTTATGCTGCAGTAAGAAGCTATTCAGCCCATCATGTTTATACCAGCTCTCCAAATAACCATCATGACTGAGTGCCATTCTCTAACCCTTTCACCCTTGTAGACATACAAAAGGGACTGAGGTGTCCTTACCAATAAGTTACTGAAGGCTAACATGCAGTTTCTGCAAGATAATAAAAAGGCGAATGGAATGTTAGCCTTTATTAGCAAGAGGATTTATTTGAGTAAAGCATAGTGAAGTCTCATCAGAGCTAAGTCAGATTACACATGGAATAATGTGTGCAGGTTTGGTATCCTTATCTCAGGAAATGTATTATTGCCATAGTGTGTATACAAAAAAGTTCACCAGACTTAATGAAACCATAAGGAATAGGAACAGACATAGGCCTTTCCACCCCTCAAGTTTGTTCTGCCATTCAATAGAATCATAGTTGATCCAAACTTCCTCATGTCCACTTTCCTGCCCTTTTCCATAAACCTTGATTTCCTGATTGATCAAGGATCTATCTATCTCACCCTTGTATATACACAAGTACTCCTCCTGCACAGGTCTCTGTGGCAAGTAGTTTCAAAGACTTAGAATCCTCTGAGAAAAGACTTTCTAACAACAAAGAACAATAGAGCACAGGAATAGGCCCTTGGGCTCACCAAGACTGCATCGACAAATGATACCTTTTGAAACTAAAAACCTTTAGTTCTACATGGTCCATATCCTTCTCTTCCCAAACCATTCATATATCTGTCAAGATGCCTCTTAAATGTTGCTATTATACCTCCACCACTTCCACTAGCAGTGCATTCCAGGCACTTACCACTTTCTGTGTAAAAAGAAAGTTGCCTCTCACATCTCCTTTAAAGTTAACCCTTTTATCTTAAACCTATGTCCCCTCGTAATTGACATTTCTGTCCTGGGAAAAAGACTCTCATTATTCATTCTATCTAAGCCTTTCATAATTTTGTTAACTTCTATCACGTCACCCCTCATCCTGTGAAGTTCAAGTGAAAACAAACCATGTTTGTCCAATTTCTCCTCATAGCCAATACTGTCGAAGCCAGACAAATTCTTGGTAAATTATTTCTGTACCCTATCCAAAGCCTCCATATCCTTCTGGTAGCGTGGTAACCAATGCTTTGCACAATATCCCAAATGTGGCCTGTCCAGATTTCTATACAGCTGTAACATAACTTGCCAACTTTAATGCTCCATGCTCCGATCGATGAAGGCAAGCATGCTAAGCACCTTCTTGGCAACCTTATCTACTTGTGTTGCCCTTACAGGTAACTGTGGAACTGTATGTCTAGATCCCTCTGCCGTTGATGCTACTCAGTGTTCTACCATTTAGGGTACACTGCCTTCCTGCATTCGGTCTTTGAAAATGCATCACCTCACATTTGTCTGGATTAAATTTCATCTGCCATTTCACTGCCCAAGCATCTAGCCTATCAATATCTGGCCTTTCCACTGGCAATCCTCCTCACTATCACCAGCTTTGTGTTGTCCACAAACTTACGAATCAGGCCACTTACATTCTTCTCCAAATCATTTACATATCTTGCAAACAATAGGGGCTGTAGGCCTGATCACCGCGAAACACAGATCTTCAGTCAGAAAAACATCTTTCTGGCACTACTGTTGGTCTTCTATGATTATTCCAGAATGCATCTTACCAGCTCACTGTGGGTGCCATGTGACTTCACTTTTTAATGCTCGGACAGTCCTTATCAAGCGTTTTGCTAAAGTCCATATAAACAACATTTACTACCCTGCTGTCATCAATCTTCTTTGTCACTTCCTCAAAAAACTTAATCAAGTTTGTGAGATGAAACCATCCCTGTTTTTAAACATGTATCTTCTCTTTCTCTCTCTCCCACTCTCCTTTCCCCCATGTCACCTTCCTCTCTCTCTCTCTCTCTCTCTCCCTGCACCCCCCTTCCCCCATCTTATACTCTCTCGCTTATTTGCTCCTCATTTCAGTCTTAAATTGGCATCCCTTTACTCTGAGATTATGCCCTCTGTTCCTGGACTCTCCCATGAAAGGAAATATTCTTATTGCATTTACCCTATCAAGCCATTCTAGAATCTTATATGTTTCAATGAGTTCACCTTTCATTATTTTAAATTACAATGCGTACAATCCCAGCCTAGTCTTTGCTCATTAAACAATCCCTTCATATCAGGGATCACCCTAGTGAACTTTCTCTGAACTGTCTCCAAAGAAATGATAGCGTTCCTTAAATAAGGAGATCACGACTGCTCACAATACAGATTTGGTCTCACCAGCATGTTGTGCATTTGCAGTAAGACCTCCCTAACCACCTACCCCAACCCCCTTGAAATAAGGACTCTCACCCCATCAGCCTTCCTGATTACCTGCTGCAGCAGTCTGCTAGCATCCTGGTTTCACACACAAGGACCCCATAGTCCCTTGTGCTGCAGATTTTTTTTTCTCCATTTAAATAATACTCTTCTTTTCTCTGTTTTCCAAAATGAATAACTTCACATTTCCCGCTTTTGCCAAGTTTTTTTTGACTTGCTTGAACAGTTTGTATCCTTCTTGTATCTTCCCTTTCCGCCAACTTTCGGGTCATCTGCAAATTTGGCTACAGTGCATTTACAGCCTTTCGCCAAGTCAGTATTATTTATTATAAACAGTTGTGGTCCCAGAATGGATTCCTGTTCCCAGGGAGCTTGCTCCCACGATGGCAGGACTGTCCTACGAAAAGAGATTGGGCAAAATGAGTTTACATTCTTTACAGTTTTAAAAGATGAGTGAGTGGTGATCTCATTTAAATTTATAACATATGTAAAAGGGTAGATGCAAATAAGATGTGTCCCATGTGGGGTGGTGGGGGGGTGGGGTGTGGGGTGGTGGGGGTGTGGTGGAGGTTGGGGGGGAATCTAGAAACAGGAAGATGTCACTTGGGTTCAAGATAGAGTTTTGTTTTACTCAAAGGATTGTAAACCTTTGGCATTTTCGACCACAAAGTGCTTTGGAAGCTTATGTCTTTGGGCATGTTTAAGATTGACTTTTATCCATTTCTGACTTTATGGGGATGGGCTGGTTAAAGGCATTGAAATGTTTGATCACTTTAAATGGTAGAGTAGGTGTGATGGGCTGAGTAGTCTACTCCTGTTCCTAGGTAATTCTGCACAATATATTTATTCGAATAATCATCTAATGCCTTTGGTGAGTGCATGTTGAATGACTATCACATAATTTCATTAATAGATGTTATTGAAATAGATGCAACATGAAAAGTAAAGATTCTGTAATTCTGGCTTTAGAGCAGAAACCATTACTGCATTAGTAGGATCCTTAATTCCCAATATCCTTTTCTCAAATGGGAATCCATTATGCATTAACCACAGCCTTTAAAAGGAACAAGGATTAAACTCCTGAATGCCTTAATTTAGCACCTTTGAAACTGACACAAGAAGATGATTTTCATTCCATCTATCTGTGTCAGATCTAAATATAAATCTAATGGGTAAAGAGAATATGTCAGCCTCATGCCACAGCTAATTAATAGCAAGTTCATCAATATATTTTCTCTTTAGTTTTTATTTCACTCTATCTCTCTGCGGAATGTGAAGGTAGGGAGATGGAAAGGAGCGAAGGAAGGGGAGCCGAGGTGGAGGATGTAAGTTCCAAAGTGTGGCCTCCTGCCACTTTTCCATTCGCGTTTAACCTGTTGGAAATTTTATTATCAGATGGGGAGGTGTAAGTGGCCTACCCAGCCACTCTTGGACTCCTTGAACTCCTTAAGTGGCTGGCTAATGGCTGCTAAGGGCCTTATCCTGACTGCTGGTGTTTTACCTAAAGTAGGGGTAATTCCGCCTGGGAAGCCTGGCTGTTTTTTCTGATTAAAGATTTCCATGTTTTGAACACATCAGAACATCACTAGAGAGCAAGATCTGTTTTTCACTTTGTTTTAATCTTGGATACACCTAGCAAATCTGGATTGATTATATCAACATTCAGACTCCTAGCCAGGATATTTGTCAAGTAAATGAAATTGAGTAAAATGCTAATTGTTTCTATATTTTTTTCAAAATATAAAGCTGTTAAACATATTATGATACACACCCATAGCCATCACATTCTGAAATAGGATTTTAAATGGAGGCAGACTAGCACTGGGCCACTACACATTTGTTGGGTTTTACTTTGTTTAGATAAAGTGTGAAGGAACAGAGGGATCTTGGGTTTCATGTCGATAGATCCCTCAAAGTTGCCACCCAAGTTGATAGGATTGTTTAGGAGGAGTATGGTGTTTGGCTTTCATTAGCAGGGGGATTGAGTTTAAGAGTACCAAGGTTATGTTGCAGCTCTATTGAACTAGTGAGACTACACTTAGAATATTGTGTTCAGTTTGGATCACCTCATTATAGAAAGATGTGGAAGCGTTAGATAGGGTGCAGAGGAGGTTTACCAGGATGCTGCCTAGAGTGTAGAGCATGTCTTATGAAGAAATGTTGAGGGAGCTAGGGTTTTTCTCATTGGAGTGAAGAAGAATGAGAGGTGACATGATGGAGGTGTACAAGATAGTGACAGGCATAGAGTGGAGAGCCAGACTTTTTCCATGGTGGAAATGTCAATCATGAGGGGGCATAATTTTAAAGTAATTGGAGGAAGGCTTAAGGAAGATGTCAGAGGTAGGTTTTATTTACAGAGAGTGATGGGTGTATGGAATGCACTGCAGCAGTGGTAGTAGAGTCAGATACATTAGGGACATTTAAGCGACTCTTGGTTAGGCACATGGAAGATAATACAATGAAGGGTAGGTAGGTTAGTCTAATCTTAGAGTAGGATAAAAGGGTGGCACAACATCAAGGACTGAAGGCTGTACTGTGCTGTACTGTTCTATGTTCTGTAATCTAAAAGAAGCTACATGGGACCAAACTCAAATATATGACTAAAAGGAACATCTAGTCATATCTGCTGTTTCCTTTAAACTGTTTAAAGCAGGGCACTGGGGGTGATGAAGCCCTAATTGTGTCAAAAAAAGACTCACTTTACTCTAAGGAGAAAGTCAGGTATGCAGATGCTGGAGATCAGAGTAAAAAGTGTGACGCTAGAAAAGCACAGCAGGCCAGGCAGCATCCAACGAAGGGCTTCTGCCCGAAACGTCGACTGTTTCTAGCGCCACACTCACTTTGCTCTAAGATGTGTACTTTATCATTTAGAACATATAGAACATAGAAGGATACAGCGCAGTACAGGCCCTTCGGCCCTCGATGTTGCGCCGACCGAATCCTACCTAACCTATACTAGCCCAATAACTTCCAAATGCCTATCCAATGCCCGCTTAAATGACCATAAAGAAGGAGAGTTCACCACTGATACGGGCAGGGCATTCCATGAACTCACAACCCGCTGTGTGAAGAATCTACCCCTAACATCTGTCCTATACCTACCACCCCTTAATTTAAAGCTGTGTCCCCTAGTAACACCTGACTCCATTAGCGGTAAGAGGTTCTTAGTATCTACCCTATCTAAACCCCTAATCATCTTATACACTTCTATCAGATCTCCCCTAAACCTTCTCTTCTCCAATGAGAACAGCCCCAAGTGCCCCAAATTTAGTTTGATGCTACAGTATGAGTTTGAGTGCAAGACAGACTGATCAAGGAGAAGGACAGAGTCAGCATGGATTTATGAAGGGGAAATCGTGCTTGACTAATCTTCTTGAATTTTTTGAGGATGTAACTCTGAAGATGGATGAGGGAGATCCAGTAGATGTAGTGTACCTGGACTTTCAGAAAGCTTTTGATAAAGTCCCACATAGGAGGTTAGTGAGTAAACTTAGGGCGCATGGTATTGGGGCCCAAGTACTAGATTGGATTGAAAATTGGTTGGCTGATAGGAAACAAAGGGTGCTGATAAAAGGCTCCATTTCGGAATGGCAGGCAGTAACAGTGGGGTACGGCAGGGATCCGTGCTGGGACCGCAGCTTTTTACAATATATGTTAATGATATAGAAGATGGTATCAGCAATAACATTAGCAAATTTGCTGATGATACAAAGCTGGGTGGCAGGATGAAATGTGATGAGGATGTTAGGAGATTACAGGATGACCTGGACAAGTTAGGTGAGTGGTCAGATGCATGGCAGATGCAGTTTAATGTGGATAAATGTATGGTTATCCACTTTGGTGGCAAGAACAGGAAGGCAGATTAATTCAGGTAAATGGGCAGTACAGAGAGATTTGGGTGTTCTTGTACACCAGTCAATGAAGGCAAGCATGCAGGTACAGCAGGTAGTGAAGAAGGCTAATAGCATGCTGGCCTTCATAACAAGGGGAATTGAGTATAGAAGCAAAGAGGTGCTGCTGCAGCTGTACAGGGCCCTGGTGAGACCACACCTGGAGTACTGTGTGCAGTTCTGGTCTCCAAATTTGAGGAAAGACATTCTGGCTATTGAGGGAGTGCAGTGTAGGTTCACGAGGTCAATTCCTGGAAAGGAGGGATTACCTTACACTGAAAGACTGAAGCGACTGGCCTTGTATACCCTTGAGTTTAGAAGACTGAGAGGGGATCTGATTGAGATTGTGAAAAGATTGGACACTCTTGCAGCAGGAAACATGTTTCCGCTGATGGGTGAGTGCCGACTAGAGGACAGAGCTTAAAAATACGGGGTAGACCATTAGGACAGAGATGAGGAGAAACTTCTTCACCCAGAGAGTGGTGGCTGTGTGGAATGCTCTGCTCCAGAGGGCAGTGGAGGCCCAGTCTCTGGATTCATTTAAGAAAGATTTGGAAAGAGCTCTCAAAGATAGTGGAATCAAGGGTTATGGAGATAAGGCAGGAAGCGGATACTGATTAGGAATGATCAGCCATGATCACATTGAATGGCGGTGCAGGCTCGAAGGGCTGAATGGCCTACTCCTGCACCTATTGTTTATAAGGCAAAGTCAAGACACTTAAAAATTGAGATTGTACTTTAAAATGACACAATTTATTATGTATTGATGCTAAATACTACTATAAATTGTAATCATAGACATACCAGGCTCTCATCTATCTCTATTTTTGTTACAATGTCCATGTGCTCTCAAGATTCTCTCTCATTCTGGCATATAGTGTAGTCTAGTCTAGTGTAGTCTCTTCTAACTCCACCCAAATTGTGCTATTGACGAGCAGAGGTATGCAGTTCTATCACATCATTCCGAGGTCAATCCAGGTTCCTGAAGCACTTAAACAACACCATTACCAATATTTTTTGTCCATTGTGATAAACACTGAGTAATATTTACATACACTTTCAAATGGGGTTGAAGTGTTCCGATGAGCATCTACTTGTTGAGTATGTTGTTCAACCAGCACATCTTTGAGAAGTAACCCTCTTTTGTGACAGTGGATACTCATCTTCTGCCTCGGGACACTTCAACCCCAGGACATCAATGTGGATTTCACCAGTTTCCTCATTTCCCCTCCCCCCCTACACCCCAGCTCCAAACTTCTAGCTCAGCACCGCCATCATGACCTGTCCTACCTGCTTATCTTCCTTTCCACCTGTCCATGCCACCCTCCTCTCTGACCTATCACCTTCATCCCCTCCCCCATTCGCCTATTGTACTCTATGTTACTTTCTCCCCATCCTCCTCTCTGACTTATCAACTCCATCCTGACCCCCATGCACCTATTGTACACGATGCGACTTTCTCCAAGCCCCACCTCCCTCTCATTTATCCCTCCTCTCTGCAGGCACCCTGCTCTATTCCTGATGAAGGGCTTTTGCCCGAAACATCGATTTTCCTGCTCCTTGGATGCTGCCTGACCTGCTGTGCTTTTCCAGCACCACTCTAATCTAGACTCTGGTTTCCAGCATCTGCAGTCCTTGTTTTTACCTAGTGGTTTTTAACTAGAGGAGTGTATGAAAATTACAGTATTGCTTCTGATCTGTTATTAGTGTTGGATACAGTTTTTCCTATTTTCCCAGGAGAAAAAAATGAAGTAGTCCATCCATGTGTTGTTGTTTCTCATAATAAAAGTTGTGCTTCCTTGCCATATTAATGTATTTTTCAAGATTCTGCTCCAAGCCATGGAAGCACATGTTGCTTTGAAAACAATTTGATTTGTTGCTTGGTATGTTGTTCAACTAGCACATCTTTGAGAAGTGATCCTCTTTTGTGACAGTGGATACATTGTTGGCAGAAAGTGCGATTAATTTATCTTCACTGATATGAGATTTGGAACTATACCTGTGATGAGATATTGTGATATTAGATTGCTTCGAATTTTGCATTGATGTTGTCACATGTGATATATTTTGAAATGAGAGATCTGTCTACTCTGGTAAGATGGCTTATTGTGCTTTAATTGATCAACACGTTTGTGATTAACTTGAAAGATTAAAGACAGTATCTAACTTAAAGAAAAGTATAATTAAAACAGGTGGCAGGCCAGAGATTGGACAGAATATGAAAAAAAGAGCAAATAATGACAAAAAAAGGTTAAAATTAGAATACAAGAGAAAGCTCGTCAGAATTATAAAATAGAAAGTAAAAGTTTATAATAAGAATATTACAGAAGAAAATGTCAACAAAGTGAGCACTAAACCTATAGAAAATCATTCTGAAGAATTAATCACAAAAAAAAGGCAACATCATATGAATTGAACGGGTATTTTGTATCAGTCTTCACTATGGAGGATCTGACTAACATCCCAGAAACACCAATACATTGGGAAATGGAAGAGAGGGAGGAACTGACATTGGATGCTATTCAAAAGTGAGTCACCAGACTGATTCCTGGAATGAAGGTTTGATTTACCCAGAATGGCTAAGTAGCTTCATTCAGTAGAGTTTGGGAGAATGAGGGTTAATTGTATTGAAATATACAAGATTTTGACAGGGCTTGACAGCGTGGATCATTCCAGGAGGTTAGATCACTGAAAAATATTTAAAGAGGAGGCAGATAGATGTTTTGATTTGTAGATTTCAATTAAATTATTTTTAATTTAAACACCTTCAATGATTACCAGTCTCCATGATTTAGTGACTATCCCAGGCTCCTGCCTGCCAGTAGGAACCTTCATCACTGAAATTAGATCATATTGAGATTATAGAGTGAGATAAATCTGTCCCCATTCTGGTAAACTACAATGTTTAACTATTTAGATTACGTGGAGGTGGATAGCAGAGAGCATTCCCAGAATTTGGTCTTTGTTTCAAATGTGTCCCCCACATCAGCAGACTATATGTATGATTTATATCCGTTACATAACAAACCCCAGCCCTAAGTTATTTGTTCTATCTGTCAGACCTGAACAGACCAGAATGAGCCTTTGGTAAGTACATCCAAAATCTGAAAACATCCTTAGGATATTTTATTATCCAAAGATAATACACAAATTTGTGAAGCCTTCCATAAATTTGGGAATCAAGAGTTATGGAGAAAAGGCAGGAAACAGGAGTTGAGGGTTCATTGAATCATTTATTATCACGTGCATTTGATATAAAAATACAGTGAAACATTTGTACTGTCACCAAACATGGCACCATTCACATTAAGATTAGATTACTTACAGTGTGGAAACAGGCCCTTCGGCCCAACAAGTCCACACTGACCCGCAACCCACCCATTCCCCTAACACTACAGGCAAAGTAACATGACCTGCACATCTTTGGACTGTGGGAGGAAACCGGAGCACCCGAAGGAAACCCACGTAGACACGGCGAGAATGTGCAAACTCCACACAGTCAGTCGCCTGAGTCGGGAATTGAACCCGGGTCTCTGGTGCTGTTAGGCAGCAGTGCTAACCACTGTGCCACCATGCCACCCACTTGAAACAAAGTAGAGAAAGAAAACTTAGAAGGTCCAACTTTTCCTTTCCCACTGCTATAGTCCCACTCTGGGCTACACCAGCCTATGCCATACTGCTGCCAGAGTCCTGCTCCAGGCTACACCAGCCTACACCATGCTGCTGCCAGAGTCCTGCTCCAGGCTACACCAGCCTACGCCATGCTGTTACCAGAGTCCTGCTCCAGGCTATGCCATGCTGCTACCAGAGTCCTACTCCAGGCTACACCAGCCTGCGCCATGCTGCTACCAGAGACCTGCTGCAGGCCCTGCCAGCCTACACCATGCTGCCAGCACCCCTTCCTATGATCACCTTCTGCCCCAGATGTATCAGTCTGTACAGTCACTTACAGACTCACCCTGAGAATGAAGAGAGTCTTCCTGGTCTGTGAGGGACCACCAATGATGATGATGACTCTAGTTGTGATTTATAGCAATGATATAAATTGGGGAATGATTTGGGGTACTGTAATAAGAACTAAAAGGTTCAAATTCAAATCTCAGTTCAGGATGTGACAGCCAAGCAATGTATACCCTTTTACATTGATTAAACACTTGTTACGGACCAGGTTTTTAGCTGGGAGGGGTTTGGTCTGTGAAAGGGGAAATGCACTCTATTTCTTTGCTGTAAGTGTTGTAAATAAACCTAAATGGAAGACAGGCTTATTTCTGCTTCGTCTGTGGCCTGGAGGATAGCTTCCCATTAGAAGCATAGTTTGAAATTAGCAGGCTCAGCCTTTCTCATGTTTGACTTGATGCCATGACATTGTACAAGTTCTAAAGTCAACATTCAGTTCTCTGGGACTATCGCTCTTGACTTTACTCCATTGTGACACCTGGAGAACAGGACATACCCAGACAAGGGATATTTGCTCTGAGATATAAAGTTGTGAGTCACTACCATAACAGATTGTTACTGAATAATTGTGAGGGCCATCTCTTCCATTTTTTACATAAGTCTGTGGAAATGAGTAAGGAGGGCTTTACCAAATGTCAAATCTGATGCCAGTATAACACAATACTGACCACTCTAATTTTCTTCCTGATGGAATTTTATGAGGTGTCTTGGCCAAGGTAACTTTGGGAGTTGATGGGTTTGTAATGAATATGAGTGGCCAGCCTATCTCCAGAAACGGAAACAGATGTCAAGGAAGGGAAGAGACAGAAGTGGACAAGATGAAGGTGAGCTGCAAATGTGTTGCTGGTCAAAGCACAGCAGGCCAGGCAGCATCTCAGGAATAGAGAATTTGACGTTTCGAGCATAAGCCCTTCATCAGGAATCACCCTAAGATGAAGGTGAGAGCAGGTTATAAATTGGAAGGGAAATTGATCAGTTTTCCAATTCTGAATGAGAGAACAAAACAGCACTGTTGATTTTATCGATATACTTCAAAAATATATTGTGAGTAGGACTGGATTAAGGCAAATTTCATGAATCCCACAAAGAGAGGCCTAGCTGCTGCTTATGCAGGAACCCATGGCCACACTTTTGATCATAGAAAGGGAGAGAAGTGAAAGGTGAAGTTGTTCAAAGTGAGGATGAGCTCAGGCAAGCAGAGGAGGCTGGTGGTAGATGGGGACAGTTCAGGCTGTCCTTCCAGGAAGAAGTGGAGAGCCCTGAAACCATCATTTTGGGGGATGGGCATGTAAAGGGATGGTATGTCCATGGTGAAGAGGAGGTGGCTGGAGCCCGTGGACAGAAAGTTCTGAAATAATGGAGTAAGTGTGAGAACAATCATGGATGTAAGTGGGAAGGGACTGGACAAGAGCAAAAAAATGTGCCTGAGCTTCCAGTTTCCTGCCAATTCAACACACCACCATGTTCCATGACCAACACTTCCCTCAGGTCACTGCAGAATTTCAGTGACACTCTGCGTAAGCTGAAAGAACAACATCTCATTTTCTGATTGGGGACCCTACAACCTTCAAGACTCAAATCTAGTTCAATAATTATCGGGCCTGAACACCTTTTTCCATGACTTTTACCCACACCCCAGGCCTTGTCAACACATGGATTGCTTTCAGCACAGCCAACTGATTTTCATCAACTCATTGTCCCCATTATCACTTTTCTTTCTCCACGGCGTAACATTATTAATCTCTTTGTGTGCCATCCTGTCTTTTTCTCCCTCTGGGCTCCATCTCCACTGATCACTTTCACTTTTATGTCCCCAACCCCCAAAACCCCTGTCTTCAGGGCATTTAGCACTTTTATCGAGCTACCTCCAGTTCTAATGGAGGTTCATTGTTTCTGATGTGTTAACTCTGCCATCTCTCCACATTTATTCCCATACCTACTGAGTTTCTCCAGTAATTTCATGTCTTTTATTCCTTCCTATTTTAATGACAATCCAGTTGTTTCATGGAGCTGCACTTTCTGTTCTTATCTTTGAATTACTGGTCTAGGTACGTAATGACCATGTCACTGTACCATGCAGGTGCATCCTTCAGAGGAATTGCCAGCAAAGTCTAAAACAGATAATAGTAAAAACCAAAGATAACCTACAGATTTTAACACTGACATTTTCATTGACTCTGTTTTGGAGGTGCATTGATCATTGAAAAAAGGTTGGTTGAAGGTTACTTTCCAGTTACAGAACCAAAGCAAACTAGATGGAGGTAAGAATAGATCAATGTTGCCTCAACCAATGTTGACCTGAAAGCAACTGAGATAGTTATTTGATGGCCTCGTGGGAGTTGCCGAGGTAACTAAGCTCACATTGCTCTCAATTACCTAAGAGTGTGTTACAATGCATTTTAACAACGCTTTGGCGTCAGCTTAACATACAATCCCATTGGAGGACTCGTCGAGCACTTTCAAAATGATGTTCAGCCAGCAGTGGGCACCGTAAGGGAAGACCACAAAGCAAACATGATCAAGGGTTTCTGAGTACGTTCCTCATTCAAAGGTTCTTACTGTCTCATTGAAGGACACAGTATAGAGTAGGGCAAGGAACCATTTTGTGCTTAGAACTACTTTCTAACATCCACCTCCTACTTCTAACCAGCTGATGCTCACGATGAAGGTTGCAGCCGCCATCACCTTAGAATTTATTGAGCATGTGTGGTCAAATGTGGCAAGTGAAAACCACTACCTTGTTTAATTAAGAAAGGAAACAGTGATGTTACTGCATCAGTAATCTAGAAACCCAGGTTAATGCTTGGATGACATAGACTCAAATCTTACCAAGGTATATGGTGAAACTTGAACTCATTTTTTAAATAATTCTGAAACATAAAACCAAAAGCTAGCCTAATGCCAATCCATGTCAATTATCAAATGAACACATCCGTTTCACTCAGGTCCTTTTGTGAAGAAAATCTACCATCCTTCCCTGGTCTGATCTATATGTGACTCCAGATCCACAGCAATGGGACTAACTCTGAACAGTCATTTGAAATCGTCTAGCAGACCTTGCATTTCAAAAATAATAAATGCCAGTGGCAACTGTATCCTATGCATTTTTAAAAAAACTCTTATAGTTAACAGGATATGGTTTATTGTATGTTTGCAATTAACTACCAATTACATTGATAGACATTTGTTGCAGAGACTTCAAAAAGGACCAGGTATTAAGTCTCACTCTTTCAAGAACTTATGTTGATTCTTGACACTCATCCCACCCTCATTCACCTGTGGCCTTTGTCCCTCATTAATTCTGGGCCTCTGCTGACTACGTTTCCAGAAGCTGCCACCATATTCAGTGGCATTGCCAGACAGTCAACAGCTACATTGAAGTGTAGGATGGAATTTCCACTCCTGAAATCCTCAACACTGGCCAGTTTAATTCCTGATGGCATTTGTTTCCTCAGTGGAGATAATGTGAATTTCCCACATCTAGATTCTCCAGTCATAAGATGAGACCACAGTCAGAAAAAAATACATTCCATCCAAAGAGTGAGGACTTCTCCAAGTTGAGAGCTGGTCTAGGCTTTTGTTTATTAATCATTATTTGCTTACTTGTTCACTCCTTCACATTCAGATATACACTTCAAGAATACCTTATTCACCGAGTATTATACCAGATTTTGTGCAGGGGCTAGATTATAACATTACTTAATGCAATATTTATCTATGTGGGTTCTATTCAATCTCCAACATCTTTGCCTGTCTAAGACAAGAATGTTTTGGAAAGTCAAGCTGAGTTTCTGTAGGTTTGCAATGGAGAATTCATTTGAACTGTGTAGGAAATTAAGGTATCAGATGTGACAATGCAGTATACTTGAAGGGACAGAGTATAATTAAACCTAAGATAGTGGTTACTTTGACACTTACTGACAACTCTCTATGTTGACAGAAATTATTTTCAGATTGCAATATAGGAGTGTACAGCTCTTTGTGTGGATTTCCTTGTGGTATGATAGGATCCCTATTGCAGGTTTTTCCTGACATAATCAGATAAGATTTCTTGCTCTTTGATTACAGGTGATACCACAAAGCCTTGCCCTCAGAGATACCTCGATGCACTTGCATTTCAAGGTTACTTAGAAGTTTTTGTTCCTCTAAAACCTTGTAATATAAAGGGATAGTCAGGGGGATTTTCATATCGACAGCATGTAATGAAATATATATTGGAAAGTTGGAACAGATGACATATAGGTTGTAGCCATAGGAAACCAACAGTCATTTATTTTCTTGTAAACCAGTACAGTATCTGACAGAAACACAGGGAACAGGAGCAGAAGTTTGCCCCTCGGGTCTGCTGCACCATTCAATAAGATTATGGTTCTCTGATGGTGGCTTTAACTCGTCTTTACTGCCATTGCCCCAGTAACCTTCAGCTCAATTGCCATTTGGAGATCTGTCATGCACAACTGTTCAGTAATCCAGCCTCTTGATTTCGATAAATATGGGGCGCTGCATTGTGGAGAGTCAAATTGGGGCAGGAATGATACACTTAACGGTAAGGTCCTTTGCTGAACAAAGAGAGTTTGGAGTGCAAGTACATGGCTTCTTGAAAGTGGAGTCGCAGGAAGATAGGATAGTGAAGAAGGTGTTTGGCATGCTTACTTTTATTGGTCATTGCATTGAGTAGAGAAGTTGGGAGATCATTTGCGGCTGTACACAACATTATTTAGGCCAATTTTGGAATACTGCATGCAATTCTGGTCTCCCTGCTATAGGAAAAATGGTGTGAAACTTGGAAGGGTTCAGAAAATATTTCCAAGGATGTTGCCAGGGTTGGAGGGTTTGTGCTGTAGGGAGGGACTAAATCGGCTGGGGCTGTTTTCCCTGGAGCATCAGAGGCTGAGGGGTGACCTTGTAGAGGCTTATAAAATCATGAGGGGCATGGATAGGGTGAATAGCAAAGATCTTTTCTTCAAGGTGGGTGAGTCCAAAACTAGAGGGCATAGATTTAAGGTGAGAGAGGAATGATTTAAAAGAGACCTAAGGGGCAACTTTATCATGCAGAGGGTGTTGCATGTATGGAATGAATTGCCAGATGAAGTGGTGGAAGCTGGTACAATAACAACATTTAAAAGGCATCTGGTTGTTTATATGAATAGGATGGTTTAGAGGGATATGGGCCAACTGCTTGCAAATGGGCCTAGATTGGTTTAGGATATTTGATCGGCATGGATGAGTTGGACCAAACAGTCTGTTTCCATTCTGTACATCTCTATGACTCTGCTGCTGTCTTGGTAACAAATTCCAAAGATTAATTACTTTCTGAGAGAAAAACAAAATACTCCACGTTGTTATTTACTTGGGATATACGTTCCTAGTTCTAGGTTCCTTCATGCGGGAAGATATTTTCTCAGCTCAAATCCTGTCAAATCCCACGCATATAAGATCACGTAGTGTTCCACACAGTCGCTTCCTATTCTTTTCAACTCCAACGAGTACAGGTGCAATCTGCTTGACCTTCGCACATCAGCCAGCACTGTCAAAGGAGGTGTCAATCCAGAGGACTTTTTTTTTCTGAACCAGTTCTGGTGCAAGATGATCCTCCTTCAGATGAGAAGGCCAAAATTATATGCACTTAATATACAACTGATACAAGATTTCCCCTACTTTCATGCTTTGATGTCCTTGTAACAAAAGTCAACATCCCATTTGCCTTCCAGATCACTTGTTATACCTCAATGTCAACTTTTTGTGATTCATATTCAATAATACCCAAGCCCCTTTGTACCGTAACTTTGGCAGTCTCTCTCCATTTAAATAATAATCTTTTTAATTTGTTCCCCAAAGTGGTCAATTCACATTTTCTAATATTATACTCTAACTGCTTTTTTCTCTCACATCCACTTAAGCTATCTGTATTCTTTTGCAAACTCCATGTTCTCCTCACACTTGCTTTACCTATTTTTGTATCAGTAGCAAATTTGACTGCAGCAAACCATATATATACAGTTTCCTCCTTTTTGTCTTCCTTCTTTCTTGGTTTTCCTATCCTAAGCATGCTATCATGTGAAAAACCAACAAAAGTGTTCAAATTCATGCAAACCATCATTGTGGGTATTTTAGATAGTCAGCCTCTTTAAGACAATAGGTCCTAAATATACATATTACATTCCCAATCTCTACCACCAGCTCAGTTCTACATGCATTCATTACTCTAAACTTGCCTATCATTTGTACTCCTGCCGGAACTTTCTTATTCTATCCTCTATAAGCATGAGATCATCCAAACCTTTGTAAATATGACCTAATGCACATGATATGCTGTTCACCCCTCTCCTGTGTGTTCTCTGATCTACACCAACTGACAGTTAAAATTCCTATTGTCTTCAAATTCCTCTATGTCCTAACCCTGTTGTATTTTTCTCCTGTGACATAGTTCTCAAAGATATCTTTACTTGTTTCAGAATATCCTCTTGAGCATCCCTGATTTCATCACTTGAACACTCATGGCTATACCTTCAATGGCCTTGACCCTGTGTTGCAGAATTTCCTTCTAAATCTCTTCACCTCTTCAATGTGTTAAATAAGATACACTTTGCAATGTATATCTTATGACCATCTGTCCTCATTTCCTTGTGTGGCTTTGTCTCATTTTTTTTTAATGTTATTTTCTCATCAACCTGTTCAGAGATGTTATCACATACCTATGGAGCTGGCAGGAGTTGAATTGACCCTCTGGCTACCACTGCACCACAAAATCACGCTATGTTTTGTTATATATACATATTTACATTATTTCTAATCAACGTGTTCAGAATGCGTGCAATTCTGGTCTCCTTCTTATTGGAAAGATGTTGTGAGGGCATAGGGAAAGATATAAAAAAGACCTAAGGGGCAACTTTTTACGCAGAGGGTGGTATGTGTATGGAATGAGCTACCAGAGGATGTGGTGGAGGCTGGTACAATTGCAACAGTTCAGAGGCATTTGGATGGGTATATGAATAGGAAGGGTTTGGCGGGATATAGGCTGAGTGCTGGCAGGTGGGACTAGATTGGGTTGGGATGTCTGGTCGGCATGGACAGGTTGGATCAAAGGGTCTGTTTCCATGCTGTACATCTCTATGACTCTATAAATGTTATTACATACCTCTGGAGCAGGTGAGACATGAACCCAGTGTCCTGGTCCAGATCTAGGGACACCATTGCACCACAAAGTCACCCTATATTTTGTTATACAAAGCCTCTGTGTAGTGGTTTTGACTGTTTTATTACATGAAATAATATAATTAATTATTGATTTTGCAACAAAGGGGAAAGATTGTAATGATGCAATGTAAACACAAATCAGGATGAGTTTGAGACACTTGTTTTCAAAATTACAGCATTTTCTTCCACAGTCATTGTAAAACAGTACTTATTTTTTCTCATTCCAGTCTATAATCAAAAATAAGAAGTTGTGGTCTTCACATTGCACTCTTAATCAATCTAAACATCAGGTCATAGACAGAGAACACAGGGGGCTAACACCTTCAACATATTGTCTAACTATCACCATTGTGATCAGCTAACCCCAGAATGCAACTTTAAAAAGAAGGGTTTTGTGATTTACACATGAAACAAGTGAAACTATTACTGTATTCTAACAGATGAAAGGCTTAACAGAATTAATTTTTCAATGTATAATTTCAGTTACATCACACTGCAAATTTTTGCTATAAATTCTGTGTTACGATCGAACCCTCCACAATCACCTGATGAAGGAGCGTCGCACCGAAAGCCAGTGTGTCTCCAATTAAACCTATTGACTATAACCTGGTGTTGTGTGATTTTTAACTTTGCACACCCCAGTCCAACACCAGCATCTCCAAATCATCCTTTACCTTCAGTAGAGTTCAGAGTAGAACCTATCACAAAACTGACATTCTCTCCAAAGGGTCTTCTCAGGATCAATTCCAATCCATGCATGTTCTGCCCAAAGACAAACCCTCAACTTATTGTCAGCTGATGCTTCATCCTGAGCTGTTTTCTTTGACAGTCATTTTTCTGAAGCTTGTCATTGCCTTTCATTATTAGAAGCAGGAGGGAATAGGTCCCAGGTTTAAACTTCAGCAAGACCAGGAATTAAATTGAGATTGAACCACGAGATTAGTTACCTAACAAAGTGCACTAATCAGCCACTCTGGCAGCAATTAACCTGAATATTTTATGAAACCATTAGACATCATCAATGAAAAGAAGAGGAACTACATCTGTACCAGACAATCCTTCCTACTTAAGGAGATATTTTGTATCATCTTATAATTAATGGCAGAAAATCAGAAACAGTTAATCTCCTATGCTATCACATAAGGCCCTGACCTTTATCCCTTTTGAGTGAGACTCCATTTTCTGAGCCTCACAATTTTGGAATTTAAGTCAAACAGAAACACAAGTAGAGGATTAATTAGGAATGAGAGACATCCAGAACAGTGAGATTATGAGACACAAGAAGCTATCCAATTGAAGAACATCCTCATTTAATTATCAGACTGACCATCATGCCAAGACTCACATGAGCATTGTTCAGTAGCAGAATTAACCCTCATATTTTCCATTTAGCATGACTTAGAAAGCATTTTTGAGAATGAAATAATTTTAATTGTCTCCAGGCAAGTCGTACTTATCTTTATAGAAAGACTCAGTGCTTCCTGTCAGCTGCGGACTGAGTGGTAATGGGAAACCTTGATATTGGGATAATTTGCAATTGCTATGCTCAAAGTGACTTACTTACTGAAAGCTATTTTAAAAAACTCTTAAATAATTGAGTGCCATTTTTATGCATTGGACAAGAAAGACAGAAGCTTAGCCAAACAAATTAAGAGATGAAAGAGAGAAGTAGGAAGAATCAAGACAAGTTGCTGACAGTCAGAAGATTTCCAGAGGCCAGGCACCCACTCAGCCCCAGGAAACGAGGACCCTGTTGTGTCAGCTATCAGAGATTTTGTCTGCATGCTCAGGGATGAACAGGAGCAGGAGACAGAGATGTGGAATGCAATGATTCTCATTGTCCAGGAACTGCAGCAGGGCAGCTAGTCATGTGAATGTGTCCACCTCCATGAACAGGTTGCCTATCTGCTGTAGAGAGCCATGTCTGCCACCCTCTTGGTCTGCTAGAGAGGCAGGTTGGGGGGTGGTTGGGTGATATTTGGGGTGGGGGGTAGCATTCCAGAGTGTAAAGGGGCAGGTCAGGATTGGCTAGAGAAATCAGGCCCAGCAGAGGGTGTGGTGGAGAGATACCTGAGAGCCGGTTGGACAGCAGGAATTTCAGATTGGGTCTGACGGCTTGGGGGTGGTGATAAATTTATAGTTGAGTCTGATGGAGGGGTGTTGGGTTAACACCGATGGAGAGGTGTCAGCGTAAGAGGGGGATTGACCTCATTCCAGGTGCACCTTCCTCACAAGGAGAGAGGGTGGTGCCAGTAGATACCAAGCTGGATTAGAAACCATATGCAAACCTCCAAAAAGTCTCCTCTTGAATGGGGTGTCTACCCTCTCTGGCTCCACCCTCCCTGTAACCTTCAATCCAATGGAAATTCATGCTGAGGAGGGGGAGCCTACATGTGGCCAGGACTCTCTCAATCTGACTGGGACATTGAGCAGCAAACATCCCCAGGGTCATCCATCCAAACCTCCAATGCCAACAGTCTCCACTATTGGACAGGCTCACTCCACCTTAGGTACAGACCTCCAGGACCGCATCTCGATGTAAAGCTAATGGCAGTGGGAAGGAAGGAGGAGAAAGAAAACCTTGTGAAGGCACATCAAGTGGCATAGATGATAATTTAATTGAAATTAGGATTTTGCATTCATAAATGTATGTTCACTTTATATCATCACTTTTTCAATCAACTGTCAGTTTAGCTGCAGCAGCAAAAATGAAGGGACAGAGTGCAGCCATCTATAGAACACATACTGTTATAACCCGGTCTGAAAGATAGCTATTATTTTTGCAGCCCCCACACGAGCAAGAAAAGTTATCATTAATGAATGACGGTATATCAGATGTTGTAAACATTTTATCAGTTTGTAAAGTTAACTAAAGTTAAACAGCAAGAAAAGCAAAGAATAAACTAACAAATTGCATTTGCAGTTGAGATTAAACAGAGTCTACTTGCCTCTCAGCATCCATATACAGTATGTAAAATCAGTGCTATCAAAAGCGATTGACAAAAAAGCCCTGTTTGGATGTTGTGCCTGAAAATGCTGTGCTATAGGACAGTGAATATGACATTCCTTCTGATGAATGGCCTCATTTTCCTGCTCAGTACAGTGTTACATCTCTCAGAGATTCTCACCGACTATCATTATATCAAAATAAGCCTCGGTTACCAACTTTACATGTGCAGGACTAGGTGGTGGAGGCCTGGGACCTGTGATTGTAGGTGTGGTATGAAAAATGAAACCTTCTCCCCTGTCCTTATGTTACCAAAGAAAAATGGCATTGCATATAAGGTAGTGGTGTGGACAAGTTATAGTCCAAAGTGTATGATAGGCAGCTCCTGGATCTGATCCAGGAAATGAAACCTTGGAATCTGTTTATGAATTATAGACAGTGAAGAAGGTTATCTAAGATTACAAAGAGAGCTTGATAATTTGGGTCAATGGACTGAAGAGTGGCAGATAGTTAAATTTGGATAAATGCGAGGTATCGCATTTTGGCAAAATGAACAAAGGTAAGACTTACATTTACAAAAGCAGGGGCTTAGGTAGTGTTGTAGAATAGAGAGAGCTAGGGGTTCAGGTACATAATTCTTTGAAGATTGCATCACATATATATAGTGTGGTTAAAGAGTTTAGCATCTTTGCTTCATTACTCACACCTTTGAGTGTAGGAGTTGGGATGTTATGTTGAGGTTGGATAGGATGTTGGTGAGGTCTCTTCTGGAGTACTGTGTCCAGTTCTGACCTCCCTGTTATAGGAAAGATATTATTAAGCTGGAGAGGATTCAGATGAGATTTACCAGGATATTGCCAAGAATGGATGGTTTGAGTTATAAGCAAAGTTTGTACAAGCTGGGATGTTTTTCACTGAACTGTAGGAGATTGAAGGGTGACCTTATAGAGGTTTATAAAATGATGAGAGGTATAGATAAGTTGAATGCATGGTCTTTTCCATGAATAAGAAATGTTTGGAGGGATATGAGCCAAATGCAGGTAGATGGGATTATTTTAGTTTGGGATTATGGTCAGCATGGATTGATTGGACTGATGGGTCTAGTTCTATGCTATATGACTGTGTAATTCCATGAATTATGGAAGATAGGTTAGACTTTTCAGTTCCCTGCTGTAGGAAAGATGTTGCAAAACTTGAAAGGGTTCAGAAATTATTTGTAAGGATGTTACAGGGGTTGGAGGGTTTGAGCTACAAGGAGAGGCTGAATAGTCTGGGGCTGTGTTCCCTGGAAGGTCGGAAGCCGGAGGGGGGTAACTTTACAGAGGTTTATAAAATCATAAGGGGCATGGATATGGTGAATAGTTTTGGTTTTTTCCCTGGGGTGGGGAAGTCCAGAACTAGAGGCATAGTTTTAAGGTGAGCGGGGAAAGATTTAAAAAAGATCTAAGGGACAACTTTTTCCACACAGGGTAATGCGTGTATGGAACATGCTGCCAGAGGAAGTGGTGGTGGCGGATACAATTACAACATTTAAAAGATATCTGGATGGATATATGAATAGGAAGGGTTAGAGGGAAATTGGCCAAGTGCTGGCAAATGGGATTAGATTAAGTTAGAATATCTGGTCAGCATGGACAGTTGGACTAAAGGATCTGTTTCCATACAGTACATTTGTGTGGCTCTCCTGAATGAGGTCTGAGTTGTGAGATCATTCTGGAGGGGATAATGATGTTGAAAGTGGCACTGGAGTCAATGAGCAAAAGTCTGATGTAGGTATTGTCCAAATGTTCCAGGAATGAGTGGAGGACTAGGGAACTAGCACCTTCTGTGGACCTGTTTCATCAGTAGGCAAATTGCAGGGGATCGAGGCAGGCTGGGAGATTCCAGTTGATGTGGGTCATGATCCAACTCTCGAAGGTCAGAGTGATAGTCATTAAGGCATGATAATGGTGATTTTCTTGAAGCAGCTGGGCACTTTGGCTTATAGGAGGGAGAGGTTGAAGATTTCAGTGAATATCTCTGGCAGCTGATCCACACAGGACCTGAGTGCCCAGCCAGAGACACTGTCTGGCCCTTTTGCTTTCCTTGGGCTAACTCTCAGGAAGACGGATCTGATGTCTGCAGTGGTGACAGAGGGAACAGGTGCATCTGGGGCTGTCGGGGCAGGTGAAACCAGGCCAGTGGCATTCTGCTCGAACCGAGCATAAAAAGCCATTGAACGCATCGAAGAGGCTGGTGTTTTTGTCTGCTATCTTGCTCTGCTTTAGTTTGTATCCTGATAGGTTGTTTAGGCCTTGCCACAGGCAGCGGGAGTCCATTTGGCTGGATTGGGCCTTTAACTTGGTCCTGTACTGCCTCTTGGCATCCCTGATGTCCACAACATTCAGGGGCTGGAAAAATTCCACCATAATCATGTAAATTTATTACATTGTGCAATATAAATAGGGTTATAAATAAACTTCAAGGCGTCCATCTCACAAGATTGCAATTATCTGTGACACGTATCATAGATTAACATATAGAAACCCACATACTGTATCAGATGTCACTCTGTAATGTAGGAAACACAGCAGCTAACTTACACAGAGCAGATTTCCACAAACAGCAATAACAATCAGATAATCTATTATTTATGATTTGGAGGTGCAGTCTGAAAGCTAATGCTTCTAAATAAACCTGTTGGACTAGAACCTGGTGTTGTGTGATTTTTAACCATGTTATTTATGATTTTGATGAAGGAATAACTATCAGCCAAGGCACCAAGAATAGTTTGCTCTTTTTCAAAATAGCTCCTTGGAATTTGTACATTTAGTCAAAGAAACAGTCAAAACCTTGGTTCACATCTCATCTGAAAGATAGTCACTCCAACGGTGCAGCACTCCCCCAGCACTACACAGGAATGACAGCCTTAATTTTAGCACTCAAGCTCTGCAATGGGACTTGAACGTGAAATACTGGAACCAGCTGAACCATGCTGACAGTAGTGAACAGAGAAACCTACCGCTTTAGCCAATATTAAGTGGAATGCTTTTCAGGTATACTTGCCATCCAGGACTTAAAACATAGAAAATGGTTTTGCTCATGCTCCTTACACACTGAGTTTATTTCTAACTCTACACCTGGTGCCTTTATCAGGATTTACTCTACATTCTCAGATTACAGTGCTGCACATATGGTTTACATTTATGTCATAAACTTTAATAGCTAATTGTCATTCCTTGCGCATGTTATAAACAGATCCTGTGATGAATTTTACAGACCCAGCATTGATACAATTTGAATTTTCTTTCTTCATTGTTACTAATAAAATGCTCTTTCTCTATTTCACACAGCATTGTAGCAGCAAAATGTATGCTACTTTTGGAGATGTGCCTAAAATGTAAAAGAACAGTAGACAAAATCATTTTAGCAATAGATAAATTACAGATTAAAATTCAAATCTGTAATAGAATTGTAATCATCATTGAATCTACATGCCTCTGAATTAGAATAAAACTTTTAATAATATTCACAAAAAAGGTATCAATTTTTTCAGCCTTTTCACTGGTTATTCAAAGTTTCATGATGATTCTCGGTAATGGTAGTTTTTTTTCCTTAAAAGACTAAAATATATAGGATGTCAGGATGGGATCTTGATGTAGTTAGGAGGTGAGCTGAGATGGAATTAGAATTCAAACACAACTACGTGAGGCTGGAAGGCAGGAGGAATATTGGTTAGATAAGAAAGAAGTGAATTTAGCAAGGTGAAATTAGTTTATTTTAATGCAGGGAGTCTGCACATGAAAATAGATGAGCTGAGAGCACAGATAGCCTGGGAGAAATACGATATCCTAAGTATGACCGAGACATGGCTGAAAGTAGGGCAGGATTGGCCACTCAACATTCTTGGTTATAATGTATTTAGCCGAGATCAAGAGAGGGTTAGGAGAGAAAGTTATATAAATCCAGGAATCAATTACAGCAATGACTTTGGATGATGGATGATGAAATGAGACCATATAAGCAGAAGTAAAATTTTACAAAAGAGGCAAACATGCTGTTTAACATGTACTAAAGGCCCCCAAACAGTCAGGGAGACATAGGGGATTAAAAATGCTATCATATTTCAGAGAAGTGTGTGAATAATAAAGTAGAATTTGTATGAGATTTTAACAACCCAAATATTTACTGGAATATATTAGATATATAGAGAGAAAAATTCTTAAACTGCATCCAGAGAGCTTTTTTGACCAGTACGTAGAAAGCCCAACAAAGGAGGGACTGCACTTGACCTAATATTGAAACAGAAACCTAGGTAGATGGAAGGTCTATTATTAGCGGAGCATTTTGAAGAGACTGACCATAACTCAGTTAGGATCGTAGGACATGGAATTTGTAGCAAACGTTTACAGTGTAATGCAACTGAAATTATATATTGAAAAAGACATGGATTGTTTATTAAGTCTCTTATCTTTTAGAATGACCATGTTGGTTTCAGTTCTTTCATATGTAAAACCCAGAACATTTATTTTAAAGTTAAAGATTCAAAAGTTATGTATAAGGCTGAGCTGGGAATAACAGTTCTAATCTGGGAAAAGGCGAATTTTACTGATGTGATATGATTTGCCATAAGTGAACTGGAAACAACTAATTGGGAGATAAATTGTGTTAGAGAATTTAGAAAAGAAATAGAGAAAGTACAGAGTAATTATGTTCCGATAAAGAAAAAGGATCAAAACTAGAAAATCCTGGATATCTGGGACACAAAGTTTAGAATAAAGTAAAAAAAAAGACACTTATGCCAGAAGCCAAGGGCTTAAGAGGACAAAGTCCCAACAGGAGTATAAGAAGTTC
The DNA here is from genome assembly GCF_020745735.1 of Hemiscyllium ocellatum. Classification (NCBI taxonomy): domain Eukaryota; kingdom Metazoa; phylum Chordata; class Chondrichthyes; order Orectolobiformes; family Hemiscylliidae; genus Hemiscyllium; species Hemiscyllium ocellatum. The sequence continues at coordinate 65,746,694 of NC_083403.1, forward strand.
AAGGGATAATTTAAAAAAGGAAATTAGGACAGCTATGGGAGTGCATAATAAAGCATTGGTGGGTCAAGGAAAGGAAAGCCCAAGTCCAGAAATATCTCTTCAGCATTACACTTTGCTTCCTGTCTCTCAGCCAATTTTAGATCCAATGTGCCACTTTTCCCTGGGACACATGAGATCTTACTTTCTTGACCAAGCTGCAATGATTTAAACAAAATTGTTAGGTAGAGCTAGTGAGTATTTACATCACTATCAGAGGAAATATCTGTGGAGCATGGGGAGGTGAAAAATGTCATCTAAAGTGCCGATAAACTAGTGCCAGACGCCAACTGACAATGTTTTAGAAATCTAACGAGGGAACTTGGTCAAACTTACATAGAGGAGAAAGTGAGGTCTGCAGATGCTGGAGATCAGAGCTGAAAATGTGTTGCTGGAAAAGCACAGCAGTTCAGGCAGCATCCAAGGAGCAGGAGAGTCGACGTTTCGGGCATGAGCCCTTCTTCAGGACTGAGGAAAGTGTGCCAAGTAGGCTAAGATAAAAGGTAGGGAGAAGGGACTTGGGGGAGGGGCGTTAGAAATGCGATAGGTGAAAGGAGGTTAAGGTGACGGTGATAGGCCGGAGTGGGGGTGGGGGTGGAGAGGTCAGGAAGAAGATTGCAGGTTAGGAAGGTGGTGCTGAATTCAAAGGTTGGGACTGAGACATGGTGGGGGGAGGGGAAATGAGGAAACTGGAGAAATCTGAGTTCATCCCTTGTGGTTGGAGGGTTCCCAGGCGGAAGATGAGGCGCTCTTCCTCCAGCCGTCGTGTTGCTATGGTCTGGAGATGGAGGAGTCCAAGGACCTGCATGTCCTTGGTGGAGTGGGAGGGGGACTTGAAGCTTTGCGCCACGGGGTGGTTGGGTTGGTTGGTCCGGGTGTCCCAGAGGTGTTCTCTGAAACGTTCCGCAAGTTTCCGACATCAATTTCAATCCGTGAGGAATAGAAATTGGGGAAAAGAGAAACCCTTAGTTAGTAAAGGAAAAGGAGGTCTCACTGAAAGCAGCAAAGTAAGTTTACCACAGGGTATAAAGGATACCCATGAAGGAGCGGGGAGGAAAAGAGAAGTAAAAAACATCAGATGTTTTCATTGTAACAAAATAGGACACATGAAGTCAAAATGTTGGTGGAAAAGCACTAGGAAAACAGATGTAGTAAAACAAAATGCCAGGGAGGTTTATTAAAGTGGTAAACGAGATCCCAGTGGAAGTTGAGATGCGAAAGAATGTACAGCCTGGTCATGAGTTGGTAAATAAGGAAGTACCAGATGTCTTTAAGAATGTATATGGAGGGATAAGATTTAATCATGTGTACTAGGAGGAATAGGTAAAGAAATATCAAAATTTTAAGAGGTACAACAGCAAGTCAATCTTTGATGGTGAGTGATCATGAGATAAGTACTTTGAAAGTACGTATTGCCAGAAAAAAGTGGTAATACGTGGAATTCATGGTGAGAAGAGTAGTGCTCCATTGTATAATGTAAAGTTGGAGACTCCAGTGAAAAATGGTGAAGTGGCGGTAGGAGTAAGAAAGAAATTCTCCGTTCCAAAAATACAGTTTATCCTTAGGAGTGACATAGCTAGATCACAGGTTGGAGTGATGCCTTCTGTGGTTTAAAAGCCAGTGGAAAGCCAGGCACCTGAGATATTACAGGAAGTATATCCTGGGATATTTCCTGACTCTGTGATAACAAGATCACAAAGCTTCTGGTTGAAACAGGAAGAGGAATCCAAGAATAAGAATGTTGAAGTTCAAATCAGAAATGAAAAATGGTTTAGTCAGAGTTTACAGACCACATATTGGGACTACATCTCAAATTTTAGGGAAAGATTAAATAGAATTGGGTGAGTTTGCTAGGCAGCATTTAAAATTAGCATAGCATATGATGGAACAGGAAACACAGGAATTCAAAGATTTATATTTTCATGAGAGGAGATAAAGTGTTATTTTTATTACCAGTGATTGGTGAACATTTAAAAGTAAAATTTAGCCTTTCCAAGTTGAAAGGAAATTGAGTAAGGCAAATTATTTGATAAAAACATGAAATAGAAGGAAATTTCAGAGTGTGTCATGTGAATATTGTTCAAATAGTAGCTTGATATGAAAGGGAAGCTATAAGAGAATTTGCATTTTCTACGGCTTGAGTGAAGAATCAAATCCAGATAAATTTGCATTTGATATTCCTCAAATTAAAATGCAAAATGAGGAAATTCTTAAAAATTGGGATCAATTATTGAGTTTCCCTCCAGAAGAAAATCAAAGGGGGAGTCCAGAACTAGAGGGCACAGGTTTAAGATGAGAGGGGAAAGCTATGGAAGGGACGTAAAGGGCAACATTTTCATGCCGAGAGTGGTGCATGTATGGAATGAGCTGCTGGAGGAAGTGGTGGAGGCTGGTACAATTACAACATTTAAAAAGCATCTGGGTGGGTATATGAATAGGAAGGGTTTGGAGGGATATGGGTCAAGTGCTGGCAAACGGGACTAGATTAATTTAGGATACGACTTGGACCAAAGGGTCTGTTTCTGTGCTGTACACCTCTATGACTCTATTACCGAATTGTATGGCGTACATGGATGATTTGGTGATTTTTAGCCACACATGGAAGGAACATTTGAAGCATCTATTGGAATTATTGATCGAACTCAGAAGGTGGGCTTAGTGATAAACCTGGCTAAAAGCGAGTTCACAAAAGCTCAGGTTATGTTCCTAGGCCATATCTTTGGACATGGTCAGATGGCCATATGGGCTGTGAAAACATAGGACATGGGGTGTTTCCCATACCATTGATGAAAAGGAAACACTACAGTTCCTGGGACTGAACGGTTTTCATTGACAATTGGTGTCAAATTTAGCAGTATGATTGCTCCAGCGACTGACCTGCTGAAGAAGTGCAGAAAACGTAAGTAAATGGTGGACTGTGAGAAGGCATTTGACAGCCTGAAAGCTGTGTTAATCATTCTCCCAATCTTAGTCACCCCTAATTACGCAAAATCGATCAAAGTGATTATCGATGTGAGTGATGTGCGTGTCAGTGCTGTACTCTTATAAGAAGACAATGAGAAGCTAAAAAGACCTATTTAGTATTTTACTAAAAAGTTAGATATTCATCAACACAAACATTCCATGATTGAGAAGGAGACCTTGAGTGTGTTATTGGCGTTGGAACATTTCAACATCTATGTTGCCAGTAATGAGTCTGAGACAATTGTTTATAGTAATCGTAACCCCTTAAAGTTATTTGACAAATTTAAGGATAAAAATACTAGACTGTTTAAATGGAGTTTATTGTTTCGGCTTTTTAATCTGAAAATTATACAACTGGCAGGATGAGAGTACATAGTTGTCCCAACTTTGACGAAGAAAGACAAAGGTGTTTGATGGCAGAAAAAATGGTTTGAAATAGACTAGTAGTGAATGCTTGCATGCTTAGAATCAATGTAACGCTGACGAGTTGTCTATTTGAAGCCAATAAGTATACAGCTTGTGAGGCCATTTTGTTTCCCAAAATATTGGAATAATAGAAGCAGCATGAATGGATGGAGTCAGACTTCCATGGGACTAGAGTCTTAGTTTAGCTTTCAGTAATTATTAGGTTTTGAAGCTGGTTGTGGAAACTGTTACATTCTCTCTCTTTGTTACAAGTAAAGGTTTGGGTCCACACTCTGCTGCCAAAATTGTATGTGAGACAATCTGTTTTACTGATTTTGCATTTGCTGAAGATGTGTTTATAGGATGTTACTATATTGGAACAGTTGCTGCTGACAGTCATAGAGTCACAGAGATGGACAGCAAGGAACAGACCCTTCAGTCCAACTTGTTCATGTCGACCAGATATCCCAACCTAATCTAGTCCCATTCGCCAGCATTTGATCTATATCACTCTAAACCTCTCCTATTCATATACCCATCCAGACACCTTTTAAATGTTGCAATTGTACCACCCTTCACCACTTCGTCCTGCAGCACATTCAATACACGCACCACCTTCAGCATGAAAAAGTTGTCCTTAAGTCCCTTTTAAATCTTTTCCCTCTCACCTTAAACTTTTGTCCTTTAGTTATAGACTCCCCCACTCCAGGAAAAATAACTTTGTCTATTTACCCTGACCATGCCCCTTACAAGTCACCCCTCAGTCTCTGACACTCTGGGGAAAACAGCCCCAGCCTATTCAGTCACTCCCTAAATCTCAAACCCTTCAACCTTTGCAGCATCCTTGTAAATCTTTTCTAAACAATTTCAAGTTTCACAACATGCTTCCAACACGAGGGAGGCCAGAATTGCACACAATATTCTAAAAGTGGCCTAACCCCTGTCTATATAGCCGCAACACAACCTCTCAAGACCTGTACTCAATGCTCTGACCAATAAAGGAAAGTATACCAAATGCCCTCTTCATTCTCCTATCTATCTGTGACTCTGCTTTCAAGGAACTGTGAAACTGCACTCCAAGTTCTTTGTTCAGCAGCTGTCCCTAGGATCATACTATAATGTGTAAAATGTTTAATAGTTAAATAATCTATTATTCTGTTAATTTTTCCAGTATAGCCAAAGTTATACCATCTTTCTTTTGTTTGTATTTTAACTGCAGGGTAAGTATAAAGTGTGTTTTACTTGAAGCCTAGTAATATGACCAATCAAATTACATCTAGAACACAACATTTTACATTTGCCTTTAAATAAGATTTTAAAAAATAGGCTCTAGGCCTATCTCTTTGATGTATTTGAAGGTGGTTTGGCCTGGTCCACAACACTGGATAGAGCATTGCTGGTGTCCTACATGCAAATCTGGTCATCACATGAGAGGAAGCGAGTGATTAAACTAGAGAGGGTGCAGAGCTAATTGACTTGGAGGTTGTCTGGGTTGGCAGATCTGAGCTATGAAGAAAGTTTGGAGATACTGGGGTTGTTATTCTTGTAACAGCAAAGGGAGACTGGAAGAGGTGTACGAGATTATGACAATGATAGATAGGATGCATAGGAAGACACTTTCTCCACTACTAGAGTGGCTGATAACTAGGGGGACATAGGAAAACAGTAGGAAGCTAAGAGGAGAATTGAGAATGATTTTCATTCTGAGGATGGTGGGAAACTGGAACTCAGTGGCTGAAGGGGTGGCTGAGTCAGAACCTCTCAAAGCATGTAAGTAGTGCTTATATATTTACTTGCATTATCAAAATCTCCAATGCTATTGGCCAAGAACTGGAAAATGATCAGATCTTGGCTGACTGATGCAGAAGCAATGGGCCAAATGACCTCTTTCTGGATTGAGTCTTTCAATTGATGATACTCCTCTATTAACTCTCATGATTGACTAGCTCCAAGGGCTGTTTTCTGAGCCCTTGGCTTGAGGCCTTCCTGACTTATATGGATAGATCATGGGCAGAATCTTGCTGAGGCTATGCAGCCTTCGCTGTAGGCTAGACAGTCAGCATGTCAGAGAAATGTTCCATTTCCAATAAACCTCGTACACAGACCTTGTGAAAATGACACATTTGTTTATTTCACAATATCGTGGGAAGATGTCACTGACCGCTCAGCTCGGAATGACTGTTCAGCACTAATGAGTCATAACCTCTCCGCTAGCTACAAGCGTTTACAGGTTATAAAGGGTTACAAATGGCTGATTCTTGAGTACAGAACAATACATGTCAAACTCCAATAAATAATTTAACAATATTAAAAAGGCTAATAATATTGATTCATTGAACAATGGTAACAGGAGGCTGACAATATTACTGGTCTAAGAACATCGATTTGTTGAACAACTGAAACTGATCGAGTAGCATCCTGTTCATAGTGGCAAGTGGTCAGTGACAATCAATATTAAATAGTTTGATGACATCTTGTTTGCATGGACATTGTTCTAGTTGCAGCTCCCAGGGTGAGAGAGACCCCAAGAGGGGCCTATTAGTGGGTGCGGAGATACAGCAGCATTGTCAGTGAAAAAGAATCCAATTAGTAGGCCATTTAATGAACAAGTTTCCTCCAGTTAGGGAAATGTCTGCTCACAGTCAATTCCTGTGAATAGCTGTCAGCAATTTAGCTAAGATGTCTCCTTTAGTCAGGGAACATAGCTTCAACACTCAAAATGGGTTGCCTTCTCCCACACCTCTTTTCTCTGACAAGGTATTCTGGCACCAATGACCGGCCTTTCCTGGGATAAAGGACCCCAGGATTGAAGATTACCCCACCAAGAGCTATCAGCCAATTAGAAATGCCACTAGAGAGGTTGCGGCTGCAACTGGTATAATAGTAAGCTGAGGCATTCTGCCACCTCCCTCTCCACAGGTGAGTGATGGCAGAATGGAGTCATGTGTTCACCTTTGCAGGGGAGGGAAGTGGAGGGTGGTCTGCAGCAAAGGTATTGGTACATCTTACAGTGTGCATCCAATTTCAAATGCTAAGCACTTCAATAATGTACTGAGCACCTTTAAAAATGGGATTACCCATGTTTAAGCCAAACATGCCAAGGTTGACTTATTGTATTCCAGACATGGTGAGAAACTGAGGAAGTTAGAAAGCCACAAAAGAATAAGTTCCATTTTTACTTCTTTATCATGACATATTGGGAACGCATGTGTTTAACATTCCACTGCTAAAAGGACTCTCTGCAGTATCGATTGCATGTCTATGATCTTACAGAATGAGATGGGACATCACAGCAGGGGGTGCTGGCTGACTCTCAGAGAACAGAATCCTCAGGAGCCATACATGTGGAATTCACTTGCTGTCTCAGGCAAAGGTGTTTGCCCTCCCTGGACAAAACTGATAGCCTTGGACATAAATGTATTAACTGCCCCCTGTGCCCATTATCATGCTTCCCCTATCTATTAACATGGGCATGTGAATCTAACAATGAGAACAAAGCAACATCTTTCTGCCTAAAGTCCTATCCATTAACATCTGATTACATAGAATACAATAACCAGTCCCTGTAAACCATTCGCTAGTTGTCACAGGAAATCGGCAATCACCAGACATTATAAAACTATAATTACCTGTCTTAGTCAATCAACCATGTGACTTGTCCACCTCTGTATTATTCCTACAAAATATCCTGCCCTTGTGTATAGAGCAGAGACTCATTGCGAAGTGCCGCCACAGGTAGGCTACATGACTCATTTGGTGTTATTGAGAATCTCTAGCCGGCTGTCTGTTAATAAAGCAGCTAACGCTATACTGAAAGTTGTGTCATATGGATTTGTGGGAAAAAATACTTCAACAAAATCACCCCACACCCCCACTTGTTTAATATTAGTGGTGATGTGATAAGACCAATAAGACGGCCTTCTTACCAAACAGTTACTTGAGATGGAGACATCCATAATCCAATTAGGCACACACCAGCAGGGTTGTGAGAAGGCTTGGGGAACTGAGAAGGATTGGTAGATCAGCCACAGAGTTTGTGTCGAGTACCATCCTCAACTATAAGATGAGTAAATGCTTAGGCTCTTCAAGTTGGATTAACACAATGGAAGGAGTTAAGACTGAAGAAGGAAATCTCTCTGGAAGAAAATTTGGATGTAAAAAAGACTTTTGCGATGCACAGTAATTATTGATTTCTAGGTGGTTTGCTAAAAACTCAAGAGATTTGTTTTCATTGTATCTACCATTTAACACACAGAGTATTGTGCTCATTTACTTTTTGCTGGTAAGTTTAAGTTTACCTCATGTTGCTTTTGGATTTTAGGGTAGAAGATATACTGTAAGTTATTTAATTTTTTTATTTGGAATAGTCAGGTTTCCATTTCATTATTAAAACTCATAGAATCTTGTACCTTTATTCTGTGATGAAAAATGTGAGATTCATATATATTTTAATATAATTTAGTTTGGATTTTAAAAAGTGAAACTAGTTGCATGTGAGTTTTCTTTGTATTTGAGGGGTTTTAATGTTTAATTTTTCAGTGTTTCTGTAGACATGGTGATTTATTTTACTGGAGAGAGACTAGTATCGCTGGATATCAGAATGCGTCCGGGAAAATAAACAAACAGTGAAATTCACAACTGATGTTGGAGGAACTGTAGGCGTGATTCATAGCACAGAAGCAGTTAATTGTTTTTAAGTGGGACCTACAGAAAGTCTACAGTAGTGAGTAGAGTGGGTTCTTTCTTGATTATATGTTTTTGAGATATGTCTCGAGACTAAACTTAAAATATAAGCCATAACCATTAATTTAACCTGCAGGAATATTTTGTAGAGAAATAAGATGGTGTTATTTTCTAGGTCTGTAGATTGTGAAGGAGCAAAAATGGCCTTTAATAGAGTGATATGCACTTCTTGACAGATGTAGGAGGTTAAAAAGAGTTTAAGGATTATTGCGGATTATATCTGCAATAAAAGCTGTTGGTTGTGAATCTTAACAGATCAAATGGATCAGTTGGAAAGACAGTTAGAAGCAAAAAGGAATTTGCAACAGCAACATTATGTGATGGATGGCAGTTATAGGAAGGGGAAAAGTCACAGATACAGCGCATAGATGGGTTAACTCCAGGAAAGGTAAGAGAGGTAGGCAGCTAGTGAAGACCCTTCTGTGGCTATACCCATTTCAAACAAGTAGGCTGTTTTGGAAAATGTAGGGAGTGATGGATTCTTTGGGGAATGTAGCATGAACAACCAAGTTTCTGGTATTGAGACTGGCTCTAATGTAACGACGGGTACATCAGGTTCCATGAGATCAATTGTGTTTGGGGATGCTCTAGTCTGAGGTATGGACAGACATTTCTGTCACCAGCAGCGAAAAATCAGAATGGTGTGTTGCTTCCATGCTGCCAGGATCTAGGATGTCTCAGAGAGGGTACAGCAAGAGGTCATTGTCCACATTGGAACGAACAACATAGGAAGGGAAAAGGTTGAGATTCTGAAGGGAGATTACAGAGACTAAGGCAAGAATTTAATAATGAGGTCCTCGAGAATAGTAATATGTGGATTACTCCCAGTGCTACGAGCTAGTGAGGGCAGGAATAGGAGGATATAGCAGATGAATGCATGGCTGAGGAGCTGGTGTATGGGAGAAGGATTCACATTTGTGGATCATTGAAATCTCTTTTGGGGTAGAAGTGACCTGCACAAGTAGTACGGTTTGCATCTAAATTGGAAGGGGACTAATATATTGGCAGGGAGATTTGCTCGAGCTGCTCAGGAGGATTTAAACTAATAAGGTTGGGGGGGGGGGAGAGGCGGGGAGGCGGGGGGGCGTGGGACCCAGGGAGATAGTGAGAAAAAAGATCAATCTGACACTGGTATGGTTGAGAACAGAAATGAGTCAAACAGTTAGGGCAGGCAGGGACAAGGTAAGACTGATAAATTAAACTGCATTTATTTCAATGCAAGGGGCCTAACAGGGAAGGCAGATGAACTCAGGGCATGGTTATGAACATGGGAATGGGATATCATCACACTTACAGTAACATGGCTCAAGGATGGGCAGGACTGGCAACTTAGTGTTCCAGTGTACAAATGCTACAAGAAGGATAGAAAGGAAGGCAAGAGAGGAAGGGGAGTGGTGTTTTTGATAAAGGATATCATTACAGTATGTGGATGGTCCAGCATCAATATTTACTATGGAAAAGGACATGGAAGATATAGAAAGTAGGGAAATAAATGGTGGCACATTGCAAAATGTCCATATTACAGAGGAGGAAGTGCTGGATGTCTTGAAACAGTTAAAGGTGGATAAATCCAAGGGTTTGGAGGGATATGGGCCGTGTGCTGGCAGGTGGGTCTAGATTGGGTTGGGATATCTGGTCGGTATGGACGGGTTGGACCTAAGGGTCTGTTTCCATGCTGTACATCTCGATGACTCTATGACTCTGTGACCTGATCAGGTGTACACTAAAACTCTTGGGAAGCTAGAGAAGTGATTGCTGGGCCTCTTGCTGAGATAGTTGTATCATCGATAGTCACAGGTGAGGTGCCGGAAGACTGGAGGCTGGCTAGTGTGGTACCACTGTTTAAGAAGGGTGGTAAGGACAAGTCAGGGAACTATAGACCGGTGAGCCTGACGTCGGTGGTGGGCAAGGTGTTGGAGGGAATCCTGAGGGACAGGATGTATATGTATTTGGAAAGGCAATGACTGATTAGGGATAGTCAACATGGCGTTGTGCATGGGAAATTATATCTCACAACTTGATTGAGTTCTTTGAAGAAGTAACAAAGAAGTTTGCTGAGGGCAGAGTAGTAGATGTGATCTATATGGACTTCAGTAAGGCGTTCGACAAGGTTCCCCATGGGAGACTGATTAGCAAGGTTAGATCTCATGGAATACAGGGAGAACTAGCTATTTGGATACAGAACTGGCTCAAAGGTAGAAGACAGAGGGTGGTGGTGGAGGGTTGTTTTTTAGACTGGAGGCCTATGACCAGTGGAGTGCTACAAGGATCGGTGCTGGGTCCTCTACTTTTTGTCATTCATATAAATGATTTGGATGTGAGCATAAGAGATACAGTTAGTAAGTTTACAAATGACTCCAAAATTAGAGGTGTAGTGGACGGCGAAGAAGGTTACCTCAGATTACAACAGGATCTTGACCAGATGGGCTAATGGACTGAGAAGTGGCAGATGGAGTTTAATTCAGATAAATGTGAAGGGCTGTATTTTGGGAAAACAAATCTTAGCAGGACTTATACACTTAATGGTAAGGTCCGAGAGAGTGTTGCTAAACAAAGAAACCATGGAGTGTAGGTTCATAGCTCCTTGAAAGTGGAGTCACAGGTACATATGATAGTGAAGAAGGCATTTGGTATGCTTTCTTTTATTGGTCAGAGTATTGAGTACAGGAGTTGGGAGGCCATGTTGGAGCTGTACAGGACATTGGTTAGGCCACTGTTGGAATATTGCATGCAATTCTGGTCTCCTTCCCATCAGAAGGTTGTTGTGAAACTTGAAAGGGTTCAGAAAAGATTTACAAGGATGATGCCAGTGTTGGAGGATTTGAGCTATGGAGAGAGGCTGAGCAGACTGGGGCTGTTTTCTCTGGACCGTCAGAGTCTGAGGGGTGATCTTATAGAGGTTTACAAAATTATGACGAGTATGGATAGGGTAAATAGACAAAGTCTTTTCCCTGGTGTGGGGGAGTGCAGAACTAGAGGGCATAGGCTTAGGCTGAGAAAATAAAGATATAAAAGGGACCTAAGGGGCAACCTTTTCACACAGAGTGTGGTACGTGCATGGAATGAGTTGCCAGAGGAAGTGGTGAAGGCTAGTACAAATGCAACATTTGAAAGGCATTTGAATGGGTATATGAATAGGTAGGGTTTGGAGAGATTTGGGCTGGGTGCTGGCAGGTGGGACGAGATTGTGTTGGGATATCTGGTTGGCATGGATGGGTTGGACCGAAGGGTCTGTTTCCATGCTGTACATCTCTATGACTCTATGACTCAGTGGTCTTTTGTTTTTTTTATTGGGAGAGTGTACAAGAATAAACATTGTAGTGCATTATGTTTTCATATACAATATTCTGTAATTATTTTGAGGAACTTAAAAGAAACATCCGTAGATTGGAAGAAACCTTTTAGTTTCAGTCTAGGGACCTTTGCTGAGGTCTTAGTTGAAGGTGGATGTGTAAAACAGTTATTCCCTAGAATGGGAGTTGTTATGGGACTGTTATAAAATGGGTTACCACAGTGTAAGGGGGATACTTTAAAAGTTCAAGACCAGAAGTTTTGTTACAAACCTGAAGTGGTTTCTTGAAGCTGAGAAAATGCAAGCTGAAACAAACACAGAGAAAGCTGGAGACATTCAATAGGCCTGGCTGCATCTAGACAGAAAAACAAAGTTAAGTATTTGAGTCCAATGTGACTCTTTCTCAGAAAGTCTAAGGAAAGTTGTGTGAAAGGTTCAGGAAGAGGCTACCAGATTTTCACAAACAGAAATTGAAGTCACAGCCAGTTCAAACCCTATACCAGAGAGAGAAAGGAATTCTTTCTGCTGTTTGTGTATTGCAATGGGATGCTATTACTATTAATTGGATTGTATTTTCACTATGTGTTTTGAAATTTTTAAATTTATAAATGCATGTAATATTTTGGTTTATTCTCTTTCACCTTTATTTATTTTGTGTAATAAACCTTTGTTGCATTGTTGAATTCAAATCTGCATATTTATTTTTCAAACAAAGACCACTTTATTAAAATAAAGAAAGATCTATCAGGCCAGATTTCAGTCTGCAATCTGACTTGCCCAGTGTTACATCAGTGAAGATCATAATAATAGTATTCGCAAAGACTTCCAAAATTTCATTCTATTTAAACAATAAGATATTCATCCCTAACTTGACCATAAATAAACTCTAGGTTTGGTGTGGAATTGTTAAAATCTCTCAAATATTAAAATTCTCAGTGCTACTTAATCATGATTTTCGGTGGCTATCAAATTTTGCCTACCTCAATATTTCATCTGACAAGATAAATAGTTGTAAAAATTATTTTGAGATTTTAGAGTGGCCTACTTTTGTCATATGTCAATGATAGGTGCTAATTCCTACAGAGAACACAGTTTGAACTATTTAGTCTCCACAAGATTTAAAAATGGACGTTTACATATGTAAAATATGAAAAATTCCTTAAATGTAATGGGGCTGTTTCTTACCTCTTTATTTTTATCTCTAACTCATCCAGATCAATTTCACTGCCACAACCTGCTTCTACAGCACAGCCACGTTCCCCCTTTCCCAAGTCAATCAACCAATCATTATATATGTTGAGGTTACATAAAGAAGGATTCTTGTGATGTCCCTGCTTTTGAACCAAAAAACCTGAGTTCAAGTCCCACCTGATCAAGAGGTGTGTTATAACACAGCCGAATCGTTGATTGAAGAATGTATATATGTAGAGGTCATTGATTGCATGTTATTTGAGGAAATATAAAGAGGCTTCCAGCCAGAGGATACTGTGGAGTGTGGGGAACAATATTTTGCTCCAAATTTTTAATTTTCATTTATAATCATACTTTGATAAAGTATAACATTAAGGAACTGTAAATTAGTTAATTCGCTTATTAATTTCTCAAATGAGGATAAAGAGACATTTAATGTCTCAGGGTTCGGTGTTGTGAGGAGTTACATATACGTCACGTCTCACACTATTCCGAGTTCTGGTTTCTTCACTTACCAACAGCCAATCAGATGTTCAACATCAAACCGTGTCCTTGTGATGCAAGAATACTGAATGAGCTGGAACTATTATTACCATTCCTCTCATCTGAGTTTCCTCACTCAAAATCAAAATGTTTTTGAATTGAGGGGTGCTGAAAGGAACAGTCTTCTAGGTCACACCATCATTTTATATTCAGACAGTAATAGAGGGGCAACCAATGGGTGGCATGCTGACTCAGTGGTTAGCACTGTTGCCTCACAGCGCCAGGGACGCAGCTTCAATTCCAGACATGGAGTTTACACATTCTCCCTGTGCCTGTGTGGATATCCTCTGAGTGCGCTGGTTTCTTCCCACAGTCCAAAGATGTGCAAGTTAGGTGGATTGGCCATGCTAAATTGCTCATAGTGTCCAGGGGTGTGTAGGAAAATGCAGGATTAAAGGGATAGGGTAGGGGCGTGGGTCTGGGTGGGATGCTTTCGGAGGGTCTGTGTGGACTTGCTGGGCCAAATGACGTGTTGCCACACTGTAGGGATTCTATGGAGGACCAACTTGTCAGAGGAAGAGGAATGTAAGAGGCAACCAAAATTGTAAGGGAGATTAGAAGACAGGAAAAACCAAACCGAGCATTGAGGATACCTCCAATGCAGACTGTTATCAAATAGCAAAAAAAGGCTCTCTATTTGAATACACCCAGCACTAACAACAAAATCAATGATATTAAGGCACAAATAGAGCTAAATGATCGTGATATAATTGCCATTACAGAAACATGGCTGCATAGCCACCAGGACTGAAAACTGAATATTCAAGGTTATTTTAATGTACAGAAGGACAGAGAAGAAAGAAAACGAGGTGGAGATGTGCTGATAGTATGAGATGGGATAAATCTATCAGTGAAGGAAGATCTTAGATGGGAAGAGCAACAATAAGGAAAATGCCAGAATATATCATAAATGACCTGATAGATGGACATTGGACAGGACTGTCCAATGAAGAGAGAATGGGTAACCTCTCCCTTCTTTGCTGACACAATACCCTGCAAAGCACAGACTTGCACTGTTTGACTACCTGAATATCGTGAATCACTTGAGTCCTGCAATATATGGCAATTCTGGTCACTGCTGGTACACCACTGTTTGCAAGTTTTCCACTTGCCTGTACCCAGGTTTGACAGAGGATAAGGTGGGATAAAAAGCACTATTGTATTCAAATCTGAGGGAAAATGATTTAAACTTCAAGTCATCATTTATTGCTCTAAAAATCTAAAAAGTTACTGTTGCTTCATTGATTAATAAATAAGCATAAAATAATTAATTCTTGCTGTGTATATTCCATATATTCACTTCTCAATGGAAAAATAATTCTAATTTTTAGTTTGAACTTTGTTAGCCAAATTAAACTTGTTAATAAATGGCTTACTGAATTTCAATTGTCATGTCATTAAATGCCACGTTACTGTAATATAAATCATTACTTGTTTTCAAATTAAATCGATTAACACATTTGTGATGAATCTTAAAGTAGCAAAAATGCTATTTAGTTTTATATTCATGGTGTACCTCTAACAGATTTCCTACAAATGTGGTAACATTAATTCTAAATAAATGAAAAAAGTACCATTAGGCTTTTTCTAATAACTAACCCAAGCGTGAAATCAAATATATACTGCTTCAGAAAGATGTTAAGTCATAGGTGACTTTGCAAACTCATCAATTGCTTTGTGAATTAATACAAATTTTTCAGCATGAATTCAATTCTGGACAAGGAGATCAGACATACTGCTGTCTGATGAATTTTTTTTCTTGAATAAACAAAAAAATGTTTAACTGAATTTTCTCACTTAAATTCACAAGGCCCTTCAAGTGTCCACACAAATGTATTCAGAAGTCTTCAATAGCAAGGGAAGTGTAGGAGAAAACCTTGTGCAAATCTCCATTTTTTTCTCTTTTACAAAAATAAAGGTCCAGATTTTGCAGTCGTCATGACAGCAAAACGACTAGGATTCCCCATTAAACCTCCACAGATACTGACAGCAACCTGAGGAGTTCAGACAGAATGCAGATGTGCAAAGTAGCATGGAAAACAAGAAGTTGCTGGAAGTGAGTCCATGCTCCTGTATAGTAGCAGCTGTACAGCTGCATCTCCCTTGCAATCATGAATTATTAACATCCACTTTAAAGCTGTTAGTCTTGTCGTAAAAACCATGAACTAAGTTACACTTGGTGAACGGGGGTGTAACAGTGCTTCCAATAGTGTACTGACATCATAATTACTGTAAAGACTGTCACTGGGCCTGAAATGTTATCATTGTGATTCTTTTACAACAATGTTTTTTTAACTTTTTCCACAGAGTGGAAGGGGAGGAGGAGGGGCGCTTCTCAATTTTCATTCGGGTGAGCACGGATGAGCAAATTTCAGAGAGATAAAATTTGGCACAACAGTAAATGTGAATTTCAGAAAAACACAAATAATTCCAAAGCAATAATAAATCAGTTAAATGAGTAAATAATATATCAAAACGGCCATTAAAAGTGCCAACCCACAGAGGTGATAAATGAAATCATTTCTCATCTTTTCACTGAAGCAGAGTGAGGGGAAGGCACACTAGATCCCAAGCATTCGTTATCAGGGAAACCAATGTGGTCGAGTAAAGGTATTGGGTTTAATTAGCATTGACTGGCCTGCCTCTCACACCTTGTCCCTTCTTCCTTCCCACATACATGATTATTCTCCGTTGCTCCCTCATGTATGCTCGCTCCCTGTCCCTTCCTCCTATTCGCACCCGCTAACTCCTCATCCTCTCCATGCACTGACCCTCACAGTTCCTCTAACCAACACTCACAGTACCTTCCAACCACACACTCTCTTTCTCTCTCCTTCATGCCCTCTCTCCCTCTCACATGAACATGATCTTTCTTTTGTACATATTCATCCTCTCCTTTCCTCCCACCCTCACACAGTCCTTTGTCTCCCTCTGACACTTTCTCTATCTTTTCCTCCTTCCCTCATGCACTTTTTCATCCCTCTTACATTCTTTCTTCCTCATTCGTGCATATACTCTCTCCCTCTTTCCCTCACACACTCTTTCCCATGCACTCTCATTCTCTCTCTCTCCATCTCTCCTCCTGCTTAGGCATTCTCTCTCCCTTTGTCTCTCTCATTCACAGACTCATTCCTTCACTCAGCACTTTCCCCTTGAACCATGGTAAATATGCAGTGGATTGAGGGATGAGGTTCCATGCTGCCCTAGCTCACATGCCTTATGGCCTGATCTGGTTTGACCAAGCAGATGGATGAGCAGGCATGCTCACTCATGCTGCATATGCTGTTCATGGCCTCCTTGGCGTGAGTCACCATCTTGTACAACATCAGCAGCCAGGCAGTTATGAGGACTCATGGAAACTAACAAGACATCAGTCACATTCTTACGGTTACTGACATGCAGACCGCAGGAAGAACATAGCAAGCCAGGCACCATTAGGAGATGGGAAAGTGAGGTCTGCAGATGCTGGAGATCAGAGCTGAAAATGTGTTGCTGGAAAAGCGCAGCAGGTCAGGCAGCATCCAAGGAACAGGAGATTCGACATTTCGGGCATAAGCCCTTCTTCAGGAATGGGAGATGGTGAAGTCGACGTTTCAGGTGTAACCTTTCTTCAGGACTCATCCAATCACAGGATATTTTTCTCCTGTATTGGCTGCTGACTATCTCACTGCTCAGTTAACAGAGTAAATATGGAGGTAAAACAACTTATGATTGAACACACAGCTCTACAGCAACTTTCCAAACTGCTTCATCTATTGTTCTATGTGTGACAGAAAGGGCCCAACAGTCTGGATGGACACATTATATTCTATTAGAAAAGGCATCTCTACGTCAATGAACAATTCCATGAAATTTTTAAAAACAGAATTTTGTTTTCTTTTCTTAACAGACTGGTTATATGTATATGCCAACTTTTATCATTTTATATCCATACGTTCATGTTCCTCCCTGAAAATGCAAATTACAAATGAATAATTTTACATATTTTTAATTACCACGGACATTTTCAACTTGCAAATCCGAATTGCCTTTCTTAAAGGAAGGCTGACACATCCAAAAATGGCAATAGATGCAAATTAAATGGCTGTCCAGAGGACAAGACCATGGAATGTCACATGTAAGGGTGTAAAGGGAACTTCAAACAACAACTTTACATGGGCAAAAAGGTGGGGGAAAGAGGCAAGTTAAAACAGATTAGTGTTTGACCCCTGTCAATACAAAGGTAAGAAGCATCTTACTGCATGCTCAACAGCAAGGGATGACCTGCAGATTATATCTCAAACTTCAGGCAGATTTTGTATTTGCTCCTTTGAAGAATACACAGAGGCAGGAGCTAGAAAAGCATTTTCCAATTTGCTGACATGTGTGAGTGGAAATGAGCCTTCTTGTGTATTCCAACATTAATTCAAGGGTTAACATGCTGTGAAGGTCACTGTTAAAGATTGAGAAGTTAGCCAGCTAGCAGTTAGACAAAGGATAATGGCAACAAAGTGATTCTCTCTCACTCTGAATGGTAGAATTTTATCCCTGGCAAAAGAAACCAGAATTACAGAATCTCAAGCATCCTACAAAATTAAGGATCATGAAATTGACTGTTCGACTATCAACATTGACTAGCGGCAACCTTCAATGCAGCAGCTGCCACATTCATATGACTCCTCTTCATAAACAATACAAAGATATTAAATTTGCTTTTATTTAATGTCTGCTTGTTGTCAGGTGACCCAGGACCTCCAGGATTGTAATAGAAATATTGGGAGTTACTTTCATAAGTATGGATGATAAGAGGAATTATGGAAACCAAGTTTAGACCCTTCAATTGCATCCTGCAGAGCTGCAACAGACATTATTCGTGCAGCCAGGTCTGAGACAATCAAATCTCCTTTGATACCACGCAGATGTCAACTTCCCTGGCCAGGGGCTAACGGCCATATTGTTGCAGAATTGTTCATACCTCCAGCGGGCCTGCTCTGTTAGAAGAATGCTATACAGATTTAGTGGTAGCCAGCTCAGTAGGAGGCCAGAGGCATAGCATGACAAGGATAGCAATTGACATTTGAAGGTTCAAAACCATAGTCAATAAGTATGGTGCTGGAAAAGCACAGACGGTCAGGCAGCATCTGAGGAGCAGGAGAACTGCCGTTTTGAGCAAAAGCTCTTCATCAGGAACGTTCCTGATGAAGAGTTTATGCTCGAAACGGCAGTTCTCCTGCTCCTCAGATGCTGCCTGACCGTCTGTGCTTTTCCAGCACCATACTTATTGACACTGATCTCGAGCGTCTGCAGTCCTCACTTTCTCCAAGTACAAAACCATGTTCTATAAATTCCGATCACAAAAAGTCATCACCTCTTTGGATTTTCCTGGCCCTGACAATACTATTATTAGATACAGGCCTCAGAATCTTTGAAAAGTGCACCAAGAGGAGGATAAAAGGTGCAATCTGGAGCTCAAGCTTGCTCTACTTTTTACACCTTCTTCAATACCATCGCCAGAGAGCCCACCTCCGTCAGATGATCAAAGACCAGAAGCAGCACTAGACAAAAGGGGAAGCATAAATCAGTCACTGCAGATCTTGAAACATCAGACAACCTTCAAAGACTGAGGTGCAGTCTGTCCCAGCTCTATTGTATCAATTTGACCAGACCTTTCAGACAAACAGTTCAAATACGGCAGTAGGGATTTGTGCATATGTTACTTGTAGCCCAAGAAGGTCACTTGAGGTGCCTGGAACATACATTTTTCCCTTCTAAGTTATGTGCCTGCCTGGGAGAAATATCTAAGGACCACGTCCAAATTTTCTCAGTGTTCCTTATTGGTCTTCCCTGTTTTTAGCACATCATCTAGATAGATGGCAACCTGGGGTACTGAAAAATTGCACAAGCTGATGATATCGCAAATAGCAGTCTTGCACATTTGTACAAACCCTTATGGGTATTAATTGCAGCATACTTCTGGGAATCCTCATTTAATCGTATTTGCAAGTATATGAGCCTCACTTCAGCTTCATGAAAGATAGCCACCCCCCCCACCCCCCACCCCCCGCCACTACCACCGCCACCACCACCACCACCTCCCTCCTCCGGCCAGTTTGTGCATAAATCCACTAGATGAGGAGTTGAATATTTATCCATCTGCAAAAAATGGTCTATTGTTTGTTTAAAATCTCCGCAAAGGTGAAGCGACTTGTCAGGCTTCACAATCCATATGGCTGGTACTGCCCATTGCACAAACTGCACTTTGCTTGCCAGTGTTCTGATTTCTGCCTCTATGCTTGTCCATGATGCCAATGCACTGGTTGGACCTTGCAGAATCATGGAATTGCTTCCTGGTCAACATGCCTTGGCTCCTTTGTTAG
Source organism: Hemiscyllium ocellatum (assembly GCF_020745735.1). Classification (NCBI taxonomy): domain Eukaryota; kingdom Metazoa; phylum Chordata; class Chondrichthyes; order Orectolobiformes; family Hemiscylliidae; genus Hemiscyllium; species Hemiscyllium ocellatum. The sequence goes on from NC_083403.1 coordinate 65,766,224, forward strand.
TCCCTAGACCTTTCTGAAAGACTTCTGGGTAGTTAATTAGGACTTCACTCATCTTACCATTTTCTAATCAAAAAATGTTGAGCCAATCTAGTGAATCCTTCTCAACCAATTTCACCCCATCAAGCCTGGGCCTGAACCTTTTACTACATCAGTGGTAACTGAACCAACAGCATCATGTAAGAGACCAGAACTGACTTTACCCTTAACCTGTAAAAGCTCCCCCAGTATGGGTTTTCAGTTCAGCCGCAGTCTTGCACTAACTTCAGGGCTGGATTTTAGAGCAAATTTTGTTTCAAACCGGTTTGGCATTTACTGAAACAGCTGCATCAGTATCAACCTCCATGAGAACTTGTTGACCATTTAACCAAATGTTTATTTTGATTGGTCTGATTTCAATGTTGGAAAGCAATTTAACTATTCCAAACCAGATGTAGGTGGACTTTCCAGAGTGTGCAGTCTCCTGGATACTGGCCTATGAGTTCTCTTACTCCATTTAGGTCCAGCAGGACTTCTTTGATATCTTGAGTCCACGTATCGGCAGTAACTACAATGGCCCGGATCCTGAAGAAAATTTTAACCATTTGACCAAGGCTTGGCTTTGTTTTGGGGTTTTGCTTTGTGGGCTGACTAAACGTCCCTCTGTTCAAGATATATCTTGCATGAGGCTGTGCAATAGCCTTTATTCAAGTGGTGTTCCTCAAGCTCAGTCAGACAGGCAAGGGTGTCCACTTGCATGGAATACCCTGCAAGTCATGTGCTCTACTGGCTGTATTTTCTGATGATAAAGCCAGTTGTACGGCCTGTTTGAAATCCAGTTGAGCTTCACATACCAAATGATCTCTCAGCAACTCACCATTTCTCATCCAGTCATTTTAACCTAAACAAAAATCTTGATACAAAATCCTCTTGGTTTTTGAATTAGAGTAAAACTGATAGCATCTCAGAATTAGAGAAGGCTTGGGGTCATTATATACCTTAAGTAAATCCATCAGCCTTTGAAAGGTTTTTATATCTGGAGACTCAGGAAAAAATAGGCTCCTAATAGTCGAAAAAGCAGCAGGTCGAGATACAATCAGGGGAATTACCTGTTGATTTTCATCTGTCCCAAAGTCATTTGCCTGGACAAAGTAATGCATTTTTTCCACATACTGGGCCCAGTCTACTTTGGCAGGATTGAACAAGTCAAGCTTGCCAAATAACACCATGATGCCAGAAATGCTTACCCTAGCTCAAAGGTGACTGCTGTGAGTGTGCCTTTCTGTCATTGTCACTAAAATAACTCCACAGAGACCAGTACCCCATCACCAAGTAACCCTTTATTTATACATGGAGTGTTCTTGACACTGGTCCAGCTCCCTCAGAGCCAGCTCTCAGAGTGAACAGAATGTCTGACACTCCTGTTTATGTCTGTCAGCCAAGACTCCCTGCTTGGGCCAGCTTAACAGCCTCAATCAGGGAACTCATATTCACTGCACCTACATAAATAGATTGCACTTGAGAAATAAATATTTGTTAGAAATAGTTTGTGACCATTCGCTTATACATGACATAAGACTTCAATGCATTCATAACATTGTCCTGAATCATTGTGCTGGCATAATCTAAACTGTATATTCTGGTTGTTGCTTCTCAAAGTATCTGTTGTATTTATATAGGTTGTGTCCTTGATGAGACAATAAAGAAGGATTTGAAATTAATGTCCCCTGGAGATGTCTTAGATAAATCCAGGAACTTGGTAAGCAACAATGATTTACACACTGACTGCCAGTGATAGTCATTTACAAGGATCCTCAGCCACAACCTCCTCCACCAGGTTTTGTGCTTCCACCCAGCAGCCAGGTAGTCTGACGAGCTGTCTTATGGCCAAGATTTGGGAAGGAATTGTTGAAATCAGTTTCTGCTTTGCTGGATTCTTTAGTTGCCACCATTTCTGATCAAACCTTTCCACTCCCTCTGTAAATTGAGCTTCAAACAGATTGGAAGGTGTCCTCTGTTTGACTATTGACAAAACTTGAAATGCAAGAGCTGTATGAGAATGCTTTCTACGGTATGATACATTGCAAAAAGCATTAAAACTTTTATAATGAATTAATCACTTTTATTTTTGACTAAGTCTGAGGTGTCAAAGAGTGTGGTCCCTGAAAAGCACAGCCAGTTATGCAGCATCCAAGGAGCAGGAGAGTTGACGTTTCACACACAGACTCCTGATCAGGAATGAGGGGTTGGCCCAAGGGAGCTGAGAAATAGATAGGACATGGGTGGGATTGGGGGGAAGGTAGCTGGGAATGCAATAGGTAGATGATGGTCAGGGTGAAAGTGATAGGTCGGAGAGGAGGGTGGGGAGGATAGGTGGGAAGGAAGATGGCCAGGTGGGACAGGTCAAGAGGGTGGTGCTGATTTGGAAGGTTAGATCTGGGGTAAGGTGGAGGGAGGGGCAATGAGGAAACTGGTGCAATCCACATGGATCCCATGTAATTAGAGGATCCAAATGCAAAAGATGAGACATTCTTCCTCCAGGCGTTAGGTAGCTATAGTTTGACAGTAGAGGAGACCCAGGACTTGCGTATCCTTGGCAGAGTGGGAGGGGGATTTGAAGTGTTCGGCCATATAATGGTGAGGTTGTTTAGCGCCAGCGATGTTCTCTGAAACATTCTGCAAGTTGGTGTCCTGTCTCCCCACATCAAGAGCAATGGACACAGTAGATGACGTGTGTGGAGTACAGAGTGGACCTAACAAGGGAGTCGCAAAAGGTCTGTCCGGAACATAGATATGGGTGAGGAGGGAAATATGTCCCTGGTGGTGGGGTCTGTCTATAGGTGGTGGGAATGACTGACTATGATGCAATGTATCCAGAAGTCAGTGGGGTGGAAGGTGAGGAAGGGGGGAGTCTGTCCTTGTTGTGACTGGAGGGGGTGGGGTTCAAGGGTGGAGGTGTTGGAAGTGGAGGTGATGCGCTGGAGGGCATCATAATCGCGTGGAAGGGGAAATTGCGGTCTTTGAAGAAGGAGGCATTTTGGGATGTTCAATGGTGGAATTAATCCTCCTGGGAGCAGATGAGGCAAAGGCGGAGGAATTGGGAATAAGGGATAGTGTTTTTACAGGAGGCAGGGTGGGAGGAGGAGTAGGCTAGGTAGATGTGGGAGTCAGTAGGTTTGTAATAGATGTCCGTGTTGAGTTGGTTGCTGGAAATGGAGATGAGAATGGTCCAGGAAGAGGAGGGAAGTGTCTTAAATGGTCCAAATGAACTTCAGGTTGGGGTGGATGGTGTTAATGAAGTTGATGGATTGTTCACCATCCTCTTGGGAATATGTGGCAGAACCGATATAATCATGATGTAGCTGAGAAACAGGTGGAGAATGGTGCCAGTGTAGCTGTGGAAGATGGACTGTTTCACATACCCACCAAAGAGGCAGGCATAGCTGGGGCCTATCCAGATGCCCATGGCTACCTCTTTGGTCTGGAGGAAATGGGAGCATTTGAAGGAAATATTGTTGAGGATCTGATTCAGCCAATCGGATGAGTGTGTCAATGGAAGGGTACTGGTTGGGCGGGAGAGGAGAAAATGGAGTACCGGTTGGGTCGATTTGAGGTGTGTTGAAATTTTTTAGACGACTTTTCCCCACGAGGTCTAATGAGATTTTTAATTGTATTTTACTCAAACCCACCTAGCTACCACTCTCCTGTGGAATTCCTCACATTTGATTCTAGCCCCATTGTTCCTGGAATAACTTAGCACTGTTGGCATATCCCAAAATTACCCAGCATCTGTGGTGTTGGCACTATCTTGAAAAGGCAGTTGTGCACCCAGACAAACACTGTCAGTTTGGAACTGTCCTGCACAGTTCCTGGTATTTGCTGGGGACATGGCAGGCAATAAACATCTGTCACCCTGCTTTTTAGGCAGATAATTCCTCTTATCCAAGGGCCAGCAGGGTAGCCCATGAGGCCATGTCAGACTGGTCCATGACTGCTTCCCATTTCAGTACAGTCTCAGCCATCTCAAACAATGCACAACAACATAGGAAGACATGTCAATTACCTTCTCCACTTCACCAGGGCACATGCCAATAACTTCTCTCTGATACCATACACTCAGTCTACCACTGCTGCTGTACCCACCACCCATCAAGGCTTCATTGTCAGCTACCAATGAATGTAAATGCGGGTTGACTATCACTTGTGCTAATGGAACATATGCTGAGATGTTGACACTTGGTATCTAACCTGGAGGTCCTTTGAAGCTGCATCAAACTGAAATCCCCAGGTACCTGCTCTGACTTCCATGTTGAGAATTCTCAATGACTGACTCATTGGGAGAATTAGATATGATAGGAATCTGAATATTAATGAGGCAGGTTGTAACATTATTAAAGCGTTTAGCAAGTTATAAATCATAAGGTTTCATCATTAAAGAAAATAAGTAATAATTATAACACCCTTAACTTTAACAAGATCAGAAAAAAGAATTTCTAAATGACTGCTATACAAATTGAACCAAACCCCTTCAAAACTCCCAAATGCCCACATACACAACCAAGTTAAGACAGACAAAAGACAAATCGTATAACCCATTTGCTGTAAGAAAATAACATGGACAGGGAAATCCAAATTCTGAAGATCAAAAGTCCAGACCACAATGTGTAAAGGTATTTTCACACTGTCATTTTGATTTTAGCAATGATGAAATGCCATCATTTGTATATTGATGATTGTTCATTATTTGGTCATTGATCGAGTGGACTTATATTTTTTTTCATTTAACGTTTTGGATTTTCTGTCATATCAAGAGAGAGAAGGAAAAGAGAGAGAGAGAGATTTCTGCAAGCTCTCAATGTTTCTATTCCTTGTTATTGGCACTTAATGTTTTTACGCATTCTGAAGATAAATCAGATGGCTGTTTTAGGCAGAATTTTCTTATCTTGAAGTATTCTCGGTGCCTTCAGTCTTGATTTTTTTTGTCCTACTGATTCAAAAACCAACTTTGTATCGTACAGCTCAACAGTATGAGGAACATTTGGTTATAGCAATCCAATTTCTATTTTAGTTTGTAGTTCTGAATGATTAAAAATATACAGATCTTCCAGACTCCCATCTTTAATGAAAATTAAATGCCATTTTAAAATACATTTCATTGTCAGATCAACACAACACCTACACAACACAAAAAAACTCACAGTTTCAATCTTCAGATAGCATGTAAACATTTCATTCTCATTTACTTCCCATTTTCTTAAACTATTTTACACAGGCACATTCTTGCTAATGTGTCTGTTATTACAATACCTCTTCCAACAATGTGAACAATTTTTACATTGAATGGTTAAATCAATAAGCACTTTTGGAACAATCATGCATTTCAAGTCTTTAATTTCACTACAAAAGCTAATGGATTATGGTCAGTCATGTTTCTTTGCAACCATAATTAACATTGACTTCAAAATATTGAATATCCAACAATAATCCCAAAATCATCTTTTCCACTGGAGAGCACTATTTTTTGTGATATTGGTTTAACTTCATTGTAAAGAACCGACTGGTGTCTATATTCATGATTCATCATCCTCCAATAATGTTACACCTATCCTAAAATCATTAACCTTAATTACCATCTTATCAGGTTTTGTAAGATCAGGAACAACAAATTAATATTTCCTTCAGCTTCCCTAAGGCTTCTTGGCATTCTTCTGATCATATCACCTTTGTCTGTTCCTTGTTGCTAGTCTGTTAAAGGTACAACTATTGTATTGATGTTAGGCATGACTTTCTAATATAATTCACATAGTCCAAACATCTCACAATTTCTTGACCAGGATTAGAAATGGAGAATTTGACCAGGGCCTTCACTTTTGCTGCTCCCGACAATATTGCATCTTGCTCTATGATATGTCCTTGGTGAGTTTGTACTTGGTAAAATTTGTTAGTAAGCCAGTTAACTGTAGTTGATTCAACACATCATGTATTTGCTTTGCATGTTCTTTCTTCAAGTTGTTGTATATTTTAACTTTGTTGAAATCTGCTGCACAGTTAGGCACTTTAGCAATAACTTGATTCAGAAGTCTTTAGAATTTTATAATTTACTTGGGGCACTTTTAAACCCAAGTCACAATTTGTAACCCATTTGGTATAACAAAGGCCGATGCCGGTACTTACCAGTGGTCCTTAAAAAAATTCTTAGAAATAAATTAAGAACTATGAGGACTATCATTGCAATTATTTTAAAAAGGGACTTGGAATTAATCTATTTTCATTGCTGCGTTTATTTTTCTGTAATCTGGGAAGAATCGAGCTGACCCAGCTTGTTTAGAAACAAACATCATAGCGATCTTCACTTGATCTCCATTGTGGCATCCTTACAAACTCTTACAAACTTACAATTTAATTTCAGTGACCATTCTACACATGTGAGGCTAGAGTCTATGTAAGCATTTCTATTATTGAAATGGACAGAGCTGTCAGGAGAACTCTCCTTATGGGATTCTGTTGCCAGGTGTAACACCCATGTACCTGCCTGGTGAAGATGACCTAACGTAGCACAGACCAAAAATCAGACACAGATGTTCTTGGCCAGCGTGACTCAATATCGTGCATTAAAGTTAATTTATGAACCATGACAACAGACAGATGTATGAATTCTCATTTAGTTTTTTTAAAATTCAGTATTTATGAACATAGTGCATGTGATATAGCACCTCTTCATTGTGAAAGGAAACCTAGAGTTGAAGAAGATAGCTTTACTTTGAAGTTTGGTTCAAATATTAAAATTTTTTTCAATTTATTATATTGAGACTATGCATGGTTACGGTTTTGTGCAGACACATATTTGATTGTCAAGTTACCCTCTTGTTAAGGGAAGCATTGATCTCATGAAAGGAAGCCATCTCTAACTTTTAGGTGAAATTCAGAAACTTTAGGATAGACTGAAGTTCCCAATGATACACAATTACAACATAAGATCAAGCAAAATAAAAACACAAAAGATGATGAAGGAAATTTGAAAGTTAAAATGTTTCAATTCATTGTGTGATTGTTTTATTTCTCTTTTGTGAAGTAAACTTAATCTGGTGCAATATATAACTTGCCATTTCTTTGTAACGTCAAAGCTTCATGTGCTCATCAGTGAGAACGATGTTTAATGTATCAGACAGTACCAAAGGGCGGATGTTGTATACACAAGCATGTAAAAGGGAAATAGATCTTGACTGTCACGGTTCACTCTCACAGCTCCAATTTCTCATACATTATTCCTTTTTAATATTGTTAGGAGCCAATAATTCTTGAGGGAGAAGTGACAGAAATCGTTGATCCAGAAAGTGATGTGACAAACATGCAATGCACAATACCGAAGCAACTCAAGCCTGTAATTAATTTCTATCTTTAAATACCCATCAATAACAATTTGTTGGATGTATGTGACATGTTGACACTTCTGACGCAAGGTGTAGTGTTTGTAGTTTGTTTTTGAAGCTATAGAGTAATTCATTTTCAATCAAAGTTTCACATTATTTCAGAACAGTAAAGGGAGGTGCAATGTTCCTGATACATTGTCTTTTTCATTAAATTTAAAAATAAAATTTTAACTGGTTTTCTTCCAAATTAATCTCTTTTTTCTCTATTGTGTATTTAATAAGCTTTCTTTAAGTTTTGAATTTTTATTTAATCCCTGTATTCAAACTATGGAATATCCATGGAACCTGTATTTCCGTTTAATAAATTCTTCCATTAGCATAACTTCACTAAACTCTCTTTTCTTGTCCCTCTAAGCTGCAAATATTTCATCCCTCATGTACTTTCAACTCCTGACAATATCACTGTTCTGTAATAAAGATTTGTGACAAAATGTCTTCAATCTTCATCCAGTTCTCAACCTATTGCATTTCTTCCACAATATTCCTTTTCCCTTACACTGCTGAATATTAAAAGCAAAACCTGCTTGCATTTAATTGCTAATTGCTATTTCACTACTTATTTAATCTTGCTTCCAATGCCGTTCACCACGATAGTATTCCAATTCAGCCTTAGGATTTTTCAATTTGAAAAAAGTTGAACGAATATCAAAACATTTTTGAGAAACTACAAATCGTTATTAGATGCTATGTGACATGTGCACTGCAATAATAACCTATCTGTAGCCTACTGAATAAGTTTCTCTGCAATTACTCATATTTCATTTTAGATTCTGTTTTCCACTTCAGGTTAGCAAGTGGTTTCTACCTCTTGTATGCACTTAATTTGACTGCACATCTTCATTCCTATTTCCTAAAATGTGAAAATTTCAATGCGATTGTTGTACGTAAGCTTAGCTGCACAAACTCACAGATGTGTGTTTAAGGGCCAAATCAGAAAAGTAATAAATTTGTAAATCATAGGCTCATAGATAACTTAGTGCACATGGAGGTAATTTCCATATATTTACCATTACCAGTGTTTGCTTCACCCTGGTGATACCCATTCCCATTTTCCGGTATTTGCTTCAGAGCCTTTAATATTGTTCTTTGCTTTGAATATTAATCCAACTTCTCTTAAACATCTTGACTGAATTAATTCCAATAGTCTATTTATTCTATATTTGAATAACACTTTGATTGAAAATTTCCTCTCTGTGCTGTTACTATTTGTTCGACATTTATATCCCCTTCACTGATGAGCAGAGGTAATCTTTCACTTTGTAGATTCTCAAGCCTTTAAATAAATTTGAATATTTTATTCAATGACACTTCATCTTTTCTGTTTCAATAAATTCAGTTCTGATTTTTCCATTTCTTTCATCCTTTATCATCCTGGTCAACCTACATTACGCACCTTCATTGACACTATCATCTTTTCTAAATTGAGGGACCGAAAAATTACAAAGCTTTATGTTTACTAGTGTTGTGGATGTAGTTTTCATGCCACCTTTATAAAAGTCACCTTCACTTTATCACTTCAGTGAGTATTTTATTTTCGAGTATGTACTTCCATTATTTGTGTTCTTGTCAAAGTGCCATTTCATTTAATTGAACCATGTTTGCCTATATCTGCACAATACCCCAACCAATCAGTCTCCCGTTATGGTTCTTACAGTTTGCTGCATCATATTTTATTTTCAAATCATGCACAGGACACAAAATTTCTCCAGGGTACATCAGAAAGGTCCATTCTATCAATCTGCGAAAGGTTAATTTACTCTGATGTGCAGTTTTCTACTCGATAGACAGCCCTGTTTCAGTTGGCATCTCTTTACCTTCATAGACCTTAATCGTAAACGGGTTCCTTATGTGACACTTTGTCACATGTCTTTTGAAAGCTGAGAACACAGAAAGAGGTCATTCGTCTCACTACAATTATCCTAGCTTTTTGAAAGGATTATCTGACTAGTCTCACTCCTCTGCCCCATAATGTAGCATTTCTTTCCGTTTTGAGTTCTTGTCCAGTTTCTTTAATAAAGTTGGCACTGAATCGACTTCCACCACTCACTTATGAAAATTTCACCTTAGAATTCTGACATCAATGTCCCTGATTAGGTCATACCTTTCAAAGTCAATATTAATTTTATTCATTCGAATTGTCTCTTAACAGATTTCCTGCAGTCTGTGTAAATCTAATGTTTTGAATAGAGGTATGACATCTGTGAGGATGAAATCTTCCCTCCAGCCCCACCACCATCCCCATTTATCTCACCACCCCCTCGTCTCACAGCCTCATTCCTGATGAAGAGCTTTTGCCCGAAACATTGATTCTCCTGCTCCTCAGATGCTGCCTAACCTGCTGTGTTTTTCCAGCACCACACTCTCGACTCTTTTCTGAGAAATGACTACAAAGCCAGCATTGACAAATGCTCCCCATGAAACGGCAGTGACACAGAGAATTGCTGGCTAACTGTGTTGTTCCATTCTCACAAGCACTTAACTGCTTTGCCACCATATAATACCAAGCAGAGGCAGCCATACTCCTGCATTTTTACATGACCAACCAGCCCCTTGACTGAAACTGCATTCCTTTGTGTCTGATAATTGCTCACTATTAATTTTAAAGTTATGAAACATTTGATAATTACTATTTGTTAATGATAATTATATCTATTGCTTCACAATATCTCTTTCATTCTCTGTTGTAGATGTAAAGTTAAAATAGTGGTTAAGTAGCTCTTACTTTCTTGAATTCACTGTTGTCAATTTGTCAATCTTAGTTCACCAATGGCATCATCTTTTCTTCAGGTTTTTGATGTGCGTCAAAAAAAATGTTGCCACCTTTTATACTAACTGTCATTATTACTCATAATCTCTGTTAAATTAATACTATTCTTTCTGCTGGACTCAAGGGTTGGGATCTGTTTCAATTCTCCAAGTGTGTGGTGAGAGTAACTGGAGAGCAACCCTCCAGCTCAGGTTTATCCAGCTGCACAAAATATCAGTCAATTCCTTCACGCCTTATTCAATAATACCACTCTGGTTTGTTTATTTTTTATTTTCAATATGCACTCCTGACTTTATGAATCTGAAGCCTGGACCCCGATATATACTAACTGAATGCAATCATTAATTGACTACATTGCTATTTGCTTTGCATCCATTATATGATTTTCCTGTGCCAACAAATTATCCACCACATGATCCTGAGCTGCTTTTCTCTGCAAAAGCATCTTTCCTTCAAAAAAAATTGGAAGCAATTCTTTTATTGCTGAATCACTTATCTCTTCCTCAATTTCTCGTTGTTCCCCAATGTTAACTTCTCCCCATATCTTTATTTCAATGTAATATGAAAAAGGAATAAATTTATTTCTTTAATTAGCTATCTACAGCTAGTAAATAAAGCAATATTTATTTTCTGGGAACCAATCAATAAACATGAATGTTTCTGCACAAAAGGTGTTTTCAAACCTTTGCAATGGAAATGTCCAACCACCACCCCACCCTCCTTCTCATTCTCCAAATCCTCCTTGTTTTAATATCATTACCTTTGATTCAGCGAAAGCACCATCTCGCAAGATCTGCCAGGAAACAAAAATCAGCATCTGTCACGGATCAGCTTGTAATTTCTCTGCTCTATAAAGAACTGAACTTTACCGATTTGGATATTCTAGTTTGCCCTCAGTTCAACTATCTCAACTAAAGGCAGAAATAAGGATGTCAGAGTTCTCCACAATGGGTTAGGAGGGGAAAGATTAGCTCCAATAGTTGTTCTAGGAATTTGTATGTCTAAAACATACAAACATAGACTATTTCAGCCTTTGCATTTGTTCTGTTATTAAATGAAATCATTGAAACATTGATTTTGAACATAACATTATTTACTCATCTTTGCTTCATCCTTTGATACTTCTTCCTAACAAGAAGATATCTTTCTCAGTCTCAAAATACCATTTGACCCAGCACTGATAATCAATTAAAGGGAGAGAGTTCCAGTTTGCATCAATCTTTCATGTGGGCAAATGCATGTGTGGCAGTATCACAGAAATTGTTAAATGAGGAGTAAGTATACGTTGGGTATTATGTTACTTAACAGTTGAAAAGTGTGTCTTTTAAATCATCCAATTTTACTGAAGATGGTGCACTGTCATTTTTTTTCACCATGATCTCTCATTGTCATTATGCAACAGACCTATTTAATTATATTCATTTTCTAAAGTAATTTTTCAACTGAAGTAATGATCTATCTAGCAGAAGGCCACATCATTTTTAAGTTCTGTAGGTTATTTTAGACATAGGAAACAACGTGTGATAGAATCACAACGGGTGACCAACATCAATTATACTGCTGGGTGAGTGTTAAGTACAGATCAGATACTCCAGCTCAGAGCAGACAAGTAAAACTGGGGATGACCCTTCAAGCTGCTATTCTGTAACTTCTGAAGCTATCTCACAATTGCCATTGGAGCAAGATAACAGGACATCGGCTATTTCCTTTGCATTAGCACAATAGCAGTTTGGAAAGCAGGAAAATAATTTGGAATCAATTATTTCAGAACTGGAGCAAAGATTTTTATTCCCTAGATTTTCTACAGTTAGAGTCATAGAGATGTACAGCACGGAAACAAACCCTTCAGCCCAACTTGTCCATGCTGACCAGATAACCCAACCCAATCTAGTCCAAACTGCCAGCACCCGTCCCATATCCCTCCAAACCCTTCCTATTCATATACCCATTCAGATGCCTTTTAAATGTTGCAATTGTATCAGCCTCCACCACTTTCTCTGGCAGCTCATTCCATACACGTACCACCCTCTGCATGAAAAAGTTGCCCTTTAGGTCTCTTTTATATCTTTCCCCTCTCACCCTAAACCTATGCCCTCTAGTTCTGGACTCCTCCCGACCCCAAGGAAAAGATTTTGTCTATTTATTGTCTCCATGCCCCTCATGATTTTATAAACCCCTGAGCCTCTGATGCTCCAGCGAAAACAGCCTCAGCCTGTTCAGCTTCTCCCTGTAGCTCAGATCCTCCAACCCTGGCAACATCCTTATAGATCTTTTCTGAACCCTTTCATGTTTCATAACATCTTTCCGATAAGAAGGAGACCAGAATTGTAATGTTCCAATAGTGGTCTAACCAATGTCCTGTACAGTCGTAACATGACCTCCCAACTCCTGTACTCAATACTCTGACCAATAAAGGAAAGCCTACCAAACACCTTCTGCACTATCCTATCTACCTGTAACTTCACTTCCAAGGAGCTATGAACCTGCATTCCAAGGTCTCTTTGTTCAGCAACACTCCCTAGGACCTTACCATTAAGTGTATAAGTCCTGCTAAGATTTGCTTTCCCAAAAAGCAGCATCTCGCATTTATCCAAATTAAACTTCATGTTCCACTCCTTAGCCGATTGGCCCATCTGATCCAGATCCCATTGTAATCTGAGGTAACTGCCTTTGCTGTCCACTGCACCTCCAATTTTGGTGTCATTTGCAAACTTACTAATTGTACCTCTTATGCTCACATACAAGTCATTTATATAAATGACGAAAAGTAGAGGTCCCAGCAACGATCCTTGTGGCACTCCACTGGTCACAGGCCTCCAGTCTGAAAAACAACCCTCCACCGCCATCCTCTGTCTTCTACCTTTGAGCCAGTTCTGTATCCAAATGGCTAGTTCTCCCTTTATTAGCAAGATCTAACCTTGCTAACCAGTCTCCCATGGGGAACCTTGTCGAACTCCTTACTGAAGTCCATATAGATCACATCTACCACTCTAACCTCATCATCCTCTTTGTAGCTTCTTCAAAAAACTCAATCAAGTTTGTGAGATATGATTTCCCATGCACAAAGCCATGTTGACTAACCCGAATCAGCCCTTGTGTTTCCAAATACATGTACATCCTATCCCTCAGGATTCCCTCCAACAACTTGCCCACCACCGAGGTCAGGCTCACTGGTCTATAGTTCCCTGGCTTGTCCTTACCACCATTCTTAAACAGTGGCATCACGTTACTCAATCTCCAGTTTTCCAGCACCTCACCTGTGACTAGTGATGATACAAATATCTCAGTAAGAGGCACAGGAATCACTTCCCTAGCTTCCCACAGAGTTCTAGGATACATCTGATTAGGTCCTCAGGATTTATCCTTTTTTTGCATTTCGAGACATCCAGCACTTCCTCCTCTATAAAATGGGCATTTTTTAATATGGCACCTTCTATTTCCCTACATTCTATATCTGATGCAAAATACTTGTTTAGTATCTTCCCATTTCCTACGGCTCCACACAAGGCCGCCTTGCTGATCTTTGAGGGGCCCTATTCTCTTCTTAGTTACCCTTTTGTCCTTAATGTATTTGTGAAGACGCTCTGAATTCTCCTTAACTCTAATTGCCAAAGCTATCTCATGTCCCCTTTATGTCCTCCTGATTTCCCTCTTAAGTATACTCCTACTGCCTTTATACTCTTCTTAGGATTCACTCATCTTTCCTGTCTGTACCTGACATATGCTTCCTGCTTTTTCTTAACCAAATCCTTAATTTCTTTTGTCATCCAGCATTCCCTATCCTCCCAGCCTTTCCTTTCACCCTGACAGGAATATACTTTCTCTGGACTCTCATAATCTCACTTCTGAAGGCTTTCCATTTCCCAGCCGTCCCTTTACTTGTGAATTTCTGTCCCCAATCAGCTTTTGAAAGTTTTTGCCTGATACAGTCAAAATTGGCCTTCCTTCAATTTAGAACTTCAACTTTTAGATCCGGTCTATCCTTTGCCATCACTATTTTAAAATGAATAGAATTATATTAAAAAAATCACACAATACCAGGTTATAGTCCAACAGGTTTTATTGGAAGCACTAGCTTTCGAAGCCCCACTCCTTCATCAGGTTGTTGTCCAGCGCTCCAAAAGCTAGTGTGCTTTCAATTAAACCTGTTGGACTATAACCTGGTGTTGTGTGATTTTTAACTTTGTGCACCCCAGTCCAACACCGGCATCTACAAATCATAATATAATTATCGTCGCTGGCCCCAAAGTGCTCTCCCACTGACATCTCAGTCCCCTGCCCTGCCTTATTTCCCAAGAGTAGGTAAAGTTTTGCACCTTCTCTAGTAGGTACATCCACATACTGAATCAGAAAATTTTCTTATATGCACTTAACAAATTCCTCTCCATCTAAACCCTTAACACTATGGCAGTCCTAGTCTATATTTGGAGAGTTAAAATCCCCTACCATAACCACCCTATTATTCTTACAGATAACTGAGATCTCCTTACAAATTTGTTTCTCAATTTCCCTCAGACTATTAGGGAGTCTATAATACAATCCCAATAACGTGATCATCCTTTTCTTATTTCTCAGTTCCACCCAAATAACTTCCCTGGATGTATTTCTGCAAATATCCTCCCTCAGTACAGCCTTAATGCTATCTCTTATCAAAAACATCTCTCCCCCTCCTATTTTGCCTCCTTTTCTATCCTTCCTATAGCATTTGTATCCTGGAACATTAAGCTGCCAGTTCTGTCCATCCCTGAGCCCAGTTTCTGCAATTGCTATGATATCCCAGTCCCATGTTCCTAACGATGCCCTATGTTCATCTGCCTTCCCTGTTAGGCCTCTTGCTTTGAAATAAATGCAGTTTAATTTATCAGTCCTACCTTGTCCATTGCTTTGTCTCTGCCTGCCCTGACTGACTCACTTCTTTTCTCAACTGTACTAATCTCAGATCTCTTTCCTCACTACCTCCCTGGGTCCCACATCCTCACCTTACTAATGATTCTTTAAAATGAGAACTCATTCAAACACTGATCTTTTTTGTACTGCATAAGCATGCTGCATATTGAAA
The DNA here is from genome assembly GCF_020745735.1 of Hemiscyllium ocellatum. NCBI lineage: Eukaryota > Metazoa > Chordata > Chondrichthyes > Orectolobiformes > Hemiscylliidae > Hemiscyllium > Hemiscyllium ocellatum. The sequence continues at coordinate 65,781,456 of NC_083403.1, forward strand.
GTGTCAAGTTCCTGTCGTATCACCGTTGCCCATTCCAAATGTATAAATAAATGAAATAAATAGGGAAGGAACCTTCATCCAACCAGTGTAAGAAAAATTAACATGCATTGATACTGAAGTGTTCATATTCACACAATGTTTCAAAATACTTTTGCAGCCAATTTATATGTATTCTTTCTGATGTAGCCATTATTATTATTACGTGTGGTGGTTAATAATTGGTTTCCACATTGTGAGATCCCACAGGCAGCAATGAGAAAACTAAACAGATAATGGTATTAGCTGAGTAATAAATGTTGGGCAAGATACTGATAGAACTTCATTTTGGTGTCTCAATTAGCACCTGGAATCTTTTATAACCATCTAAGCACACAGGGCCTCAGTTTTAAGAATCAGAACCCATATTAGAAATCTACCCCTCAGTATTTCACTACAATGTTAGTTTAAATTATATGTTTAACTCCTCATTACGATGGCTGACCCCACAATCTTCTTTCTCAGAGGTAATAACCTTACTAATGAAGTACGTTTGACACACCACTCTCGTAGCTCTTTGAATAAAGGTGGCATGGTGGCTCAGTGGTTACCACTGCAGCCTCACAGCGCCAGGACCTAGGTTCAATTCCCAGCTTGGGTGACTGTCACTGTGGAGTTTGCACATTCTCCCTGTGTCTGCATGGGTTTCCTCCACAATGTAAAGATGTGCAAGCCAGGTGAGTTGGCCATGCTATAGTGTTAGGTGTATTAGCAAAGGGATATGGGTCTGGATAGGTTACTCTTTGGAGGGTTGGTGTGTGCTTGTTGCACTAAATGGCCTGTTTCTACATTGTAGGGAATCTAATGTAATCATTACTCCAGATTATAAGGCATGGCTCTCAATTTTGACTTGTTACTGTATGAATAAACACATTGGCAGTCTCCTTCTTTCCATTTTAGCTTACTATTTACAATGCACAAAGGAATTTTAAGTCTTCTGAATCAAAGGAAAACACTGCACAATTATGTTCCATTGAAAAATGATGACCAAGTCGGCAACAATCAGAAGCATAAGTTAGTTCATGAGTGAATCTTATGAAGTTATACATAAACTGCACTCAATAATCTCCTCTTCCTGATTATGTATTCTATCCTACAATTGCAATATATCTGCACTTCATAGATCATTTTGATTTATGACCAAAAAAACATGCAGTGAAAAGGATATGAAAATGTGAAAGTTATAAAGGGACACACACCAAGACTGATAGAGATCCAGAATCCCTGCCAATGCCAAGCTTGGAAGTAAATCTGGTGAAATGAAAGCTTCATAATGACACAACGCGTAAACATCCAGGGAGAAAGGAAAGCCTGAAGGTAACCATATTCTGTGAAACTGAGCATTACCTTGTATGCATTACTACCATTACTTCCTCAGTGTGTTTTTCTCCACCTTGTCTAGTGTGGGTGGGCTAACTTCTGGTCCAACTAGAAATGTCTCTTCTGCTAAACATGATGTAATTTTTTGCATCTCTGCAACTATTGACATGATACAAGGATATGGACAACTAATTACAGTGACTACTTCAAGATCCTTAATTACTACCCCCACCAGTCCTCATGATATCATTGCAGGTAGTTGCATATGATACTGCATAAAGTTTACACCTTTCAAACCAATACATCACATCACCTCATTACATTCTGGTTATATATCTTTTTATATAATTACATTCATCACTACACCTCCACCCCCTTTTCCCCCAAATCTTTGATGTTACAAATTATCCTCAAAATGCTGTCTTTGGGCTTAGAAGAATGGTAGTTTGTCAGATAGAAAGATAGGAGGTAATTATCTCAAACTATTTGACTGTTGGTCTGAGCTGTGTAGCTCTCTCTGCAATGGAAGATCCTTAATCCCTTATGCTTTCTTCTATGGAGAATATTGTCCGTTCTAGACAGGCATTCTTTTTTTGCAGTGTAATGAATCTTTGGAAATTGCTGGTCTCTTTGAGTGATGGCTTACATGGTGTATATTGCACCATGTCTTTAAGCTATGTTAATTGATAAATAGGTGGATAGTAGGTAGGTAATTAGTGGTTAAGTAAATAGATAGCTTAGTAAATATGTGGTTAGGTTAATAGGTAGGTAAATAGAAAGGAAGATAGTTAGTAGGTAGGTTGGGAGGTAGGTGACTAGGTTAGTAGGTAGGTTGTTCAGTAGGTAAATGGTTAAGTCAGACTTCGCTCCCTGGAAGCCAGTAACACAGAAGTTCTGAACACCAAATGGGAGCCTTTTTGTACAGCCTTTGGGTGCCCTCAGCCCTCCAGTATCCAGCATTCTTCAGTTACAGTGTCCCAGGACATGCAGAGCCTGCATCAGTCCTGCACCATAATCAGCCCAGGAAATGGAGTCAGGGCCAGAGAGCTCTGGGCCTCCTATGCATACTTGCATCCTAAGGGCCCTGTAGCAGCAATCTCTCCCTGAGCTGAGAACTCTTCAAACTCTGCAGAAGCTGCTTTTGTTGCTGCTGCTGGGCCTGCCATTGGTCATGGCCCTCCTGGATCCACCATCACCTTCTTAGGAAGGCAGCCACACAGACCAACCTGCTAGCATTGGCAAGGCACAGGACTCTTGAGGGAAATTACCAAGATGACGGTGGAGTAGGATGCTTCAGCAGGAGGTTGTCCACTTTGCCCCTTTTTCTTTTTTACTTCTTTGTTTCCTCTTAGTGTTTTTTTAGCTTCTTGTCTCCTGACCTCTGGCAATGATTCCCAGCCTCTGGCAATGACTCCCAACATGGTGTAGCAGCCTCCCGGCGTGATTGGGCAGCCCAGTGACATGGTGGTTTGAAACGATCTCTCAGCCTCGTGATCCTCAAGGTGAAGCCTGGTGCCTTCTGGAACCAGGCCAAACTGGAGACTAGGTGCCTGCATGGTATGGGTTGGAAGACCGTTGTTCTGGTCTTTTATTTTTATGCAATGCTGGACACTTTGATTCTGTATAGTCTAAGATCTTGCAACTGAAGAATCTGTACCTGGGTACCTTTGTCCTTAAGATGGTGCTGTAAGTGACAATGTATAAATTTTTCTCTGTACTCATTGAGTATATGTTACAATAAAGTGAATTAATTCATTCATTCATTCACTCACTCAGTCACTCACTCATTCATACACGCATTCACTCATAAAGTATTAATTCAAATGATCAACATTCAGAACATAACTGCTGCAGTAAAATGTGTTAATGAATCTGAGAAGAAGATGAGGCCTGTGGGCACTTCTCCACACAGTGCTAGATGCTGCACCATGATAATGAAGATGCTGATCGTGTCATTTCATCCAGCTTCAGGTTCTGCACTTGGTGAAGGTGCTGGCCCAGCTCAGTGACTACATATCATCAAAAAGGGAGGGCTAGCATTCTAAAGCCCTTCTAATGCTAGACCTATGTCAAAAACTCTACTGCTCACTGCATTCAGCATAGGCCACTGATATACTTATCTGACAGATGATGAAGCAATGGTGCCTTGCTGCCACCACACCCATGGAAGATGCACAAACATTGGCTTGCTTTTGGCTAGCTTTAATATTTTTTAACATCATTGCTGCCAACTTCAGAATCGTTGAGATGGCCAAATTCAATTTGCAAGTAACAATGTAATTATGCAAATTATGTTTGACCAGTGTCTGACCCCTCAATACCTTCACATAGCATGCATAGCAAATGGGTAATGAAATGGTTGCAAATTATATGTAGCTGGGTTTGCAAATTGCACTGACCTGTATTTGTTCCTTTAATGCCCTGATATCCATCATATGTGCATCTTATACTTTCACCCATTGAACTAACTCTGATGCTGCCCACCCTGGCTATGATCCCAACAAATTTCTAGGAAATTTTCGTGCCTAGAGAACAACAAGTGATGGTAGGGAACACTGTTCACAGTGGACACATGAGCATCAGGACCCACCTAATCATCAAGTACCATTCCCCCAGAGCATCTTTGTCCCCTTTTACCTCGGACTATCTCAGCAGTCACCCATCTATCCAATCCCAGTATGGAGACCCACCACATTGAACTTCACCTGCAACTATCCTCTTTGTCTCCTGAACCTGGATTTCACAGCAATTATGCCACTTTCCTCCTCTCCACTCCCACAATGGAGATCACACTGTGGTCATAACATCACCTCCTGTCGCTCTCTGTGCCCTCCTATGCTCTTCCACATATCCGCAATTCAACTTGAGTTACCCATTACCACCTTTGACCCCACCTCTGCAAAAGCCTCTGTTTTCACCCTCCCCTTTACCTTGACTGTCCCACCTCCCAGCAGTAAACCCTCTTTCACTGAGTTGAGGACTCATCTCCAGCTGGTTCTGACATTTGGTTGAGAAAATGTGCTTGACCCTCATGTTGCTACAAATGTTGTAGGTGTCCGATTGACTTCTTGGTGTGCCACCTTTGCCTGTGGCTGAAGCATCAACAGTCATGACATGACAATACAACACAATGCAAGGCAAGGATGCTGTGAGTATGAAGGTAGTGACTAAGTGAGCAAGAGATAAGACAGCAAGCGAGAGCAGCCTATGTTGTAGCCTGGGGCTATCTATTAGCGGGGTGTCAGTCCACATGCACAGTGTCCTTTCTGCAATCACTGGTGTGTCCTGCAATATGCATCTGTTTCCTAAGCAGCCTCCCACTGTATCAGGAAGATGCAATGATGGCCTTGAGAGGTTGGGAGATGCAGCATACCAATGTCCATGGATTATAGGTACCTATGGCTAGTGCCAGTGGATTATGCCCTGAAATTCAGTTCAACTGAATGCAACATGGAGGTCCTTCAGAGTAGGTGTTGAGCTGAATCTGAATTTTCTAAACATCTAGCTGGCTTGGCAGGTCTGGTAAAATAAAAAAGTTAATAATAATAAGGCAGGTTGGCTGTTAATATGACATTTAACAAGCAATAGTCCCCTTTAAATGGCAACACATCACTGCCTACTGAGAAACTCACTGCACCATTTGTCAAAAGCATAAAAAACTGTTCCCGACGTTAAGATTGGCATCGTTGAACTTCACACCTGATTCTGCCGCAAATCTCACCATATCCCACATTGCTCAGAGCCCTGTAGAATTCTACCGTTGGCCTTTTGTTTTTCTGTGCCTTTATCCTGCTTTAGTGTATTTTCTGAAAATGAATTATTGATTTACAATAATTGCATTGGTTTCAACAGCCAGACACTTTTCAGGCCTGTGAGATTCCTTTCCTTCAGATCAGTCTTCAGGTTCAGATCAGATCACCATCGCTGATCACTATCTTGTGTGGTGAAGCTAAGACAAATGATCAGATTATCACCACTGCTCACTGTGATGTATGCTGAAGTTGAACAAGATTTGAATGTGTTGCCACCAATACCATCTCAGCATATAATCCTCCAGGGCCTATGCTACCTGGCATGGATGAAGATTAACAACAACTCTTCTAATTAGACACGTCTCCAGTAGTAAATACAACAGAGCTTATTGCATTGCTGCAATTATTTGCACACTTCAAGGATATGGAATACATTAGTACAAAGACCATTAGGAGAACCTAGTATTACACTGATTCTTTCACGATCTAAGTTATGCTCCCCAAAAGTTCTCATGTCATCATCACAGTGGGTTGCGTATGGCAGTCAATCAGTATTGACCCTTTGAGATCCTCTGAGAAACTAAAATACAACAATTCAATTCTTCTCAACAAATCCTAAAATGGAAGGGAGTACTTCAAACAGACAGATTCAGATTTTATCCTTTGTATTGTGGGGAACCGAAGAAAGATTGTAAAGAGATTCATATGGAAAATCTTTGTCACCAACAATGTATAGCAAGAAGTTACATGTTTCTTTAAATATTTCCAAAGTAGCAATCTCATTTTGCTTCATGTCTTTATTGTGATCGGTATTTAATTAAAATCTAATTTTTATTATGTGTATAGGACAAAGTAACTTGAACTTATTGCATATTTATCATTGACAGCCCAGCAAGCATTATTTTATTTCAAAATCCCATTATCAATTCATTTAAAAATGTATAAGACTTGTCAGCCTCATTTTAGTGGAATCAGTTATGTACAGAAACATTTGTATTGTTTAAGTCATAGATGATGCACTGCAGTAGTAGCAATGTGTTTGCTAATCTACAAAATGTATTAGTGGGTTCTGCATTTGCAATATTAATTCTATTTTTGCTGCATCAACAGTCTGTCACAACACTGTGGTATTCTATCACATAACTTACTTTCCTTCTGTTTTCAGTATTTGAGAGATTTCTTTGTTACTTGTTTACTGAACTGTTTGAAAATGAATGTTCTGTACTAATTAAAATACCACCAAAGAAATATAACCAACTGTACCATAATCCTCATATTTGAATATTATCTTTGCAAATTATAACTTACTATTAAACAGTGGGTAATTATGCTATTGCAAATAGAAAGTTCATTCTGAAACTGAATAAGACTTCCTTCTACTGTTATAAGTTTAATGATTTATAGATCAAGGTGAATTTGGATTCATCAGTGATAGGCAACTAAAAAGGTTGTGTTAGTTCTAAAACAACAAAAATACCCAAGCAAAAATCAGCAATAAGGCTAGCTGCTTAGCAAGTGGCTTTGTTTCATGCACTTTGTTCTTAAATATACTCTATTACAAAAATATTAAGCCCTTGAGCACACTTTTCCGTTTTCATAAGTGGGCCTATAATCATTATTTCCTGGGGCAATTGTATGAGCTATAATTTAAAATGCATTGTCTAACCTATTGCTTGTAAATTGACTTTAATGTACTTTCACTCTTTAACCGATCCAAAATTACATCCATATTGTCTAATCTGACAGGTCAAGGCACTTTTATTTCTTCTTATCTTGTGCTTTGTCTCTGATTTCATTTACCAACCACCCTGTTGTTTAGTGTATTATTTAAAGTCATTGTAAAAGCCATGGGAGAGCTCTGCAGCCATTTTTCATTTTATACTTGATGAACAAATGATAAGTTGGCAATAATAATTGTTTCTGCCACTCTCTGATCAGCTTCTGTGCTATAATTAGCTTTTACAATAAAGCCGAATGTATCGCAACATTAAATATACAATTGCAATTATTATTGGCTCAATTTAAATAGAATTCAAAAATATTCCGTTACTAAAACAATTTGTCAGCATATTGATCTGTGCATTCCACTTGTAGTTCACTTTGCTGTCTAATAAATATTTCCTCAAATATTTATTTTTTAATGGAAAAAATTCAAAATAAATCAAACCATCAAGTTGAAGGAGGATGAAGGGGAGAAAATACTTTCTGGTCTTGAAGAAATATCCCGTCTGAAGATTTGGACTATGACATGGCACTAAGATTTCTAAGCTTCTGTTGGAAATGGTCACAGAGATCAAATAATAAAGATGGGCATGCAACCAACTATTAGAAATGCAATAAGACACTACATTGGTCACATTGATCAGAGTACACCCACTCTGTACATTATCATACTACAGTCTTGAATATGCTAATAGTTAAATCTACAGCCAAATTAATAATCAGTCAAACTTATAACATGCCTCATTTAAATTGGCTAGATAAGGCACACATTCATCAGCAGGGACTTGTTTTCTACTAACAAAAGGAATATAGACAAGCTTTAACCCCTTTCTAAATTAGTTTAGAGCTTTTGTGAGGTGGGGGACGGGGGGGGAGGCGTTGGAATGGTATGTGAGAAGTTCTTCATTGCTTATTCCTTTCCACTTCTCCTGCCAACCATTAAGATCTCTTGTCACCAATAGTTTAAGTTGCTGTGATCAATTTGAAATTTGGCGTTCTTGTGTCAGGTTTGTGCCTCAACTTGATTACAATAGCCTAGATAATGCCTGAACAAATTGTCCACAACTGACGCCTCAGTTTTGAATTTTGAGAAGAAAGTCAATTTATTGAATTTTACACTTTTTTGGCTAATTGTGAATTGTCTGAAGATTTTTTAGAGGTATATTTTGTTGCAAGGCCTATCAAAATGTTTTGTTGTATCTTTGATTCATTTACTACTCACCCTATCCTGATGGTGTTTCCTCATGTTCATGTCCAGTCCAGTCTCACAATGCACTGTTACCAGAACAACTTGTCACTCACCAGACACCTACCTAAAGACCAATATCTTCCCTCTCATTAGATCTTCAAACGGCTGTTGTGCACCTGGACAAACATGTACAATTCAGCATTGCCCATCACTGGCAACATAGTAGTTGCTCATGGCACATCACCAGCATGATTGACTCTGCCTTGTGCATAAAATACAATTCTCTTAGTCTAGTCACTGTTTAAGCATCATGAGATACAGTTTACCTGTCCTCAGCAATACCTTGTCTAAACAACTTCTGTAAGTCACCATTACTCTGACCCAATGCCCACTGGAGACCCATAACTTCTCATTGTCTGATAGGGCACAATGATAACCAACCAAACATTTTGATAAATCCAAGTGTGACCTTTAATTCACAGATAGCACAAGTGAACACAAACAAAATGAGTAAGGGTAATGATTTACACCCCACAATCCAAACCAAATCATTGCATCAACATCAATGACTACTGCAGGTTCCATCTTGATTATAGGGCCCAATACACCTGACCTCTGTCATGCACAAGAACTTCGTCCTTAATGTGTTCATCTTTCTTGTTGGGTGACTATCTCCATTCTCTTGGCTCCTCACTATCTATCTACCATTGCTTGCTCTAACTGTGCAGACACTGTATGCCAGCGTGATGTGACACATTCAGTCCAGACTACACTGGAGGCATCCCTAAACTGCTCCAAGTTACAAAGCTGCAACTTTAGGAGACCTGTCGTCTGCGCCACCACAGCTCAGGTTGCAACACATGCACCAACCTTATGATGGTACCATGCCAGCTTGAGAGTTCAGCACATTAGGTCAAAATGGGAAGTGCCAGCAATTCTCTGAACTCTCCATGTCCCAAACCCCATCAATCATTTAAACTGTTATTGTATTTTCATTATGGTTCATCATCAAACATAGATGACAAATAATGCATTGAAATTCTCCATATCCCACAGCATCCTTGGAAATATTGCAAGTGATGATCTTTTAAATCATTACTGCTAACGTTTGCATCATTGAGGTGACAACATTAGATTCACAAGCAACAATGGCATCTTGCAAACTGCCTTTAACCAGTATTCGATGCACTGCTCTTCATAAATTGTATATGTGCAAAGGAATGATTACAAATGAAATGCAGATGGAGTTTGTAAACATAAACTTTATGTCTTTGCCCCTGAAGTGTGCTTCCATTCAATAGATGTGAAGTTTGTTTGTTCACCAATTGAAGTGAAAAGGTTCTGCCCATCCTTCATATTTCCCAGCCACTTTCTCAGTAAATTTTGCAGCTAGAGAACAGCAAGTGATTTCAGGGAACACATTTTGTGGTGGATACAGTTAGCACGTGGCTCTGGCTGGTCACCAAGATCCTCCCAGAGTCTCCCTGTCCCCTTTTACCTCACTCAACCCCAATAGTCCATTGCCACACATCCCACCCCTCACTCATTAGGAGACCCACCACATTACACTTCATCTCCAAATGCCCTCCCTGCCACTGAACCCTGACATTACTTCTTAATAATGCCTCCTCTGTTCTCCCCGTTGTGGTGACACTGTGGTTGTCACTGCTATTACCACCACCCCCATAACCTACTGTGTTCTCTGTCACTGTTCCATGTGTTTCCCATGTATCCTGAGTTTCTCCTGTCACAGTCCCTGTTCCCACCTCCATGCATGTCTCTGCTTTCATCTCCAGCCTTTACTCCTCCATCCTCTTTGGCATTCATGCTCCCAATACCCAATAGGCTCTGCTTGGACCCATCTTAATGATTGATGGATGGACACGGGAGTTGCATTCAGATCTCTTTTTGACTTCAGTGAGAGCCCCTTAGAAACACTGACCAGACCGTGACTGCTGCATTTGCAGCTTCCTGACTGACAATACTTGATTCTCCTGGCTGCTAGTGCTGGCCCTACAGGACTGACTCCTGCCCACTTCCTGGACCACCATTGTATAGGTCCCTGACCCGGAGCATCTCAAGTGAATGACTGACCATGGCCAAGCCCTTAGACTGTGTCCATGATTGATGGTTTTGCGATTCCTCACCACCCCCCGCCAAACTACCTCTGCTGACCAGCCATAGCTCCTCCTGACTAGAATAAGAACGAGCCCACACCAGTTTCTGATGTGGCCATTTTCCTGAAAAAATATGCAGTGAGTTTGCTGCACATGCAACTGGCACATCCTCTAGGTGTTAGATTGATGTCTCAGTTTGCTGTAAAGTGTGTCCCTATCCCAGACAAATCCCTTCTGATAAGCAGCCTGTGTTTCTGCATGAAAGAGCACGTTAATACAACATTAATACTGATGGCCATTAGGTTCTACCTAAAGCAGCAACACACTAACAGTCATTGCATAGTAAGAGGGGACATATATACTACAAGCATGCCTGTTGGCATGAAGTAAACAAGTGCTAATAGGCTAAGCAAACAACCCAAAATACAGCCTGGTCCAAACCATGAGCTGGGTGCCTGTCCCAGTGCACAGTGTTTCTCCAGCAGATTTTCAATCCTAGTTGCCTGTAATGCAAGTTCTGGGCTTCCTGAGCAGTCTCCAAGTGAATCAAAGAGATGCCATGATAGTCTTAAGGAGTTAGCAAATTCCATATAACAGTGTCTGTGGATAGGGCTGTTTCTGGCTGGTGTCCTTGAATTAAGCCCTGAGATGTCATTTGGTGCTAAATAACATGAAGGTCTTTGTCGTCAGCCATTATCTGCGTTAATTGACATCTCCCCAGGACTCATTTTGTGACTCGTCAAATGCCTGAAAGGTGAGACAAGTTGCTCCTGGTGCTGAGGTCAGCCTCATCAGGCTTCTCACTGTAGCTCAAGCTGCTCAGGCCCTTGTAAGATTCCCTCCAATTTTTCGTAAATGTATTTGACTTTTGTTGTGCCTCAGCACTTGTTTTAGGGATTTATATGAATGTACATATGTCTTTTTGCTCCTATTCAATTCGTAAATCTCACCATGAAAAATTAATTGTCTTTCTTAGATCTAAACTGGACATCATTATATCACTCCTCTTAATTTTTCAGTTCGGGCTGTAATTTCTTTCTGTTCAGATAATTATTGGATTCTTTTTCAAAACTGATCATCAACCACATTCTCATTCATCCAGGAATTTCTAGATTTTTGTTCAACATTACATCCTCATGGAAATACACCTCAACTGTACCCTGACTATCGACTCATCAAATTCAGCCCATTGTTCACTTACAATTTCTTTTGCTAGTCTTTGATACAAAGTTAACTGGCTCAGATCCATTCTCAGCCTGTATATGTTTCACCTCCCCCATTAATTATTTTACTTCAATGGCTCCTTGTCCTTTGGTACAGTCAATTTCAACATAACAATGTAATGATCACTGCCTCCTAAACAATTCCCTCTTACATTTGATCCATTCAACACACCCCATTCACCAGAGCTATGTCGAGCAATGCCTCTCTCTTCATTGGACTTGCCCACATTGAATTCAATCTGACAGTTTTGCCCACTCATCTAGTTTATGTATACCACTCTGTAATTTTCATCTATATAATGTACTGTGGCTCCGAATTTCTAATCTGCAAAACTAGGTACACAATGCCAAGTGATTAATATATATGGTGAAATGCTAAAGCTCTTGTACAACCTGTCACATCCCAGTAAGCGGAGAACACATTTTTAATCCTTTCTATTTTCCTAAACTTGTTTCACAAGATACCTTCATTCCCACATGCTCGTGTGTACAACCTTTCTGCCAATTGAAATAAGCAATGTATTTTGACACTCTCCTAGCCTACATCCTCCATAACTTACACTCTCTATAATTTACATGGAGGCCCAGTGGCCTCCTCAAAAGCTTCAACTTGGTTAATAAGTCATTGTCATTCTGACCTGTGCCAGGCTAGACTGGAGTCAAGGTCAAAAACTGCATGTCAGTAAGTGTTGGATCATATCGTAAATAAGATAGCTGCAAATGTGTTGCTGGTCAAAGCACAGCAGGTTAGGCAGCATCTCAGGAATAGAGAATTCGACGTTTCGAGCATAAGCCCTTCATCAGGAATAATGTAAATAAGATAGGCAATTTTGAAATTATCCTGATTTCTTTATCTCCTGAATTGTTAACAATTTGTGCTGGCTATAAAAGAAAAATATGGAAGAAATATTACACTAACATTGCTAATCTGTATGAGTACACTAACCAAAACATGGCCGGAGTACTTGATTATTTTAACATTCGTGTAATCGTCTTGGTTGCATTGTAATCAATTAAAAATGAAAATGTGTGTCTTACATCTTAGGCTAATAAAGCTATTAAAAATGAAGTTAATAGAATTCTAGCTTTTGTCACAAGGTATATAATTTGAAAGGGAAGAAATGGAGCACTCAGTCAGGCCATTGGGAAAGGAGTCTACATCTCTTGCAGTCCATATCCTTGTGGCACTAATGAAAATGTCAAATGAAACTCATGGGATAATGGAAAAGCTAGTGTACGTCACACAGTATTCAGAGATTCAGTTCTATCCTAAGAATATCTGTTATCTTGAAGCCTTTTTTATATTAAATCCTACTTTCAGGATTAAGTCAGCAACACCGACAAACTCCTTGGCACAGGCTTCGTAATCACTTAAAAGTGGTGTGCCTCAGTTGACTTCGTCCACTGATTCAGAGGTGAGTGTGGTTGTTTTTGCAGAAATCTGGAACACAGGGGAGGGGGACAGGAAACTACCAACTTGGATGGTGTGTCAGAAAAAACAAAGGAGGTTTGTGGATACAAGGCTACAGAGTGTGTGCGAGGGACATCTATTGTGACCATAGATCTTCAAGGACATAGGAGACTGGTTTGCTTTGGGTCATGAAGGGGAGCAACAGGCCTTTGAGGATATCGACCAGAAAAAGTTGAGACATGGAAGTGTACAACAAGAGGCGTCCGGCATATTGAGTGTGGCTTTTTTTACAAAAAAGGCAGTTAGTCAGGAAATGCAATTAATAGTGTCAAAACGTCATTTCTTTATTATCTGTTGTGATATGGTGAAATGCCCCTTTGCTTGCAGGAAATCTGAAGCAGCAGTGATAAAAGTCAGACTTATTACACCTAGCTCCCAGTTAACATAATATCTATTTAGATTTTTCTTCATAAAAATAAACTATCTTATTGAATCATCAAATCTTGTCTGTGATCCACGATCCACCCAAAGAATGTAACACAATCCAAAGTCATGTCCAGGGTGTCAGACTGAGAAATCTGCCTGTCCTAAGGGATATCGCAGTTACAGGGAGATGTCAATGTAGTATACAGGCAGATCTGACCAGAGGCGTAAATAATGGAAGGTCTCAGCGAGTGTGTCAAGGAATTGTAAAGATAACTCAAATACGATGGAAGTGGTCAGGTATCAGAGAAGCAATTCCTGGAAAGAGGGGAAATGATGACAGTGGGAAAGATGGCAAATTTATTGTGTCACTGTGTGATGGTGGAAGGTTTAAGGGTGACAGAAGAAGACAGAATTTAATGTTCGCTTTAATAACAGTAATAGGCTCAAATTTGAAGGTGTCAGCTCCCAAGGTGGAGGGTGATTCCATTTTTTGTTTTACTGGCCAATCTTCCACCTGTCTGACAAAGCTGGCAAGAAGCCATTGGAGAAGTGGAAAGAATTTAGGGTTCCATCCATGCGGGAATTTTTAAAAGTACACCTATTCATGAGATGTACCCATTACTGGACATTTATTGCCCATCCCTAGTTGCCCTTGAGAAAGTAAACTTCAGCTACCTCTTGAACCACTGTAGTCCATGTGCTGTAGGTTGACTCACAATGAACTTGTGGAATTCAAGGATTTTCACCTAGAGATGTTTAAGATGGTGCTGTCTTCAGGGCCTTGGGGAATTTCATCAGTGTTACTTGTGGATGGCACACACAACTGCTTCTGAACGTGGGTAATAAAGAGAGAAACTGTTGTGGATGTGGCACTAATCAAATGGGCTACTTTATGCTGGATGGTGTCAAGCTTCTTGAGTGTTTTTGGAGTTGTACTCATTTGGATAAATGGGAGTACTCCATCACACTCTTAACTTGTATATTGAAAATCTCATTGTTTTGTAAATCAATTGAAGAATGTCATTGTTCAGCAGCTGTATCTGTAAAAACAGGGAGGTGTTCATATAATCAACGAGGTAAAAACAATGACTGCAGATGCTGGAAACCAGATTCTGGATTAGTGGTGCTGGAAGAGCACAGCAGTTCAGGCAGCATCCAACGTGCAGCAAAATCAACGTTTCGGGCAAAAGCCCTTCATCAGGAATAAAGGCAGTGAGCCTGAAGCGTGGAGAGAAAAGCTAGAGGAGGGTGGGGGTGGGGAGAAAGTAGCATAGAGTACAATGGGTGAGTGGGGGAGGGGATGAAGGTGATAGGTCAGGGAGGAGAGGGTGCAGTGGGTAGGTGGAAAAGGAGATCGGCAGGTTGGACAAGTCTGGATAAATCATGGGGACAGTGCTGAGCTGGAAGTTTGGAACTAGGGTGAGGTGGGGGAAGGGGAAATGAAGAAACTGTTGAAGTCCACATTGATGCCCTGGTGTTGAAGTGTTCCGAGGCAGAAGATGAGGCATTCTTCCTCCAGGCGTCTGGTGGTGAGGGAGCAGAGGTGAAGGAGGCCCAGGACCTCCATGTCCTCAGCAGAGTGGGAGTGGGAGTTGAAATGTTAGGCCACGGGGCAGTGTGGTTGATTGGTGCGGGTGTCCTAGGGATGTTCCCTAAAGCGCTCTGCTAGGAGGCGCCTAGTCTCCCCAATGTAGAGGAGACCACATATAATGTCTGCTTTCTTCATACAGTTAACTTGATGGACTTCCTATGGATCTCAAACAACACATAATATTGCAATGTCAAAGGGCACCAGTTAGTTTCTTTCTTGTTGGAGATTGCCATTGCTTGGCATTTGTCTGGCACAGATGTTACTTGCCACTTATTAGCCCATGCAAACCTGAATGTTGCTCAGGTCTTGCTGCATATAGAAATAACTTGAACCAGCATTAATCACAATTTTGATGGTAATGGTTGCATTCATTTTTGGCCTGATGCTATGAGACTTCATGGGATTCAGAGTCAACATTGAGAACTATCAGGACAAGACACTGGCAATTGTATACCAACATACCATTGTCTCTAATGGACCTGTCCTGCCAGTGGGATAGGACATATCCAGAGGTGCAGAAGGCTGTGTCTGGATGTTGACTAAAATGTATGATTCTGTAAGTATCACTATATCAGCCTCTCTGATGAGTGATCTTTAAGACAGTGCTCCAACATTTAGCACCAGACTCCATATATTAGTAGCAGCTTTGACAAGATTCGGTTTGATATTGTCATGTTATGTTATCTTGATAATGCCAGGTGGTCAAACTGGTTTCATCCTTTTCCTTAGGCTTTGTGCATTTCGACACAAATGAAGAGCTTGCTTGGACATTTCAGAGGGCAATTAAAAATCGAACACATTGCTGAGAGTCTGTAGTCACGTATAGGTCAGACCAAGTAGATGGAGCACATTTCCTTCCTTGAAGGGCATTTGTCAACCAAATGTGTTTTTACAACAATTACCAATCATGTCATGGATGTCATTGCACAAGTTTTTAATTCCAGATGTATTCCACCAGCCACCATGGGGAATTTTAATCATATTCCCAGAGGAATAGCTAGAGTCGCTGGATTCCTTGTTTAGTGCCCCTTACCATTACAGCATCACCAATGGCCTAACACTTTAGCTAACTAATCATAATGATATATTGTCTAATGACCCTGCAAGTGACCATTTGGTAACATGCTATTGTCCCTCTTCTGCTGGAACAGGTCATTGACAATTTGACTGCATTGGAATAAGAATGTTTAAAGGAGCCCTTGTTTGTTCACCAGCTTTTGTTATCTCCATTCAGGCCACCCTGGTCAGGGAGGAAGACTTCCTGCCTATGTCAAGGGTAAATATAAAAGAGCACCTCCCAACATTCACTGATGGTCTGAAGAGAATCTGTAGGAAGACATAGCTAATCCATTGGGTTGGTCTCAGTCTATCCTCAGGATGTGTTTGCAGTTGAAGAGACTTGGATGTCACAGGGGTCCAAACACACAAAAGGACATTTAATGTGGAATGGGGTAGTGATGTGGGAGTAATGAGGGATGAGAGTGATGAAGGGTTGCAACAAGAAAGGAAGCAAAGTACAGACAGAATGGAAATGAACAGGAAAGTTATAGCTGTGCCTCAGAGCCTCACTCTTTGTCTTGAGTTTCTTTGATAGCTTAGCCATATCTGCTGCTTTGTCACCTGATGGAGGACTGTTCAGTGGTTCTTGCTACGATCATGTGTCTGAATTTGAGTGCTCCAGTCCTTTAAATTTCAATTTGTTTTGCACATATACATGGGCTTGACATAGAAGTGGAAACAAGACTATATATCTCTTATCAAATTCCGCCCCCAGTATCTTGATTTTTCTTTCTTCCCTTTGCGTTCAGGGAGACAATTTAATTAAATTTTCCTGTCAAAATAAAAAAAAGACAGCAAAATATTGTTGTTCAAAATATTTTTAGCATTGTGTTCCAGCTGAGTTGCT
The DNA here is from genome assembly GCF_020745735.1 of Hemiscyllium ocellatum. NCBI lineage: Eukaryota > Metazoa > Chordata > Chondrichthyes > Orectolobiformes > Hemiscylliidae > Hemiscyllium > Hemiscyllium ocellatum. The sequence goes on from NC_083403.1 coordinate 65,798,149, forward strand.
CTTGAAGGTGGATTATCTTGTCAATGTATTTGTAATAGGTATTAGTCTGACTGTAAAGGTCTAAGATGAATCACGTTTACTGGGGAAAGAAAAACAAAATTTCCACACATTCCGTTTTGAAGTGACAGTAGGTAATTGTTTTGTGGTAGCCATCCAGATCAGTAACCATAAAGTTTCTTTGCAATTGACTTGATATTCTCTACTGCTGCCCTCTACTAATTACAAAGACAAAGATGAGAGACTAACAGCCTGCTTTATTGTCAACATTATATCTGATGCACAAGGTTCATTTTTGGTATAAAGAAAATGAAATTATGTCAAAATAGATTGCATTTGAAGTGTAACACTTGCTGTGTTAGGTGGCTTAATTGGGCTTTCACACACAATCAACACTACAGTTTTGATACTCTCAAACAGCATGACCTGAATGGATGACTAATGCCTTTCTGTGGAGGCAACCCACCATTATATACCCATTCAGCTCATATCTAGCTTCTTTCCCATCAATAAAGAGGCTTAACTTCAGTTTGAAGTGTTCAAACAAGCTATTCATTTATGTATACCGAAGACCCATCTTCCTTCTTCCATCAGAACCTTAGACAACATGCATGATTTAGAAGAGGAAATATAGCCAAATGATGACTGCAGATATAGATTCAGTGTCCGGCAAAGTCCTTAGAGGAACAATGGAATGTCACACCTGAAAGTAGGCTAAGGGAGCTTTGAACAGGAACCCTTCAAAAGCAACAATAAAATTTGATTTTCTGTGATTACAGAGATTATAAGGCAGAAAACATTCCTTGTAGATTATGGCCTAAACTGCAGACACATTTATGTTTTAACTTGCAGGAACTTATAACAAATAGGTTAAAATAAAACAACTGCAGCACCCAGTCTCTGTGTGCTAATGTGGAGGTCACAGTTTTAAGACAGATATTAGATGCCATGCACTGTAAGTAAAGAAAGTCTGTCACTTGCTCTGAGTATTGGAAGCCAGACAAATTAGGGAAATCACCATAGAAAGGCAAATAAGATAAAATATTGTTAGCTAATGTACAAAGTCAGTATCTGAAAGTCAATGCTTCACTTCTAATGTTAACATTGTCAGTATCATTCAATTTAACAGATGGAACATTCCATGGAATCCAGACATTTACTTTTTTTTAACAGTTATCATTTTACTCAATAAGCACATTGACTATCATTTGTTCTTCTCAGACTTAATGGCTCATAGACTACTTTAACTTTAACTCAAGAAACCCTGGTTGAATTGGCTTTAAAACATAAGTACATTTAGATTTTGAAAAATATCCAAAAGGAAAGCGCTTTTTTAAAAAATTGAACTTTGTTGCAATGAAATGAGAAAATCATTGAATTAAGAAAGGGAACCGGTTCATCCCTCTTCCCCAGGGGTATTGTCATTTGGAGCTATCCCATCCACAATCAAAACTAATTGAGAACCCTGTACTAGGAATCATTTGTAAAGCTTTGTTAACCTTTAAAAAATTGCTATTCATCTGTTTTCAAACAGACTAAATATTAAATTAATTACCATTATGTTCATGTTCAAAATAGGATAGAAGCCAGACAAAAATTTAATAAGCAAATTAACTCGGCCTTAATTGCATAACGATTCAATGAACAGTCAACATCATGTTTACAAAAATTACCCATTTGAAGAAGTTTTTAGTTACTCCTCCCAATAACCGCTTTTTGGGAGTTGCATCACCTGATTTTGTGGAACACATTGAGATGATATTCTCCATTATGTGCATGAAATCTTAAGTTTCAGTCTTATGCTGATAGATTGTACAATTTGTATGCAGTTTTGCAGTAATGAATGAAATAGGTGTCATCCACAAAACACTGCATAGTGTTAGACATTGTATGTCTTAACAATTGGTCATTAGAGAGAGATCACTGCAGACTGTACTGAATACAAGATAGAACTGTGTGCCACTGATCATTGTGAGGCCAGGAGGCAGAGGAATTGCTAGCAGAGTTAGTAAAATCTTTTCTTCTCCATAGTTGTCTGCTGCAGAAGAGTCTTCAGTTATGTGAAAACCCTATTCTGTTCTGGCAACGTGAGGTGCTTTCTGACTTGATGATAACAATGAATTGCCTTATGAATGGAAATGCATAAAAACATACAAATCAGGAGCAAAAGTAAATCATTCAGCCCTATTGACTTTGCCATTCAATAAGGTCATGGTTGATTAGGATAATTTGATATGTCATTAAACTCATTGTAAAGAAGATTGGTGATTTCCCTTCAGTACAAGCCACCAGTAGTTGGCACTGCAATATATGATAACATCCTTTCAGCATTCATCATTGACGAAATCCCATTGTCAGAACCTATCTTGAAAGTTCCAATGACAAGAAGTTCAGCCTGTCTAACTTTTCTTCATAACATAATACCCCAAACCAGGTTTTGGTCAAATAAACCTTCTCTGAACTGCCCATCATGCATTTATATCTTTCCTTAAAGGATGAGAGCAGAACTGTACACAATATACCAGGTAGGGCAAGGCAATAGACTAGTGGATTTATTGCTGGACTGTTCATCTAAAGACCCAGGTGATGTTCTGGGGACCCAGATTCAAATTCTGCCACAGCAGATGATAGAACTTGAATTCATGTAAGTCTGGAATGAAGAGTCTAATGATGACCGTGAATTTGTTATTAAACTAGAGAGCGATCAAAAGAGATTTACCAGGATGTTGCTGGTTATGGAAGTTTCGAGTTGTAAAGAAAGACTGGATAGGCTGGGAGTGTTGGAGGTTGAGAGCAGAACTTATAGAGGTTTATAAAATCATAAGGGATATAGATAGGATTAATGGTGAGTATATTTCCCCCAGGATGGAAGATTTTAAGACAAAGGGCATAGTTTTAAGGTGAGAGAAATTTCAAAAAGACATGAGGGACAATATTTTTATACAAAGCAGTTTGACAGTTGAGTTTAGGAAACTCATGCATTTGTTCTGAAGCTAAAAGTAGTGGTGAGTTCAGTTTTTAGTTTACTTCAAGTATCTCTGAGAGAAACACCAAATAAACAACAAAAAAAAACTTCTGGTGACAGAACAGAAACGTATCGAAAGGAAACTGATTGCAACTATCTCAGCCTGAATTGGTGCAGGCTTTTGTGTGAAGATGATAGTAATTCTTCACTGAGGTTTGACTGTCTGGATATTCTACGGATAAAGGTGACAGTGTGAATTTGAATTTTCTCCTGATGTTTATAACCAAATCATTCCAAAACTTCATTTTGTTTAATTTTTTTGTCCATGTGTTTCTTTTTCCTTAAAGTACAAATGTGTTTAATAATTTTTTTTTAACATCCAATGTACACTGGCAGGCTCTTGTGAAAGTGTTCAATAACTGAGCCATTATTAAACAAAAGCAAAGTTATGAGGCAGGTTTCAGTCTAGGATTAACATCAGCTGGTTCATTGTAGTGTGGCTAAAAGCAATTTTGCAAAAGGGTGGCCAGATGAACAGTGAGACTTAATTCTAAAAATCATTCAGTCCATCTTAACATGATTTCATCTACCTTCCAGCTTCAGATTTGTGGTATGTACTTGTTGATATAAAGTCTCATCTGAAAGATGGCATCTCTGAAAGTACAGTGCACCAAAATGTCAAATGTGGCTCAAATCTTGGAGTGGGATTTCAACATAGAACGTTTTGGTTCAGAGATGAGAGTACTGCCTAATTAGCCATAGCTGACATTGAATACGTATTGGAAATACTTATATCCTACCTTGTGTGGAAGAATTGAAACAAAATAAAATTGAAAATATTGCTCTGACAGTGTAACATCAATTTTAATGTCTCTTAGGTTGTCCTGATCTCAGAATATTAACGTTTTTCTCTCTCCACAGATGCTGCCAAATCTGCTGAATTTCTCCAGCGTTTTCTATGTGCATCCCTAAACTATGATTGGTCATTTTTTTTCTTATTGAGTTGGTTTAAATTGGATGATTCAAGGACCAAACTAAGCATCACAGCTGAACAGGGAGATACAGACCAAAAATTACAAACTATTATTCTGATGTTCATTGAAGTTAAAAAAAAAAGTGTTGTAGTGTTCATGAGTCTAGAAAAGACATAATGATACCATGGTTTACAGATGAATGCATTTTACCAATGGACAGTATTAACTAACAGAAATTCATGTTCTACACAGCCCAAAATGTTCTATTCTATCTAATTTTCATTCAGCACAAAGTCTGTAGTATATTTCCAAACAAACCTCTTGAAAAATGAGGCTTAAAGTAAAGATTCTCTTGAGTCTTGACTAACCTTTTGTCTAGTCAGATTTTCTCCTCATTACGGGACAAATTATAAATCTGTTGTACAAAGACTGTGATATCCTGTAAGTGCGCAAATGGCTGATGTTCCAAAGCATTATGACATTTTAATCTACCATTCCCATGGTAACGCAGGAGACCCTTTGTAATTCCTTTCAGGAATACTGAAAAAATTAGACATACCATAGTAAGCACTGGTCTTGTTCAAATTCTTAACAGTACAAATTAATGCACACTCAACAAGAAGTTATCACCAATCTCAAGAGAGTGTCTAAAAAGGAGAATCGACAAGGTTCCCTTCCTACAGTCTAAAGTAAAATCTTCAATGATTCAATCAAAACACAATGTTGAATTCATACCTGAAGTACCTACGGCTTGAAATTAGCTGTTCAAACGCCAGTGTAAGGGATGTACAGCTACTGCGATTCATCCAGTGGGACCTGTTTTATTCAGATCAGAGAAGTAATGGTGATAAGGGGTAGCTGCAGGGAAAGCGTCAAAGCCACAAGAAAATGTTCATTTCTGAATGAAGGGGATGGCACCAGCTGGAGAGGCCTTGACATTAAATGGAACAATATTTGCCTAATCTACCTCCAGTCCCTGCTCACATTCTGCAAATGATGAGCAGATTAGCTAATGTCTTGACCCCATGCCACACTGCATTTCTTCCCATTAATATTTGCTGATCAACGTAAGTAGTTTGTTTCTTTGCTTTGCAAAATTCATAGCGGTGTGTAGGCAGTGTATTTGCATCATCTAGCCAGAAAAGAGGAAGAAGAAAGGAATCTATTGACCTTTGACTCTGTCTGACTAACAAGCACAGTCGAAATAATTCTGTCATGCTGAGAGCTTCAAAATTCATAACAAACTAGAACATTAGAATAAATTATTTCACAATATTGTGGTTGAGCTAGATGGTAAATTGTTAATTTTGGGCATTCTACAAATGGTATGTACTTTATTTTCACAACAATCAAAAGCTGAAAATTCTTTTTAGCTACATTGAAGTGGAATTAAATCAAAATGCCATATAAAGTGATGAGCTTTAAACTATTGTACATGAATATAATGTTCTTTTGGCTTCAGTTGGTAAATCCAAGTCATTTCATCACTGGAATAAAAACAAGCTCAGGACTTTTCTTTCTTGCAGCTTGTAATAACAGATAAAATAATGGTTCCAGAAATGTACCATCTGGAAAGATACAAAGTTAAATTATAAAACAAATGGTGCACTTTGTTTTCCGGAGTCCAAGATGAGCCCTCCTGCTAGCCTTTGAAGATGAGATACACTAAGAGGGATTTTATGCCCTTTCTCAAGGCATGGGAGGACAATTAATCGGATGGGACAGTGAAGTGTGAGCTACATTGCATCCATTTTGTTTTCCATTGAATTAGTGTGCACAGACACTCCGAATAGGAACAGCACAGCTGTGTGTCGGGCCTGAGCCCGCCCCCTCCCCACAACACTATTGCCAAAATTAACTCCAGGGTGCGAAGGGCTGTAGGTTGGACTTCACATGGCATTGGTTGAGGCTCAGAAGTAGCCAGTTAATAAGTATAAAAAAGCCTTATCTCATTGTTGATCACATTCACCCAATCGTGGGCAGGTCTGTCTGTGTGGTCGGGGGTGTGGGGGGGACCACCCCCTTTCACTTGCTGCTAAGCCCCTTGTCCTTTCACTCCACAAACCTCTCCCTTCCCATCATGACGTCCCTTTAGCTAGGGTCATTCCTCAATCCTGGAGCCCCAAAGACTGCTGTTTCTGCTCCAGGTACAGACTCTCTGGTGATGCTGCTGGTCTGTGACTATCAGGGGGTGAGATTTCTGGGCTGGGATTTTTGGTCCTAGGGAAGGCATATTGGTGGTCTCTAGCTAACAGGTAAGAGGCCCAATGCTTCCAAAAATATCCAGCTCCTGCCTCAACTTCTCTGCTAACCACAGTTACTCCCTGAAAAAGTGCAGAATGTGAGAGCATTGACGCTTAGAAACCCAAGCACTGATCTTTGGTTTCCATCCATGGCAGGTGTAAAATTGCAGAACAGCACAGTTTTCCCTGCTGACATGAGGTCTGAGCCATTTTGAAGCTGCAGCCTCATTTAAATGTTGCCAGTGAGCTGCAAATGCTCAGTAGGCATTCAGCTCCAGTTCTCTAATTGTGGGAGATAAGAGGAAATATCAATTTCCAGTCTGAGCCAGCTGGCAGGATGAGCCTGAGATGGGGATAGACAGGAAGCAGGCGGAAGTCTTTTCATGGCATCACTTCACTGCCTGCTACAAATAAAGTAGCAGACTTAGACACATTTAATGTCATCACCTTCTCTGCTTAGAATGAACAAATGGATGATATGTTTTTTAAACAAACTTGCCACAAGCAAGGACAGTGGGCTTTTACAGAGAAAGGCATACAAGGCTAAGGGCTAAGTGCAAGAAAATAGAATTAGGATTTAGCAGGTTGGTTTTGACTGGCACAAACTTGAGTGAGATGACAAGAGTTCAGAGGCAAAACGTTTCAGTTAGAGTGAAGGGCAAGGCCTGGTAAGATTAAGGAACAATGGATGAATAAAGATAATGAGGTACTATTCAAAAATAAAAGAGGATCCAACATCCGCAATAATTTGCTTTTATTTTGATCTTATTTTAGATATAGACTACTTGGTTCAATTAAATCTCTTGAAGCAAGAAATCAGTAAGAAAAGATGGGATATGAACTAGCAATGGCAAGAAATTCTACAAATACATTAAAAGCAAGAGGGTAACTAGAGAGAGGGTAGGGCTTCTTAATCATCAAGGAGGTCATCTTTATGTTGAACTAACAGAAGGGTTTTGGGGATAAGGCAGGAAGAGGATACTGATTGAGGATGATCAGCCATGATCATAATGAATGGTGGTGCTGGCTCGAAGGGCAGAATGGCCTACTCCTGCACCTATTGTCTATTGTTTATTGTATCAGTTTTTACTGTGGAGAAAGACATGGAGTCTACAGAATGCAGAGAAATAAACTTGGATGTTTTAAAAATAGTTCACATTACAGAAGAGAAAGTTTGGGAGGTTTCAGAGAATATAAAGGCAGATAAGCCTCTGGGACTAATCTAATGTATCCCAGAATATTGTGGGAAGCAAAGGAGGAAATCAATAGACCCCTTGCAGAAATATTTGCATCATCTATAACTACAGGTGAGGTGCCTGATGACAGGAGGGTGGCTAATGTTGTACCTTGTTTCAGAAAGACTGTAAGGAGAAATAGGGGAACTGTAGACTTTTGAGTCTGACTTTGGCTGTGATAAGTTGTTGGAGGTGATTTTAAATATAAGCTTTATGGAAATTTAGAGAGGCAAAAATTGATTAGGGATAGTCAGCATGGTTTTGTGCAAGGATAACCATGTCTCACAAACTTGATTTTTTGAGCAAGTTACCAAAAAGATTGATGAGGGCAGGGCAGTAGACGTTGTTAATTTGGATTTTAGCAAAGTCTTTGAGAAGGTTCCATGTTGTAGGCTAATAGTAAAGTTAGATCACATGAGACTTAGGGTGAGCTTGCCATTTGGATACATAATTGGCTTAATGACAGGAGACAGAGAGTAATGGTGGACGTTGCTTTTTGGACTGGAGGCCTGTAGCCACAGGGATCGGTTCTGGGTCCTCTTTTGTTTGTCATTTATATAAATGATTTGCAAGAGAATATAGTAGGCATGGTTAGTAAGTTTGTGGATGACACCAAAATTAATGGTATAGTAGACAGTGAAGAGGGTTTTCTCAGATGACAAATCAAATGGGTCAATGGGCTGAAAAAGGGCAGATGGCGTTCAATCTGGACACATGCGAGGTATTGTATTTTGGTACAACAGACAGGCTATTACAATTAGAGGTAGAACCTTGGGTAGTATTGTAGAACAAAGGGACCTAAGGATGCAGGGATACAATTCTTTGAAGTTTGTGTCACATATAGCTAGGGTGGTTAAAAAGGCATTTGAACGCTTGCCTTCATTGTTCAGTCCTTTGAGTATAGGAGTTGGAAAATCATGTTGCATTTGTACAGGATATTGGTGAGGCCTCCTTTGGAGTACTGTGACCAGTTCTGGCCACACAGTTATAGGAGCATATTATGAAGCTGGAGAAGGTTCAGAAAAGATTTACCAGGATGCAGCCAGATATGGAAAGTCTGAATTATAAAGTAAGGCTGGATCTGCTGGGACTTTTTTTTACTGGAACATAGGGGGTTGAGAGGCAATCTGATAGGACTTTATAATATCATGAGAGCTATAGATGGAGTTAATGGTAGTTATCTTTTCCCTAGGATTGGGGATTTCAAGACTGTGGGGCACATTTGTAAAGTGAGAGGAGAGGGATTTTAAAAAAAGACTTGAGAGGCAAATGTTTTTACACAAAGGATGGTTTGAGTGTGGAATGAACTTCCTGAGGAACTGGTGGATGCAGTTACAATTGCAATGTTTAAAAGATGTTTGAATAGGTATCTCAATAAGCAAGAGTTGGAGGGACATGGGCCAGGAGCAGGTAGGTGGGACTAGTTTAATTTGAGATTAAGTTTGGCATGGACTGGTTGGACTGAAGGGCCTGTTTTCCTGCTGTATGACACTATGAGTCAAAGGGTTTTTTTCTAAAGTAGAATACTTTGGAATGGCTGGTGTGGTATCATGTGATCTGCTTAGCATTACAAGTAGAGTTGGCTACGTACAATAACTGGATGCATTACGATCATATAATGTTAATTCTAATCTTGGTTTTGATGTAACCTAAGATACCTGCTTGGTAAAAGGTGTACATTTTTGCATCAAAAAAGTATTTATTAAATAAAGAAGAATTTTTAAAAATACAATCACATGAAATTATCTTGGGGCAGTTAAAATCTGCATATGTAGTTATAGTTTTTTTTTCCTGACTTATCAGTGGATCTTTCCATGTGATTCATGGACAAGCATTTTGAATTTTGTTTAGTTTGACCAGTAAAATGTGCATTTCTTGATGTTTGTTGCTCCATGATCTTTTCTCGGTGAAAAGCCACAGGTTAAGATAGAATATCTTAACTGCACCAGCCATTTCAATTCTGTGGCTGCAAGGGTAGATCAGGTACTATGAACTCTATAGTAAACAACTTATCTCCAGTCTTCCCAAAGCCATCAATAAGGTGCAAGTTGTAGAGTTAAGTTTGAATTGTAACTATTCCTGTTAAGAGTAGCTGCTGAGCATGCGCGAAGAGCTATGTCATAATAATGTCATTTCATTGGAATGAGTTCACCTGATGAATAAGGTTCTAGTGAAGTCTTGTTCTAAACCATACTTTTGCCTATAGTTTAATGGTTAACAAATATTAATAGTTGACATTACTATGGTGTTCAGTCCTTGTCTGTGTAAGACTGAGAGATCCAGAGTAGCAATGTTAAACAGCAGCAAAAAGCTTGAGGGAAAACCCAGCAGCAGCAGATGAAAACCTTTGAGGGCTATTGGACTGGACAGAAGAAAACCCAGTGGAGTGCCCAGCAGCTAGTTTAGAGATGGAGCATGCACCACATATTGGAGTGAGCAATGAACTCCAGCCTGCCCTTTCCAAGAAATCTTTCAGAATGTACAGGACTCCAGACAGGCCAGTCAATGGCAGACTGGGAGTAAGCCATTTGGTTTGGAGGGTGCAGAATTGAAAGCATACTGTGGCAGCAGCTAGGGAATTGTGCTGAAAAGGCACCAAAGGCCATTTCATAAGTTGCCCACTGTAGCAAGAAAGAAGGTCCTCAAATGGGATGAATACGATTCCAAAATTGCTAAATTCCATGGATAGCGGCATAGAGTCATAAGCACAAAAACAGACCCTTTGATCCAACTCAGCCATGTCTCCCACACTAAGTCTCTCATTTCAAATCAACAAATCGCACAAAAAAGACACGAGTTTGCAAAACGAAAGGAACAAATCTGCTAAATAAAAATTGCTCTGTACAGGAAGTACAGGGACTGGATAACAGAGCTAAACCTTTTCTTGGGGAAATAACAGAGAATGAGAACTAATACTAAGTGCTAAAGTCGAAGTATCATATAGGCGTTAAAATAGACAAGCAAGCTGGTGTCGAAGCCTTGGCTGATTGACTAAAACGCCTGCACGAAACTTCCTTGCAGCCATCATCGACCTTCATGATCCAAAGAATAATCACCCTTAAAGCCAAAGGTCAGCATGATGCAACATGATGGTCTGAAAGGCAGAGAAATCTCAGAAGCACTATACACTATCCAGATGTGGCAAAGCTCTTTGAGAAGTCAGAAATCCTGTTTACATCTGAATTTTAAAGTGGAAGGAATCAAATAAGTTGTTACAAGTAAATTAGTTTAGAAGGCAAATTCCAACATAGTGCAACACATCTCACTCAATGCAGGTGCCAAACCCATTTGCTTATTTTCACCCAGGAAGGTCCCCAGCCATTTCTAAGAATTGTAAGGGATGAGATTGAGGTAAAAAGGGGTTATTTTACCAATTATGAAACTGACCACATGGTCCTCTGACATAGTTTACAACCACATGGACCTATTAGAATTTGTGTTGACTTAATGCCTTTGGACATTGATTTGGAACAGGAAGTACACCCAAAGGTAGCTGTGGATGAGAGCCTAGCTAAGCTGCTGACAGTACTATCTTCGCCAAGTTGGACACAATTCCTGAATCAGCTTAATAAGAGGGAGGGTCCCTGAAATTTGAAATATACAGTGAACAATTCCCCTGAATGGAAGACTCCAAAAAAATCTATTTGAAATCAGAGAATTCTGAGAAATCTGACTCAGTTAAGCTCAGATGGGATTAAACACCTGCTCAGTCTCCTGGGTAAATAGTAAACTGAGTTCACTAATCACCCACAACTGTACCTGAAACTACTGCACCAGACCTGACCTCCCACAGATTCAGTCCTGCCAGATCTGACACCCATCAATCCCCAATGCCACCACACCCTCGCCCCAGCCCACTGCTGAGCTTGATCCAACCCAGATCCAACTAAAAACCCTCCCAACATCCCATTGTGCACAATCCAGTACACCCTTCCCCAAGCACATCATTTACCCCACTCCAAATCCCAGACCAAACACCTCCTACCGGACACCTCCAGCAGCCCAGCCTGACCCAGTGATGCCCATAACACTACTTTTTATCCTCACCTGATTCCAACCACTTTGCCCAGACTTTGCACTCATCCACTTATCTGGCTTCCTAATTTCTCACTGGCTTGGCATCTTAGTTCTTCACCCTCCAGGCGCCCTGTCTATATTTCACCCTGTCCTCTTAAACACTAAACATATTAGCCCTTTACCTTACCTTCAACAATTTGAGGCCTTGAAGCAATTTAACTCCTGAAAGGTGACAGCATACTGAAACAAGTGGCATTTAAAGGAGGAGAGGCAGGTCTTAGCCTGCAGAAGTACTTCTGTGCTGATGGGATCTCTCCCTCGTGCTCTCTGAATTACGTATTCAGGACAGGCCAGTATCACAAGAGAAATCACCAACATGTATGTGGCTAAACTTAAAGAGGGTTTTCATCAATCATAGAATTATACAGCACAGAAATGGACCCTTTGGTACAACTCATCCGCCAGACATCCCAGTCCTATTTGCCACCATTTGGCCCATACCCCTCCCAACAAGGTGTTCTGAATGTAGTCAGAAGTTCTGGGCCAAAGATTCTGGGGAGATGCAGGGAAAAGAGTTAACTCTGACAATACTCCACCAATTGCAACTGAGCATCTGCAAAATAAGCTATGACAGATTACATGGGAATGGTTATCTGCAGGTATATGTTTCTAATGAAGTACTGTCCTGTCACGCTTCTTTACATAGTTTAATAATAAATACATGTTACTAGTTTTTCCTAGTATTGTGTCCTGTCTTCATCTGTATTAAACTGCAGAATCTTGCTTGTGATATTGATACAGAAAGAATACTCTGCTCTTGCCTGGAGCTCCAATAGCATTTAAGAAGCTTAACACAATTCAGTACTCATCAGTACACCATTCACTGTCTCTGCCATCAGCACACTGTGGCAGCAGTAGTGATTCACCACGCCTTCTTCAACAACCCCCATGATCTTCACTACCAAAAGGACAAGAAAATAAGAGATACATAGGAATTGCACCATTAGCAAGTTCCCCACCAATCCATGTACAATCCAATATTGAAACATGCATATGCTGCCCATCCTCAACTGTTTTTGAAAATGTTTGGGTAGACCAACATGGTGAACCACTGCAGTACATCTAATACAGGCATAGTTCTGTGAGGAAGGTTCTTAGCAACAGTGAAGAAATGTTAATAAAGCATCAAGCTAAAATAGCATTTTACTGATTGGGAACTTATAAATGGTTGTGTACCCACGCACCTTCTCTATTGCTTTTCCAGATGATAAAGATTGAGTATTTGGAAGGTGCTGTTATAGGAGTCTGGGTGAGTTGCTGCAGTGCATCTTGTAGATTGTATGCCAATAGGGTAAATAGCAAATGTTTATGGTAATAAAAACAGAAAGTGCCGGAGAAACTCAGCAGATCTGTTAACATCTATGACAATAGGAATGTCAAAGTTTGCAGTTGAATATAACTTTTCTTAAGAAGTGATAGAAGCTAGAAAATATTCATGCATTGACAAATGGAGAGTAAGAGTGAGTGGAATAGATGATGAGGGTACTCAAAGAGAAAATGAATGTTAAATATGCAGAAAGGTGTTAATGGTAGATTTGACTTGTAGAACATAGGTCAGCTAAGAGCAAATTGAGATAAATCAGTGCAAACAAAACATTGAAAGGAGGGAAGGAAATTGGTGGCCGTTGCTCCACAGTCTGGAGATGTCATTGACCTGGGTGGTATCCTCAGACCAGGCTCCAGGGTCTAGTGATGTGACTTGCTCTGCTGGGTCCTCTAGGAAGAGAACACCTCTTTTGCATCATCCCTTTGACCAAGACCTCCTGAGTCTCTGTTGAAGAAGCACAGTGCCATCTTGCTCTTCATCAACATCTTCCGGAAATGTCCTTACCTGAGCAGGACAAATCCAGAATGGCAATGCTTATCGGGAAGCAGAGTAGCCTTAAAAGATGTTGTAGACATTAAGGATGCCAGTCTTCTGGTGGATACCTGCTGAGTTCTGGAAACAGCACATGGGACTGGAATCATACATACGAGGTGCTATAGGAGTAGAGTAGATATTTAACAAACTGCACTTAATAAGCTATGTTCAGAATCTTAATAGATTTCATGGTAGAAACCATTTCAAAAACCTCACCACAACTCGCACTTGGCCAAAAAAAATCAATCTTCAACCTACAGCAGGTCAACAGAGCTTAAAATGAAAAGTGGATTATTGGCATTGTACAAACACATTCAGGAGGCTATGTAACAGCAGAAAATGCAGGATGCGTAGCAACACATTTGTATCTATGGGCTTTCATTAAAGTTCAGTTTATTATTTTCTCCTGGAATAACATGCATTTATCATGGAGCTGTTTAAATATATTCTTATTAAGATTTTTCATGTTAAATCTTTGTTTTCAACTTCTTCACTATCTTTCACATAACAAATCAGTTTAGCTGTTTGCCTCCTTCGAACCTTTCTCATCAATAATCCACCTATTTAAGCAGAGAAGATTTATTTCAGTGAAGGCAAAAGGTTAATCCACAGAGTGCTTTAAAACTTTATTCAAAAAAAAGTCAATGAAAACAAAGTTAGTATGTGCTGTAATGCTATGGTAATAGCACGTGGTTTACAGGTTTAAAAATAATGGAAGTTTGAACTTTTATTACTGTCAGTCAGCTTTTGTTGGTTATTACTGCTGACATCTTTGGATTGGCTGCATCCATTATTGGGTTTTCAAATGGGACTACAAAATCATGGACCACAAGTGTGCACAACAGTATCTCCTGTGAATGTTTAAAAATGCTACATTGTGTCATATATTAAATCTTCCAACAATTTGCAGAGTAAATGAATTATCTTATATTTTTCACCATTTACAATGTTTAGGGTATCAATTTCTTTTCACTTTAATACATTCAACATTAAATGATGCTAATGAGTAGATTCCCTTCTTTAAAAAAATGCTTGCATTGTAATGCATTTTACACTGTCTACAGTTCATATTTTTTCCATAGAATGAAATAAAAAAGAAATATATTGAAAGAATAACATGAGGAAAAGATACAAATATAAAGGGTTGAGATACCAGAATTGCTGATCAAATTATTGCACGCTTTGTTTAAAATTTAAACCGGGGCTCTCATTCTGCTTGCTTGACTCAATGTAAAATATTCTGTGGCACAATTTTGAAGAACAACAGGGACATTTTCTTGAATTACCTTGACAATATTTATCCCATAATCACCATCACAAAACAGAATAACATATCATTATCACATTACTGTTCATAGAAGTTTGTTGTTGTGTACATTGGCTTCTACGTTCCCTGCATGATAACCATGATTACGTTTTTAAAAAATATTTTAATTGGCTATAAAGTGCTTTGTGGTGTTCAGTGGTCATACAAAGTTTCTTATTAATACAAGTTTAATTTGTTTTTTTTGTTTCTTTCTTGAATATTTCATATTGATAGTCTCTTAATTTATCCATATCATTGTATATTACTTTTATAGTTATAAGACAACAGAAAGCCACTATGTCATGGATATCAAATGTGCTGTATTTATGGCTGTTTACTTTATGGGTATGTGAGTCTTTCTTGTTCTAATCTGACATGGACCCCTCCCACAACTCTTTCTCCAATACACAGATGATATCATTGACATTGCTCCCTTCTGTCAGATTGAATTGGAAAAAATAGTCAATTTTATTTTCAATTTCCATCATGCTCTTGTCTATACCTTGTCTATCTCTGACTTCTCCCTTCCCTTTCATGATTATACTGTTTCCATTTCTAGAGATAGACCTTCCTCCCATATCTATTAGAAACACAGTTAACTTGACTAAATATTATTACAACCAGCTTCCCGGAAGGGCACCATTCCATTCTCAAGTACCTCTGTCTCTATTGCATTCAATAATCCACTTTCCACTGAAGTACCTCTGCTATTTCCTCCTTTTTTCCTTAGCCAAGGATTATCAATTAGCAGTTGACAAGGCCCACAGCTATGTAAATCCTTTATCTGCACTTCACCGCTCCCCTTCCACTCCCTCCCAGAACAATGATAAGCTTCCTCTTGACTTCACTTTCTACTCACTAGTCTCTGCGCACAAAGGGTCATCTTTCATTATTTCCACCACTTCAACAGACTGCCAAGCAGAGCTTCTGCTCCCTCAATTCTCAGCATTCTATAGGCACATTCTCTCATGACACCTTGGTCCACTCCTGCATCACTGCTAAAGCTTTTTCACCCCCCTCATGGCACCATCTCCTCACCATGCAATACCCGAAGCACACCTTCTGGTTGAAGCACTATTTTACTTCTTTCAATCTAGTCTACTGTATTCATTGCTCATAATGCAGATCTCTCTATATTGGTGAGGCCAAATGCAGTCTGGTGAATCTCTTTTTGAAACACTTCCATTATGTTCATAGGAATGACCCCCAACCTTGCTGTTGCTTGCCAATTCAATAAACCATTTCATTATCATACTCACCTTTCTGTCCTATGTTGCAGCAGTGCTCCAGTGAAACCCTATGCGAGCTGGAGACAGAGCCCTTCAGATTTTGCTCAGAAGCTTTACAGTTTTCAGAGCTCAACATTGAATTTAACAACTTCAGAGAATGACCTCTGACCTTCATGGTGTTTCTTGAAAATGACAAACCTCCTGCATGTCGATGTTGGTGGAGTTCTGTGCTGGTAATGACATGCAGCATTAAGGGGAAAAATCATTGGATTTTCTCTTATTAGAGATGGTCATTAACTCTTCTGTGACATGAATGTTGCTGGACACCCTTCCCCAGCCCAACAGAAGGCTACCACTGTTCAACTACAGGCCTCCTACATAGTGGAGGGCCTCAGTGGAACAGAAACAGTAATGCACCTTTACATGGAGAGTTATGTGCTTAATTGAGCTCTAAATACAAGGCTAGTCTCCCATAATTTCCACCATTAGCAAAATGAGATGGCAGCAGGAAAGCATCAGGGATGCTATCTTGCTGTTTCATCTTGCTGGGCTTCCCGTAATCCAAATTGACCCTAAACAGCCTGAAAAATACAGCTCATATTGAGAAAATAGGAAGCACACACAAAACATATAGTGCTTATTGCAGCAAATTGACAAGCTACTAATAGCAGGCATTTTGGGCAATGAACTGCAGCACAGAACTGCAGCAAAAGATGATATACTATGGAAATTACTGACCTTGAAATGCATTTTGTTTTCCAAATCATCAACTCTAAAATCAGGCAGAGTTACAAGACTCACTGGTATTCCTTACACAGTGACATATCAATGTTAAGGAATGCGAAATGTAGTTTTTGCAAGCACATATGTTTTGAGATAGAAACATAGATAATAGGAGTAGCCCTATTCGAACCTTCTCCTCAATCCAATCACGGCAGATCATCCAACTTAATACACTGTCCCCACTTTCTCCAAATGCTCTTTGATCACAATAGCCATAAGAACTTTATCTAATTCCTTCCTGAAGACGTTGGGTTTGCCTCAACCATTTTCTATGGCAGAGAAGTACACAGACTCACCATTCCCTGGGTGAAGAAATTTCTCATTTCAGTGTTAAATGGCCTGCTATATCCTTAAATTTCAGTTGCAGATTCTTTGGTCATTGGGATCATCCTTCCTGTATTTAGCCTGTCTAGTCCTCATATCATTTTATAGGTTTCAATGAGAAATCCTCTCATTCTTCTAAACTCCAGTGAACATACTTCTAACCAATCTGTTAGAATCTGTTCATATGCCACCCCTGCTATCTTAGGAATCAGACTGGTAAACCTTTGTTGCACTCCCTTCAAAGCCAGAACTTCCTGGATGCCGTTTTTATGGACTTCCAGAAGGTATCTGATAAAGTCTGAACAAGAGTTTGTCAACTAAGGTAGAAACCCCATGAAACTGAGGGCAAATTACAGACATGGCTGGGAAATTAATTCAGTGGAAGGTGACAGAAAATGGAGATAATGAGTAGGCACTCAGATTGGCAGGAAGCAATCAGTAGTGAGCTACAAAGATCTGTGTTAGGTCCTAAGTTATTCACATTATTTATTAACAGTTTACACAGTGACCCAGAAAGTCATATACAGTCAGTTCTGCGATAATGTGATAGTTCCGTTCTCATGCAATCCCGTGTTATAAGAAAATCACATAATAGCAAACGGGTCCAGAATCATGTTATAACAACTTTATAAGTTCATCCTTTAGAAACAGTGCCTCCCATTCATCAATCACATTATAGTGAATTTGTGTTAATGAAATGTGTATTATAACAGAATGATCTATCCACTATATCCTCTGTATCAAGAGCTCACGGCAAATGAATTCACTTATTCAGCACCAAAAAGGAAGTAGCAACAAAATTCAACATTTGTGGCCAAACATATGTACCTGCAATTTTGAAGCTGTATTTTTAACTTGTATTTTTAACAGGCTCAACACTTACAAATTTCATTACCCACAAGGGTTCTCAGAAACTGAGTCTTCACGCTTATTGAGGAATGACTGTATCTAAATTTACTGATGACACAAAGTTATGTGGCATTTAGACAATATAGATAGCATAAAATTACTAAGATACATTGATATACTAAGTGAATGGGCAAAACTGCAGTAGATGGAATTTAATGTAAACAAGTGTAATATTATCCATTTTGGATCGATAAAGGATAAATTAGGGTACTTTGTAGATAGTATGAAGTTTGATATCCTACAGTGAATCCTACAGCGAATTGTTCCGAAGAGGCTTGGGGGCTCAGAGGCATAGATCTTAAAAATGTCAGAAACGGCTGCAGATGGGTGGCAGGGTGGCTCACTGGTTAGCACAGCTACCTCACAGCACCAGGGTCCCTGGTTCAATTCTGGCCTCGGGTGACTGTCTGTGTGGGTTTCCTCTAAGTGCTCCGGTTTCCTCCCACAGTCCAAAGATATGCAGGTCAGGTGAATTGGTCATGCTAAATTGCCCATAGTGTTAAGTGCATTAGTCAGCGGGAAATGGGTCTGGGTGGGTTACTCTTCAGAGGGTTGGTGTGGACTGGTTGAGCTGAAGGGCCTATGGGGAATCTAATCTAAAATAAGCAAGAAAGCTAATGGAATCTAGTCCTTTAAATCTAGAGTATAAGAATGCAGAGGTTATGCAGCAGTTATACAAAACCCTAGTTAGACTCCATTTGGAGTACTGCGAGCTGGGCAGGACACCTTAGGAAGGATATACAGGTCTTGGAGGAAGCACATTGTAGGTTTACAAGAATGATACCTGGATTTAAGGGCTTAGTTACATGGAGAGATTATATAAAGTAAGCCTGGCTTTTTCTCTAATTTAAAAGGTTAAGGGGGGATCTGATAGATGTCTTCAAGATATTAACAGGAAAATACAGGTTAGATAAAAATAAAACATTTCGATTATTTAGGGATTCGAGAACTGGGGGGCACAGTCTGAGAATTTGTGCCAGACCATTCAGGAACGATATTAGGAATCACTTCCACACACAAAGGATGGTGAATGTTTGGAACTCTTTTCTACAAACTGCAGTGGATGCTTGATTGGTTGGTAATTGAAAATCTGAGATAGGTACATTTTTGCCAAGCAAACATATTAATGGATATGGGTGAAATGCATGAATATGGAGTTAGGCCACAGATCAGCTATGATCTCATTGAATGTTGGAGCAAGATTGAGTGGCTGAATGGCTATTCCTACAGATCAAGTAAGGATGACGATGAACAGGATAGATTTTTCTCCTAACAATTTATTCATGATCATCAGTCAACTAGTAATTCAGATTAGGAGGATTCAAATCCCACTCTCCACTGGATTTGAACATGGTTCCCCAGAATATTGTTTAATTTGGCAATTTTACCATTAGTCCATTGCCTCTCCTTTACGGTAACTGCTGTACAGGGACAGCAGGCCTTGACGCACCTCCCCTTTTCCCAATCTACTGCAATTCAGTTAGTTTTCTGCCTTCCTTTTTTGCTATCAAAGTGTTTAAACTCACATTTATCTGTATTACACTTCATCTGCCATGCACTCAACTTGTCCAAATTATGCTGAGGCATTATTGTATCTTTCTCACTGTTCGCTCTTCATGTCATCTAAGGTATATTTTGATAAGTTGAGATGGGGGGGTTGGAATAACAGAAATGATAATATTATCCAATGCCATTAGTGTATGAATGGTTTCCACAATTGCAAAAGCAAGTATCATTGCTTACCAATCAGTCCAGAAATGAAGAGACATGAAGCAGTTTTCAGTACTCATGTGTTAAATAGTGAAATTATACAAAACTGTGTTTGAATTTGTTCTTTCTGACAGCACAGCAACAACATCTCATTATTATTCACTGCATCTCTACATGTAATTACAGTTAACATTTATAAATCCCCTAATGTTTACATGCAGGTCATTAACATTGCTTTTTCTAAATCAAATTGACAAATTAGCATATCCTTCAATGTCAGCTGCTTATTGTCTTTTATTTTTGGCGAGTGGCTACCACAAAAGCTTACAGACATGAGGTTGTGAGCAGTTTGTTGGAAGCACTTATGGATTTTATCAACTTCTGCAATATTATCATATTTCTCATAAGTGTAGACCACCTGTCGTCACCAAAGGACAGACTAATAATTCTGAATTTCTCATTGCTCATCTTTGAAGCATTTACAATTGAACAACCACCGTGGGTAGATTAAGACATGGAAATACACAATCAAAAAAGTGATTCCAGTTCTCTTGAATTTGTCAGGTAGAATAAATAAAATGAAGGAGGAAGAACAGCAAGTATCTACTTGCTGTTTTTACAAAGCAGTATTTGTAATTTTTTTTCATAACTGCATTCATTTACCGAGATGTTGCTGCCAGGTTAGTTTTGGGTAGTAGAGAAATTCTGATCTTGCTTATGTGAAGATCTGAAAACCAATGCTGAAAAATGTCAAATGGTAAACTCTCACATTGCATCCTTTTTAAGCGTTATGGAATCTTACGATGCATATTATCATCTTCCCTGACAATACTTAGAATAATAGAGCTATACAGCATGGAAACAAACCCTTCAGTCCAACTTGGCCATGCTGACCAGATATCCTAAACTCATCTGGTTCAATTTTCCAGCACTTAGCCCATATTCCTCCAAACCTGATACCCATCCAAATGTCTTTTAAACATTATATTTGTAGAAGGCTCCACCACTTCCTCTAGCCAGGTCATTGCATACACGCCTCACCCTCAGAGTGAAAAACTTACCCTTTTAGCTCCGTTTTGAATTTTTTCCCTCTCACCTTAAACCTATGTTCTTTAGTTTTGGACTACTCTCCCCTGGGGAAGGGACCTTTGCTATTCACCCTATCCATGCTCTTAATGATTTTATAAAATTCTGTAAGGTCATCCCTCAGCCGTCGATGCGCCAGGGAAAATATCCTCAACCTACACTGCCTCTTCCTATGGCTCAGAACCTCCAACCTTGACAACATCCTTGTAATTGTTTTTCTGAATGCTTTCAAGTTTCGTAACATCTTCCCTAAAGCAGAGAGACCAGAATTGAATGAAGTAATCCTATTGTGGTGTAACCGATGTTCAGCTTTGCCAAGACCTTGGAGTGCAGGTTCCTGGTTCCTTGAAGGTGCAATCACAGATAGACAGAGTAGTTTAGTACATTTGCCTTTATTGATCAGTGCATCGAGTATTGGAGTTGGGAGGTCATTGGTTAGGTCAACTTTAAATTGCTATCCTCATATTGCTTATGCTATCTTCGGAACATCCCACAAATACCAGCAGGTGGCAAACTTTCAGTCAGCATTAACATAAGTTCAGCTTGCATTCAATGTGCATGAAAGACAGGCTATCAACGGAGGCATCAAATCTTCAAGAAGTGGCTGACATGAGTCAACGACATGGTCCAGATGTGACAGATATTTGCAAATGCGTCTGCTACGTTCTTTGCAGTCATGGGCTGTGGTCTCCCATAATTGAGTATGGAGGTATTTACAGAGCTTCATTCTCCTTAAATGAATTGTTAATTGCCCACAACCACTCTCATCAGAATGTGGCAGAACTGCAGAGCTTAGATTTTGATGCATGGCGCTCTGAGATGCCCCTTAAATCTGCTGTATGTAACAAATAAACTGCGTTTATTCACCCACATAGCAAAGTTGGACATCTGGGTGAGGAGCTAGTCCTCAGTCCAGTTGGGCATTTGAAAATGTGTTGCTGGTTAAAGCACAGCAGGTTAGGCAGCATCCAAGGAATAGGAAATTCGACATTTCGGGCATAAGCCCTTCATCAGGAATGAAGGGCTTATGCCCAAAACGTCGAATTTCCTATTCCTTGGATGCTGCCTAACCTGCTGTGCTTTAACCAGCAACACATTTTCAGCTGTGATCTCCAGCATCTGCAGACCTCATTTTTTACCAGTTGGGCATCTCTCAATCTTTCCTGGTACAGTCAGACAGAGGTACCGTCAATATATAGTCCTGGAGTTGACCACATCTGCTTGGGATACTCACCATCAGGGGATCTGTCTGACTGTAATCTGGGAGTGAGCAATGGTCACACCTGCAGGACCAGCAGTAACAGATGGGGAGATTATGCATTGTCAGTCAGGCAGCTACAAAGACAGTGGTCTGGGTTGGTCAGTCATGTCTAGACGTTGCATAATGAAGTTGATTAGAGGTCGGGGGCAAGTAGATTTGTGGGACGTCCATCCACCAATCATTAAGAGGGCCCTGTAGATGCCAGTTGTGGGACTACAACAACTGGGTGGGCAGGTCAAGGGTGGGTGCAGTGGAAAGCAGAGACGTTTGTGGAGGTGAGAACAAGGATGTCGACAGGGTAAACTCAATATATGGGGAAGGTATGAGGAACAGCATCAGAGGGCATGATAGGCTATAGGATGGTGTGCTATTGCCTGTAGCCATTGTGCCCATGGGGTGGAGAGGGCGTAGAGGAGCATGGTGGGCATCATAATGATGTAATTTTGGAGTTTTGGATGTAGGGAGGATAGTAGAGGGTAAAGTTCAATGTGATATATCACCACACTGGAGATATGGATGAAAATGCACCTTTGGGGTAGTGTTGGGTAATAGGGGAGATTTATGTCTGAGGAAACATTTTGCTACAGGCAAGGTGTGATGCTCACTCTGTTCACCATGAGCTGCATTCCCTGCCATCAGGTATAGTTCTCCAGATGCACAATGCAAATTAAAATTGGCTGTAACAAAGTAGAGTTGAAAAGTGTGATACTGGAAAAGTGCAGCAGGCCAGGCAACATCCGAGGAGCAGGAGAATCGACGTTTCTGGCATAAGCTCTTCTTCAGAAATGAGGCTGGTGTGCCAAGCGGGCTGAGATAAAAGATATGGGGGAGGGGATTTGGGGGAGGGCGCTGGGAATACGATAGGTGGAAGGAGGTGAGGGTGAGAGTGATAGGCCGGAGAGGGAATGGGGGCGGAGAGGTCGGGAAGAAGATTGCAGGTCAAGAGGGCGGTGCTGAATCCGGGGTTTGGGACTGAGATAAGGTGGGGGGGAAGGGAAATTAGGAAGCTGGAGAAATCTACATTCATCCCGTGTGGTTGGAGGGTTCCTAGGTGGAAGATGAGGCGCTCTTCGTCCAGTGTGGCCATGGCAATGGAGGAGGCCAAGGACCTGCATGTCCTTGGCGGAGTGGGAGGGGGACTTAAAGTGTTCAGCCACAGGGCGGTTGGGTTGGTTGGTGCGGGTGTCCCAGAGGTGTTCTCTGAAACATTTCGCAGGTATGCGGCCTGTCTCCCCAATACAGAGGAGACCACATCGGGTGCAGCGGATACAGTAAATGATGTGTGTGGAGGTGCAGGTGAATTTGCGATGGATATGGAAGGATCCATTGGGGCCTTGGAGGGAGGTGAGGGGGGAGGTGTGGGCGCAAGTTTTTCACTTCTTGCGGTTGCAGGGGAAGATGCCAGGAATGCAGGTTGGGTTGGCAGGGGATGTGGACCTGATGAGGGAGTCACTGAGGGAGTGGTTCCTCCGGAACGCTGATAGGGGTGGGGAGGGAAATATATCCCTAGTGGTGGTGACCTGCAATCTTCTTGCTGACCTATCCGCCCCCAACCCGTCTCCGGCCTATCACCCTCACCCTCACCTCCTTCCACCTATCGTATTCCCAGCGCCGCTCCCCCAAACTTCCCCCCGCCCCACCTTTTATCTCAGCCCGCTTGACACACCTGCCTCATTCCTGAAGAAGGGCTTATGCCCGAAACATCGATTCTCCTGCTCCTCGGATGTTGCCTGGCCTGCTGCACTTTTCCAGCACCACACTTTTCAACTCTGGTCTCCAGCACCTGCAGTCCTCACTTTCTCCTAGTTGGTCTAACAAAGTAGACTCCATGTCAGTTTGGTGGGTGTAAACATGGGTTCCATGCCCACTGGGATTGAGGACACTGAAGGGAAAAAGACATGAAGCATGCATTTCCAGCTACATTTCATTTGCAGCCAAATGTTTATGTAATTTGCACCATACCATTGACGTTAACTAACTTAACATTGCGATTAGATGATATGCAGATGAATTTCTGTCAGATCTGGTAAGATTGGTTAGGGCCTTGGATGGAGGTGAGAGGGGAGCTGTGAAGGCAAGTGTTGCACCTCTTGCGGTTGCAGGAAAATGTACTGGGTGTACTGGAGACATTGGTGGGGGGTGCAAATGGAGATTATGGGGAGAGTTGACGAGGCTGTCAGGGAGTGAGCAGTCCCTACTGAAAGCAGAAAGGGGTGGAGAAGGAAATACCTTTTTGGTTGGTGGGGTCTGATTGTAGGTGATGGAAATGTCAGAGGATGCTGCATTGGATTTGGAGGTTGGTGGGATAGTGTGTGAGGACTAAGAAGACTCTATCTTTATTGTTGTTGAGGGAGGGGTCTATGGGTAGAAGTGTGGAAGATGGAGGAGAAGCAGTTGAGGGCATCCTTAGTACTGAGGAGGAGAAACTACAGTCCCTAAAGTAGGAGGATATCTGGGATGTCCTAGAGTGGAATGCCTCATTCAGGGAGCAGGTATGGCAGAGGTGGAGGAATTGGAAGTTTGGAATAGCATTTTTGCAGGAGAATGGATGAGAGAAGGTGTAGTAGATTATTTGTGGGAATCAGTAGGTGTGAAATAGATATTAGTGGTGAGTCGGTAACCAGAGATGGAGACAGAGAGGTCCAAGAAGGAGAGCGAGCAGTCAGAAATGGTCCAGGTGAATTTGAGGGCAGGGTGAAGGTGTGGGCAAATTTGATTAACCATTTGAGCTCCTCACAGGAGCACGAGGCAGCACCAATACAGCCATCAATATAGTGGAGGAAGAGGTGAGGTAATGCCGGTGTAGTTGTGGAAGAGGGACTATTCCATGAATCTTTCAAAGAGGCAGACGTAGCTCAGGCCCAAGCAGGTGCCCATGACTGCCCCTTTGGTTTGTAGGAAGTGGGAGGAATCAAATGAAAAATTGTTGAGGGTGAGGACCAGTTCTTCCAGGTGAAAGAAGGTATCAGCAGATAGGAACTGGTTGGGCCCATGGGAGAGAAAGCAGCGGAGGACTTTTAGGCTCTCCTTGTGGGTGATACAGGTATGAAGGGCTTGTACATCCTTGGTGAAGATGAGGTGTTGGGGATCAGGGAATTGAGAGTTTTGGAAAAGGTAGAGGGTATGGGCTTTCTTATTCATCATGATAATAATTCCTTTTCCGTGCAAACAAAATTTGTAAAGCTGCTACATTTTCCAAGGTTTTCGTTTTGTATTTCACAATGTGTCCAAAGCAAGGATTTATTGTTCTGTGATTTCTTAATGATCTTCTCCAATTTCCTGTGCCAGTCAATATCAGGAGAAGACTTATTCCAAACAAATCTGCATTTGAATTTCCCCAATGTTTTGCTGCTGTCATTTCCTTTTCTTAAGAAAGGATCCTCTCTATTTCCTGTGGGATTTATGATGATGTTTTGGTTAATGCAGGGACTTGCTTCAATACTTGTGTTGTTACTAAGAGATTCAACTTTGAGCTTCTTTTTCTTGCAGTCGTGCACTGAAACTTTGATTGCTCACAGACTCAATAATGGACCAGAAATAGATTGTATTGTAGTTTTAACCGTGTTAATAATATTCAAAATTGTTTTGAAATCCTTGCTCCTCTCAACAACAGGGAAAACTTATCACAGTAGGGTTTAAATCATCACAATGCCACTTGCTGAGGCAATTTCACAAGACTGGGTACTTACATATTTCAGTGCTCCTCTGATGGGCTATGAACATGCTTCTGAAGTATTTGAAAACAGCTTGTTCACTATTTTATTTGGTATGTACATATTCAAGTCTATGTGCATCTGCGTAATTACTAAGAACAAAGTTCACTGCAATGACGAGATGCTTTCCCATTTTCGTTCCCTATCCTTCTCCCTCCAATATTTTCTAGCATAAGAGGTTAATAGAAAAGTAAAGATAAAATTATCATCATCCTACCAGAGTGTAGGGCTGCTCTCTCATTACAGTCAGAAAGGTGACTGGTGGTGTTACAACCTGAGGGGGGAGGGCGAAAAGGAGAGTCCTCAGCCAGTGCAGGAACTGGACCCACACTGTTACACTAGAGTGCATCATCAGTGCTATCAGAAGATACTACATCACATCAGATTCAAATCCATGGGAAAAGAGTTCAAATGGTATCCTACCACATCATGTAATAGTTAATAACAGTTCATTTGTTGCACCAGTGAGGATTCCAGTTCCCAAATGTAAAAAATACCAAAGAAGGTATAAGATCCTGTGGAGTCTCACAGAGTAGATATGGAGGGGATATTTCTCTCATGTGACAATCCAGGACTGTTTGAGAATAAGGGGTTACTCATTTAAAATAGAAACAATACAATTTTCAACACAGAGACTCATGAGCCTTTGGAACCCTCCTCCTGAAAGGGTCGTAGAAACAGAGTTTTTGACTACTTTTTCAGGTGGAGATGTATAGATTTTTGTTTATCAAATTTGTGGAAGGTTATTGGTGAGCTGAGTTTATGGATTTGAGGTTACAATCAGGTCAACCATGATCTTATTGAACAAGAGGGCGGGCTTAGGGGACTGATTGATCTAATTCTGTTCCTTACCGATGAACATCTGGAGGAAATGCAGAAGTAGGCCTTTAGGTTCCTGGAGCCTGCTGCACCTTTCAACAAAATGGCTGATTTTGTGTTTCAAATACCGCATTCCCATCTACTCCTGAAATACTTTGAATCTGCTGCTTAACAAGAATCTATGTACCTCTGTCTTAAAAATATTCAATGATCCTTCTTCCAACTTCCAATTTTGCACAATCTTCTGAGAGGAGAAAACATTTTGCTCATCTCACACTTTGTTACAAGAAGGAGAAAGTATTGAAGTCATGTTAGTCATCCAGAATTAAGATTTGTCTTTACAGAGCCCTGCTACTTGCACAGACTCATTTTAAAATACTCAGTCTTTGGATGTGGGTATTATTGGCTGGGCCAGTATTTATTGCCCATTCCTAGTTGCCCTTGAGAAGGTGGTGGTGAGATAACTTTCTAAACATCTGCGATCCACTTGGTACATGCTGTTGGTGAGAAATTCCCAGGATTTAACACTGAAAGAACAACATTATATGTGTAAATACGGTGAGTGGCTTGACGGGCAACTTTCATGGGAGCACTACCATCTGCATCTGCCACTCTTGTTCCCCAGACAGTAGTAGTCATGGGTTTGGAAGGTGTTGTCTTAAACACCATTGCTGAGCTTGAACAGTGTATCTTAGAGATGATAAACGTTGCTGTTACTGAGCATCAGTAATGGAGGGATTGAATGTTAATGTATGCGATGCCAATCACGCGGGCTGCTTTATCCTGGATGGTGTCAAGCTTCTTGAATGTTGTTAGGGTTGCACTCATCCAGACAAGTCGGCAATATTCCATCACACTCCTGACTTGTGCCTTGTAAATGGTAGACTGGCTATGGGGAGTCAGGAGGTGAGTTACGACAGAAATCCTAGTCTCGGTCCTACTCTTGAAGCCACAATATTCATACAAAGAGTCCAGCTCAGTTTATAGTTAATGGTAGCCCCCCAGGATTTTGATAGTGGGGAGGGTTCAGGGTTGGCGATACCATTGAGCATCAAGAATTGATTGTTAGATTTCCTCTTGTTGGATATGGTCATTTTCGGGCACTTGTGTGGTGCAGATGTTATTTGCTACTTGTCAGGCCAAATATGAATATTGTTGAAGTACTTCTTCATTTAGACATGCACTGCTTCAGTATCTGAGGAGTCACAAATTGTAATGAACATTGTGCAGTAATAAACAAATATCTCCATTTCTGATGTTATGAAGGAGGAAAGGTCATTGATGAAACAGGCTGAGTTTAGGACATTACCCTGAGGAACTCCTGCAGAGATATCCTGGAGCTGAGGTGACTGACCTCCAACCACCACAGCCATTTTGATTTGTGCAAAAGGTAACTCCAATCCAACAAAGAGTTTTTTTTCCCCTGATTCCCATTGATTCCAGGTTTACTCGGGTTCTTTGATGTTACACTCCACCAAGTACTGCCTTGATATCAAGGGCAACACCTATCCACTTCTGAATTTCAGTTCTTTCATCCATGTTTGAACCAAGGCAGGAATGAGGTCAGGAGCTGTGTGGCCCTAGCCGAGCCCAAACTGGGGGTCACTGAGCAGGTTATTGCTGAGCAGGTGCTGCTTAATAGCACTGCTGATGTCCCCTTCTATCACTTCACTAATGATCGAGATTAGGCTCATGGGTTTGGAATTAGCCATGTTGGCAAAAGTGAGGACTGCAGATGCTGAAAATCAGAGTCAAGATTAGAGCGATGCTGGAAAATCACAGCAGGTCAGGCAGCATCCGAGGAGCCAGAAAATCGATGATTCGGGCAAAAGCCCTTCATCTGGAATGAGGCTAGGAGCCTCCGGGGTGAAAAGATAAAATGGGAGGGAATGTGGGGCTGGGGAGAATGTAGCAAAGAGTACAATAGGTGGGTGATGAAGGTGATAGGTCAGAGAGGAAGGTGGAGTGGATAGGTGGGAAGGAAGATGGGCAGGTAGGACAGGTCATGAGGATGGTGCTGACCTGGAAGATTGGAATTGGGGTTAGGTGGGGGAGGGGAAATGAGCAAACTGGTCAAGTCCACATTGATGCCCTGGAATTGAAGTAGGCCGAGGTGGAAGATGAGACGTTCTTCCTCCAGGCATCAGGTGGTGAGGGACTGGCAATGGAGGAGGCCTAGGACCTGCATGTCCTCAGCAGAGTGGGAAGAGGAGTTGAAATATTTGGCCACAGGGTGGTGGGGTTGATTGGTGCAGGTGTCCCGGAGATGTTCCCTGAAGCGCTCCGCGAGAAGGCGTCTAGTCTCCCCACTGTAAAGGAGACTGCATCAGGAACAACAGTTACAATAAATGACATTTTTGGAAGTGCAGGTGAAACTTTGATGGATGTGGAAGGCTCCTTTAGGGCCTTGGATGGAGGTGAGGTGTGGACACAAGTTTTGCAATTCCTGTGGTGGCAGGGGAAGGTGCCAGGAGGGGAGGATGGGTTGTTGGGGTGGGGTGTGGAGACAGTGGACCTGACCAGTAGTCACGGAGGGAATGTCTTTGTAGAAAGCAGAAAGGGGTGGGGAGGGAAATGTATCCTTGGTGGTGAGGTCCAATTGGAGGTGGCGGAAATGTCGTTGGATGATGTGGTTTATGCGGAAGTTGGTGGGGTGGAAGGTAAGGACCAAAGAGGTTCTGTCCTTGTTACGGTTGGAGGGTGGGGTTTGAGGGCCAAGGTGTGAGATGTGGATGAGATGCTTTAGAGAGCATCTTCAACCACGTGGGAAGGGAAATTGCGGTCTCTAAAGAAGGAGGACATCTGGTGTGTTCTGTGGTGGAATTGGTCTGCTGGGAGCAGATACGGCGGTGGCGGAGGAATTGGGAATTCATCCCCCCATCACTAAACCATTGCCTCCCAGACCATACACAGCCTCATCACCTCAAGAGGTCTCCCACCCACAGCTTCCAACCTCATAGTCCGGGAACTCCGCACCGCCCGATTCTACCTCCTTTCCACAAGACTGACTGCCCTGGCCAACCCATTGTCTCAGCCTTCTCCTGCCCCCTTGAACTCATCTCTAGCTACCTTAATATTGTCCTATCTCCCCTAGTCAAGGAATTCAAGCACATACTTTCTAGACAGCACCCACGCCCTCCATTTCCTCCAAGACTTCCATATCCCCGGGTGGCACAGTGGTTAGCACTGCTGCCTCACAGCGCCAGAGACCTGGGTTCAATTCCCGACTCAGGCGACTGACTGTGTGGAGTTTGCACATTCTCCCCGTGTCTGCGTGGGTTTCCTCCGGGTGCTCCGGTTTCCTCCCACAGTCCAAAGATGTACGGGTCAGGTGAATTGGCCATGCTAAATTGCCCGTAGTGGGGTAAATGTAGGGGTATGGGTGGGTTGCGCTTCGGCGGGTCGGTGTGGACTTGTTGGGCCGAAGGGCCTGTTTCCACACTGTAAGTAATCTAATCTAATCTAATCTTCACCATGGACATCCAATCCCTCTACACCTCTATCCGCTATGACCAGGGCCTCCCAGCCCTACATTTCTTCCTCTCCTGACGTCCCCAACAGTACCCTTCCACTGACACTCTCATTTGTTTGGCTGAAGTGGTTCTCACCCTTAACAATTTCTCCTTTGAATCCTCCCACTTCCTCCAGATGAAAGGGGTAGCCATGGACACCCACATGGGCCCCAGCTATGCCTGTCTCTTTGTCAGCTACGTAGAACAGTCCATCTTCTGCAGTTAAAAGTGAGGTCTGCAGATGCTGAAGATCAGAGCTGAAAATGTGTTGCTGGTTAAAGCACAGCAGGTCAGGTCAGGTCGGGTCAGGGCTCTGGCCCGAAACGTCGAATTTCCTGTTCCTTGGATGCTGCCTAACCTGCTGTGCTTTAACCAGCAACACATTTTCAGCATCTTCTGCAGTTACACCGGCACCGCTCCCCATCTCTTCCTCCGCTACATTGATGACTGCATCGGCGTCAAATCGTGCTCCCGCGAGGAGGTTGAGCAGTTCATCAACTTCACCAGCACATTCCAGCCCAACCTTAAATTCACCTAGACCATCTCTGACACCTCCCTCCCCTTACTGGACCTCTCCATCTCCATCAATGATGACCGACTTGACACTGACATTTTTTACAAACCCACCGACCCCCACAGCTACCTGGATTACACCTCTTCCCACCCTGCCTCCTGTGAAAATGCTATCCCGTATTCCCAATTCCTCCACCTTCACTGTATCTGCTCCCAGGAGGACCAGTTCCACCACAGAATGCACCAGATGGCCTCCTTCTTTCAAGACTGCAATTTCCTTTCCCTTGTAGTTGAAGATGCCCTCCAACGCATCTCATCCACATCCTGCCCTCAACCCACCCTCCAACCATAACGGACAGAACCTCCCAGTCCTCACCTGCCACCCTACCAAACTCCGCATAAATCACATCATCTGCCGACATTTCCGCTACCTCCAAACAGACCCCACCACCAGGGATATATTTCCCTCCCCACCCCTTTCCACTTTCCGCAAAGACTGTTCCCTGCATGACTACCTGGTCAGGACCACACCCCCCAACAACTCACCCTCCCCTCTTGGCACCTTCCCCTGCCACCGCAGGAATTGCAAAACCTGTGTCCACACCTCTTCCCTCAACTCCATTCAAGGCCCCAAAGGAGCCTTCCACATCCATTCAAGATTCACCCGCACTTCCAAAAATGTTATTTATTGTATCTGTTTCTCCCGATGCGGTCTCCTTTACATTGGGGAGACTGGACGTCTTCTTGCGGGGTGCTTCAGGAACATCTCCGGGACACCCATACCAAACAGCCTGGGCCTCCTCCACCACCACTCCCTCAGCACCTGACACCTGGAGGAAGAATGCCTCATCTTCCGCCTCTGGGCCCTTCAACCCCAGGACATCAATGTGGACTTCACCAGTTTCCTCATTTGCCTTACCCCAGGTCCAACCTGCCAGCTCAGTACCATCCCCATGGGCTGTCCTACCTGCCAATCTTTCTTCCCACATATCCGCTCCACCCTCGTCTCTGACCTATCACCTTCATCCCCACCCCCATCCATGTATTGTACTCTTTGCTACCTTCTCCCCAGCCCCACCCCCTTCCATTTATCTCTCCATCCCAGAGGCTCCCAGCCTCATTCCTGATGAAGGGCTTTTCCCCCAACCATTGATTTTCGTGTTCCTCAGATACTGCTGTGCTTTTCCAGCATCTCTCTAATTAGTCATGTTGGATTTGTACTGTTTTTGTGCAGAGAACGCACCCAGGAAATTTTCCACTTTTTTGCACAAATGCTAGTACTATCACTGTACAAGAAAAACTTAGCGAGGGAAGCAGTAGTATCCCTGCTTGCCTTTCCGTGCCCTCTCTTTTTGCATTTTGTGCCTCACCCAGAGACACCAAACTCACTTATTGTCTTTCCATTGAGGATGTCCTCCATCATGTTGTGTAACACTATCGCCTTGCTAAATAGGGAAAGTTTAAACAAATTCAATCAATATTATTGCCAAAACATAGTCAGAGTCCATAGCCTCTGCAGTATCCAATGCCTCCAGCCATTCCTGGATATCACATGGACTGAATCGAACTGGCTCAGGACTGGCATCGGTAATGATTGGAACCTCGAGAGGAGGAGGCTGAGGTGAATTATCCTTTCGACTCTCCTGGTTAAAGATTGTTGCTTTAGCTTTATCTTTTGCACTGATTTGGTGCGCTTTCCCATCATTGAGAATGGTGATATTTTGGACATCTCCTCCTACAGTAAGTTGCTTAATTATCCATTGCTGTTCACAATATGGCCAAACTGCAGAGCTTGGATTTGATCTGTTGGTTGTAGAATCACCTACCATCACTTGGCATTGACATAATCCTGTTTGGTAGTTTCACTGGGTTGCCACCCCATTTTTAAATATGCCTGATGTTTCTCCTGGCACGTCCTCCTGCACTCTCTATCAGACCAAGGTTTCCCATGGTCTGATGGTAAAGTTAGATTGGAGAATAATCTGGGTCACAAAGTTGTTCATTGTGTTGGAGTACAATTCTGCTGCTGCCGCTGTCTTACAGCACCTCATGGATGTCCAGTCTTAAGTTGTCTGAATCTGTCTGAAGTTTCCCTATTTAGCAAAGGGGATAATTCTACACAACATGATGGAGGACATCCTCAATGGAAAGACAATATGTGAGTCTGGTGTCTCTGGCTGAGGGGCAAAGTGCAAAAAGAGAAGGCATGGAAAGGCAAGTAAGGATGCTATCAGCATCCAGGATGGGTTAAAGTGAATAATCTAGTCCATGAGCTGGATGTATGTCCTTCAGTGCACAGTGTCCTTCTGACAATACAATGATAGTTACTATTGTAGCCAAAGGTACAACACTGAAGTGCAGAAGCACATAGTAAGTGGATAGGATGTGTGCTAATCAGGTCCTTAGAGGGGGCATGTGTTGAATGCCAATACATGTGGATGTGGGGAGTATGTGGCTGTCTGGAATGTTGATGCCTGGCGTCCAATACCAAAAGTCCTTTGAAGCAAGCAATGAGTTGAAGGCACTAAGAATCCAACTGACTTCTATGTTGAGAATTCTCAGGCTCCAGTTGGTGGTAGTAAGTTTTAGGATAGAAAACTGCATATTAATGAGGCAAATCTGCAGTTAATTAGATTAGATTCGATTCCCTACAGTGTGGAAACAGGCCCTTCGGCTCAACAAATCCACACCAACCCTCCAAAGAGTAACCCACCCAGACCCATTCCCCTCCACCCAACACTACAGGCAATTTAGCTTGGCCAATTCACCTGACCTGCACATCTTTTGGACTGTGGGAGATAACCAGAGCACCCGGAGAAAACCCACATAGCCACAGGGAGAATGTGCAAACTCCACACAGACAGTTGTCCGAGGCAGGAATTGAACCCAGGTCCCTGGCACTATAAGGCAGCAGTGCTAACCACTGAGCCACCATGCCACACCATTAACAGGGTTAGGCAAGTTAAAAAGCATTAATTCTCTTCATTAATCAACTTATTGCTGCCTAGAGAGAATCTTGTCTTGACCCAGAGCTCAGTTAAAAGTTGCAATGAGTTACTCACATCAAGATAGGTCTTGCTGGGATTCTTTCATAATTCTGCCACATTTCTCATCAAAGCTCACGTCATTCAGGACTCTGTAAGATTCCATTTTTGGTTATCATTAGATATCTAATTCCAGATTTTTGTTTAATTCAAACTTCTCCATTTTCAGTGTTGAGATTCAAACCCAGATTCCAAGACATTGCTTGCTTGGGTCTCTCAATTACTAATATAGTGACAATGTAGCTACGCCATCTCCTCCTGCTGATTCCTATCTGCAGGATGGATATGCTGAACATGCAAGACAGCCCTGATTAGTTCAAGAGGAGATTTCCAAGCCTACTCACAGGACTGAGCAGAGTGCAAACAGCTTACCTTCTCACTGTAAAATCAATGCCAAGTCTGTGTGCCTAGTCACACCAAGAATAGTCCCACACCCTTGCTTACTTAAAGCCAACAAAGAGTTTGAGGTTATGCTGCACCAGTGGCTCATACCAATAGCCATTCAAACCATTTCTTGGTGCTTTATCATCACGTCTTTGAAGTATGAGTTTTCCAAGCCTGCCATCAACTTTCCTTGACACGTTACTGATGTATTTGTGGTCGAAGTGGATCGTGAGCGAAGTACATTGAAATGGGGTTCTGCTGAACCATTTCTCTGTAAATAGTGTAAATCATAAATAAATGTTCATTTATTTAGTCGATATGGTTTCCAGTTCTCATCAGTCAAAAGCATTTGGGACCCAGTAATTTGACGATTCCCTCTTTATTCTGACCTGAACTACTGATGCTTTGTTGGTGAACAGTGATTCTTCAGCACCTTATCCAAATCAGAATTATCCACAGCGTTATCAAAGAGTGGATATCTGGAAAAGAATATTCATAGTTTTCATCGACTTTGTGATTTAATTTTGTGCAGGTTTGACTTGTAATGTGACCTGGTGCTTTTATCTCTTTCTTACATCAGGTAATCATGATATCACAAAATACCTAAACACTTTTACATTCCTTAAATTTGACACATCCATCAGCACCTTCCCCTTGACCAGGCTGTATGGCTTGATCAAGATCAATGAATAAAATTGTTACATTTCTGTTTGCTAATAATTGTACAGGTGGAAGGACACACTTGGGATGATCTGCAATATTCTGTTAAGATGTTTTCAGTCATTGTGAAAATTTATGGGTTTAACATCAACTGATAGGAAACAAAAATTATGTATCAATTTGCACCTTGTGTCCACTAAATCACACTATTGATCACCATTGGCAGTATTAAACTAAATTGTGTTTAGTCTTCAACTTCCTGGTAAGTGTGCCGAGAGACACTGCTTTCATTGATCGGAAGAATTTC
Organism: Hemiscyllium ocellatum; assembly: GCF_020745735.1. NCBI lineage: Eukaryota > Metazoa > Chordata > Chondrichthyes > Orectolobiformes > Hemiscylliidae > Hemiscyllium > Hemiscyllium ocellatum. The sequence goes on from NC_083403.1 coordinate 65,833,061, forward strand.
ATCATGTAATCAAAGCAACGTGCGCCTTTGACAGACTGAATAGCTGTATTTGTTTTTGGAACAGTATAAGATTGAACATCAGAGTCTAACAAACCATCATAATCGTTACCTGCCTTATGTAAATCAGTAAATAGCTGTTAGAACAGGCAGGAATTTATGTGACTTCATTTACTGCTGTGCTGCAAAAAATTCTGAAATGGAATTAACTCTATGGGGCTGAGGACCATAAATTTCTTCATCATACTCGTTATACCTTTAGAAGCAGACTAGTGGCATAAATAACACACAAGTCATTACCTTGGGATTTTTTGTAGTTATATTAAACCTATCATCAAGAATTGGAAGAACTTCCATAGATACTGACCTCCTATATATGTCAGCACCCGAGGTGATAACTACGGCATTGCAGCTTGAATGTGTGACTTCTTAGAAATCGTAGGATGTGACCTTGTGAAAGGGAACACTGAAGGATCATCAGCAGAGAGAAATGTGATCAGATTTCTCCATTGCTAAACTCAAGCACTGCTACTACCACTTTGTTTGTGACCCCTAGTCTGGGATCTTTAATGTAGGATTAGCAGGGAAAATAATATTGTGGGGTGACATAGTGGCACTGCTGCCTTATGGTGCCAATCACCCAAGTTTGATTCTAGGAGAAAGTGGGGTCTGCAGATGCTGGAGAACAGAGCTGAAAATGTGTTGCTGGAAAAGCGCAGCAGGTCAGGCAGCATCCAAGGAACAGGAAATTCGACGATGAAGGGCTTATGCCCGAAACGTCGAATTTCCTGTTCCTTGGATGCTGCCTGACCTGCTGCGCTTTTCCAGCAACACATTTTCAGCTCAAGTTTGATTCTAGCCTTGCGTGATTGTGTGTGGAGTTTGAACATTTTCCCGCTGTCTGTCTGGGTTTCTGCTCATTGTTCTAGTTTTCTCCAATAGTCTAAAAATGTGCAAGTTAGGTGGATTGGCCATGATAGATTGCCTCATAGTGTGGGTGAATGTGTAGGCTATGTGAGTTAGCCATGGGAAATGTGAGTTTATTGCATTTGGGTGGGATGTTCTTTGAAGAGTGGTACAGACTCAATGGGGCTGAATAGTCTCCTTCTGCTCTGCAGGGAGTCTGTGATTCTTAATTGATTTAGTTTCGTTATGATCATACAATTAAAGTAATATTCACAGATCAATGCGATATTCTATTACTCTGCTTAAGTATATCAATGCAGAACTTAGCAGTCTGACAACAAATGAAAGAACATCTTTAAAAGCAGCAAGACACTGACACTTACTCCTTAGAGAAATTGACCTGAAAAGAATTAGGATAGAGTTAAACACATTAGCTCCTGCTAAAATAAACCATGTTAAGACAAAAAGAAGAAAATTTGAATTTGAACAATTAAGTGATTTGGAAAATAAGCGCATCATAATAAGTATCCTCAAGACAGACTTGAGGGAGAGATGGAAAAATTTGATTCCATGTATGATGCTAATTTGATATTATTGGGTAAAGTGATCTGTAGGTAGGGAACTCGAGAATGTCAGTGCAAATCAAGGAGTGTAAATCAACAACGATATTATTCAGAAATTATGGACAGTAGAATGTGATGAATTTTAATTTGAATTATGGAAATAGAGAGATTGAATACAATAACCTAATAACAATGAAAATAATACAAACATATGCAATTTGAGTAAAACACCACAATTAAAGATTAATGAAAGATAGATCAAGATCAGTGATAAGCCAAGAGTGGGAAAGTAAGATCATGTCCTGTAAAAGCTAAAGATTATAAGAAAGGTTTTTTTTTTAAATAACAGACTCAAGTCATAAATAATCTCATTAAACTAAATTAAACTAAATAACATTTATGACTTAAAAAGTGATTGAGTTTCATCTTTTATCAATGATAATATGATTAGTGACTTCTTTAATGGTTTCAATGACATTAGTGGAATGAGAGAAGAGGGGTTATTATACTTAGTAAAAGGACATATTATGGAAAGTGTTTAATATAAAATCTGAATCACACCTTTTGCATCAGCTCCTCCAATCTTAACTAAAAGGGCATGTGAGATTGCCTTGGCATTGCAGTCACCATTTTATGATATGAATATGCCAACATGGGATAAAATAAATAAATACTTAATGAGCTACCTTTACATTCAGACAGACACTTATTGTGTGAAAAATCACAGCAAGTAATTTATCACAGTAAGGAAGGAAATCTCTTGAGAGAATTGAACTTCTGTTATAACTAACTTATGGCAAGCAAATAGAAGACAAAATGTTAGGAATTTAAATTGTTACAACTACAAGATGAAGTAATTATTATGTAAGGCATCAAATGCTGGGCGGTGGGGGTAATTCTAGGATATGCAAGGAAACTAACTTTTGTGGTTGATTTAGTTTAGTTGTAATTACACAGTTAAAATAAAATTAATTTACTAATATAATGTTATTCTGCTTAAGTATACTGATGCGGAGCTTAGTGGTCTAGCATCATGCTACTCTGCTTAGCTTCATTTGTCAAAATGATACACTGGGGATTGTCAACAGGGTGAAGACAATAACCTAATGTTTGGACTTACACTATGCGCTCCAAAATTTTATTTATTTGACTCATGGGATATGAGCATCACTGGCAAGGGCAGCATTTTATTGTCCATTTCTAATTGTTCTTGAAAAGATGGCAGTGAGCTGCCTTCTTGAACTGCTGTAGTTAATTTATTCCAGCTGGACACACAATACCACTGGGGAGAAATTCCAGGATTTTTCACTCAGCAATAGTAAAGCAATAATGATATATTTCCAAGTCAGGATCTTGAGTGGTTTGGAGTGTTGGGCCCATGTATCTGCCACTCAGTCTTTCAATGTCCACTGCCAAGAGTGGTTCAGCAACAATTATTTAATGAACTGGCAGGTTCCTAAACAACATTCCTGTTAAACTGGGACTGAGAAGATTGTAAAGAAGAAGGGAAAACAGCCTCCATCCTCAATATCAGCCTGTCCATGACAGTATCACTAAGAGTGACCATCACATAATCCTTTGGAGACAATGTCCAATTTCACATTGATATCACCTTATGTGGCATTGCCTGGTACTACAAGGTAAAAGTTTGCAGAACGTCTCCACAGTGGTATTGGAAAGGGACAACTGGTGGTGGTTAAAACTGAGAGTCACCATACCTCAGGCAAAGGGAGATGTTGAGAAGAAGCGTTTTTCTTGATAACCTTAAAATCCTTTAAGATAAAATTAAAGGTAAAATATATTAACCAAACATTCAAATGCAGCAAAATTGCTTTGCTACTTCATTCACTCAGACATGAATGAAAGAGGGAAAGAAAGAGAAAGGGAAGAAAAGACATTGAAACTGATGAACTTCCAGAAGTATTCAAAGATGTTGATAATAGGTTACATGACTTAGAGTCCAATAATGTCAAATTCCAACTGGGAGTCTATCAGTTGGCTGATCTTGTAACAATTCACTTTCTGAGAGCTGGGATGCCGATAGATGGCAGTCAAAGGTACAACTATAACTTTTATTCTCAGAGATTAATCCAGTTTGGCAGGCAATGCCCGAGACTCTTGCTGGAGCTGAGGAGAGCAAGACAGAGAATAGACCTTCTAGTTGCTAAGTTCTGGAGCTGCTATACTTGTAGTTAAGACAGAACTGACTCAGAATCTAAGAGCTGTATACTTAAACAATTCAGCAATCTCAGATTTTAGTCATGTTGCAGAGACAGACATTTCAGGGAGGAATGGCACATTCCAGCAACAAATGGGAAGGACTGTAAAATACTACTGTAGAATTGGTGATCTCATTAGAGCTTACATTGTGAGGTGACAATGTAACAAAACCCCGTGGCACTCATTCTAGTGTAATGGTTTTCAATGATTTCTGTGTCCAGTGTTTGCTGAAAAGAAACAGCTCAATCCCGGGTCCTTTGTGTCAGCTTTCAAAAAATGTCTATACAATACAAGGGTTTGAGAAGTACTTGAAAGTACAATCATGAGAACAGTTCTAGCTATTTTATAAGTCCAGCAAATTGGTCCATTTTTGAAAGAAACTACATTTAAACCTGAACATTTAGAACAGAATATAGTTTTCTTAGAATTTCTCTTCATGCTCTCTGGCCATGACAATAGGCTAATTCAATGAATAATTCAGTAAATTATTCCATGCACTGATGTGGGATATTTTCATCTTCAACTGTTGTTAAGATCCAATACATTTTTTTTAAATCAAGAACTCCTGTCACTTAGCATTGACAAAAAGCGACAGAGCTGAATCTTATCAGAAACCAGCTAAGTGCCAATTTTGGCAAATTTCATGGAACATTTCTCTCTTCAAGGCACATGGTTTTTTCACATTATCTTCCCACAATTTCCTGGATATATATTCACCCATATGGTGCCCCAACCATTGTATTCGCCCACTCACCAAGGGCAGTATTTGCCATTGCCGAAGTATCTCTACTCCCTCATGCCAATGCCATCTCTAAACCTCAGCTGTGTACCCAGTGAAGTGTTGGTGATCTGGGATAGCAATTCACTATGTATGTGGTGGGAGATAAAGCTTCTAAGGACACATAGATGGCATAGCTGACACTTCATTGCATACGCAATTGCACATTATTACATCTATTGCTGTTAAAGAACCAACCTACACACCTTTTCCATCGTTAACTTCCTCCCATCATACAACCCTGTGAGGTAAGAGTTACTTTTTTCCCAATACCAAATAAAGCCCTGCATCTTATTATACAATGTGGGACCATAACATACAGGAAAGACTCTAAACTGTCACAAACATTTACATTTATGTAACAACTGCAAGGCAAAAACAAACAGACAGAAATGACATTTGTTTCTCAGATAGAAAGAGACTGCTTGCCTTTTGAGTACCAATAAATTTACCATCCTTGAATGATCACTGCATTCAGTTCTTATCTACTGTAGCTGGGTGCAATTAAGTCCTGTGTGGCGTATTGAGTTTGATGTTGCTGTACTCTCTTTTTCCTTAGAATATAGCAGCTGTTCACCCAGCTCATCAGAGTCCATCGCGTTTCCTCTTTGCCTATTGCAGTTGTACCGAGCTCAGCATGCTAGGATTATCATGGCACACTGTCAGAATGTACTGTTGGATATGCCCGCGAAAGATCTTAGCATTGGAATCCCATGTTCAGCAGATTGATCGTCTACTCCACCATGGCCCTGGCTGCAGAATAGCCTGCATTCTCTGTCAGAGAGTTGCATAACACAGTGAGCAGTAGAGGGTAACCTTTATCTCCTAGAAACCATCCTGTAAGCCATTTGGCTCTTAAACAAATCAGGAAAATAAGAGTTCTCAGGGATATAGGGACCATAGCAGCTTCCAGGGTATTTGGCATGGACTTCTAAGATGTGTAACAATGATCACAGCTGACTTACATATTGATGGAATGGAATGTTTTTCTATTGATGAACTTTGCTATGATATGGCTCTTTCAGATCAATATGTGTACACTCTTATCTTGCCCTGTGCCTGAGGTTGTGTACTATGTTTGCAAATGTGACTTGGCAGAATTGCATCAGTAACAGCTTTGATACATCTGTGAGTTGGGAATTGAGATCCCACTGATGTCCCCCTGGGGTCTTTGAAAGCAGCCAGCTGCATAAGACATTAACACAGATAACACTTTGATGGCCATTGGGATAGGATCCATACCTTAGGCCACAGGTACCACTCCAGCAGTTGGCATGGTTCTATGGTCAGTATTTCAGAACATCCTCAGTCTGAGATGGCACTGTGTCTCACTCATCAGGTAGAAATGGCATTCAGGAAGACAGACTCTGGTTTCCTTTCCCTGTATCTCCTGGCCACCCTGAGGGGATCTGCAGCTGTGATCCTGTCAAGTGAAGAGTGCTTGGCATCTGCTGGAAGTTGGTGCAGCCCTTGGGCTCATTGGTGCCTCTGTACATCTTCTATTGCTCTGTATATTTGTTGCATCACATCAATAGTGAACCCTGGGCAGTCTATCAGTCACACTTGCAATGAGCTCATGTGGGGAATATAAGAAACAAAACAGGTCCTTAGTAATGTGAGCAGTCAGCATTTGCAACAGTCCCAAATAGTGATTTGGTAAATTCTTCCATAATGTGGGATATGGAAAGCCTCAATAAGGAGGGCCATGGAATACCTCTAAATGGAACATCGACAACAGTCCTTATTCCAATCAGTGCAGCACAAGTCATGTCACAAGATAAGACGTAGTCCTCCTAACTGCACATCAGCCAAGAAAGGCATTTTGCAGATAAAAGCATGTTGGCAAATACTTACATTTCAAACTGAGAGGGAATCAGTTTAATCTTTGTGTTTTGTAAGCCTGCAACGACCGCTTTTAAGATCATCTGTGGTTAACTTCCTCTTCACATTGCTGGCTGCAATGGCCAATGACATGGTCAAGATTGCTTGTGACCAGCATTTGAATGGCACACACTTGTTTGTTCCATGCAATTCACATGCAGGATGCTATGATTGCAGCCCATCCTATGACCCCTGACCTGGACTGATGTGTGTGTGGCTCCCAGACTGACTTCCTGTGAAAGACCTGATTGGTTACACTGTATCTACACAACTGACCATGGCTCACTCCCCAAACTGCAATGTGATGGCCTCAGGCGTGAGACTGCTCCAAGTGATCTGTTGACCATGTCCAAGCCCCTGGGCTAAGATAGGATATATCGGGAACCTCTGACCGATGAAGGTTCCCTTGGCTTGACTGAGGGGTACACTCCTCAGACTTTGAGACATGGTCACTTGGTTGAAGCACATTCAGTGTGTTCGCCAAGTATGTAGCTGGCACATGGTGCAAGTGTGAGACTGATGTAGCATGGTGCCATACAGCAATGCCCACTCTTTTTGCTGACTACCATGACAGGCTGGCTAGCTTTGTGTCTGCATTAAATAGAAAGGCAAGAGCAGAACTATGGTAACATTTTAAGGTCTGTTAGATGAGGAAAAGCACAAAAAAGCAAGTCAAGTTTTGAATGCTGTGAGTATAACCAAATAGAAACAAAGTGATGAGTGCAAAGAGACCAGAAGATACACCCCTGGTTGCGTCCAAGATACGGGACCCTGTCCCTAAATACAACATGTGTCAGCAGCAGCATCGTAATGGAAAGTGCAGAGACATGTTATAAATGGATCAGAGATTGCTGTGAGTGTATAGTGAGGCTGGCATGTGTTGAACTCCAAGGTGCAAGGGCAGGGTGTGCACATGGTTGCTACCCATGGAGTGTGCCTTGCAATCTTGCTGAATGATGTCCAAGATGAAAGACATTGTGGGTTTGACACTGAGAAGCTCACCAGTAGGCACCTTACATGATCTTCCCAAATTTCCTATGTCATTCAGTACCTAGGAAGATGCCATCCACAGATACAAGCATAAACAAGTGTGACAAATAAAATAAGAACTAACCAATAGAGACCTTTGAACTTTTGTCTAACTTATTGTGAGAAAATACAATGATTCCGAAATAATAAGCACATTTTAAAAAAAATGTCTGCCAACTCAACCACTGCAATTTTCATGCCTACACATTGAGAAATATATAAGATTATTACAAAAACAAAACACATTTTACATTATCATAGTCCCAATGAAATTAATCAACAAAATTACAAATGCATGTCAGAAAGAAAATAAAGGATAATCTCAGGAAGGTACTGGCATATGATTTTTATTTCCAGACATGAGTTATAGTGGGTCTCACAAGTGTGAATTAAAATCATATTTCACTGTCCTCCTTTGCATGTTATATTTATAACAATCATGACGTCTTTTAATGAAATAATTTTATAACATGGACTGAGCTGGCTTTGAAACCCCAACTTATGGCACACAGACTGCCTCTCAGCTCTTCTCGAAGCTGATCCAGGCACCAAGTGATCAAATATCAAAACTCAAGTCTTAGCTCATATCCTGACTGCTTAAAAATGCATCAGTAATTACACAACAAAATAACATTTGGCCAAATAACTCCATAGAAAATTAAATTTATCTGTTATGCATAATACCTTCAAATTATTTCTCATCCAAAAGCTAAAGAGCCGTTCCCTCATTTGTTGTGGTCCGCACTGGGCCAAACAACATAGGCAAGACTGGGATAGTGGACCGGTTTGGCGATTATCAGGAACTAGGAATTAAGTTAAATAACAGATCCTCAAATGTTATAATCTGTGGATCACTATCCAAGCCCCGTGCATATTGACATAGGGTCATAAGAATAAGGAAAGTAAAGATATGGCTAAAAGAGTGGTGCAGGAAATTGGGGTTCCTTTTTGTGGGGCACTGACATCAGTATTTGAACAAGAGGGATCTGTACCATTGGGATGGTCTCCACCTGAACCAAGCTGAGGATACTGTTCAGTGAAAAGAGTAAATAGAGTGGTCAACAGGACTTTAAACTAGAAAGCTGGGGGTGGGTGGGGGAAGGCAAGGGAAAGGCAAAACTGCAAGTATAATGGCCAAAAGGAAACAATGCGTCAGTTTAACATCTGTGGGGATGGATTTAACTGCACAGTTAGATATGAAAAAAATGAGACAAAAGGAGAACTTATGAGAGGTTATTAAGGTCTCCAGCACACAAAATAGGACACAGTGTTTGGAAATGGTTAGGAATCAAAGTTCAAACACATCGGCTAAAGGGCAAAGTGGAACGGTCAATACAGGACTGGAGGTGTCGTATCTGAATGTGCGCAGAATACAAAATAAGGTAAATGAGTTTGTGGTGCAGATCGAAATTGGCAGTATGATGTAGTGGGCATCACGGAGATGTGGCTGCAGGGGGATCAGGCCTTGGAGTTAAACATCCAAGAGCATACATCCTCATGAAAAAACAGGCAGATGGGCAGAGAGGGTGGGGTTTATTAGTAAGAAATGAAATTAAGTCAATAGCAAGAAATGATGTCGGGTCAGATGATGTAGAATCTGTGAGGGTAGAGTTGAGGAACTGCAAAGGTGAAAGAAACCATAATGGGAGTTATGTACAAGGCTCTAAACAGCAGTCAGGGTATGGGGCACACAATACACAAGAAGATAGAAAAGGTGTGTAAGATTACAGTGATCAGAAGGGATTTCAATATGCAGGTGGACTGGAAACATCAGGTTGGTAGTGATTCGCAAGAAAAGGAATTTGTGGAATGTCTACGAGATGGCTTTTTGGTGCAGCTTGTGGTGGAGCTCATTAGGGAACAAGCAATTCTGGATTTAGTGTGTGCAATGAGGCAGACTTGACAACAGAGCTTTAGGTGAAGGAACCCTTAGGAGGCAGTGATCATAATATGATTGAATTTACTCTGCAATTTGAGAGGGAGAAGGTAGAATCAGATTTAACAGTATTACAGTTGAATAAAGGCAACTACTGAGGCATGAGGTAGGAGCTGACCAGAATTAACTAAAAGAGGAGAAAGTGAGGACTGCAGATGCTTCTTCTTCCTGAAGAAGGGGTCATGCCCGAAACGTCGATTCTCCTGCTCCTTGGATGCTGCCTGACCTGCTGCGCTTTTCCAGTAACTGAAAGAGAAGCCTAGGAAGAAAGACAGTGGAACAGCAATATCAGGAGTTTCTGGGAATAATTCAGGAGACACAGCCTAAATTCATCTCTAGGAAAAAAGAAGCATATTAAAGGGAGGACAAGGCAACCATGGCTGTCCAGGGAAGTCAGGGACAGCATAAAAGCAAAAGCATATAATATAGCAAACGGCATTGGGAAGCCAGAGGATTGGGAAGCCTACAAAGACCAACAAAAGACAACCAAAGAAGAAATAAGCAAGGAAAAGATTAAATATGAGGGTAAGCTAGCTGGTAATATAAAAGAAGATTGCAAGAGTTTCTTTTGATATATAAAGGGCAATAGAGAGGCAAAATTGGACAGTGGGCTGCTAGAAAATGACATTGGAGTTGTAGTAATGGGGTTCAAGCAAATGGCTGAGGAACATAATATGTATTCCACTTCACATAAGAAAACACAAGTAACATCCTAAAAATTCAAGACAGTCAGGGGGTGCAGAGATGAATATAGTGACCATCACCAAGGAGAAGGTGCTAAAAACACTGAAAAGTCTGAAAGTAGATAAATCACCTGGATCAGATGAACTGCACCTCAGAATTCTGAAGGAGATAGCTGAAGTGATAGTGGAGGCATTAGTGGTGATCTTTCAGGAAGCACTGGAGTCAGGGAGGGTCCCAGAGGACTAGAAACTCATTAATGTAATACTCCTGTTTAAGAAGGGACTAAGGCAAAAGATGAGAAGTTGCAGACCGATTAACTTGACCTAGGTCGTTGTTAAGATTTTAGAATCCATTGTGAAGGATGTGATTTCTGAATACTTGGAAGTGCATGGTAAAATAGGGCAAAGTCAACATGGTTTCATCAAGGGGAGGTCATACCTGACAAATCTATTAGAAGTCTTTGAGGAGATAGCAAGCATGTCAGACCAGTCGATATTATCTACTTGGACTTTGACATGGTGCTGCATAGGAGACTGCTGACTCAGATAAGAGCCCATGGTGTTAGAGGCAAGGTACTAGCATGGATAGAAGTGTGGCTGTCTGGCAAAAAAACAGAGAGTGAGAATAAAAAGCTCCTTCTCAGGACGGCAGCTGGGTTTTTTTAGATTAGATTCCCTACAGTGGAAAAATAGGCCCTTCAGCCCAACAAGTCCACACCAACCCGCCAAAGAGTAACCCACCCAGGCCCACTTCTCTCTGACTAAACACTATGGGCAATTTAACATGGGCAATTTACCTGATTTGCACATCTTTGGATTGTGAGAGGAAACCAGAGCACTTGGAGAAAACCCACACAGACACATGGAGAATGTGCAAACTCCACACACAGTCACCCAAGGCTGAAATCAAACCTGGGTATTATGAGGCAGCAGTGCTAATCACTGAGCCCCCGTGCATAGTCATAGAACCATAGATATCTACAGCACAGCAAAAAAGACCCTTTAGCCTAATTGTGTCCATGTTGGTCATTGATTTAGGGTGAGAGGGGAAAGATATAAAAGAGACCTAAGGGGCAACTTTTTCATGCAGAGGGTGGTACATGTATGGAATGAGCTGCCAGAGGATGTGGTGGAGGCTGGTACAATTGCAACATTCAAGAGGCATTTGGATGGGTATATGAATAGGAAGGGTTTGGAGGGATATGGGCCGGGTGCTGGCAGGTGGGACTAGATTGGGTTGGGATATGTGGTCGGCATGGATGGGTTGGACTGAAGGGTTTGTTTCCATGCTGTACATCTCTATGACTCTGTCAAATCGCTCTTCATAACTGGAACTCTCCACTCAGGCAAAATCCTGGTAGATCATCTTTGCTGTCTTTTCCAGCATAGTCTCATCCTTTCTCTCATGTGGATTCTAGAACTGCACACAATACCCCAACTGTGGTCTAACCAACATTTTATGTAGTTTTAGCATAGCTTCCCTGCTCTTAAACTCTATTCCTCGACCAATAAAGGCAGTTATACCATATGCCACCTTAACTACTGTATCCAAGTGTCCTGTCACCTTAAGGGACCAGTCTACATGGTTCCTCTGATCCTCAGTGCTTCTGAGGGTCTTACTGTTCATCATGTATTCCCTTGCTTTGTTTGTCTTGCCAAAGTGCATCAGCTCAAATTTGTTCGGACTCAATTTTATCTGCACTGATCCCATCTGAGCAGCCGGTCCATTTTCTCTTTTAGTCTAAAGATATTCTGCTCACTTTTGGGCGGCACGGTGGCACAGTGGTTAGCACTGCTGCCTCACAGCGCCTGAGACCCGGGTTCAATTCCCGACTCAGGCAACTGACTGTGTGGAGTTTGCACGTTCTCCCCGTGTCTGCGTGGGTTTCCTCCGGGTGCTCCGGTTTCCTCCCACAGTCCAAAGATGTGCGGGTCAGGTGAATTGGCCATGCTAAATTGCCCATAGTGTTAGGTAAGGGGTAAATGTAGGGGTGTGGGTGGGTTGCGGGTCGATGTGGACTTGTTGGGCCGAAGGGCCTGTTTCCACACTGTAAGTAATCTTTTACTACCTCACCGATTTTTGTAACGTTGAACTGACTGATCAACCCTGTTACATTCAATTGTAATTCATTAATAAAAACCACAAATAACAAAGACCTCCAGTGACTCCTGTAGGACAACAGTATACAAAGTCTTCCAGTTGGAAAAACACCCATCACCTATGACTCCCTGTTTCTTGTTTAAAATCACACAACACCAGGTTATAGCCCAACAGGTTTATTTGGATGCACTAGCTTTCAGAGCACTGCTCTTTCATCAGGTGGTTGTGGAGTATATGATCATAAGACACAGAATTTATAGCAAATGTTTACAGTGTGATGAAACTGAAATTATATATTTGGCACTCTGTTTCAGGCACTGTGTTTCTCACCCTCTGTTTCTCTGGCACTCTGTTTCTCTGGGCTCATTGGGATCACTGCTGGCATCTCAGCAGGGGTCTCAATTTCTGCCCCACAACCAAAATGGACCTCATGTGTCTTGCAGCAGACACAGAGGAATTCGTCAGATGAATGAGACTCCGGGGACTTTTCAAGTTTCCAGCAGTGATCCCAATGAGCCCACTGAGGAACCAGAACTGTCATCACAGGGATCCATAGAGGGGCAACCAAAGAAGGAATTAACTTGGACCCCACTGGAGAGCCGCTGCCCTGGGCTTGACATGTAAGCTCAAACTGTCAGGTAATATATAAATACCAGATTCAACAGCCGCACCCATGAGGTAGAGCAAAACATCACCTGATCACAACATACCCCATCCATACTCTCAAAACCAATCACAACATTGTCATCAAATCACCAGAAAAAGGAGGAGCCATCGTCATTCAGAATTGAACAGATTACTAAATGGAAGTGCACTGACAACTGAACAACCAGGAACACTGCAGGAAAATACCGGCCAATCCAAACAAAGAGCACATCCGTGAACTAAACACATTGATCGGGACTTTGGATCTGATCCTTCAGAGTTCCATACACACCCTCATCCCATCATCTCATCAGAGAAGATCTCTGGGACACCTGCATCCATCGCCTCATGGCTGAGCACTTCAACTCCCCCTCCCACTCCGTTAAGCACATACAGTTCCTGGGCCTCCTCCACTGTCAAACCATTACCACCCACGCCTGAAGAAAAAACACCTCATATTCTGCCTTGGGACCCTGCAGCCACATGGAATAAATGCGGATTTGAACAACTTGGAATCAATCTGAGCATTGGGGCACAGACAGCCTCACACAGGGCACCTCACACCTTCAATGTATTATTTGGGCCAATATGGCACCTATTTTTAAAGTGCACTTGAGATTGTAACTTTAAAACAGTTTTGTGATTTATATATGAAAGAACTGAAGCCAACATGGTCATTCTAAAAGATGAGAGACTTTACAAACAATCCAGGTCTTTGTCAATGTATAATTTCAGTTATGTCACACTGTAAACTTTTGTTATAAATTCTGTGTCTTACGATCTTATACTCCACAACCACCTGATGAAGGAGCAGCAGTTCAAATGCTAGTGCTTCCAAATAAACCTGTTGGGCTATAACCTGATGTTGTGTGATTTTTTACTTTAACCCCAGTCCAACACTAACACTACCAAATCATAATCTCTGTTTCTTACTCTTACAGATCCAATTTGTCAAATTTCCTTGAATCCCATGGGCTCTTATCATTACCATCGGTGTCCCATGTAGGACCTCATCAAAAGCCTTACTGAAGTCCAAGTAGACTGTTTCAAATACATTGCCCTTTTCTACATGCCCGGTCACTTTCTCAAACAAATCAGTCACGTTGGGCAGACATGACCTTCTCTGAATAAAATCTTGCAGACTGATCTTCATTAACCCTTGCCTCTCTGAATGCAGTTTAATTTTGTTCTTCAGAAGTGCCTGTAATTTCCTCATTTATTTCTTGCTCCCTTCTTGAATAATGAGATCACATTATCCAGTCCTCCTGTGGCCAAAGAGGAATTGAAAAGTTTGCAAGTGGTCCTGTTATTTCTTCCTTTGCCTCATTCCACAACCTAGATGCATTTCATCTGTTCTTAGATTATTTATCTACTTTTAAACTCACCAGACCACATCCTCTCTATGCTAATTTCTTTAATTGTATAGAGTCATAGAGTCATAGAGATGTACAGTATGGAAACAGACCCTTCAGTCCAACTCATCCGTGTTGACCAGATATCCCAACCCAATCTCATCCCACCTGCCAGCACCCGGCCCATATTCCTCCAAACCCTTCCTATTCATACTCCCATCCAGATGCCCTTCTTTCTGATTTCTATATCCATTGCTCCAATTCTTGTGATCAGACATAGGAGGAGATAAAGAGCAAAACAAAGTTGTGGTACTGTGGCTCAGTGGTTAGCATGGCAGTCACATAGTGTCAGGGACCTGGGTTTGATTCTGGGCTTGGGTGACTGTCTGTGTGGAGTTTGCACATTCTCTGCATGTCTATGGGGCTTCCTTCGGGTGCTCTGGTTTTGTCCCACCGTCCAAAGATATACCATTCAGGTGGATTGATGATGCTAAATCGTCCATAGTATTAGGCGCATTGGTCAGAGGGAAATGGGTCTGGGTGGGTTACTCTTTGGAGGGTCAGTGTGGACTGGTTGGGCCAAAGGGCCTGTTTCCACACTGTTGGGGATCTGATTTAATCTAATCTAAAGCTATTGTCTAAGTCTGGATTCTTGGCTTTGTCTGTAAAATTTAAAGTAGGTTCTTCCTTAAGGGTGGCATTAGATATCTTTAATTTCCTTCTGGTTCTTTTCCACAATGTAGGACTCTTCAATTCATCTCTCTGGCTTCTTTTTTGTTTGGGGAGCTTTTCACAAACAGTTGCACGCAGGTGCTCGAATCCATTGGTTTTTTTTTTGGTCCTCTATACCATATTCAATAGCACAACAAGCTTTGTTTGGAGCTTCTGGGATGGATGATCCTATAAGTAATGATTAAGCAAATTTCTACACAGCCAGTAAACATTAATGGAGAAGATCAGCTGAGCTGTATGAGATACAGAATGCTGTCCACCTCAGATGGTGGGCTCTGTTTCCAGGAGAATGCCAGCAGTGCCAACTGTTAACTGTGTAAGCCTATATGATGGCACAAATCTGGCATGGGTGCCAAAACATATGTTTCCAGGGTAGTGGTAGTAGCAGTGGCATCTGTGTATTAGTACAGGAACAACTGCACTCCATCTTCTATATCTCCTGCCATACCTTCACAGCATCTGCAAATCTAACTCTAACATTTGCAAATCTGCCTCATGTTTTCTCATAATCATTCATAGAAACATAGAAGATAGGAGCAGGGGTAAGCCCTTAGGTCTTCAAGCCTGCTTTTCCATTCCTTATGAACATGGCTGATTATCTCAATAACCTAATCCTGTCTCTCCCCATCACTTGATTCATTTAGCTGCAAGGGCTACATCTACCTCCTTCTAGAAATCATATAATGTTTCGGCCTCAACCACTTTCTGTGGTAGTAAATTCCACAGGTTCACCACTCTGTAGGTGAAGAAAATTCTCTTCATCTCAGCCCTAAAATATTTATACTTACCTGGAAACTATGAACCTTGGTTCTGGACTCCCCCACCATCAGGAACATTTTTTTTTCTTTTAACCTGTCTAGCCCTGTTAGAATTTTATAGCGTTAAATGAGATTCTCCTCATTCTTCTACACTTCTGTGAATGCAGCCCTAATTAACTCAATCTGTCCTCATACATCAGTCCTACTATCCCAGGAGTCAACTCAGTAAACCTTCGCTGCACTCATTCAAGAGCAAGAATATCCTTCCTCAGATGAAGAGACTAAAACTGCACACTATAGTTTAGGGGTGGCCTCACCAATGCCCTGTATAATTGCAGCATGACATTCTTGTTCCTGCACTCAATTTCTCGCACTATGAAAACCAACATGCAGTTTGCTTCCCTTACTGCCTGGTGCACTCGTATACTTATTTTCAAGAACAGGTGCGTGAGGGCACCCACAGCTTATTGAATATTTCCCTCTCTCAATTTACAGCCACTCAATTAATACTCTTATTTCCTATTTTTGCTACAAAAATTGATAAACTCAATATACCACCCCAAATCACATATAGTATAATTTTACACATTGATCACTTATGTGGAACTTTGCTGAAAGTCTTCTGAAAATCTAAATAAACCATATTCACTGGCTCCCTCATGAACAATGTTCCTAGTTACATTCTTGAAGAATTCCAGTAGATTTGCCAGGCGTGATTTTCCTTTTGTAACTTTGTGCTGACAATGTCTGATTCAACCATTGTTTCTTGCAGTGTTCTGCTATCCAATTCTTGATAATAGACTCTAGCATCTTTCCTGATGAAGGTTCCTGATAAAGAGCTTTTGCCCAAAACATCGATTTTCCTGGTCCTCGGATGCTGCCTGACCTGCTGTGCTTTTCCAGCACTACTCTAATCTTGACTCTGATGCCCAGCATCTGCAGTACCAATTTCCATCTAGCATTTTCTTCACTACCTACATCAGACTCACTCATGTCTCAGTCCCTGTTTTCTCTCTACCTCTTTTTTCAAATTAGAAACCCTTCCAATCTTGAAAGATGACCACCAATGTATTCATTACTTCTAAAGTCATTTCCTTACATTTTCTGGAATGTCAATTATCAGGCCACATGATTTATCAGCCTTCAATCCTAACAATTTCCCCAACACCATTTCCTACTTATTAAGATTTGTTTCAGTTCCTCCCTCTCACTAAGCCCTTAGTTCCCCATCATTTCTGGTAAGTTATTAATGTCCTCCTTTGTGAAGACGGAAGCAACATATGGATTTAGTTTGTCAACCATTCCTTTGTTCTCCATTATAACTGTAAGGGACCTATGTTAGCTTTCCCCAATCATTTTCTCTTTACATAAATTTGGATAATCTTATAGCCAATTCTCACGTTCCCGGCAAGCTTATTCTTGTACTCCATATATCGCTTCTCAATAGATTCTTTGGTGTTCCTTTGCTGACTTCTAAACTGTTTCCAATCCTCATGTCTGTGTTTATTTCTTGTCAATTTGTATGCCTCTTTTTGTTGCCTCTAATATTTTCTCTAACTTGCCTGTAAACCATGCCTCTGAATGAATTGAAGCCAAAGATGACTTTATTGACTTTGAAATTTTGAATTCAGGAGGGAAGTTCCTATCCCAAGAAGTCAACATTGCAGATGCCACTGATATTGCCATATGTTAAGCGGCACACTACACTGCACACAACTGCTGCCCAAATATATGCCAATTGGGAGATGGAAGTACTTTCATGACTGTTGAACTTCACCAAACTCTCAAATAATCTTCTACTGTTATACTCAAGGACTAATGTAGTGATTCAAACCAGACAAACTCCAAGTGAAATCTGTGCATCTCCATACAAATCAGGAGAAGCACCACTAAGCATTTATCCTGCATCATGCAGCCTCTCAGGAACCATCACCACTGCTGACCTTTTATCTGTGATAGGTCCTCTGTGCTGGTGAAAAACTCAAGCCTAGATCTTTCCAATGGCCAGCTGGTAATTATTTCAGAGCAGATGGGAAGTGTTGCATGGGGACCCTGTGAAATCTTCAAAAGGAATTTACAAGGAAATTAAAGATTCCGCTATACAATTCCGATAAGTCTGGAAAGTTCTGAAAGTCTCCATTTAAATTAGAGACTTTGGATGGTTCTGATCAAATTAAGTCAATTAGTTACTCAGATAAAGTGAGACTATAAAATATATTAACTACATCGCCTAACCTCTGAGTAACTTCCTTCACACACACCCAACTACACCTCCCTCACTTACACTCCCCTTCCTCCGAGATCTTGAACAAAAGCCTCCACCAAATCATGCCCTCTCTCCAAGGTAAAAACAATGACTGCAGATGCTGGAAACCAGATTCTGGATTAGTGGTGCTGGAAGAGCACAGCAGTTCAGGCAGCATCCAACGAGCAGCGAAATCGACGTTTCGGGCAAAAGCCCTTCATCTCTCCTCCAATCCCTACCACCAGACCAACCTGACATTGCCCCACCCTGCTGGACTGGACCCAACACTCTCACCCCCTCCACCGGCTCCACCGGACCCAAACTAACTCTCTCACACCCCACCTCCTGCTGGACCCAACACAAGCCAACACCTTCTCCCCCTACTTGTCACCACGCCTGAATCCCCCAGACTCAACTAAATCCTTTGTGCACCTCTCCAGACTGAAGTTCTCCCATGGACCCTGACCTGCCCGAAGCACTATGATTTACTCTGCCAATTTGTAACCTGGCACCCAAACCATTTGGCAGCCTACTCCCTTCCCGTTTAGAAAGCAACTCACCTGGCACCCTGCCCAGGTGGCACTTATTGATCTGGAAAACTACGCCTGCTACTTTACCCAGGCACCTGCTTGGCACCCTGGCATCCTACCCTGCTGGAAACCTCCAGCCTAGCACCACACTCCACACTCCACACTCATCCAGAATACTATCCTAGTGGACATCCTACCTATCTGGACCCTATCTTCCTGGCACTTTTATTTGCCTCTTTATCTGGCACTGTATGCTGCCTGCATTCTAACATCACACTTACCATTTGACATCAGCTGTCAAAATGGCTCCAAGTACCTTAAAATTTCAAATTGACTGTTATGAAAGAAAGGTGCCTTCCTCTGACAGTTCTACATTCTGAAAGAGTGGTCAGAATGGAAGTATGGGTCTGCGTTTCTGAGGGAGGCCTGAACAGAATTGCCTGTTACAAGTGTGGAGCTTCCTTAGTCACACAAAAGAAGGGCTGAAGTAACGACCTGTGTGTAATTGCTACTTTTGGAAATCCAGTCCATTATTTCCCTCTTCCAAGAAAACAAGCAACTTAGGAGATAAGACTGTGCTTTTTGCTTTGACATGAGCTGTTTGTCAACTGCTACAGTTTAAAGATAGTATGAGATTTCTCAATACTTTAAAGTAACATCAGTTCAAATTTCCAAAAAGCTTGGCCAATCTCAAGGAAATGTTTAGAGAGTAGATACATTTATATGGATTTTCAAACATGTACAATATGACACATTCAATTAATAAGTATTGTTGAAATGCTTTTCTGACAATTTGAAGACATGATGTAATAGGAACAAAAATTATGGATGGAATGCTATTACACTAAGAGGTCTGGCACTGAGTCTGGGAGAGTAAGGCATCCCTATTCAGAGGTAGAGCTACTAAGACAATGCCAATTAGATTGGTATGGATAAGGGCTTATGCTCATCCTGTGTCAGACACTGGTGGGAAGCCAATGGCCTTGCTGTCACCTCACAGTGTCAAAAGTCAGCGCTTCATATTTAACTAGTGCTCAGACAGGCATCCACACCGTGTTACCCAACTGTAGCGTATGGCTGTTTGTGAGGAGTTTGCAGTTCCTAGGTCTGTTGCAGTTCTTCTCCATGTCCCTCTCCTCCATCAGTCATTGGCCTTCCCACTATTAAATCACTGGAACTATAGTGTTATCCCTCCTTATACCGCCTCATCCTCAACCACCCGTCCATTATTCTTGACATGCCCTCTGTTATCCTTAAATCATTGGATTTCCTCAATGAACTCCCTGCACAACCTTTCGTAATCCCACAATCCCACAGATGTGTCTCTGAACATTGACCTTCCTCGGGTTGTCCAAATGCAAGTTTACTACTCAGACATCAAGTATATGATAGCTATTGTCATTATACCATAGATTCAAACAACTTAGTTTCTTGCAGTCCTAAGGTTATCAAACTTGACCTCCATAGTTATAACTAGAGGTTGGGGTGTTTTGACTGGAGCATAGAGGTCGATCGGCCTGGACAAGTTGGACCAGAAGGTCTGTTATTGTACTGTATGACTCTATAATCACAGATGTGAATGTATTGATGCAAATTATGTGCAAATGATGCAATATCTGAATTGTTATACCTTATAACTACAGATTCAAGATTCTATACTTCATCTCTCAAATAATTTACAAGTACTTTCATCATGTACAGAGCACATTTGTGTTGATCTATTAACTACCTTTCCCACAAGTGCAGCCGTCCACCTTTATTCTGGAAATTATAACTATGCATCTCATTTCACTGGGCAGCATACTAATGATCAAATTAGATACTCATTGAATGTGACTGGTCTGATTTCCAAAGTTTTCATGGCAAGATCTGATCTTATTGCAATTGGAGATTTGTACCTCTAAATGAGTGATGATAGGCAGAGGAGTGGTAAATTCAGAATCTCCATTGCAAATCAAAATAAGATGTGGAGAAGCCAATGTTGGACTGGAGTGGATGAAAGTTAAAAATCACACAACACCAGGTTATAGTCCAACAGGTTTATTTGGAAGCACTAGCTTTCAGAGCGCTGCTCCTTCATCAGGTGGTTGATGAAGGAACAGTGCTCCAAAAGTTGGTGCTTCCAAATAAACCTGCTGGACTATAAGTGGGTGTTGTATGATTTTTAAATCTAAATAAATAAAAATAAAAGGAATTGCTCCAGGCATGTTGATAGTGGGTGGGGGATGGGGGAGGCTGAGATGATGATGGGGAAAGTGATAGTGTGGTGAGCGATAATAGCAGTTGAGGATGGGGTATTAGGAAGGTTGAGAGTAATTATTTTATAATAGCACCAATGTAAAAACTTACTATTACATTTTTGGGCATTGTCAGAACAAATTCTAAACATTATTTTTAGACCATTAAATATTAACTGTCATCCATCAATTTCATTTATATCCTACTGACATCACAGTAGCACAATTTACATGAGATAATGAAGCACTATGGTGAAAATTTAATTTGGGTGCCACTGCTTTCAGTTGCAAAATGGAATCCTAGTGGGATGCACTGACCACCAGTTGCTTCTGCTGAGATTTCTTATGAAGGCATTCCCAGCATATGGTAGAAATCTGTGAAAGAATATAATTCTAATAGTTCACAGCTTAATAATTCATGCCTTGTCAGGCTACCTAATTTGAATCTTGCAACTACAAGAGGAGGTCAGCACTAGCATTATTTAAAATCTTTTGGTGCTAAGCTTGAAAGTAATGTTGTAATGAAGATAATGTGCTATTGCATAGTCTCCAGATGTACTCTGGAGGTGTTTGAAGGTGTCCTGATAGGATTCTCTATTTGGCATGATGTGTTGTTGGGTCCTCACAGAGAGAACAAAAGGGTTAGTGACCTATCCACACTACACAACAGATATAAGCTAACAGTGACAATGCCTATGTTCTCCTGTGCAGACCAGTGACAGATGAATGCCCTGCTAACTTGAAACCAGACTCCTCAGTGCTCCGTAGCAATGACAAGAGGTTACCTGCCATTGCTGTATGTATCAGCATGAGCATTCATCTGTTTGCTGCCTTATCAAAGTCCTCAGTAGCAGAATCTGTCTGAACCCTCACCCTTCAGCTACCTGGAAGCATCCTTTCTCTGAACCAATCTGGCCGCAGCTCACTCATGCCTAATGGTTTATCGTGTGCAATCCCACCACTACACCGGCCTTAAAGGTATGTGCTAATATCTGAATTAGTCATTGTGGATATCACATTAAGTGATGAGCCCTCTTCGTCACTGCTGTATTGTTGCCGGCTACTTGCTTCTTGAGCTGCTGTAGCTGAGCAGATGGTAGGTCTTTGGGGTTAGAAAGCAAGAATTCTGAAAGGCAAGATTGATTTGAGGGAAGGAAGATGGAGTGATATGCAAGTGGACCATGGTCTCACTATCAGCAGCTCTCTCATCATGTAGGCAGCAAGATAAGGGTGAGCTGGAAGCTGAGAGAGGCATAATGCAGAAATCTATCATCATCCTTAAAGTTCTCAGTGAAAATATATGTTTCAGCTCTGCAGTTGCTGGCTCCACGTTACTGACACCCAGCTTTTCTATCGGGTGTAGAGTCACAGGTATCCATGTCTCTCACTCTGCTCTGCTTCTTGTCCTGCTAGAGAAAAGGCAGACTGTCAGTGATCACATGTCACTATGCTTGAGTGACGTGTGTCAAAGTTGAATAACTGGAAAGTTGTGAAGGTGGGTCTAAGGCTGGCAGCATCAGCAGAAACATGAGTCTAAGTTGGAGTATCTTAATAGTTCAATAAGCCCCGAGTTCCAGGGAATGCTGCTGGCTCACTGATGTAATTAAGACTCCGTACCAGAGCTTGGTGATAGAGTGGCTAGGAGATTCCATACGAAGATGAATTTACTGACTTTGAGAACCCATTTGAGGACATTAGACTTCCAGAGCACAGCTGTCAGCTTCTCAGGGCCAGACTCCAAAAGTCATGTGTCCACTGTTTCCTGCTTCCTGTCCTTCCAAAATGTCAGGTTGCAGTGTGCTTGAATACCAGCCTCACCACAGCTCAGGTGTAGACAGTCCCAAAGGTACACTTTCCCCAGTCCTGGTAACTGTGCCCCATGAATTGGAAACCCATTTCTCCCATATCACTCCTTGAACCATGTACTCATTTCTCTAATATTATTTGCTTTATGGGCCAATTTGCATATGTCTCAGATAATAACCTAGAGATTATAATATTTGAGTTCATCCTTCATAACTTGGTATTTAGCTTCCTATACTGACTACTCAGAAGCACCTTACTTGTATTGGCAATATCATGGGTACCTACATGGGCCACAGTGATTGTCCCTATCCCGCCCACTGCTAGTTTCGCTCCTGCCATGAGCAGATATTCCAAACGCTGACATCAGGCAGTAAGCATAGGCATCAGGACTCTTGCTGTTTGCTGTAGACAACAGACTCAATATTGTTCCTGCATTCCTTATTTGCTTCCCTAACTTGAATGACGTCTTGTAGCATGATGCCATGGTTTGTTGGGTCGTCCACCCTGTAGCCCTCACGTTCAATCAGACAAGCTAAAAGAATCTCAAACTTCAACAGTTGAAAAGGCTGAGGCTCCTGACATCTGGGTCCCCTTAGCTGTGTCATTTGCATCATACTCATCTGTCCTTGATCATTAGCCCAATCATAAGACTCAATCTTAAGGGGTGTGACATGTAGAAAGTTATCCAGAGAACTTTCCTCATCCTTATCTGTGTTGAAGTATCAGCAGCTTGGCCTTTGAATCGTGAACTCTAAGCCAATGGTCTTGGA
Organism: Hemiscyllium ocellatum; assembly: GCF_020745735.1. Taxonomy (NCBI): domain Eukaryota; kingdom Metazoa; phylum Chordata; class Chondrichthyes; order Orectolobiformes; family Hemiscylliidae; genus Hemiscyllium; species Hemiscyllium ocellatum. The sequence continues at coordinate 65,856,230 of NC_083403.1, forward strand.
GTGATCAACACTTAGTACAGAGATTTTGCCTTGGATCTTACTTGAGTCTAATCACTCCCATATCCTGCAATTGGAATACATTAACTGGATTCCCATCCTTATTTTCTCTTGATTAAGTAATTAGTTAAGAATGTAATATGTCTTATAGTTAATATTTTAATCAATTTGAGAATTAAATTAATGTATCTTCTCACTCGTCCATAACTCCACTAATTTATACAGTGGCAATGTAATAAACTTTCCTCCATTAGAAGAAAATAAATAATGGGATCACCAGTTGCTTTTTCCTTCCCTTTACTGGTGTCTTTTAAATTATTATAAGGTAGGTACTTAAAACATATTCATTTTTTCAGTTCTGGCAATCTGCTGTAGTCCCTAGCAGCACACTTATCAAATAATAACTCACATCTTTCCCTTGACACCACTCGTTGATGTTACTTTCTAATCTGGTTTTGACTCGTTGCTGTAGCTGTCTGAACCTGTCTTTTCTTTCGCTGCTGTCTTAAGCATACACTCTACAATAACAAACATGGTGACATGTGCAGTGCATAAGAGAGAACTGGGGGATATGCTGCATTTAGGTTTCTAGAAGGCATTTGCTAAGGTGCCTTACAAATGTTTATGGTATGGGATTATATATAACACAGACAGAAGACTAGCTAGCTAACCGGAAATAGGGGGAAGACAGAAATGGGTCATTTTTGGATTGGAATGGCAGAAAAAGTGGCATGCCACATGGATCCGTGCAGGGCCCTCAACTGTTTACATCTTCTATAAATGACTTGAAGGAAGGGACTGAAAATATGTGAGATAAATTTGCTGATGACACAAAGTAAATGGGAAAATAAGTTGTGAAGGGGACCTAAGAAGGCATCCAAGGAATACAGACAGGTGAGGTGAGTGCACAAGGATCTGGCAAACCGAGTATAATGTGGGAAAATGTGAAATCTTGGTAGGAACAACAAATATTATCTATACGGGAATGGATTTGAGAGCTCTGAGATGTAATGAGATCTGGGTGCCCTTGTGCCAGAGTTGCAATAGGTTAGTATGCAGGTACAACAACTCATTAGGAAAGCAAATACAATTTTATCATATATTGTGAATGGAATTAAATATAAAGCGGGTGGTTATGCTTGTTATACAGCACAGTGAGGTGATATCTGGAGAATTGTGTAATATATTCGTCTCTTTATGTAAAGAAGAATGTAAATATGTTGGGAGCATGTCAGACAACGTTTACTAGACTAGTGTCTGGAATGGGTGAGTTTTCTTATGAGGGAAGATTGGAAAGACTAGGCTTGCATCTTCTGCAGTGTTAATAGTGACAGGCAACTTGATAGAAATGTATAAGATCCTGAGGGATTTTAATATGATTGATATAGAAATGATATGAATGTGGAATTATGATCATTATTTAAGGCAGAAATGCGGAGATATTTTTTGCATGGAAAATTTGTAGCAACCTCATTCAAAAGGCAGTAGAATCAGAGTGTGAATATTTTCAAAGCTGAAGCCGAGAGCTTCTTGATAGGCAGGAGGCTGGAAGGTGATCAAGGGGTGTGTAGGAAAGTGGAGGAATCAGATCAGTCAAGATCCCATTCAATCGTGGAGCAGGTTTGGATAGTCAAGTGGCCTGGTCTTAGACCTAATTAGAATGATTATGCGTTTGAATTTCTATCACTCCTAAACTCTCAATCCTAAAAGAGCGTCCCCTCTTGCTAGACATCCCCAGCCAGGAACAAAATACTTCCAGCATCTACCCTGCTGAACCATGTAAAGATTTGTGCTACAACATGAACATCTCTCATTCTTCTACATTCTCAGTAATATGGACCCAGTTTTTTTCAATCTCCTCTCACTGGACAATACTGACATTCCATGGATCAGTTCGGGTAACCTTCATTGCACCCCCTCTATGCTAAATGTATTCAGATATGGACCCATATGACATCTGACACACTGGTCAACATTTTTTATTCACCGTTTTTTCAAATAATGCATATTTCAGAAAGCACATCTTTGTACAATTTAATTAATGAGTTGTCAATTGTGGAGAAAAATAGGTAGCATTTGTAGAAGACAGTAGACAATAAAGAACCAGAAGATTAGATTCATCACACTGTTCACCTTCAGAGGTTGCATTCAGCTTGGAAAGATTTCTTAATTTTGCTGATCTTGATTCCCTTATAATTCAGTTCCAACTAATCAAGAGTAAGGAGACATTTAGACAAATCCAGTATAAATGAAGAAGGTACTAATAACATGAACCTACACATCTTTGGCAAAAAGGTTCTTAATTTCACATAAACTACTCTACTGAGGGAAAAATGTTTCCAGTTAAGGACCTTCTAATGGGAAGCCTCAGGCAAGCAGCCTGACTGATAACTCCATGCATTCATCCTTAACATCTTTCATTTATCACGGGACAAATAACATTGCATTGTCTTTTTTTTCCCTGGAAATTCGTTTTATCTCTTGCACTATAGCTATAAAATATAGATTACAAGTGTCAATGAAATACTAAGCTTCTGAGTTGTATTTTATTAACAACAGAAGCAAAATAATGGGGAAAAATTGTTCACTGTAACTACCAGCTGAAAACTGGAGTCCCATAGACAAACTTTTTCCTCTGCTTTCTCATGCCAGGTTTTCTTTAGAAGCACCCATAAAAGAAACAAAAGAATATTTGAAGAACCAGATGCCCTTTTCATGACTCCAAACCTAAATTTGGAAGGCAATGGGTGGATTGTACACTACACATGCACACAATCATTTCTTAAAGGTGTGCCACAGCCTAAGATGTGATACTTAAAGATGTTGTGCGAGATTGCTGGTAGTTTTTAAACATCTTTGTGTGAAGCCAAGAAGATCAGGAGTGGCCTTCCTGATTCCACAACCAATGTTACAGGAAGTTGCCAAAGCCAAGTTGCAAAAGCCCCCTCTCCAGGCACCATGTCCCATTCATCAATACCGAACCCAGAACATAGCTGTGGGCCCTCACTGGTGTTCAAACAAGGGATTGTAATTGAACATATTACCTCTTCTATTACATTGCTAACTCAAAATGGATTTCAAAAAGGAAGCATTCAGGAAGGTTAAGTCTGATTGTGGAGGTGTTAATGTGACACAGTGTGTACTATCAGAGGAGATGATGTAACATCCCATGATCTTGCTCTCTCTTGCAGCTTCATGGAAAAATGAAGTGACAGTAAGATATATCGAAAGTAAAGTTAATGTTGCCAACATGACATGATCAAACAAAAATCTATTCAGCTTTGAAGTGAAAAATCACTTCATTACAGAATTGTCTTCAATCAACTAAGACATTATTATGATGAAATATGTATAATGGCACTGACTCACTTGAACACCTTACAACATCCCCCTCTGCACTTCATCATTGCCTCCTGCTAGCTGGCTGTGTGCACTGGGCTAGGTGTATCACAGTGTTCTCCAACAGTCACAATGCTTGTGAAGTGTAGCACACGCAGAGGGTCACTGCTGCAAGACATAAGGGGTAAGCACCTTACATGCTTGTGTGGCCAACATTTCATGTGTTCTCAGGCAATGTCATTGCCCTATAGATGCCTAATGGTCAGCTGCCAATACAGCACCATCTCCCACATACCAGCTCAGTTACCCCAAATATTGTGAGTGCATTAATGGTCATTCCTCTCAAAACCAATGATCTCCATGTGCATCATGACTAAAATGAATGTCGGCAGTTACCTGCCAGTAGTTTCCAGCCTCAGTGTACCATGCTGCTGAAACATCCCAACCTCACTCTCTCCAATCTAGGTACCCATTCTGTGAATCTCACAGGCTTCATATTTCAAAAGATCATTGTGTGCATGCACCTACATCTGCTACATATGCCCCTACCTACTGCCACGTCAGTCAGACAGACTGATTTGTTATCTCAGAATCAACTCAAATTCGATACATTCAGAATTTGTTTAATCCTTGGACAACACGATGGGTTTTCCTAAGGATACGAGGCTTTAAAGCTTCTGAGAAAAGCAGGAGTCTAGAAGGACTCTCATAGGAAATTGTAGCAGAATTTACTTCCTTTGTAAAATGTCAGTCTTTCCTGACACTGACATGCTCATTAGGAATGCATGGTTCCAATCCCTGAAATTGTCACACACACTTTACATGCCCAACATCATTGTATGGTGTACATGCAATAAATTGAGTCATCGAAGTTAGCATAACAGTCATCTTAAGTCTTGATCTGTGTAAACAGGCTGTGAGGCACCATCTTCAGTGAACCACCAAGGAGAATGCTGAGAGACAGTTATCGGGGAGAAGGTGCTTTGCATTGAGAGAAAGAAAAGGTATAAAAGAAAAGGACTACTGTACCAACCAGTGCTACCAAACACCCCAATCAGTCATGCCATAAAAGTGAAACAAAGCAGTCTTCAATCTCTTCAGAACCTGTTCAATCCAACTGTGGCAAAACCTTCATCTATCCAACTATAGAAGCCACTGCAGTTGCTGAATTATGACTTCAAATTTTCAACCGATTCATCTCACAAAGATAAAACTTTAAGGAAGTAGCTGTCCTACAGGCTGATTTTAACTTCCATCTTTATAAGTATCTTTCATCCATAGTTATTTTTAAATTTTGAATCTATATTTTAGATAATATTATTTTTACTTAGCAACTTTCAGAATAGCTGCAGAATAAACTAGCATTATTTTGTTTAAGATTTAGACATTTGCTGCTGGTTATTATTTTGTTTAAAATTATGACACTTATAAAATGAAAAGAGGGTCAACAGGTTAGACTAGATTCCCTGCAGTGTGGAAACAGTCCATTTGACCCAACAAGTCCACATCATCACTCTGAAGAGTAACCCACCCAAACCCCTGACTAATGCACCTAACACGATTGAGCATGGCCAATTCACCCAATCTGCACATTGTTGGATTATGGGAGGAAACCCATGCAGATACAGAGAGAATGTGCAACCTCCACACAAACAGTGACACAAGATGGGAATTGACCTGGATGCCTGGCGCTGTGAGGCTGCAGTGCTAACCATTGAGCCACCATGCCACCTATTGCTGCAATAGTATAATCACTGCAGCAATTCTGGGCCTCAACACAAGTAACTGAATGTCACCTTATCAACCTTCTGCTACTGATAGGTAAAACACAGTTGCTGAGCTCTTCTTGTCCATCAGCTTTCAGCAACAGGGGGACAATTTCCATCCCCAGGAAATTTTATCCTGGGAATGTCTACAATTACCTGGCTAAGTGCCCAATAGTCCTTGAATTTATGTGCCTTTCCAAAAGAAGGTGACAACACAGAATCCCTACAGTGCGGAAACAGGCCCTTCGGCCCAACAAGGCAGAAGTAGGTACTGTAGATGCTGAAGATTAGAATCAACATTAGAGTGGTGCTGGAAAAGCACAGTAAGTCAGGAGCAGGAAATTCAGTGTTTCAGTCAGGAATCCTTCAGCCCAACAAGTCTACACCAACCGTCTGAAGAGTACCCCATCTAGACCCATTCCCCTACCCTATTACTCTACATTTACCCCTGACTAATGCACCTAACCTACACATTCCTGAACACTATGGGCAATTTAGTATAGCCAATTCACCTAAACTGCACATCTTTGGATTGGGGGAGGAAACCAGAGCAACCAAAGGAAACCCACACAGACACAGAGAGAATGTGCAAATGTCACACAGACAGTTGCTCAAGGCTGGAGTCAAACCCAGGTCCCTGGAGCTGTGAGGCAGCAGTGCTAACCACTGAGCCAATAGGTACCCTGGTTGGCTTTCCAAATGGCATACAAGACTCCCCTGTCATCCCTTTTCTCTTTTTTCTGCCAAACTTAGAAGTTGCAAGCTTTTTTAAAAGAACTAACCATTAAAAATATAATAAAAAATAAGATTTAGATTTATCGCGTGTTGAATGTGCAAAGGTTATATCTCAACCTTACTTGGAAACATAAGAGAAGACATTAAAATTATTATTTTCATTAAATGGCACATTTCTTAATATTAAAGAGCAGTAATGTGTTTGTGCAATATTGTGACTATTTCAGGGGTGATTATCTTGAAACTGACTATGTTTCATTAATATTTTTATGAATTTTCATGAATCTATGAATATTCCTTTCCTGAAGCCAATTATTCTTGTTGGAACATATTCCCTTTGCATCCTACAGTCCTCCAGTACCCCAGTGATATGATCGTTATTCATGTAAGCCTTAAGGTATTGTGGCAAAGTGTCATTATATCTGTTATCCACTGCGACAAGAGAAGTACTTTTCCAGCAACAGTTACTGTAATGAATCAAGAGCAGGAAAATTTCCTTTCCTCTCTTTCTTTCCTTACCTGAGTAACACTGAAGATATCACCATCTGGGAATTTTCATTACTTTTAATGGGAGCTCACAAAAACTTTTTGGTCACCTTATGTGAGACTTGAGCCATGACTTTCCGTCCTAGCAGTAAAGTCACCACTTCTATACCAGAAACCCTTTATTGGTCATGTAGTTTTCTAGTAGCCAGTGTGTAAGTGGTTTACTTTACGTTTACATTCACTTTGAACTTACAATTATGTGATAGCCTCAATTTAACTAATGTGATACAAATATGTGACTGTTACAGACAATTCTGAAAGTGTTCATTGCATAAAGCAACATTGTCTTTTTACTATCTAATCTATGTCCCTTATCTTTCTACAGTGCTTACAATCTATCAGTTTTATTAACATGCATTAATATTGAGCCCTTTTATTTTAAAAAATTTGTATTGAAGTTTTCTTTTTAAAATAATCAATGAGCATACCATTTTAGTGCCATTCTCAGAAATCTATGTAAAACAGAAGGACATCTAGGTATTTTCAGAAACTTTATCGTATCCGGTCTGTAATTTTCCATTGCATGTAATCTAAATTGTCAACAAAATAATGCAGATAATGTTTTCTGGGTAATGATTTCCAATTTTCTCCAGCCAAGTTCCCTGTTATTATGTAGAGCAGTACAGCAGTGTAAATTAATTTTCATTTCACTTCAGGGAGTCATTAATATGATTCACTCGGCTTGCATGTTAGAAAAATTAGAAAGAGAATGTCAACGTTCTGACTACCAGCCTGAATTTATTTTGTTTGTTTGACAGTTTTTTAAAAATAGTATATATGAAATTGATGCAGCATAGATTTGATTTGAAATAGCAGTTACATAATAGTTTTGAAATGGAAATAAAAAGGACCAGGATTCATGATTGGAAGTTGGGAATGATGTTAAGTCCTGGGTGGGGGAGCAGGGAGAAGAATATCAAGTTGCAGGGTTTGCTGTGTCTGGATATGCAGAGGAGTGTCAGCTCCCAGGATTAGAGACATGTATTAGGGCAGGGTCAGGTGGGGGTGCTGTTAGAGGTATGGAGCAGTATAGTTGAGGGTGTATGACGTCAGTTGAACAGTTACTCAGGAGTTCGGCAATGCAAATTAAAGTCTAACTTTTCCTGAATAATATTTACCTAACTGCAGCAGAGCCTTCTGAATTCTCAGATTTAAATGGATACTTCTAGAGAATTGCGAGCATTGGGGAACTGCCTCTCAGAATTCCCAGGCAATTCCCTCAGAGTTTGCGACATTGGGGATTCCACTTGGTCCCTATATGCAGCTTCCAACTATGCTGCATCTAGTTATTCGATGCTTCGAGTCAATGTTTTTTTGCCAATTAATGTTCTTCATTGTGACACTCAAGGGACAATTCATGAAGAAACAGATTCTATTAGCACGTAATAATTATCGAAATTAGAGGAGCACATCAAAATCTGCTAAGAGCACTAAATCTGCCGCAGGCTGTGGCAAATTGCAAGGAAAGTTGTAAAGATTGAGGAAAATCACTGATATTCTGGCATAGTGGTGGATCAATGATTTGTGCAGTTTAATGTAACAAAATGTGAAGTAACACATTTTGCGAGTTATAACTAGGAAAGGAAATACACCCCATATTGTGACATTTCAAATGGAATACTGTAGCAGCACAGGAACCTTTAGAGTTGGGACATGGATCATGAAAGATGGATATGCATGACCTTTAAAAAATAAATAGAACAATTGGTTTTAAACCAATAAAATACACAGATTATTTAAGTCCTCGGTTAGGCAGTATTTGAACTATTATCTTCCAGTTTTGAGCCCATTACAGAAACAATGTAAAAGCACTGACAATAATTTTGTGAAGATGTCTCCCAAGGATGAAGATTGCAATTATGAAGAGAGAATTGAGAAATAAGAATTTTTCACATGAGCACTGAGAAGTTTAGGTATGATCTGAAAGTGTTAATACCATTGAATTAATAACCCACCACTGCAAGTAGTGACACTGAATCTCAATACAGAATGTTATGTTTTGCTGGGAAAGGATTGATGGGCAGACTGAGGCATAAATTTGGGTGTGATGTTTTTCTCAGCACCTGACACACTGTTATTTGACTTTCAGCAGCAGAACCACCTGTTGTAAAGTGAAAGGTGGGTGAATATGCCCTGACTAATTCCGATCAGTTTGTAGTGACCCTTTTTAACTCAGACACAGTGAGATAAACAAAGAGAATGCAAGTCAGGGGAAGCCCAACACAATGTAATGGAACACTTTATCAAGAAAAAAAACAGCATTTATCAGATTCTACTACTGCACTTTCGTTAAACTCTATTGGTCTCTTCACAGATGGTTTAGTAAACAGTCTTAAATCTCTAAATAATCTGGAAGTAAGTCTTAAATTTACATTAACTATCTGCTTCCGACCTGCTCTTCCATGGATTTGCTGCATCCTATCCACAAGTCCCTTCCGCTGTATTTGAACTGTTTGGCTGAAAAGTCTGTAAGGCTGTGACAGAGTTGTTCTGCAGTCTTTTAGGATTGGCTGATGTTTCAAATCTGCATTCATTGATCTGGACTTCCCCTTTCATCTTGGGCTGGTCCTAGTCTTCAGGTGGTTTCCCTAGGTCTGATCAGTTTGATGATGCTCACCATAAGATACAAGGAGCTAGGGGTGCTGATCAGTTTGTCAACTAGACAAAGGTGCTCTCTGGATGCACTGTTGAGAAATGTACAAAAGCAGAACTCATTGAGGTCCCAGGTTACCCCTTTTATTCCCTCTTCATGCTTTTTTCAAAGATTATGTGGTCTGTATCCAATGCTAGCATGAGGTTTGGGCAGGAAGATCCAACGAAGTGACTATATTCCATATTTGGAGGTCACAGAACATGGTTTTGAATCTTCAGCTGTCAAGTGTTGTCTTTGTCATGCAATGCCTCTGGCCTCCTACTGAGCTGGGTGCCACCAAGTCTGTACAACATTCTTCTAACAAAGTAGATTCATTGGAGGTGTAAACAATGGCTCATTCTGAAGAAATATGGCCGTTGATACCTGGCCAGGGAAGTCAAGATATGTCAGATATTCATTGGGGATTTGACTTCATGAATAATATCTGTTCCAGCTCTGCAGGTTGCAATATGCACAGTCCAGCTAGGTTTGAACTTGGCTTCCACATTTTGAATTTATACCCACGTTCATGAGAAAATGTTAATATTTCTATAACAATTCTGGAGACTATGGGTCACCTGACCACTTGGGGCAAGTTTGGAAGAAAATCATTCATGGTGAAATTGGATCAGGAGAGCAAAAAAGACTCCAGAAAATTCACTCCTCCAAGCATTGAGATGGAGACCTTCAATTGATTTTCATAAATCTAGAATAAAAAGCATGGAAAATCTTTAACTATTATATTATTAATTGCACCCACATATTCCTGCCACTGTGAGGAATATAGTCCTTTCACACAGGATGAATTTGCATCTAATAGTCTGATGGACATCTTTTGTTCTGGAACTTTGTTTAAGTTCTGGAACAAAGTTACACATAATGAAATCTCAGGACTTTCAGTATTGATAATTTGTAGACCCCAGTACTGGGGATGTCATTCACCATGAATAAGATAGAAACAGGCGCTCGTGTTTACACGTTTTTGAATTGTAACTGGTAAGTATCGTCAATACCATTCCAATAAAATCATGACATATAGACCATTGTTATCAAGTGCAGTAACCAAATGAAAATGCCACAAAGGAGCAATTGTAATCACTTTTTGCACAGTATCTATTGTAGGAGTATGAAGTCTTACAGGTTTTAAGGTGAACTAAGCCAATATAATTATATTGACTCTCCATTGACCCAGCAGGTGATAACTGTTTGGTCTTGTCCTCTAGACAGCTATAACTGGCAGACCTGGAGCACATGGAGCCATCAAGAAATGAAAATGATGAATAAAGCTTCTTTTTTTTGTCAAGTGGAGAGATGTAAATGGCTGTGATTCTCAAGAGAACCTTTGCAGTGTAGAGTAATAAAATTGTATCTTCTCTGTAATGAGAAACAATGGGCTTCAGGGGCATAAAACAAAACACCTACCTGTACATGTAACGGACAAAGATGCATTATGACATTAGCTTAGTAAAATGCCATGACCTACCAGTGTTATAGATATGTCATTGGCTTAGCAACAAAGAATTAAATAATCACTCGCAGCGATACTGGTTTCATTATAGATTGGCATTTTACCAGCTTGTCCCTCTGTTTGTATGTCTGACAAGAAAATTACTATCAGGCTAATTATTCATGACTCATTCTGCCCTCCAGACTGCATGACTAACATTGTACAGTGTATATAATGAAATTTAAATAAAATATGAATCAAAATTGCTTCCTAATAGGCTTTTTACACATTTCTGTTTTCTAATATTGTAAGTTTCTGATGATTTTCCAGATCTTTGTTTTAAAAAGGCAATATTATTATGAACTTGAAATAATGAACAGCTATATTTTTAGCTTCTACCACATCACTGATTGCTATCAACTACTAACATTAGAGTAAATCATACATCATCGATTGTGCACTGAATAGCATGGAATGAAGATAATATTACAAAAATATTCCTTGAGATAAAAATTTGAATGCTTCAACAACTGAATACCAAGCAGTGTCACTTATTTGAGAGACCTGAGGTTTGGGAATAATGAAGAGGAATTTCCTGTTAAATGACATGGATTGAAGGACTTTTGCATCATGTAATGTGAAGGACATTCAATTGAATCATAGAACATCGAACATTGAACATAGAACAGTACAGCACAGAACAGGCCCTTCAGCCCACAATGTTGTGCTGACCATTGATCCTCATGTATGCACCCTCAAATATCTGTGACCATATGCATGTCCAGGAGTCTCTAAAATGTCCCCAATGACCCTGCCTCCACAACTGCTGCTGGCAACGCATTCCATGCTCTCACAACTCTCTGTGTAAAGAACCCGCCTCTGACATCCCCTCTATACTTTCCTCCAACCAGCTTAAAACTATGACCCCTCGTGTTAGTCGTTTCTGCCCTGGGAAATAGTCTCTGGCTATCGACTCTATCTATGCCTCTCATTATCTTGTATGCCTCAATTAGGTCCCCTCTTCTCCTCCTTTTCTCCAATGAAAAAAGTCCGAGCTCAGTCAATCTTTCCTCATAAGATAAGCTCTCCAGTGCAGGCAGCATCTTGGTAAACCTCCTCTGAAAACCTCTCCAAAGCATCCACATCTTTCTTATAATAGGGTGACCAGAACTGGACGCAGTATTCCAAGTGCGGTCTAACCAAAGTTTTATAGAGCCGCAACAAGATCTCACGACACTTAAACTCAATATCCCTGTTAATGAAAGCCAAAACACCATATGCTTTTTTAACAACCCTGTCCACTTGGGTGGCCATTTTAAGGGATCTATGTACCTGCACCCCAAGATCCCTCTGTTCCTCCACACTGCCAAGAATCCTATCCTTAATCCTGTACTCAGCTTTCAAATTCAACCTTCCAAATTGCATCACCTCGCATTTATCCAGGTTGAACTCCATCTGCCACCTCTCAGCCCATCTCTGCATCCTGTCAATGTCCCACTGCAGCCTACAACAGCCCTCTATACTGTTAACGACATCTCCAACCTTTATGTCATCTGTAAACTTGCTGTCCCATCCTTCAATCCCCTCATCCAAGTCATTAATAAAAATTACAAACAGTAGAGGCCCAAGGACAGAGCCCTGTGGAACACCACTCGCCACAGACTTCCAGGAAGAATATTTTCCTTCTACTACCACTTGCTGCCTTCTGTTGGCCAGCCAAATCTGTACCCAGACAGCCATGTTCCCCTGAATCCCATTCCTCCTGACCTTCTGAATGAGCTAACCATGGGGAACCTTATCAAATGCCTTGCTGAAGTCCATATACAGCACATCCACAGCTTGACCCTCATCAACTTTTCTAGTCACATCCTGAAAGAACTTGATAAGGTTTGTGAGGCATGACCTGCTGCTCACAAAGCCAAGTTGACTGCATTTAATCAAGCCATGCTTGTCCAGATGGTCATAAATCCTATCCCTCAGAATCCTTTCTAACACCTTGCAGATGACAGCTGGGATACCCTCCCTGATTAGTAGTGCTACACCCCCTCCTCTTTTCCCTCCTCCCTATTCTTTTTAAATGCTCTAAACCCTGGAACATCCAGCAACCATTCCTGCCCCTGAGGAACTCATGTCTGTTATGACCACAACATGATAGCACCAGGTACTGATCCATTCTCTAAGTTCGTCACTTTTATTCCTGATACTCCTTGCATTAAAACAAACACACTTTAACTGATCCCTTGGTTCCTTCCCAGGAAAATACTTCCCACTAGCTGGTCTACCTTTTGTTATTGCCTCATCTGCATCAACTCTCACTCCGGTATGCAGCTTAGGTTCCCACCCCCCCTGGCCAGAGACACTGGAGGCTGCATAGGTAATCAGCCTTGATAACGTTCCAGAAATGATACTGAAGATTTGTGCTGCAGAACTTGCTGCTCACCTAGCCAAGCTATTCCAGTACAGTTACAACATTGGCATCTACCTGACAATGTGGAGAATTTTCCATTTATGTCTTGTAAGCATGAAGCAGGACAAGTCCAATCCAGCCAATTACCATCCCATCAGTCAACTCTTGAACATCATTAAAGTGTAGGAATATTTTATCAACATTGCTATCTGCAGTGACTACTCACTGATGAATAGTTTGGGTTCAGGCAGGGCCATTCAGTTCCTGACTTCATTACAACCTTATTTCAAGCATGGTAAAAGGGCTGGAATCAAGAGGTGTGGTGACATTTTGGAGTACTCAGTTCTGGAGTACAGTTCTGGTCACTTTGCTATCAGTAGGATATTATGAAATTGTTAAGGATGCAGAAAAGATTTACTAGGCTGTTAGCAGGATTGGAGGGCTTGAGTTATAAGAGGAGGCTGGATAGGCTGGGGTTTTTTTTCACTGGAGCATAGGAAGTTGCGGCATGACCTTATAAATGTTTATAAAATCATGAGGGTCATTGATGAGGTGAACGGCAAAGGTCTTTTTTACCTCAGGGTGGGGGAGTTCAAAGTAGAGGGCATAGGTTTCAGGAGAAAGGACTGGAAAAAGACATAAGAGGGACCTGAAAGGGATTTTTTTTACAGAGGTTCATATATGGAATAAATGTCAGAGGAAGGAGTAGATGCAGTATGGTTATAACATTTGAAAGATATTTGGACAGGTACACGTACAGGAAAAGTTTAAAGCGATATGGGCCAAATGCAGGTAAATGGAACTAATTTGGTTAGGGAGACCTAGTCGGCATGGGCAAATTGGACCAGAGGGTCTGTTTCCTGCTGTATGACTCTATGGTTCTATGACAAATATCTGGTAATGACCATCTCCAATAAGAGACAATCTAACAATTGCCCTTTAACATTCAAATGTGAATCTCCCACTATCAACATCCTTGTGTTTACCATTGAACAAAATTTCAATTGACCTCACCACATACATAAGATGGCTCCAAGAGCAGGTCAGAGGGTAGGAATACTGCAATGAGTAACTCATCTCCTATCTCCCTAAAGCCTGTCCACCATCTACAAGGCACAAGTCAGAAGTGTGATGGAATACTCCCCACTTGCCTGGATGAGTGCAGCTCCAACAACATTCAAGAAGCTTGACACAGCCCATCTGATTGGCACTGCAGTCTCCATTCCTTTCATCAACAATGCTCAGTAGTAGCAATATGTACTGTCTACAAGATGCACTGCAGAAGTTGATCAAATCTCCATAGAGGTCTCCTCTCTGGACCACGAAACTTAAAAGGATAAAGGTAGTAGATATTTGGGCACAGCACCACCTGCAAGTTTCCTTCCAAGCCACTCACCATCCTGACTTAGATATATCTCATCATTCCTTCAGTGTTACAGGGGCAAAATTCTATGGATCAATGTCTGGTACATGGATTGAGGCAGTTCAAGAAGGTAGCTCCCCACCACCTTTTAAAGCCAAGTAAGGATGGGCAACCAGCAATGCCCACATACCATGAATGAATCTTTTTTAAAGAAAAAACTTTTGATAATAGATTTTAACATGCAAAGTTCCTTTAAATCAAAGTGTGAAGACAGAAATTTTGCTCGTGAAGGGAGATCTAAAATCAAACATTACATCAGACATTTCCTCTTATGAGAGAATCTTGAAATAGCGGTCACTGTTTAAAAATAAGGGGTCACCAATTTAAAATGGAGAGAGTCATGAGCCTGTGGAATTCTCTTGCTGAAAAGATGGTGGAAGCAAGGTGATTTAATTTATTTTAAGCAGAGATAGATTAATTCTCAGTAAACAGGGCAGCGAAAAGTTATCAGGTGTAAGTGAGAATGTGCATTTGAGATTGCAATCAGATCATCCATGATGGCATTGGGTGGTGTAGCAGCACCGTGAGGCTGATTGACCTACATCTGCTCCTTATTTGTAAGTGTGGTCATATGGCCAATGAGAGAGTAAGAAATAGAGAAAATAATCAAAGAGAAAAGCATAAAACCTGGTTTCATAGAATATTAGTACCGTTAGGTTTAGATAAAAGATCAAAGGACTGAAGGCACAGTCCTTAAATAAATTGAACAGCCATGTTACCATTCATTCAACTTCTCTTTAAAACAGTGAGAAGACACTGCAAGACATATGAATTTGAACATCACAAGCTCTGGGATAATGACCACATCAAATGCCTCACAGATTGGTGATTAGATCAGTGAACCAGTTGAGAATCATCAGCCTTGCATAATGATAACAAGGTTAAAAAATGAACGAGATCTGTAAAGGCATGGCGGAGGCTTAACCTACAAAGTTTGGACCTTCATAGGAGATGTTGGAAATGTAATTGGTCTAAAGAAATAGTCGAAAGAAAATAATTTAAGAATGTTTGTAAAGAGCTCAAATGTATATCTGGGAAATGTAAAGTAATGAGATAGTGTCATCAGATGTCATGTGGAAGAGTCAGAGAAGAGGGATGAGATAATTGGTATGGGAGAATTGTACTTACACCGAAGAATCGAATTGAATACAGTATCAATAATATTTTGAAGAAATACTCCAGTGTTAGACTTCAGTCACTCTTCAGAAGAGGGAAACCTTCCAAATCCAACAGAGGCTGCAACTTACCCAAAGAAAGATTAGAATATTCTTCAAAGTGGAAGCACACTATGTAACAAGATGATCAATCTTTGAGCTTTTGGTTGGAACTGGAGATCCACAGTATGTTAATAAGGAAATTGGATTATTTGTGTCACTCCCATGTCAAAGAAGCTCAATGCGCCTTTGTAAATATGAGATTTTGTTGGTGGAGTCAACAAGACTGAAAAAAAGGGTCGTACTCACTTAGGGATATAAATTATTCATGTGGTCCCAGAATTAAAATGTCCAGTTTTGAGAATTAATTTAAATATCAATTGGACATCTCAACTAACCTCTGTTCCCATACAGATGAATAATTCCAAGTGGAAACTTGCTTGGAATTCTGAACAGTTACATAGAACATAGAACAATACAGCGCAGAACAGGCCCTTCAGCCCTCAATGTTGCACCGACCTGTGAACTATTCTCAGCAAGTCTCCCTGCACTATCCCAAAATCATCCATGTGCTTATCCAAGGATTGTTTAAATCTCCCTAGTGTGGCTGAGTTGACTACGTTAGCAGATAGGGTATTCCATGCCCGTACCACTCTGAGTAAAGAACCTGCCTCTGATGTCTGCCTTAAATCTATCACCCCTCAATTTGTAGTTTTGCCCCTGCGTACACGCTGACGTCATCATCCTAGGGAAAAGACTTTCATTGTCTACTCTACCTAGTCCTCTGATCATCTTGTATGTCTCTCTTAAATCCCCTCTTAGCCTTCTTGCCAATGAGAACAGGTTCAAGTCTCTCAGCCTTTCCCCATAAGACATTTCCTCTAGACCAGGCAAATTCCTGGTAAATCTCCTCTGCACCTTTTCCAATGCTTCCACATCCTTCCCGAAATATGGCGACCAGAACTATACACAATATTCCAAGTGAGGCCGCACCAGCGTTTTGTATATTTGCAGCATGATATTGCGGCTCCGGAACTCAATCCCTCTACGAATGAAACCTAACACACCGTATGCCTTCTTAACAGCACTCTCAACCTGGGTAGCAACTTTCAGGGATCTATGTACATGGACTCCAAGATCCCTCTGCACATCCACACTACCAAGAATCTTTCCATTGACCCAGTACTCTGCCTTCCTGTTATTCTTCCCAAAGTGCATTACCTCACATTTAACTGCATTGAACTCCATTTGCCAGCTCTCAGCCCAATTCTGCAGTTTATCCAGGTCCCCCTGTAACCTGTAACATTCTTCAAACTGTCTACCAACCCACCAACTTTAGTGTCATCTGCAAATTTACTAACCCATCCACCTATGCCTGTGTCTAAGTCATTTGTGAAAATGGCAAACAATGACAGTCCCAAAACAGATCCTTGTGGTACACCACTAGTAACCGGACTCCAGGCTGAATGTTTTCCATCAACCACGACACGCTGCCTTCAGAAAGCCAGTTTCTAATTCAAACTGCTAAATCACCCTCAATTCCATGCCTCTGCATTTTCTCCAACAGCCTATCGTGTGGAACCTTATCAAAGGCTTTACTGAAGTCCATGTATACCACGTCAACTGCCCTATCCTCATCTACATGCTTGGTCACCTTCTTAAAAAACTCAATGGAGGTTTTTGAGACATGACCTGCCCTTGACGAAACTATGTTGACTATCTGAAATCAAATTGTTGCTTGCTAGTTGATTATAAACCTCATCTCTTATAATCGTTTCCAAAACCTTTCCAACAACAGAAGTAAGGCTCACTGGTCTATAATTACCTGGGTCATCTCTACTGCCCTTCTAGAACAAGGGCACAACATTTACAATCCTCCAGTCCTCTCGTACTAAACCTGAAGACAATGACAACTCAAATATCAAAGCCAAAGGTTCTGTTATCTCCACCCTAGCTTCCCAGAGAATCCTTGGATAAATCCCATCCAGCCCAGGGGACTTATCTACTTTCACTCCTTCTAGAATGCTGCAAATCTTTTAATATTTTTGAAGCGGAAGGCCGAAAATTTGCCACAGGCTGTGGAATAGGCAAGTGGAGCCATAAGAAACCAAAGGAATTTATAATTTTCTGTTTAAATCATCAAGTAGGAATTGTGAATAAAGTTTGAGCTGAAATGTTTCAGAGCTCACATCATGGCTATGGAAAGGTTTGGAAATTGGTCCCAAGGAATTGGATCATGTGTAAGAATCCTAGGAGTTGTCAAAAACTTTGTAGAGAAAGTACTGGTAGAGAGGTTCAGTTAAGAATTTAAGATTACACTATATATGGTTTTGTTTAAAACATAAGCAATCACATAAGCCAGTATATTTTTTTGCAGCATGATAAAATAAAGAACTGCAGATACTGAAGATTTGAAATAAAAAACAGAGAGTGCAAGAGAAACTCAGCAGGTCTGGCAACTTCTGTGGAGAAAGAAACAGAATTGATATTTTGATTCCAGTGACCCTTCTTCAGAACTAGATGTTCAGTTCTGAAGAAGAGTCATGAGTCTTAAAATGTTAACTCTGCTTTCTCTCCACAGATGCTCTCAGACCTGCTCAGCCTCTCCAGAAATTTCTGTTTTTATTTTTCATAGTGTTTGCTTTCTTGATTCTTATGTAATAAAATATATTTGTTTAAACTATGCAACTTTGAGGCTTCATCCTTACTATAAATCATTGTGTTTGACCTTTCTGTATACATTTTAATAGTTTCCTAGGTAATCAAAATGGTGGAGGTGGAGGGGGTATAAGTGAGGCCAGGTGGGCTGCTCCTGTAGCGAGCTAGCACACACGCAACAGAACACATGGCATCCTTTCCTGTTGCAAACATTTCAATGATTCTAGGATTGCATAAATTTACCAGTTCACGTTGCAAACAAGAATCTTGGTATCCTGTCAGATCGTCCGTGAGGTCCATGAGGAATCCGCATCAAAGTTTGAATCGATATTGCACATGATTTTCCAACCATTTTAGTCAGAACGTGAGACCCAAGTTTTCTGCTGCCAAGCAAAGCACCACTCTGGCAGTTTAAACTCATAAAGCAAGCTTCATCATAGAAATTGATTTAACCAATCCAAGTAATCTCACAAGAATTGCTTGCATTCTGAGCTTTATGATGCAGGAGATACTTTTAAAATTGTATTTTGAATAGTAAGTTAGAAAGCAATCTTTTACATTTTTTGAAATAAAAACAGTGTACTGAAGAAACTCAGCAAATCTGACAGCATCTGAAGGAGAAAAAGTTAATACTTGTGTTCAATGTAATTCACAGAATCCTGAAAATGTGCCCTTCTCCTCCACAACCCCCTCTCCCCCACACATACACACACACAACCGCTCCCCCTCCCCCCCTCCGCCAACCCTATCCCTGCAACCCTACATTTCCCATGGCTAATCCATCTACCTTGCACATCACAGGACACTATGGACAATTTAGTATGGCCAAACCACCAAACCCACACGTCTTTGGACTGTGGGAGGAAACCAGACCATGCAGAAGAAATCCACACAGCCACGAGGAAAATGTGAAAACTCCACACAAATAGTTACTTGAGAATGGAATTGAACCGGGGTCCCTTGCAGAATAAGTCAGTGCTAACCATTGAGCCATCATGGTGCCCTACTTCTTCTGTACATTTCAGATAATTGGCATCAGAAATATTTTGTTTTTATTTTGCTGTACATTATTTGGAATATATAAATATGTATATTTATATTGAACAATATGTTTCACAGAATTGAAAATATCTTTACTTCGTGATTATTTTTATTTCATAGTGAAGCTTCCTGAAATTGTTCCTATTCCAATTGCAAGAATATGCTTTAAAGTTTTGATAACTAATCTAAATGACGTAAATATGTAATAATACCCAGGACAGAAGGTTACACATATATTCACTATTTACATTACCTCAGGACAATGCGAAGATCATTTTTTTCTCTCCATTCAGTACATAATGCAGAAAGTTGTAATGAGGCAGTCCTAAAGTAGGCTAAAATCAAGGCTAATGCTGGATGAATGGATGCTGGGAGGTGATTAGGTGAGAACTTGATCATGCAAATTGGAGGCAGGTGATGTTTGGGTTGATCCAAATGTAAATCAAAGAACTAGTGGTGAAAATGGTGAACAAAATCCACCATTAAGCAAATTGTCACATGAAAATCTAAAAGATGCATGAACAAACAGAACCCTATGATTTGAAAGGAGTGTAAAATTAATGGCCTTAGTAACCAATCACACCAGGCTTGACTCAGCAGATTTAATACTGGCCTGGTCCTCCAATCTGAGGAGAAAATGTGATAGAAATATTATAGGAATCCAACATGCATGTTCAAAATAAATCTGGATGATTAATATCATGGTGGGTAGGTATTAAGAAAGAGTGGAGTTATAATTTCTTGATGCAATTAAGCCACTATTGCATCATTGCTATGGGTGGGGGAGGTGAATAGAAATTCTCAATACTGCATTCATGACAGAAATTCTGGTTTACTTCCAAATTATTCGCACCCAGAGATTGATCAAAATCTTTCCAACCTAATCGGTCTAAGGCACCTATTGATTACTGAGACAAGCTAATGAATTGCTCATTATTAGTGGGGTCTATGAGGAAGCCACATCAGAACAATTTCATTGATCTTAACGCCAGTGGTCTTATTGGCTATTTTCTTTGAATTGCATGAACATGCTAGGCTTAAAATCATAACATTTAATGGGCTATCCTAAAAATCTTTTCTGCACCATGTCCAAAAAATCCTGGTGATGATATTAACTCTTTAAAGTGCAAATTGAAGAGTGGCCTTTTCGTCTTTTTGGTGGGAATGTGGACAGCATGATATTGAGGGAATAAAAAAAGGCTTTCATCTTTCAACCCAACTGCGAACATTGTTCACAACCCACTCTCAGACGTCAATCAGTAATGATCCTGTACAACAGGGAGCTTTTGAAATATGACTGTTGGAGGAGATGGAGGGGCAGACAGAGGGGAGTTTGCTTCAACTTTGTAATTGCAGATATCATCTTTACAGTTGGAGTGCTGGAATTGCATGTCTAGAGAGGTGAGATTAATGTGTGAGGTATTGGTTTTATATCTAAGATTAGTTACTGAAGTCTGAAGACACGATTCACTGCATATATTGAACAGGATGAGGTGACTAAACCTTGGTGCCTTTTCCACATACATAATGAGCTGCTGTTTTTTCAAAAATAATTTACAGAGCTTAGGTAAATGATAAATAAATATCCATGGTGCATATAGATATTTCAATTAATCTAACTTTTGAAAATGTTAATAAAGAGGAATCTTAATAGCACAATTAAATTCTTATTTAACATCTATGTTTTTTTTAATTGATAATTAAACAGGTAAACCCAAACTGCAATGGGCAGCAAGTGCAGAGTGGTAGAATGTGGCCCAAGTTGACATTCACTACACAAAAGCTCAGAAACGGGGAAAGATTGTAGTCATCCTAGTAACATAAGTATTGAGTCATAGAGTCAAGGAATATTGCGTGCAATTCTGGTCTCCTTCCTGTCGGAAAGATGTAGTGAAACTTGAAAGGGTTCAGAAAAGACTTGCAAGGCTTTTGCCAGGGTTGGAGGCTTTGAGCTATAGGGAGAGGCTGAACAGGCTGGGGCTGTTTTCCCTGGAGCGCCAGAAACTGAGGGGTGTCCTTACAGAGATTTATAAAGTTATGAGGGGCATGGATAGGGTAAATAGGCAAAGTCTTTTCCCTGGGTTCGGGGAGTCCAGAACTAGAGGGCATAGGTTTAGGGTGAGAAGGGAGAGATAAAAGAGACTTACGGGGCAACTTTTTCACACAGAGGGTGGTACGTATATGGAATGAGCATCCAGAGGAAGTGGTGGAGGCTGGTACAATTGCAACATTTAAAAGACATTTGGATGGGTATATGAATAGGAAGGGTTTGGAGGGATATGGGCCGGGTGCTGGCAGGTGGGACTAGATTGGGTTGGGATATCTGGTCAGCATGGACGGGTTGGACAGAAGGATTCCATCCAACGACTTGCCAAACAACCAACAACCTCAGGCTCGCTGGTCTATAGTTTTCTGGCTTGTCTTCACCACCCTTCTTAAATAGTGGCACCACACTAGATTAGATTACTTACAGTGTGGAAACAGGCCCTTCGGCCCAACAAGTCCACACCGACCCGCCGAAGCGAAACCCACCCATACCCCTACATTTACCCCTTACCTAACACTACGGACAATTTAGCATGGCCAATTCACCTGACCTGCACATCTTTGGACTGTGGGAGGAAACCGGAGCACCCGGAGGAAACCCACGCAGACACGGGGAGAACGTGCAAACTCCACACAGTCAGTCGCCTGAGGCGGGAATTGAACCCAGGTCCCTGGCGCTGTGAGGCAGCAGTGCTAACCACTGTGCCACCGTGCGGCCTCCAGTCTTTGGCACCTCAGCTGTAACTATCGATGATACAGATATCTCAGCAAGAGGCCCAGCAATCACTTCTCTAGCTTCCCACAGCGTTCTTGGGTACACCTGATCAGGTCCTGGGGGTTTATTCACTTTTATGCATTTCAAGACATACAGCACTTCCTCCTATGTAATACGGACATTTTGGAATGTGTCACCATCTATTTCGCTACTTTCTATATCTGCCAAAATCCTTTTCCATAGTAAATACTGATGCAAAAATACTCGTTTAGTATCTCCCCTATTTTCCGCGGTTCCACACAAAGGCCGCCTTGCTGATCTTTGAGGGGCCCTATTCTCTCCCTCGTTATCCATTTGGCCTTAACGTATTTGTAAAAGCCCTTTGGATTCTCCTTAAATCTATTTACCAAAGCTATTTTATGTCCCCTTTTTGCCCTCCTGATTTCCCTTTTAAGTATATTCCTACTGCCTTTATGCTCTTCTAAGGATTCACTCAATCTATCCTGTCTATACCTGATATATGCTTCCTTCTTTTTCTTAACCAAACCTTCAATTTCTTTCGTCATCCAGCATTCCCTATACCTACCAGCCTTCCCTTTCACCCTGACAGGAATATACTTTCTCTGGATTCTCATTATCTCATTTCTGAAGGCTTCCCATTTTCCAGCTGTCCCTTTACCTGCGAATATCTGCACCCAATCAGTTTTTGAAAGTTATTGCCTAATACTGTCAAAATTGGCCCTTCTCCAATTTAGAACTTCAACTTTTGAATCTGGTCAATTCTTTTCCATCACTATTTTAAATCGAATAGAATTATGGTCACTGGCCCCAAAGTGCTCCCCCACTGATACCTCAGTCACCTGCCCTGCCTTATTTCCCAAGACTAGGTCATGTTTTGCACCTTCTCTTGTAGGTCCATCCACATATTGAATCAGAAAATTTTCTTGTACACATTTAACAAGTTCCTCTTCTTGTAAACCCTTAACACTATGGCAGTCCTAGTCGATGTTTGGAAAGTTAAAATCCCCTAACATAACCACCCTATTATTCTTACAGATAACTGACATCTCCTTATAAGTTTGTTTCTCAATTTCCCTCTGACTATCAGGGGGCCTATAATACAATCCCAATAAGGTGATCATCCCTTTCTTATTTCTCAGTTCCACCCAAATAGCTTCCCTGGATGTATTTACAGGAATATCCTTCCTCAGCACAGCTGTAATGCTATCCCTTATCAAAAACGCCACTCCCCCTCCTCTCTTGCCTCCCTTTCTATCCTTCCTGCAGCATTTGTACACTGGAACATTAAGCTGCCAGTCCTGCCCATCCCTGAGTCATGTTTCTGTAATTGCTATGATATCCCAGTCCCATGTTCCTAACCATGCCCTGAGATCTGCCTTCCCTGTTAGGCCCCTTGCATTGAAATAAATGCAGTTTAATTTATTAGTCCTACCTTGTCCCTGCCTGTCCTAACTGTTTGACTCACTTCTGTTCTCAACTGTACCAATCTCAGATTGATCTCTTTCCTCACTATTTCCTTGGGTCCCACCCACTACCCTGAGGAACTCCTCAAGAGATATCCAGGAGCTCAGATGATTAATGTACAGGGAGGAGGAGAATGCCTCATCTACTGCCTTGGGACACTCCAACCACATGGGATCAATGTGGATTTCACCAGTATCCCCATTTCCCGTCCCCCCACAGCTTATCCCAGATCCAACCTTCCAACTTGGCACTGCCCTCTTGAATGGTCCTACCTGTCCATTTTCCTTCCCAACTATGTTCTCCACCCTCTTCTCTGACCTATTATTTTCACGCCTACCTTCATCTACCTATCTCCTTCGCAGATACCTTCACCCCCTTGCCCCACCCCTCACATTTATATCTCAGTCCCCGAGGCCTACAAGCCTCATTCCAGCTGAAGGCTTATGCTTGAAATGTCAATTTTCCTGCTCCTTGGATGCTGCCTGACCTGCTGTGCCTTTCCAGCAACACACCCTTTGGCTCAGATGATTAATGCCCGACAACAACAACTACCTTCTTTTGTGCCAGGTATGATTCCAATCTTCAGAGATTTAACCTTGCTTATTTCTGGCAAGAGCACAATGGACACCAAAAGACAGCACCTTGATGGCAGATCGGAGAAACATCATTCCACTAACCACTTAAGACACTTACAGCGATTATATCAACTTGGCTTCAGTTGCAGCCGTAGACAGGCCCAAGCTGGAGATCTGTTTCCACAATAGTAGTCCAATGGACACCTCTACATTGAAGAAATTTCTCTTTCTTTTATATTCTTTTGCAGTGCACAACTTCTATGATGGGACAGCTGTCTACATGCTAGAACTTCTCTTAATGGCCCTCTGGCTTCACGTTTCTGATGTAGAGCTTATGCTCGAAACGTTGACTCTCCTGCTCCTCGAATGTTGCCTGACCGACTTTTCCAGTGCCACACTTTTTGACTCTGCCTTCAAGAGCCTGCCCAGCGTCCTTAATTGAATGGTGAGGGCTCTCTCTGGCCAATAACTGGCTCTCTGGAAAACTTGCTGTTGAATTACTCTGTTTGACACAGTGGAGGCTGCATATAATTCAAATGATATGGCCTTGGCCCCAAACAGAAATCTTGCCCCTGATGTGATTTCAGATTATATCACAGAGTCAAAGAGTCATACAGCATAGAAACACGCCCTTCAGCCCAACTCGTCCAAGTCAACCAGGTTTCCTAACTGGAACTATTGCACTCTGCCTGTATTTGGCCCATAACCCTCTAAACCTTTCTTATCATGTAGCTGTCCAAATGTCTTTTAACTGTTGTAATTATATTCACCTCTACCACTTCCTTTGGCAACTTGTTCCATATATACAATATCTCTGTGTGAAAACGTTGCCCCTCAGATACCTTTTACATGTTTTCCCTCACACTTTAAACCTATGCCCTCTAGTTTTGGACTTCCCTACACTGGAGAAAGATTGTTGTTGTGGTTCAGTTCGCCAAGCTGGGAATTTGTGTTGCAGACATTTCGTCCCCTGTCTCGGTGACATCCTCAGTGCTTGGGAGCTTCCTGTGAAGTGCTTCTGTAATCTTTCCTCCGGCATTTGTAGTGGTTTGAATCTGCCATTTCCAGTTGTCAGTTCCAGCTGTCCGCTGCAGTGGTTGATATATTGGGTCCAGGTCGCTGTGCTTATTGATAGAATCTGTGGATGAGTGCCATGCCTCTAGGAATTCCCTGGCTGTTCTCTGTTTGGCTTGTCCTATAATAGTAGTGTTTTGCCAGTCGAATTCATGTTGCTTGTCATCTGTGTGTGTGGCTACTAAGGATAGCTGGTCGTGTTGTTTCGTGGCAAGTTGGTGTTCATGGATACGGATCGTTAGCTGTCTTCCTGTTTGTCCTATGTAGTGTTTTGTGCAGTCCTTGCATAGGATTTTGTACACTACATTGGTTTTGCTCATGCTGGGTACTGGGTCCTTCTGGTGAGTTGTTGCTTGAGAGTGGCTGTTGGTTTGTGTGCTGTTATGAATCCTAGTGGTCGTAGTAGTCTGGCTCTCAGTTCGGAAATGCTGTTGATGTATGGTACTGTGGCTAGTCCTTTGGGTTGCGGCATGTCCTCATTCCGTTGTCTTTCCCTTAGGCATCTGTTGATGAAATTGTGCGAGTATCCGTTTTTGGTGAATACGTTGTATAGGTGTTCTTCTTCCTCTTTTTGCAGTTCTGGTGTACTGCAGTGTGTTGTGGCCCTTTTGAATAGTGTCTTGATGCAACTTTTGTTGTGTGTGTTGGGGTGGTTGCTTTCATAGTTCAGGACTTGGTCTGTGTGTGTGGCTTTCCTGTATACCTTTGTGGCGAATTCTCCGTTTGGTTTTCTCTGTACCATCAAGTCTAGGAATGTGAGTTGGTTGTCCTTTTGTTCCTCTCTAGTGAATCGGATTCCTGTGAGTGTGGCATTGATGATCCGGTGTGTGTTCTCTATTTCTGTGTTTTTAATGATTACAAAGGTGTCATCCACATATCTGACCCAGAGTTTAGGTTGAATTTGCGGTAAGACTGTTTGTTCTAATCTTTGCATTACCGCTTCTGGTATGAGTCCAGAGATGGGTGAGCCCATGGGTGTGCCGTTGATTTGTTCATATATTTGTTTGTTGAATGTGAAGTGTGTTGTGAGGCACAGGTCCAGTAGTTTGAGTATGCCGTCTTTGTTGATAGGTTCCCCGTCCTGTTGTCTGTTCTGTATGTCCAGCAGGTTGGCTATTGTTTCTCTGGCTAGGGTTTTGTTGATAGAGGTGAACAGTGCCATTACATCGAATGAGACCATGGTTTCTTCCTTGTCTATGTGTATATTTCTGATGATGTCCAAGAATTCCTGTGTTGATTGTATAGAGTGTCTGAATCCACTGATCAGGTGTTTCAGTTTCTGCTGTAGTTCTTTAGCCAGTTTGTGTGATGGTGTCCCTGGTAGTGATACTATGGGTCTGAGTGGGATGTCTGGTTTGTGCACTTTAGGTAGTCCATAGAATCTGGGGGTGTTGTTGGTTTCAGGTTTCATTCTTTGTAGGTCAAACCTGGTTATCTGTCCGTTTTTTTGTAGGTTCCTCAGTGTGTTGTTTATCCTATCGGTGAGCTGTGGGGTGGGGTCAAATTCCCTCTTTTGCCAGGTGTTGGTATCTGCAAATAGTTACTGTGCTTTTTGGATGTAGTCTGCTTTGTCCAGGATGACCATCATTCTACCTTTGTCTGCTGGTAGTATGATTATGTTCTTATCGTTTCTTAGTGATTTTAGTGCTTCCCTCTCCTTGGTGTTGAGGTTATGTGTTTGTCTTTTCCTTGTTATCAGAGGTACGATACTTTGTCTCACTGTTTTTTGTGTCTCTTCTGTCAGTCCATTGTTCCTGAGTTTGCATTCTAGTGCTGCTGCTGTCTTAGCATCCCTGTGGCTGCAGTTGAGTCCATTGGCCAGTATAGTTCTTTCCATGTCTGTGAGCTGTCCGTGGGAGAGGTTTCTAACCCAGGTGTATGTTGTGGTGTCCTCTCTTTGTGTGTTAGTTTGGCCTTTTTTTCATTTAGTGCCGTTTTTTTGCGTTGTGTTGTCCTGTTCTGTCCTATGGTGACGGCCTATTCTATGGTCCGGGCCCATTCCTGATTGGAAAAGGAAGAAGAACACCTATACAATGTATTCACCAAAAACGGATACCCACGCAATTTCATCAACAGATGCCTAAGGGAAAGACAACGGAATGAGGACATGCCCCAACCCAAAGGACTAGCCACACTACCATACATCAACAGCATTTCCGAACTGACAGCCAGACTACTGCGGCAACTAGGACTCATAACAGCACACAAACCAACAGCCACTCTCAGACAACAACTCACCAGAACAAAGGACCCGATACCCAGCATGAGCAAAACCAATGTAGTGTACAAAATCCCATGCAAGGACTGCACAAAACACTACATAGGACAAACAGGAAGACAGCTAACGATCCTCATCCATGAACACCAACTAGCCACGAAACAACATGACCAGCTATCCTTAGTAGCCACACACGCAAATGACAGGCAACATGAATTCGACTGGGACAACACTACTATTACAGGACAAGCCAAACAGAGAACAGCCAGGGAATTCCTAGAGTCATGGCACTCATCCACAGATTCAAGCAATAAGCACATCCAATATATCGACCACTGCAGTGGACAGCTGGAACTGACAACCGGAAGCGGCAGATTCAAACCATTATAAATGCCGGAGGAAAGATCACAGAAGCGCTTCACAGGAAACTCCCAATCACTGAGGATGTCACCTAGACAGGAGACGAAATGTCTGCAACATAAATTCCCAGCTCGGCGAACAGAACCATAACAATGAGCACCCGAGCTACAAATCTTCTCACAAACTTTGAAAAGATTGTTACTAATCACCTTGTCTAAGCCCTTCATCATTTTATATATCTGTATAAGGCCACCCCTCAGCCTCCTATACTCCAGGGAAAACATCACAGCTGATCCAGCCTCTCATTAAAACTCAAACCCTACAGGCTCAATAGCATACATGTAAATCCTTTTTGCACCTTTTCCCGCCATCTTTCCTATGTAAGGGTGACCAGATTTGTATGCAGTACTCCAAATGTGGCCTTAGCAGTGTCATTTACAGCAGTAACATGATATCCCAATGCCTGTACTCAATGTTCTGATTGTCGTCTCCACCATCCTGTCTATCTGTGATGCCACTTTCAAGAAACTATGTGACTCCACCCCTAAGTCTCTCTATTCAGGGCCTATTCTATGGCCCATTCCTGATTGGAAGAGGAAGAAGAACACCTATACAATGTATTCGCCAAAATTCACTCCCCAGGGCCCTACCATTAACTCTGTAAGTACTGCCCTGGTTTGTCTTACAGAAATGCAACATTTTGCATTTATCTAAATTAAACTAGCGTGGAGATGTGTATTAAGAGGGTATCAAGGATTCATCCTTGGATGCCATATAAACATTATGGTTACATGAGCAAGTCAGACACGAGGAATTCTTGATCACTAACTCACCTTCTGACTCCTGAAAACCCGTCTGACAGCTTCAAGTCAAAATTTTAATGGGATACTCTCTGCTAGGTGATTTCAGCTCAAAAATACTCAAAATGCTTGACATCCTTCATGTCAGAGCTTCTCACTTGATTGGTTCTCTATCCACCAGCTCAACATTTAACCCCTCCACCACTCCAACACAGTGTTAGCAGAGTGTACCAACTGCAAAATGTGCAGCAGCAAGTCACCAAGACCCCCTCAGACAGGATGTTCTATCAATGATTTCTATCACCTAAAAGGACACGGGAAGCTGACATATGGGATCAACACATTGCAAGGTCTTCTTTAAGTTGCATTCAATCCTGATTTGAAACTAACTCACCATCCTTCATTTTTCCTGGGTAATTGTCATGGAGCTCCCTTCCTAAGAGCACTGTGGGCGTATCTGCACCCCAGGGACAGCAGCGGTTCAAGAAATTGGCTTACTGAAGCCCAATTAGGGATAAGCGATAAATACTGACCAGTGACACCCACATTATGTGAAAGATTAATTAAAATACAATATTGATTAATATGGGGATCAGAAGGGCAAGTTTCATTTAAATTAATTTATTAGAAGAATTTCCATACCTAGATGATAATTGCTACTTGTGTTATAGCCTAATGTTTTTCATGTATTTCAATATTAATTTTGTTACCTATGTGAAATAGATCAATAATCTCCCTGTCATGGAAGCATTCTAAAAAAAATGAATACCTGGAAATGTAAGTATAAAAATGCATTTCATTTAGAATTGAAATTGAGATTTTTCAGATCATTGCAATTCCTGACACAAATATTAATATTTAATAGTGAATTTTAAGTGAATGTTGTGTGCACTGTCTCTGTTTACTGTTTGAATTCTCCTGCTTTACTTTAGCAGTCTTAATATTTCTTACCAAGTGTACACTAGTAAAGCAATGTGACCCCCATGAACTATCAGTACTGGTAGAGATGGAGTTTCATCAACAGGGCATTGTGTTTATAGAGTGTGGATGATAAATGTTTCAATGTTTGCTATATGTGCATCAGACCAAGACATGTCTTTCTTGATCTAATATGCTTCTGTAGTTACATTGCTTGAAATCCACATAGCCAAAGACAGGTATGTGGCAGAAATGTCAGTTTCCTCCCTGAGCTATCCCAGAGTTCTTTGTTTTATCATTTACATATGATTAATACATCCGTCTATCTCGTGTAAACTAGTGTCCATAGCATGCTTAATTTCTCACACCAGTTTGATGCAACCACTTTTTGACTTCAGGTTTCTATTTTTGTTTTCATTTTTGTTTATCTTGACATCAATCACAGAGAAAAGTAAAAGAAAGGCCCCAATCTTTCGAGCAGAGGCAATGCGCACACACACACAAAAAAAATTCCTGACCCACAGATGTACATTTCTTCCAGGATCTTCCAATCATGGCCATTAAAGAAATGTACAGTGCAGCATTCCCTCAGGCCCCTGCCTTTTCATAGTATGAGCTGCCATAATCTGTCTGGTAAGTTTAAGGGTGCATGTTTAAGCAAAAGGGAGCGAATGGATGTGTGAATGGATTTGACAATGGATGATGGGTAGATCGAGTGAATCTGAAGAAGAGTATAAAACAGGTAGAATATACTTACGAGGGAAATCAGGAGGGCAAAAAGGGGACATGAGATAACTCTGGCAAATAGAGTTAAGGAGAATCCAAAGGATTTTTACAAATACATTAAGGACAAAAGGGTAACTAGGGAGAGAATAGGGCCCCTCCAACATCAGCAAGGTGGCCTTTGTGTAGAGCCACAGAAAATGGGGGAGATACTAAACAAGTATTTTGCATCAGTATTCACTGTGGAAAAGGATATGGAAGATATAGAATGTCGGGAAATAGATGGTGACACCTTGCAAAATGTCCATATTACAGAGGAGGAAGTGCTGGATGTCTTGAAATGCATAAAGGTGGATAAATCCCCAGGACCTGATCAGGTGTACCCGAGAACTCTTGGGGGGAGCTAAGAAAGTGATTGCTGGGCCTCTTACTGAAATATTTGTATCATTGATAGTCACAAGTGAGGAATTGGAAAAATGGAGGTTGGCTAAAGTGGTGGCTTTGTTTATGAAAGGTGGTAAGGACAAGCCAGGGAACTATAGACCAGTGAGCCTGACATCAGTGGTGGACACATTGTTGGAGAGAATCCTGAGGGACAGGATGTACATGTATTTGGAAGCACAAGGTCTGATTTGGAATAGTCAACATGGCTTTGTGTGTGGGATATCATGTCTCACAAACATGATTGAGTTTTTTGATGAAGTAACAAAGAGGATTGATGAGGGCAGAGCGGTAGATGTGATCTATATGGACTTCACTAAGGCATTCGACAAGGTTCCCCATGGGAGACTGGTTAGCAAAGTTAGATCTCACTGAATACAGGGAGAACTAGCCATTTGGATACAGAACTTGCTCAAAGGTAGAAGACAGAAGGTGGTGGTGGAGGGTTGCTTTTCAGACTGGAGGCCTGTGACCAGTGGGGTGCCACAAAGATTGGTGCTGGGTCCACTACTTTTCGTCATGTGTATAAATAATTTGGATGTGAGCATAAGAAGTATAATTAGTAAGTTGGCAGGTGACACCAAACTTGGAAGTTCAATGGACAGTGAAGAAGGTTACAATGAAACCTTGATCATATGGGCCAAGGGGCTGAGAAGTGGCAGATGAAATTTAATTCAGATAAATGTGAGATGCTGCATTTTGGGAAAGTAAATCTCAGTAGGACTTATACACTTATTGGTAAGGTCCTAGGGAGTGCTGCTGAACAAGGAGACCTTGGAGTGCAGGTTCATAGCCCCTTGAAAATTGAGTCACTGGTAGATAGGATAGTGAAGACGGCGTTTGGTATGCTTTCCTTTATTGGTCAGAGTATTGAGTACAGGAGTTGAGAGGTCATGTTGTGGCTGTACAGGACATTGGTTAGGCCACTGTTGGAATATTGTGTGCATCCTATCAGAAGGATGTTGTGAAACTTGAAAGAGTTCAGAAAAGATTTACAAGGATGTTGTCAGGGTTGGAGAATTTGAGCTATAGGGAGAGGCTGAACAGGCTGGGGTTGTTTTCCCTCAAGCATCGGAGGCTGAACGGTGACCTTATAGAGGTTTACAAAATCATGAGGAGCATGGATAGGATAAAAAGACAAAATCTTTTCCCTGAGTTGGTGGAGTCCAGAACTAGAGTACATAAGTTTAGGATGAGAGCGGTAAGATATAAAAGGGACCTAAGGGACAACCTTTTCATGCAGAGGGTGGTATGTATATGGAATGAGCTGCCAGAGGATGTGTTGGAGGCTAATACAATTGCAACATTTAAAAGGCATTTTGATGGGTATATGAATAGGAAGGGTTTGGAGAGATATGGGCTGGGTGCTGGCAGGTGGGACTAGATTGGGTTGGGATATCTGGTTGGCATGGACGGGTTGGACCGAAGGGTCTGTTTCTATGCTGTACACCTCTATGACTCTATGATCTGAGTGTGCAAGGCAAAGCTAAGTCATTGCGTAGATGGGTGAGCCGGATAGGTGGGGAGTTGGTCAGTGGCTGAGTGGTTAATTGAGCGAGTTGGTATGTGGTTATGTGGCTGAGCTATGTAAAAGGACAGCCGGTTGAATCGGTTGGTGGGTTAGTGGATTGTTGGGTGAATGGGTGCAATGGTTAGGCATGTGAATGGGTAGGCAGGTGCTCAGGTGTAGTCAGATTGGATAAATAAGGGACTACCTGTTTCAAGAGTTTAGTTTAATTGGGTAGAGGAGACCTTGGAGTGCAGGTTCATAGCCCCTTGAAAATTGAGTCACTGGTAGATAGGATAGTGAAGACGGCGTTTGGTATGCTTTCCTTTATTGGTCAGAGTGGTCAGAGGGATAGTCAGGTCAAGGGAAATTTGGATACTGAGAGTTAGTCATAAGGTCTTGCTGAATAGCAGAGAGTCAGTTTTGGAGTTACTCTGGTTTTGGATTTTGCTTTAATTCAGCTGACATTTCCAGTGTGACCATTGAAGTATGAAGGATCTTTCCAAGTATCTAGAGTCAAAGATATTGGCACAGGGTCTAGACAATAAGGTAAAAACACATTGGATCCACATATCAGGACATTCTCAGCTTTCTGATCTGCATCTTCCAGAATTGTCCAGCATTCTGGAGACCTGAGTTGAGTCAATTTTGAGAAGGATGATTGAATAGAAATCCTTCCATGAAGATTGAAAGAAGGGATAATCAAGAAAATTATTTACAAAAGTTGAAAGCGAAGCAAGTGTCAAATGATCTCGATATTGCTGACTTGTCTCTGCCTGTCTGAACTTCAGGCTGAGGCGACTGTTCTGAGAAAAGCTTCCTTGATAGATGACTGCAATCCTGCTTACTCATTCTCAGAACTGCTCCTGTGGAGGCCATTGCTTGGGTCACTGCCAATTCAACAGCAACCAACAGGATGGTTGAATTATTACGTTGTTAGATTTCAGTATGTGGGGTGATCAAAGAAGGAATTTTCTTTATCTCCCATTTACTGATCTATAGCCCCTGAATCACTATGCTGACTCATCTATATTTGTTGATGAATCAGTACGAGTTCTTTCATTTTTTTCTGATCTCTTTCGTAGAGAAGGTTGTCTGCAATGCTTAAAATAGGTGTCCTTCCCAAATTACCTCCTTTAATTATGCAAAGACGCACATAATGACAATAGTTTGTTGAGAGGATGACTGTAGGAAGCCCTTTGAGATGCTGCTATTCAGGATGAGTGGATGATCACATTTGGTAGATTTTATGTAAATTGGGAACAACCGAAAGAAAAGAATTGCTTCATTCAAGTCCTTTTGAAGGACATTGCACAATTTATGCAGCAATCATTTATTTAATTCCACTAGAGAGACAAATAGCTATAGTATAATTTAAAGAAAGTGAACATTTAAATTCCTCCCTGACACCCATGGATGATTGAGGTAAAACTGTAGGATATTAATCATTATAACTTGATGCAAAACAGAACAGGTTTCATTCTATCTTTTAAGCTTATATGGTCTCAGTAGTTAGGAAATTTCACGTTTTGTAATCACCTCCATCTATATCACTATTTATTTCATAACATTACTGTTATAGTTCCTGCAAGGGAAATAGTTTGAATATTAATTATTCTGCAAAGTATCTGCATTTCAGACGAAAACAATTATCTTAAACTTGCATATAATTTGCTAAATTTGAAACCATATCTTCCAATCTCCCAGTTTAATTTAAATTAAAAATCCATTTCAAACTGTTATCATGTCAACCTTTGTAACATTTTATTTAAATTTTCAAATATTACAAAGAAGTATCAGTGGAAAAGGTGCATGGAAGTTACAAAGTTTTTTATTCCAAACATATATATAGAGGTGACTCAACATTGATGGAGACACACTATTGCCATTCATCCACCCATACAGCAATGAAAAAAGTACCTTCAATCTATGACTGATATGGATTAATGAGTTTAAGTAGTCAGACAAACACAATAACAAATGTTTTGCATGTTTCTGTTTTTAGCTGACATAAGAAGCTTGGGGTAGGAAAGGACCAGAGGCACAGTGGTTCAGTGGTTAGCACTGCTGCCCCACAGCAACTGGGACCCAGCCTCGGGTGACTGTCTGTGTGGAGTTTGCACATTCACCACGTGGGTTTCCTCTGGGTGCTCCAGTTTCCTCCCACAGCCCAAAAGATGTGAACATCAGGTGAATTAGCCATGTTAAATTGCCCCATAGTGTTCGGTGCATTAGTCAGAGGGAAATGGGTCTAGGTGGGTTACCCTTCAGAGGGTCGGTGTGGACTGGCTGAACCAAAGGGCCTGTTTCTATGCTGTAGGGAATCTAATCTGATTACAAAGCTTCCTTTGAAATTTTGCTGCCATTTTATTATCTTCTAATCCCAGTTTTTATTGGTTTCACCTTAGTTCTTAATAGTACTACTTTCTAAGAAAACAGTTGCCTCCTTTTAAAGTAGCTTGATGGACTCATCGTTTCTGGATTTCTGGAATCATGTATGCTACATTATCATAACCCTTTGTGCAAAGTTATTTTTACAGGTTAGTTTTGTTAGAGGATCCCCAACTAGATATAGTTCCCAGTATGTTACCCCAAATAGAAAAGTACCCAGCTAATGAGAGAATAGCTGGCAGTCCTTCATTATTCAGCCACTCCTCAGATTGGTTGCAACATGGTTAATTTAAAAATGAATCCCATCCCTTATGGATGACTTTCTCCTACACCCAAATGGACCCAATTTAACAAAGCTTTTTCAAGTTAACAAATGAGTTTATGAATTATAAAATATAAGAATTATTAATGTGAAATGTATGCACACAGATTCAAATTAAGCAATGTGTCTACTTAATTAAAAGTTAAAGAAAATATGTATATGAATCAGTCTGAATTGTAGGGGCAGGGTGGACTGGCTTGAGGAGTGGACGGGGGGGCAGGGGAAGAGGTGAACGGGGGGGTGGAATTGGGCACAGACAAGGGCAAGGGTGGACGGGTTTGGGGTGGATGGGATGGGGATGGGGATGGATGGGGGTGGGGTCAAACAGGCTTGGGGGTGCGGACGGTGGGCAGGGTGGAGGGGGTTTGGGGGTCGGGGGCTTGTGCACGGTGTGCTGCTGCCTAATCTCCTGAATGTGGAGCAGACTTTACAAGTGCTGATTGTATCAATCCCATTGAAATGATTGGGGTGGGGCATTGGAAGGCTTCAGCAATGCTGTGGGTCCCTTACTGACAAGTGTGAGTCTGCTCAGAAACAAACCCTGAGACAGAGAGAGGGAGCAAGGCAGGCAGAGCGAGGAAAAAGGAAACTTCAGAAAACTCCAAGCCCCGGAGAAGAGGTATTGTATCAATTAACCGAATAATCAATTATCTGAATGAAATAGTGCCCACCCATCTCGTTCAGATAATCAAGGTTCCTCTGTATTGGGTTTTGTGGTTTTCGGGTGAATTGCTAATCCTAATTGTTTTGTTAGATCTGTTAACTGTTGTTTGATATTCCTTTCACTTCCATAGGTGTGAATTCCTACGAATTCTGAAACTCACTCACTGACAACCACTTAATTTACATCTACAGACATTTTAGACCCTATCAGCCTTCTTTTAGAAGACACATGTGGAATTGCAAGTAATAAATGTTGACACTATTTCAGGTTCGTAAACCTTCATCGAAACAATGTTGACTAACATTGTGAAATTTTGTTTTCTGTGCTTTTGTTCTGAAATCTCAAAAAAGAGCAACATGTTATTCCCTACTGCCACCATTATTTTACTTCATCATTTTAAACAGCTCGATCAGATCACGTATTTTTAATTGTGGAGATACAACACAATTTTTCTTATGCATTAACCCTAGCTCTCTGTTAGATCCCATATTTTCCAATGAGAATCCGAGTCCAGTGGTCAGTGTCAGGTAACCTTTATTGCACTTTACAGTTTCATTTCTCAGAGCAATACATCATACAAAAGCTTCATATTGTCTTAACATATAAGTTAAACTTAGAGTGCAGGTGCTCTGTTTGACTACTATTGGTCAGTGGTGATGAGATATCGTTCTGTAATTGACTGACTGGTATAGCATCTTACACAGCACAAGCTTGCATCAGCAATTTCAGTATATTTCCAATTAAACTAATCATTGAACAATAAAGAGATGTGCAGGCTTGTGGCACATCCCCAGTCCTTCATGGTGTTTTCCCTGACTTTCTTATTTTCTTTCTTAGGCTTTCCACAAGAGATATTGTACTCAAGTAACATTTGCCAGCTACACCATGTTAACTGCCAATTAATTGGTTATTTGCCTATCACTTCAGGAATGTTTAAATTCCCCATTAAAAGGAATACAAAAGTTGATTTTTGATTCATACAAACAAAGTTATGTATTTACACATAATGTTAATTGCATCTAAATATGTTCATTCAATCGAAATTCTAATATCTGCTATTCTCTGTAATGATAAGGAGGGCTGCTTTTGCAGTCTGAAACAGGTTTAAATATTTTTTTCTAATGTTTTTAGTGATTTTCTTGGGTATATGTGAATCCTAAGCTACTTCTGAATTTATATATATGATTATCTGAAGAATTTTAACTAAAGCCTATTCTTATTATTGTAACAGATTGATTAATTAATTATTTCTCTTGAATTATTTAATCAATGTGAAATGTTCTTTCTTGTGTAAGCAATTGCAGCTGCACATTCTATCTCATTTAAGTAGCTTTGATTATACAGAGTTACTCTTGTTCTACTTGCAGAGACTACATTAAGCAAATATTTTCCCAAATGCACTAACTACAGTCATCCATGTTCTGCTGTATTAGCTATGGGCAGCCATCGGCCAGTTTGTGCCACTCAGTCATGGACAGCCCAAACTGTATCTTCCCAGTTAAAGATTGGCAGATTCCCTTGAAAACTGACATATACATTCTTAGATGATGTTTGCACTGACATTTGACAGAAACTCTGCATAACTTCAGTTTGTCGCAGTGAGAAACAATGGCCTCATTTATAGCTTGAGAATAGATTGGAGAAAGTGGAGTCGCAGGTAGATAGGATAGTGAAGAAGGCGTTTGGTATGCTTTCCTTTATTGGTCAGAGTATTGAGTACAGGAGCTGGGAGGTCATGTTGTGGCTGTACAGGACATTGGTTAGGCCACTGTTGGAATATTGCATGCAATTCTGCTCTCCTTCCTATCAGAAAGATGTTGTGAAACTTGAAAGGATTCAGAAAAGATTTACAAGGATGTTGCCAGGGTTGGAGGATCTGAGCTACAGGGAGAGGCTGAATAGGCTGGGGCTGTTTTCCCTGGAGCGTCAGAGGCTGAGGGATGACCTTATAGAGGTTTACAAAATTATGAGGGGTATGTATAGGGTAAATAGGAGTCCATAACAAGTGCTTATTGATAGTGCCTGCAGAGTTGTACCAACAATTAAAACACAACATGAGCTTTCCAGTCAGTTGCTTGATGGCACAAACAGTAAACATTTGGTTCCTATTAAACAGCCCTGAGAATGAATGGCTAGAGTTTTACACTTGTGTCAGTTTGAAGAGAATTCCTTCGACTCCTAGCAAACATTGGCTAATGTTGCTTATAAATCCAAGGAGGTTGAGAGAATGCTATCTGTGTATAGTCAATGATTCCTTGCACCTAGAGACAACAGACAGAGACGTGAAGCTAATTGCGTGTAGACTCTGTTTAGTAAAATCACAGGCAAAATTGACATCGTTACCAGTACTGGGAAACTGCCAATCAGCAGTACGTGTATATTTGAAGAACCTGAACATGTTTCCGTCAGAGCCAAAAAGGAGAGAAATGTCATAGCCATTGGTGATGTGTGACCAGCAAGAGCTGAAGGGAGCAAATGTACTTCCCAGAAATGACATGAGTCTGTCAACATCTATGGCCATAACCTGAACCTCTGGAAACACCACTCCTTTGAGAAGTTAAGTTGAGGCTCTGCCTTTTATATCCTACTTCATCGATAATGCTTCCTGCAAGTTTAACTGTTGATTTTGTGTCCTGATTACCTATAGCTTTCATCATAGCAGGCTGTTGTGACAGGCTTGCACTCTTCATCCAAGTTCCAATCGAAGACAGCAAAAGGAGTTATTTGTGAGTGTTGAGATCCCAAAGTGTAGAAATTTAGCTTTCACTAACTACTTTCACATAGTCTTCTTCCAGAGATTGGCTAAGAAGCAACAATGAACACTGAGTATGTGTTTATCTGTTTGTCTGATTTGCAATGAGGCCCAACATTGTCATTGTCTTTGTCCTTAGTTCTTACGGGCAAGATTCCAGAAACTGGTGATGCTCAAGCAGGCATTGTTATCTGTAGGTGTCCTTTGAAGTGTTTCAATAATTCACTTAATTTTCTGAAGGGGTTGCATGCACACAGGATGTTGGTATATTGGAGCTGGGTTCTACACAAGAATGTAAGAAATAAGAACAGGAATAGGCTGTTCAACTGCTGAAGCATGTTCCACCATTCAACAAGATCATGGCTGATCTGCCTCAACTCTTGTACAATGTTTTTATAGTCCTCATGCCTCAATATTTCAAAAACTATCTGCCTCTTTTTCAAGCAATCCAGCCTCTACAGCTCTCTGAAATAAATAATTCCAGACATTCCCTACCCTCTGGGAGGAAAAGTTTTTCATATCTCAGTTTCTGCAACTATACTCACTAGCTTCACACACGAGGACACTCATATCCCACTGTGCTGCATTTTTGGCTTGTCTATCCATTTAAATAATAGTCTGCCTTTTGATTCTTCCTTGTTACATTTTCTTACATTAAACTCCACCGGCCAAGTTTTTGGTCATTCACTCAACCTATCTAACTCTTCTTGCACATTATTAAGTCCTCATCTCAACATGTCCTCTCATCCACCTCTGTAATTTCTGTCTGCTCTTCTAAGTCATTCATATAAATAATTGAGACCCTAGACTGGTCCTTGTGACACTCCACTAGTTACATATTTCCAAACTGAAAAATATCTACTAATCCTATATTTCTGTCTTCCACATTTCAGTCAATCCTCAATCCATGCTAATATATTACTTGGCCTTATCCATGATCTTAGGCCATCACCTTTTTAACTATATTATGGCATTTCTATTCCCTACATTAACCATCATCTTATTATCTTCACTGACATCATTAATTGATGCCAGGATGGTGGTGAGCCCATTAAAAAAAAACTGCCAATATTAATCTCACAATAAATCCTTGTATCAGATTAGAAATTGATCTCTTCATTACATCACACTGAGGTAGATTCAGGCACAGATGCTGAAAGTGAAAGCATATTTTACTAATTCATGATCTAAGCAAGCTTTCCTGATAAAGTTTCCCAGCCCAATGACCCAAATGCTAATGCAAAAAAAGTCTGGACTTCATTGAAAATGTAAATGTTAAGCACTTGTCAGTTGCAATTATAGACTCAGTTTGAGAGAACCAATCTGATAGTTTACTAGTCTTGATTAGTTACACATTCAATTCCATGTACAAATATGTTTTGACAACTTTTACAGAATTTTTAAAGCTTTTCATCACTAGTACAAAAGAGCCACAACTTAAGAAAAGATGTGCTTTCTCAGCTGTGAGATGCCTGTTCACTATACTGTTTCAATGAGCACAGTTCTCTTGCTCTGTTATGGTGACAGAAATTCTCGTCCTGTCTTCAGTCTTCCTTCTTATGTATGAATCCATAAGAATCAGAACTTATTAAACCTTGCCCGCTACAAACCTCCATGCATGGTCAGAAACATCCTGAACCCTGGCTTATTAGTACATGAACAGTTTGTGTCAACATTGCATTGGCTAAGCAATTTATGCCCACTTCCTGATAGATTCTTTAAAAGTAAGTCATCTTACTGATATCATATCTTTCCACCTCTTGATTCTTTCTTTGACATGCCAATCAGTTTGTAAGACATCCCTTTTGTAACAGCTTATCTCTGTTAGCTTACCAATTCCATAGATATCTACCAAGGTAAGGCAGCACCAATGAGTAATTAATGAGTCTGCTTAGAGTAGGTAGTGTCATCACCTAGTGGTTAACAGTCACCCCAAATCATACATCTAAGGTCAAACCACTAAAAGACTGTAAAACCCACTGCAGAACCTAGTTCCAATTAAATATATATTTTATACATGCAGATGTTTACCTGTTACATATTTTATGTTATCATTTTAAAAACAATAACCATTCCTCGAAGCATTCGAGGTAGACTAAAAGTTGACATTAGACCAAGCCATATAATTGCAATAAATCCATGAACTTTACTTCTTGGCCAGTGCCATATAGCTTTCTCTCTTGCAGAAACTAATTGACCAAAATTAAACACTACTCAGTCAAGGAAAAATTATTAATTATTGAAAAATAACTCAATCCCATTGGAAATGAATACGTTGATTATGTAACACTGGTTCACATCAACTAATTTGAGATATTTACAGAAATGCCTGTTTATTATTTTTGACAGTGGGCATGATCCCAGAATTAGCTAATGTTCCCAGATTACTTACTATTTCACAATTAAACAATGACAACTGAAAACTAACAGATTAACCAGGTGACAGTAAAAAAAACTACTAATGATTAATTCATATTAGATACTTAGATCTGTCACTAGATGGAGAAAATTACTGACAATATACAGCTCAAAAGTGGGCCATTGAGTCTAACCAGTCTATGGAACATTTATACTCTCCATTAGCCCTTCTCCTGGTTATTTGTACCCAGCTTCTTTTTTACCTGAAATGCATTAATAACATTTGCTTCAATTTCTCCCTATGGCAGCAAATTTCACATTGTTACCATATTGAATTTTTTTTTTCTCTGAATTCTTGGCTTGATTCATGGGGTGAAGCTTTTCTCACTGCTAATTTTGCCCTTGCAAAAAACCAAATTCTTGCCATGTCTCTTTGATTAGAACTCTATCAGTTCATAATTTAAAGGCCTCAATTTGATCATCTCTTGGCCAGCTCTTTTCACAAGAGAAATGATCTGAAGTCTGTTTATTCTTTCCTGAAAGATAAAATATCTCAGTTCTGGTTTCAATCTTGTAAATCTATTTTTTTTGGAACTCCTTCAGTACCTCTATATCCTGGTTGACTGGATTCATTTTGAGCAATAGCTTAATTGCATTGCAATTCCTATGCTTCCAGGCTATTAAAAACTATGAGAGCCATGTATACAACAATTATCTTTTAAAAGATGCATTTTTTACTGATCAGTCATAGTTCCATTATTTATCAATAAAAGTCCATAAAACAATGCATTACACAAACTATTGTAAATCTTAATTACAACTAAGGAACAGAAAAAAAACTGCAGATATATTTTGGAGCTGCTGAGCAGTGTGGAATAAACTTATGCAGATGCAGTCTAAATTTAGTTACAATTACCAGCGTAAGCTGTAAAGCTGATGTGATAAGATGCAGAGATATATTATAGTCCTGTGCACCTGATTGACTGCTTTCGTCATGATAGCAGATTTGATGAATTTTAGGGATATGGACATGCATGTATTATTTTATTGGCACTACTCCAGTATTCAGCTTCAAAAACATGCAAATTATATTTTACTTATTTTATACAATTTTGACTCACAGGGTCATGCAGACAAGCATTTGTTTTGAATCATTAGTTTCTGCTTGCATATAACTGAATAGAATTAACTGTGTTGCTTTCTCACTATATCACGAAGTGAAAGGCAGTGGCAGGGAATGACTTCATACTTTGGATGCCTCGATCCATACTGGCACCATTGGACCACAAGTGGTACATCTATGTGTATGGTACTATGACTTATCTGGAAGTTAAGCAGACAAACAAGTGTGTTGCCCAATTGGATGAAGCATAATGTGGCAGAGAATGTTCTATGTTTTCATCACCTAATAAAAAAAGAAATTTAGATAAAGTTTGCCCCTATTATATTTTGACTCTCCCAAGTTGCTAACACCAGTACCATGGATATGAATGTTTAATTCCTGGAGACTCCAGACCAGACTATGTGAATTGACAATCTTAATTTACCACAGCTGCGCAACTATTCAATATCCAAATCCTCTTTTGTAGGAAAATTGGATTGTTTAAAAGTAATGATCAATACTGACCTTTAATTTCCTTCAGAAGCTATCCATAAATGCATATTTTTGTCCTCAGGTTGTTTACATGTTTCATAAATATTCCCAAGATAATAC
Source organism: Hemiscyllium ocellatum (assembly GCF_020745735.1). Lineage (NCBI taxonomy): Eukaryota > Metazoa > Chordata > Chondrichthyes > Orectolobiformes > Hemiscylliidae > Hemiscyllium > Hemiscyllium ocellatum. Next base: position 65,898,438 of record NC_083403.1, read on the forward strand.
TTTATGAGTTAAAGAAAATCCATTTTGACCTTTTACTTCTTCTTGAAACCTCACAAAATTAGGAATTTTTGCTCTGTATATTTACATGGTCCACAAATAGTCCCAGGATAAAAGTGCACAGGTTTGAAAAATCCATACTGACCTTTAATTTATTTTCAAATCATTGATAAATTAATATTTTTGACATTTTATTTACATCAAACACAAATGTCCCCAGGATAATTCAACTGCAAATGTTTGAGACAATTTTCAGTGAGACCATATTGCTGGACAAAATATGTCAAAATCATTGTGACAATGATTAAGAGAACCGTGTTAGTCCTTTACAAAATGTTTATGACACCATCAAAAATCATTTACTGAACAAGTATTGCAAGATATTTTTCCAAATTTTATTTGTGTACTAATGAAAATGAATCTATACAAAATTACAACTACTCATTTGAGACAATGACATGCATCATTACTAAATAGCAGGGGATAGGTTCAGTGCTGAGTTTCGAAGTAATACTTTTGGGAAAAATTAAGTTTTGGTTCAGTAACTTCCCATGAGAAGGGAAAATTACATGCATCATTTCTATTATGCCTTTCCCAAGCGTCTAATTATTAATTGCTGTTGAAGTCAACAGGGTATAGAAAAGAGTTCCATCCAGAACGTATGTACATAAAAAATGGGAGTAGGATGGGCCATTAGGCCACTCAGTTAGGCCACTTTGGTCCACCAGTCCACAGAATTATTGCTGATCTGATTTGACTTTAACTGCTTGTCCCCCAGCACACTTGACTCTGTTGTCAGTCAAGAATCGTTCTTACTCAGCCTTTGATTGCGTTCAATGAGCCAATCGTCATTGCTCCTGGGGAGACAATTCCAAATATTAGCAAGCGTCTGAATCAAGAAATTCCTTCTCATTCCAGTTTTAAATGTGAGACACCCTTGTTTTGAAATTGTGGCCCTTAGTTTTAGATTGTCCCATTCCAAGAAACACCTGAATATCAACATTGTCCAGTGCCCTTAGAATACTAAATAAAAACAGAAAGTGCTGGAGAGACTCAGCAGGTCTGGCAGCAACTGTGGAAATAGAAGCAAAGATAACATTCTGAATCCAGTATGACTCTTCTTTGGAATCCTCAGAATCTTCTATGTTTCAATAAAATCACATCTCATTCTTCAAGACTCCAATGAATATAAGCCCAGTCTACCTTCCTTCAAAAAACTATCCAATCATCCCAGGAGTCAAACTAGTGAATCTTCTCTGAGCTGCCTCTAATACAAATGCGTTCATCTCGGGAGATGAAAATTGCATTCATTACTCAGAGTGATCTCCAAACTTCCCTGAACAGTTCCAACTGCAGTTGAAGATTTGCTGTCCATTGTTTTCATTAATAATTTTAATTGTTGTGGTTCTGTTCGCCGAACTGGGAATTTGTGTTGCAGATGTTTCGTCCCCTGTCTAGGTGACATCCTCAGTGCTTGGGAGCCTCCTGTGAAGCGCTTCTGTGATGTTTCCTCCGGCATTTATAGGGGTTTGTCTCTGCCGCTTCCGGTTGTCAGTTCCAGCTGTCCACTGCAGTGGTCAGTATATTGGGTCCAGGTTGATGTGCTTATTGATTTAATCTGTGGATGAGTGTCATGACTCTAGGAATTCCCCGGCTGTTCTCTGTTTGGCTTGTCCTATAATAGGAGTGTTGTCCCAGTCAAACTCATGTTGCCTGTCATCTGCATGTATGGCTACTAAGGATAGCTGGTCGTGTTGTTCCGTGGCTAGTTGGTGTTCATGGATGCGGATCGTTAGCTGTCTTCCTGTTTGTCCTATGTAGTGTTTTGTGCAGTCCTTGCATGGGATTTTGTACGTAATGTTGGTTTTGCTCATGCTGGATATCGGGTCCTTTGTCCTGGTATGTTGTTGTCTGAGAGTGGCTGTTGGTTTGTGTGCTGTTAGGAATCCTAGTGGTTGTAGTAGTCTGGCTGTCAGTTTCAGAAATGTTCTTGATGAATGGTAGTGTGGCTAGTCCTTTGGGTTGTGGCATGTCCTCATTCCATTGTGTTTCCCTTAGGTATCTGTTGATGAAATTGCAGGGGTATCCGTTTTTGGCGAATACATTGTAGAGGTGTTCTTCTTCCTCTTTTTGCAGTTCTGGTGTACTGCAGTGTGTTGTGGCCCCATTGAACAGTGTCTTGATGCAACTTCTTTTGTGTATGTTGGGGTGGTTGCTTTCATAGTTCAGGACTTGGTCTGTGTGTGTGGCTTTCCTGTATACTTTAGTGGTGAACTCTCTGTTCGGTGTTCTCCAATATCCCGGCCACTGCAGCGGACAGCTGGAACGGACAATCGGAAGCGGCAGAGACAAACCACTATAAATGCCGGAGGAAACAACACAGAAGGGCTTCACAGGAGGCTCCCAAGCACTGAGGATGTCACCTAGACAGGGGATGAAACGTCTTCAACACAAATTCCCAGTTCGGCGAACAGAACCACAACAACGGGCACCCGAGCTACAAATCTTCTCGCAAGCTTTGACCACCCATGGCCAAGAGACGCTAAGAAAAGCCAGGAAATGGGAATCCTGTGCCAACCGCCTAAGCCCCACATACAAACAACTCTGGTTCCTGCACGAACGCCGAAAGAATGTGTCAGATACAGACCACCAGTCAACAACCCACAAGCCAGGGACACAGCCAGACAGAACGGATTCAGGATGATCCAGATAATGATTACAGATGCGCACAAAAGACTACACAAAATGAGACAAGAAGTTGCGCACCAAAAATCGTTAATTTCAAAAACCACCAATCAGGAATGGACCTGGAGCATAAAACAGGCTGTCACAATAGGACAGAACAGGACCACACACTGCAAAAAAATGGCACTAAAAGAAAAAAATGGCCAAACTAACACACAACAGAGAGGACACCACAACACACACCTCTCCCACAGACAGCTCACAGAGACGGAAGGAACAATACTGGCCAAGGGACTCAACTACAACCACAGGGACGCCAAGACAGCAGACTTCCCAGCAGCACTAGAATGCACACTCAGGAACAATGGACTGACAGAAGAGACACAACAAACAGTGAGACAAAGTTTCGTACCCCTGATAACAATGAAAAGACAAACACACAACCTCAACACCAAGGAGAGGGAAGCACTAAAATCACTAAGAAATGATAAGAACATAATCATACTACCAGCAGACAAAGGCTGAATGACGGTCATCCTGGACAAAGCCGAGTACATCCAGAAAGCACAACAACTACTTGCAGATACCAACACCTGCCAAAAGAGGGAGTTTGACCCCACCCCACAGCTCACCAACAGGATAAACAACACACTGAGGAACCTACAAAAAAACGGACAGATAACCAGGTTTGACCTACAAAGAATGAAACCTGAAACCAACACCACCCCCAGATTCTTTGGACTACCTAAAGTGCACAAACCAGACATCCCACTCAGACCCATAGTATCACTACCAGGGACACCATCACACAAACTGGCTGAAGAATTACAACAGAAACTGAAACACCTGATCAGCGGATTCAGACACTCTACACAATCAACACAGGAATTCTTGGTCATCATCAGAGAAATACACATAAACAAGGAAGAAACTATGGTCTCATTTGATGTAACGGCGCTATTCACCTCTATCAACAAAACCCTAGCCAAAAAAACAATAGCCAACCTGCTGGACATACAGAACAGACAACAAGACGGGGAACCTATCAACAAAGACGGCGTACTCAAACTACTGGATCTGTGCCTCACAACACACTTCACATTCAACAACCAAATATATGAACAAATCAATGGCACACCCATGGGCTCACCCATCTCTGGACTCATAGCAGAAGCAGTAATGCAAAGATTAGAACAAACAGTCTTACCGCAAATTCAACCTAAACTCTGGGTCAGATACGTGGATGACACCTTTGTAATCATTAAAAACACAGAAATAGAAAACACACACCAGATCATCAACGCTACACTCACAGGAATCCGATTCACTAGAGAGGAAGAAAAGGACTGAAAATGTATTGCTGGTTAAAGCACAACAGGTTAGGCAGCATCCAAGGAATAGGAAATTCGACGTTTCGGGCATAAGCCACTCATCAGGAATTCCTGATGAAGGGCTTATGCCCGAAACGTCGAATTTCCTATTCCTTGGATGCTGCCTAACCTGCTGTGCTTTAACCAGCAATACATTTTCAGCTCTGATCTCCAGCATCTGCAGACCTCATTTTTTACAGGAAGAAAAGGACAACCAACTCCCATTCCTAGACGTGATGGTACAGAGAACACCAAATGGAGAATTCACCACAAAGATATACAGGAAAGCCACACACACAGACCAAGTCCTGAACTATGAAAGCAACCACCCAAACACACACAACAGAATTTGCATCAAGACACTATTCAAAAGGGCCACAACACACTGCAGCACACCAGAACTGCAAAAAGAGGAAGAAGAACACTCTCTACAATGTGTTCGCCAAAAACGGATACCCCTGCAATTTCATCAACAGATGCCCAAGGGAAAGACAACGGAATGAGGACATGCCACAACCCAAAGGACTAGCCACAGTACCATACATCAAGAGCATTTCTGAACTGACAGCCAGACTACTGTGACCACTAGGACTCATAACAGCACACAAACCAACAGCCACTCTCAGACAACTCACCAGGACAAAGGACCTGGTGCCCAGCATGAGCAAAACCAACATAGTGTACAAAATCCCATGCAAGGACTGCACAAAACACTACATAGGACAAACAGGAAGACAGCTAATGATCCATATCCATGAACACCAACTAGCCACGAAACGACATGGCCAGCTATCCTTAGTAACCACACACGCAGATGACAGGCAACATGAGTTCGACTGGGACAACACTCCTATTATAGGACAAGCCAAACAGAGAACAGCCAGGGAATTCCTAGAGGCATGGCACTCATCCATAGATTCTATCAACAAACACATCGACCTGGTCCCAATATACTAGCCACTGCAGCGGACAGCTGGAACAGACAACCAGAAGCGGCAGAGACAAACCACTATAAATGCTGGAGGAAACAACACAGAAGCGCTTCACAGGAGGCTCCCAAGCACTGAGGATGTCACCTAGACAGGGGATGAAACGTCTGCAACACAAATTCCCAGCTCGGCGAACAGAACCACAACAACGAGCACCTGAGCTATTAATCTTCTCACAAACTTTGAATAATTTTAATGAAGTTATAACGGAATTATTTGTAAATATGCGGATGGAGCTAACAGGAATATGGGTATAATGCTTTTGCCGTAATTTAATTAATTTAATTAGTGAAGCCCAATTTAGGTTCTGTCAGGGCCACTCAGCTCTGCATTACATGAACAAAAGAGCTGAATTCCAGAGATGAGGTGAAAGTTACAGTCCTTGACATCAAGGCTGCATTCAACCAAGTGTGTCATCAACTAGCTCTGGCAAAAATGGAATCAATTTGTATCAAGGGGCAAACTCTCCAGTGGTTAGAATCATAACTGACACATAGCAAGATGGTTGTGGTTGTTGCAGGTCAGTCATCTCAGCTCCAGGACATCTCTACAGACGTTCCTCAGAGTAGTGTGCAAGGCCCAACCATCTTCAGCTGCTTCATCAATAATCTTCCTTCCATCATAAGATCAGAAGAGGGGATGGTCACTGTTGATTGCACAATATTCAGCACCAATTACAACTCCTCAGATACTGAAGCAGTCCATGTTCAAATGCAATAAGATCTGGACAATATCCATGTTTGGTCTGACAAATGGCAAGTAACATTTGTGCCACACAAATGCCAGGTTATGACCATCTCCAATAAGAGACAATCTAAACATCTCCCCTTAGCGTTCGATGTTGTTACCATAACTGAATCCCCCACTATCAATATCCTGGGCATTATCTTTGATCAAAAACTCAACTGGACTCACTACTTAAACACAGTGGCTATAACAGCAGGTCAGAGGCTAGGAATCTACAATAAGTAACTCACCTCCTGACTCCGAAAATCCTGTTCATCACCTGCCTGGCACAAGTCAGGGGTATGACGGAATGCTCCTGACTTGCCTGGAGGAATGCAGTTCCAACAACACTCAAGAAACTTGACACCATCCAGGACAATGCAGCCCGCTTGATTGGCACTACATCCACAAACATCCACTCCCTCCACCACTGACACTCAGTAGTAACACGATGTACTATCTACAAGATGCACTGCAGAAATTCACCAAAGGTCCTCAGTCGGCACATTCCAAACCCACAACCATTTCCATCTAGAAGGACAAGGGCAGCAGATATATGGGAACACCACCACCTTCAAGTTCCCCTCCAAGCCACTCACCATCCTGACTTGGAAATATATCACCATTCCTTCACTGTCACTGGGTCAAAATTCTTGAATTTCCTCCCTAAAGGCATTGTGGGTCAACTCACAGCCGGGGGACTGCAGCGGTTCAAGAAGGCAACTCACTACCACCTTCTCAAGAGCACTTGGAACGGGCAATGAATGCTGGTCAGCCAGCGACAATGGTCACATCCCACAAATGAATAAAAAATAAGTGGGCAAATTGCTCAATGTCCTTTCACACTGGTAAGTACAGAAATATCAGGCACATTTATACCTTTCTCCAATCATTTCCACTATTGTATTATGATCAAATTCTCGAGATTTCATAATTTTACCCTCAATTTCTACTTAAGCCTTGCCTCAATGTCATACATGTGCTTTGGATAAGGAAGACAGAGAGAGAGAGAGAGAGAGAGAGAGAGAGAATGAATCCCTTTATTTTACTCAGCTTCTATCTTAAAACAAAACAGTTTAAATTTGAAAAGACTGAGCTATGGTTCCCAAACTCTTGATTGTGTGAAGTCAACTTTAAAGTGACAAACATCTGAAGTTTCTTAGATTTAAGCCCCACATTAAATCCTGGAAAGTTCTTACACAATTTTACAAACATCTAAAAACAAGAAAGATACAGTAAAATCGAAAAGTTTTGCTTTAGCGAATAATAAAATCAAGTAGGAGAGTTATCAATTCACTTGAACATCAGAGTGCAAGTGGCTGGAGTCAGTTGTTGTAGAATTCCTTCAGAGCTGATGATAAGGTTAAATGAAAGTCACCAAGGTCCCACTATCTCATTAGAAAGATGACTGGCAGTGAGTTTAACCTGAGGGTCACTATGCCTCAGGCAAAGAGCAAAGTTGAGAAGCCAGGACCTTCATAGAAATCTCTAGTGATGCAGGAATTGAACATGTGCTATTAGTATAACTCTATATGACAAGGCAGTCATCCAGCAACCTGAACCAACAAACCTCCAGTTGCTATTGACAACTGAACTGAGATAGTAGTTCCTGATGAATCTAGTAGACAAGGGATCTGTTTAATTCTTTCTGTTGAATTCAAAATCCTTCAGATAAAAATCTGAAGGGTGGCAGAGTGGTTAGCACTGCTGCTGGACAGCACCAGCAACCTGGGTTCATTTCCAACCTCGGGCAACTGTCTGTGTGGAGTTTGCACATTCTCCCCATGTCTGAGTGGGTTTCTCCCACAGGTTAGGTGGACTGGCTGTGGGAAATTCAGGTTTATAGGGCAGGGGGGTGAATCTGGGTGACATGCTCTGCAGAAAGTTGATGTGGACTTTTTAGGCCAAGTGGCCTATTCCCATACTGTAGGGATTTTATAAAGAAAAATATTTTGAGGAGGGTTTAACTTTCAGCTTGGCAGCTTAGTTTGACAGGCGTGGATGTTAGCCTACAGGTCTGCTGCTGTTTGTTCCCTGCACTGATGTTCAAACCAGACTAATACAAAAGCTCAAAAATGTATGATTGAAGTTGTCTAGAATTCTAAAGGAGTTTCAGTTATGTGATACCAGTTATGAAGTGAGTGTCTATTAGGGAAGTATAATTTTTTAACAATATGTAATATCCTTCATGTCCTGTGGACGTGATACATCATTGCCCTAAACATTCTGTTTGTCCTCCTCCATTCATCAGATTGGTATTCATGACTCACTAACCTTATGGAGCTGATGTCCAAAGCATAATGAACAGCTACCAAACTTGGGGTGCAACATTGGTTTCACAACAGTTCATGGCAATGGACAAATTAACAGAATCAGAATTAAAATTACTGTACATACTCATGTAAACACCAAATTTCTAGACTATTTTAAGGTTAAATTTATGGGATTGTTTATTTCATGGATATTACTTTCAAGGGACTGAAATTCATGCAATCGTCCAAAATACTGTATCATTTCCACAAGCCCAATTGATCTCTAAACAAATTTTTAAAAAACAACAAATTATAGACATATAGCTGTCTTCCATGACTGCTACAGGGGAACTGAGCTCAGCTAATTTACACACAAAGGAAGGTTGCACCTGACTCTGACCTGGTATGTCTCAAACCTTCACAACAAATTGGTGTGAATTATCTATCAATACAGATAATATACAAAAAAAATCCTCATCACAAAATTTATGTACAGTGTAATACCTTAACTCACAAATGTTGATCTGTTATCTGTGAAGAGCAAGAAAAATGGAAAATTCCAGATGTTTTGGCCAAAAATAGGGGACCGACTTCTATGTGAGATTGACTTTTACTCAAGTATATATGGGGTAGATTTTATTGCCATGTGTTCACAAGTACTGGAATACTTGAGCACAGTGAAAAGTGTACAGAGTCACCATTCTCTGGTTCCATGTTGATTACAAAACTATAATCTTTGAAAGAAAAATAACAGAAATAAAAGAAAGCCAAAAGGTAAGAAAAAAAATGTCCAGATCTAAACGTCTAAGTTTAATCTCCATAAAGATATTTGGAACTACAAATACAGTCACCTGGGCCTAACTAAACCCTGGAGTCTAGGTCAGTCTGTGAGACCATAGAATATAGAACATAGAACATTACAGAGCAGTACAGGCCCTTCGGCCCTCGATGTTGCACCACCCTGTCATACTAATCTGAAGCCCATCCCACCTACACTATTCCATGTACGTCCATAAGCCTGTCCAATGACGACTTAAATGCACTTAAAGTTGGCGAATCTACTACAGTTGCAGGCAAAACATTCCATACCCTTACTACTCTCTGAGTAAAGAAACTACCTCTGACATCTGTCTTATACCTATCTTCCCTCACTTTAAAGTTGTGTCCCCTTGTGTTTGCCGTCTCCATACTTGGAAAAAGGCTCTCCCTGTCCACCCTATCTAACCCTCTGATTATCTTGTATGTCTCTATTAAGTCACCTATCAACCTTCTTCTCTCTAATGAGAACAGCCTAAAGGCCCTCAGCCTTTCCTCATAAGACCTTCCCTCCATACCAGGCAACATCCTACTAATCTCCTCTGCACCTTTCCAAAGCTTCCACATACTTCTTATAATGCGGTGACCAGAACTGTACACAATACTCCAAGTGTGGCCGTACCAGACCTTTGTACAGCTGCAGCATAACCTCCTTGTTCCGGAACTCAATCCCTCTATTAATAAAAGCTAAAACACTGTATGCCTTCTTAACAACCCTGTCAATCTGGGTGGCAACTTTCAGGGATCTATGTACATGGACACCAAGATCTGTCTGCTCATCTACAGTCCCAAGGATCTTATCATTAGCCCAGTACTTTGCATTCCGATTACTCCGTCCAAAGTGTATCACCTCACACTTGTGCACATTAAACTCCATTTGCCACCTCTCAGCCCAGCTCTGCATCCTATCTACATCTTTCTGTAATCTACTACATCCTTTGTCACCATCCACAACTCCACCGACCTTAGTGTCATCCGCAAATTTACTAACCCACCCTTCTAAGCTCTCATCCAGGTCATTTATAAAAATGACGAACAGCAGTGGACCCAACACCGACCCTTGTGGTACGCCGCTAGTAACTGGACACCAAGATGAACATGTTCCATCAACTACAACCCTCTGTTTTCTTTCAGCCAGCCAATTACTGATCCAAACTGCTATGTCTCCCACAATCCCATTCCTCCGCATTTTGTATAATAGCCTACTGTGGGGAACCTTATCTAACACCTTGCTGAAATCCATATACACCACATCAACTGGTTTACTCTCATCTATCTGTTTGGTCACTTTGTCAAAAAAGTCAATAAGATTTGTTAGGCATGACCTACCCTTCACAAAACCATGCTGACTGTCCCTGATAAGATTATTCTTTTCTAGATGGTTATAAATCCTATCTCTTATAACCTTTTCCAACACTTTGCCAACAACTGAAATGAGACTCGCTGGTCTGTAATTACCAGGGTTGTCTCTACTATCCTTTTTGAACAAGGGAACCACATTAGCTATCCTCCAGTCCTCAGGCACTATTCCTATAGACAATGATGATTTGAAGATCAATGCCAAAGACTTTGCAATCTCTTCCCTGGCTTCCCAGAGGATCCTAGGATAGATCCCATCCAGCCCAGGGGACTTGTCTATTTTCACACTCTGCAGTATTTCAATACCTCTTCCTTGTGAACCTCAATCTCTTCTAGTTTAGATGCAAGTATCTTTGTATCTTCCTCGCCAACATTTTCACTTTCTATAGTGAACACTGTCGAAAAATATTTATTTAGTGCTTCCCCTATCTCCTCTGACTCCACATACAACTTCCCACTATTATCCTTGATTGGCCCGAATTTAACTCACGTCATTCTTTTATTCCTGACATACTTATGGAAAGCCTTAGGGTTAACCCTAATCCTATCCGCCAACAACTTCTCATGTCTCCTCTTGGCTCTTCTGAGCTCTCTTTTTAGGTCTCTCCTGACTTCCTGTAACCTTCAAGTGCCCTAACTGAGTTTTCACATTTTGTCCTAACATAAGCCTTCTTCTTCTTGACCAGGGATTCCACTTCTTTAGTAAACCACGGCTCACGCGTTCTATATCTTCCTCCTTGCCTGACAGGTACGCACTTATCTAGGACACACAGGAACTTTTCCTTGAATAAGCTCCACATTTTTAATGTGCTCATCCCCTGCAGTTTCCTTCCCCATTCTACGCTTCCTAAATCTTTCCTAATTGTATCGTAATTTCCCTTCCCTCCAGCTGTAACTCTTGCTTGGTGGACTACACCTATCCCTTTCCATCACAAAAGTAAACCTGACAGAATTGTGATCGCTGTCTGCTCCTTCTAAATCCAACACCTGGCCAGGCTCGTTACCCAGTACTAAATCTAAAGTGGCTTCACCCCTTGTAGGCCTGTCTACATGCTGTGTCAGGTAGCCCTTCTGCACACATTGGACAAAAACTGACCCATCTATAGTACTCGTACTGTAGTCATCCCAGTCAATATTTGGATTGTTGAAGTCCCCCATTACAACTACCCTGCCTCTCTCACTCCTATCGAGAATCATCTTTGCTATCCTTCCCTCTATATCTCTGGGACTATTCGGTGGCCTATAGAAAACTCCCAGCATGGTGACTTCTCCTTTCCTGTTTCTAACGTCAGCCCATACTACCTCAGTTAATGTATCCCCAAACATCTTTTCTACAACTGTAATATTGTCCCAGATCAACAATGCCACACCTCCCCCTCTTATACCATCTTCTCTGTTCTTACTAACCAGATCAGCCTGTGAGTCTGGGTCAGCCTGTGAGACCGGGTCAGCCTGTGAGGCTTGGTCAGCCTGTGAGACTGGGTCAGCCTGTGACACTCGGTCAGCCTGTGAGACTCGGTCAGCCTGTGAAGCTGGGTCAGCCTGTGAGACTGGGTCAGGTTGTGAGACTGGGTCAGGCTGTGAGTTTGGTCAGCCTGTGAGACTGGGTCAGCCTGTGAGACTGGGTCAGCCTGTGAATTTAGGTCAGCCTGTGAATCTGGGTCAGCCTGTGAGTCTTGGTCAGCTTGTGAATCTAGGTTAGCCTGTAAATCTGGGTCAGCCTGTGAGTCTTGGTCAGCCTGTGAATCTAGGTCAGCCTGTAAATCTGGGTCAGCCTGTGAGTCTTGGTCAGCCTGTGAGTCTGGGTCAGCCTGTGAGTCTTGGTCAGCTTGTGAATCTAGGTTAGCCTATGAATCTGGGTCAGCCTGTGAGTCTGAGCCAGCCTGTGAGACCGGGTTGACCTGTAAGTTTGGGTCAGCCTATGAGACCGGGTTGACTTGTAAGACCGGGTCAGCCTGTGAGACCGGGTCAGCCTGTGAGACTGGGTCGGCCTGTGAGACTGGGTCTGCCTGTGTATCTGGGTCAGCCTGTAAGTCTCGCATCAATCACTGGGAGGAGACGTGTTCTTGCTATCACCATGACCAATTGCTTGGGGAGCTTTGTCGCTGCTGTTTCATCCATCTCCAATCGCCAAACTATACTCCCCTAATGGACATTCACTTCGTAGCTGGTAGCAAATGACTGAAACTCCTTTCGAATTCTAAAGTACTTCAATCATACATTTTTGAACTTTTGAATGAGTCTGGCTTTAACATCAGTGCAGGGAACAAACAGCAGCAAATCTATAGGCTCCCACTGCCAATGGCATGCTGCCACAGTTTCTGATTGCTGAGAGGAACCCAGGATGAATGCTAGCTCTGATCACTAGAGGGAACCTGTGATATGGCACCATTTGTGGAGAGAAAGCAGATTTAATGTTCTGAGTTACCAGACCTGTTGAATTTTGCCTTCACCTCAGACCTCTGGAAGTCACTGCCATTTCACACAGGACCTGCGCTCACTGCTGTACCAAGAACCCCGATTAACCTACCGTACAAAACTTTAAAAAGAAGGAAAACACAAAAAATGAAAAAATACAAAAAAGTCAAAGAGCAGACGTCTAAAAGAAAGAAAAGGAAGAAAGTAGATGGGTAAGGACGGGCCCTGCTACTCCACTGTCATCATTAGCATGGATCAGTTCAACGTATGGTTACTGTGACTAATGTGACATCATAGAGTAATAAAGTCACAGAGACACACAGCTCTCAGCCTTGGCATTTGCAACTGCATATCTAAGTACTTCTTAAATGCTATGAAGGTTACTGCTTCTACCGTGAGGCAATGGCCTAGCGGTGTTAGCGCTCAACTCCTAATCCAGAGACCCAGGCAATATTCTGGCCACCTGGATTCAAATCCTGCCATGGCAGAACTTTGATTCAATTACAATCTGAAATTAAAAGTCAAATTTGGTTTGAGGGTGTAGTGCTGGAAAAGCACAGCAGGTCAGGCAGCATCTGAGGAGCAGAAGAATCAATGTTTCAGGCATTAGCCCTTCATCAGGAAGGGATGAAAAGTCTAATGATGACCATAACAAAGCTTTAGGGACAACCCCACTTGGAGTTTACTAATATCCTTTAGAGAAGGAAACTGCCATTCTCACCTGGGTTAGCCTTTAGTTCAGGAATCCAAATTACAGGGGGGACGTGATTGCATTGGAGATTACATGTAACTCCAGACCCACAACAATATGGTTGACTCTCAATTGCCCTCTGCGCAATCAGCGATGGGCAATGAATGCTGACGTAGCCAATGATGTCCCCACCCTTTGATTGTGAAAAAAATAACATCCAGGCAATGAGTTCCAGATTCCCACCAAAATGTTTTTCCTCACATTTCCTCTAAAATTTCTACTCCTTGTGTTAAATCTATGCCTCAATCACTGAGCCCTCCATCAAGAGGAAACTTCACCTCCTAACTATCCTATCTATGCCCCTCTTATTTTATTACATCTCAGTTATGACTCCTCTGCTCCAAGAAAAACAACACAATCTCTCCAATCTTTCTTCGTAACTAAAACTCTCCAGCCCAGACACATGCTGGCAAATCTCCTCTTCATCCTCTCCAGTGCAATCACATCCCTCCTCCAATTTGGATTCCAGAACTGCACAGTCTCTGGCTGTGACTTAACCAATGTTTATACAGTTCCAGCAGAACCTCCCTGCTCTTAAACATTATCCTTCAACTAATAAAGACAAATATTCCAAACACTACCTTAACCACTTTATCCACCTGTTCTGATAACTTGGTGAACAAATGGACATATACACCAACATCCCACTGCTCCTCAGTGCTTCCCAGAGTCACCTACTGATCATGATGTATTCCCTTGTTTTTTTTTGTCCTAGGAGAAAGTGAGGACTGCAGATGCTGGAGATCAGAGCTGAAAATGTGTTGCTGGAAAAGCGCAGCAGGTCAGGCAGCATCCAAGGAGCAGGAGAGTCGACGTTTCGGGCATGAGCCCTTCTTCAGGAATGAGGAAAGTGTGTCCAGCAGGCTAAGATAAAAGGTAGGGAGGAAGGAGTTGGGGAGGGGCGTTGAAAATGCAAGAGGTGGAAGGAGGTCAAGGTGAGGGTGATAGGCCGGGGTGGGGGTGGGGGCGGAGAGGTTAGGAAGAAGATTGCAGGTTAGGAAGGTGGTGCTGAGTTCGAGGGATTTGACTGAGACAAGGTGGGAGGAGGGGAAATGAGGAAACTGGAGAAATCTGAGTTCATCCCTTGTGGTTGGAGGGTTCCTAGGCGGAAGATGAGGCGCACTTCCTCCAGCCGCCGTGTTGCTATGGTCTCACGATGGAGAAGTCCAAAGACCTGCATGTCCTTGGTGGAGTGGGAGGTGGAGTTGAAGTGTTGAGCCACGGGGTGGTTGGGTTGGTTGGTCCGGGTGTCCCAGAGGTGTTCCCTGAAACATTCCGCAAGTAGGCGGCCTGCCTCCCCAATATAGAGGAGGCCACATCGGGTGCAGCGGATGCAGTAAATGATGTGTGTGGAGGTGCAGGTGAATTTGTGGTGGATATGGAAGGATCCCTTGGGGCCTTGGAAGGAAGTAAGGGGGAAGGTGTGGGCACAAGTTTTGCATTTCTTGCGGTTGCAGGGGAAGGTGCCGGGAGTGGAGGTTGGGTTGGTGGGGGGTGTGGACCCGACGAGGGAGTCACAGAGGGAGTGGTCTTTTTGGAATGCTGATAGGGGAGGGGAGGGAAATATATCTCTGGTGGTGGGGTCCGTTTGGAGGTGGCAGAAATGACGACGGATGATACAATGTATGTGGAGGTCGATGGGGTGGTAGGTGAGGACCAGTGGAGTTCTGTCCTGGTGGCGATTGGAGGGGTGGGGCTCAAGGGCGGAGGAGCGGGAAGTGGAGGAGATGCAGTGGAGGGCATCGTCGATCACGTCTAGCAGGAAATTGCGGTCTTTGAAGAAGTGCGTCAGTTCACATTTCTTTGGATTGAATTCCTTTGTTACTCTTCAGATCATCTGATCAGCCTGTCTACATCTTCTTGTAGTCCAAAGCTGTCATCCTAACTATTTACCATACAATCAATTTTTGTATCATCTGCAAAATTATTGATCAAGCCTTCTACATTTAAATCTTATTCATTTATATGAACTACAAACAGGAAGGGTCCTGTGGGACCCCACTGGAGACAGACTTGCAGTCAGAGATATACACCTTTACCATCGCGGTCTGCTTCCTGCTACTCAGCCAATTCTCGAACCAATTTGCTAAATTTCCTTGAAACCCAGGAGCATCCTTTGCTTTCAGTCTCCCATCTGCAACCTTATCAAAAGCCTTGGTGAAGTCCAAGTAGACTACACCAAAAGCATTGCCCCCACCACAATCAAGTTGGTGAGACATGACCGTCCCTGAACAAAACCATACTGACTGTTCTTGATTAATCCCTCTCACTCCAAATACAGGTGAATTCTGTCCCTCAGAATTGCTTTCAATTGTTCCACTGCTAGGGTTGATTGACTGCCTGCAATTTCCTGAATTATTCTGTGCTGTCTTCTTAAATAGGGGGATCATGTTGTGTGTCCTCCAGTCCCCTGGCAGTTTTCCCGTCACCAGAGAGGAATTGAGAGATTTTGCAAATGCCCCTGTTATTTCTTCCCCTGCCTCATTCAACAACCTGAGATACATTTCAGCGTCCCTAGAGATTTATTTACTTTGAAGCCTGCTAGATCATTCAGAACCTCCTCTCTGTCTATTTTAATTGCATCACAGACATTCTCCCTGATTTCTGTATCCATATTGTCATAAAACAGAGGTTGACAGACCCCCCCCCCAAGAACTAACACCTAAACATCCAAAGAGGACCACCTCGCCCTATAATCTGTAAAAAGAGTGTGAAAAGTGGTGTAATCTGCTTTTCAGCAACTTTTAGAGGTTAAATAAAATAAATCCCTGACACTCACTTAAAAATCTACAAGTAACAATTTATTTATCTAACTCTCACAGTGAACAACTTAACTGAACAATTAACAAACTGAACAAATCCCTTCTAACTATTCCCGAATAAAACAATATTCTATGGTATGCTGTTCCAATAATTACAAGTCCCACTCATATAACATGAATGGAATTTAGTCTCTCAAAATTACAGCCAGGTTAGGTGCTTTCCAAAATTGTTCTGTGCCTTCTCAGTTGATTCTTCCAAGAATACCTTTTCTGCCATTGGTACTGTTGTTACTTAGATGGAGCTTTCTCTAAGACATAGGTGAGGTTGTGAGGCCCATCAATTCTCGCTCTCAAGAGCTGAGGGCCATTAAATCTGGTGGATGGCAGCTTGCTCTGGGGTCTTTGTCCAACTGCCCCCTTCTTTTATACCCTTGATGACATATCAATATTTATGATAATAGGATTGGTCCTATGTTGTCAAAACCTTTAAATTTAAAGGTTTTTTTTGGTATCTATCAATTTTTTTGGCTCAAATCAATTGGCTAAATTCAAAAGACTGCTTTCTTGGTTAAAAAAAAAACTGCTGCTTAGCTTGCTAACTGTACCGCCTTTTGAAACAAATGTTTCAGTTTGGGCTCTCTGTGTACCTGTAAATGTTTGTGTCGCTGTTCATAGACATACATTTTAAATCTGTAAGCACTGAAAAAACACCATCTTTTATAGGGACCACACAATGCTTTTTCCTATTTCACAATTTTACAAACACCAAACTCTAATTTCCTGCCTCCCAATCTACAATTACTCTTCCCAACAATATAATCCTTCTCATTAGTGAATACTCACCTAAAGTATTTATTTAAAATCCTACATACATCCTCTGGCTCCATGCACAAATTATCCCTGCGGTGCTTCATGGATCCTACTCTTATTTTCATTATCCTTTCACCCTTAATGCACCTGGAAAACATTTTATTTAACTGCTCGTAACTTTTCATATTCTCCTTTTGCTACTCCAGTTTATACCCATCAAGGGCTTCTGCCCTTGGTATCTAAGCTCCCCTTTTTCTCTTAATCCAACATTGTACATGCCTTGATATCCAGGATTGACAGAATTTGTTAGTGTCACCATTTTACTTTATTGGAACATGTTGGCCCTGTTCTCTCCACATTTTCCTCTTGAATGCATTCCCAGTGAAATGAAACAGATTTACCTGAAGTATCTGCTCCCAGTCCACTCTAAATCATACATCATAGTGGTGGCAGATCACAGAACGGGGACTCAAGACTGCAGGATTCCAGAGATAGCTTCTCTTAACATCCCTCAATATGGTTAGTTTTAATAAAGCCTGACTAAAGACTTGAAGACCTTATTAAAATCAGTTGAGAACTTTGATTATGGGCCCCTCCTTTTCCTTTTCCTTTTCCATAACAGTCTTGAATCTAATGGAGCTATGACTCCTTTCTAGTTGGTAGGAACTTGCAAAGTCAGCATCTGTGAGAGCTCTCCAGAGGTTTGAGGTGTCTGTTGAACATGAATAGTGTTGCTGATGAAACAGGAGAGTGGACACCACAGCTGCTCTGAAGACCACGATCTTGGGTGCTGGGATTGAGAACATTATACACTCTCTCTCAGGTAACCGAAGGCTGCACTAGCACTTTGGGGTTGATATTGGATTTCATTAACAATGTCTTCTCACTCTAAGATGAGTTCATCAACTCCACCGACAACTTCCACCCCGTCCTCAAGTTCACTCAGTCCACCTTGGACACCTCGCTTCCCTTTCTTGACCTCTCCATTTCCATCTCTGGCAAAAGTCTCCAGACGGATGTTTACTATAAACCCACAGACTGTCACAGCTATCTGGACTACACCTCCTCCCACCCAGTATCTTGCAAGAACTCCATCCTGTTCTCACAATTCCTCCACCTCCGTTGCATCTGCTCAGACGAGGAGACATTCCATTCCCAAGCAGCCTAGATATTCACCTATTTTGAACAACATGCTTTTCTCCACTCTAACATCCAGACAGCCCTCCACCACACAACCTCCATTTCCCGTTCCACTGCTCTAACCCATCCTCCCCAGCAAACGCAATAAAGATGGAGTCCCCATTCTGCTCACCAACACCTCGCCAGTCTCCACTTCCAATGCATCAAATTTAAACACTTCTGCCAACTCTAACTAGACCTTAGCACCATGAATATCTTCCCTTCCACAGCCCTCTCTGCCTTCCACAAGGACTGTTCCCTTTGCCAATCCTTGGGTTGCACCACTCTCCCCACCAGTCCCCCCAAGACTCCTGGTACCTTCCCCTGCAACTGGAAAAGATGTAAAACCTGCCAGTACACCACCCCCCTCACCCATCCAGGGCCCCAAACAGTCCTTCCAGGTGAGACAAAGGTTCACCAACTTCTCCTCTAACCTAGTTTACTGGATCAGGTGCTCCCAATGTGGCCTTCATTACATCGGGGAGACCAAACGTAAACACAGGGCACATTTTGCTAAGCATCTCAGCTGGGCCCACAGGGGATGACCGGACCTCCCAGTCACTGTCCATTTTAGTTCTCCTTCCCATTCCCTCTTGGACATGACTATCTTTGACCTCCTCCGTTGCCATAGTGAATCAGACCGCAAATTGGAGGAACAACACCTCACCTTCCACTTGGACAGACTGTAGCCTGGAAGACTCAAATTTGTGTTCTTCAATTTCAAATAATCTGCCTTCCCATCCTCCGACTCCCTTCCCAGCCCTTTCCCTGCCCTTCCATTCATCTGACTGACACTTCCTTCCAAGTACGAACCAGATTAATTCCTCCCATCGACCAACCGGGTCATACCCTCTACCTATGTACACCTATCCTTCCCTCATCACCCTGTGCCCTCCACCACTATTCTCCCCATTTATCTGCAGCTCCCCTTACACCCATGCCCAGTCTTGAATAAAGATTATACCTGAAAGGGGCTGCATGGTGGCACAGTGGTTAGCATTGCAGCATCACAGTGCACTGCTGCATCACAGCGCCAGAGATCCGGGTTCAATTCCCGCCTCAGGCGACTCTCTGTGTGGAGTTTGCACATTCTCCCCATGTCTGCATGGGTTTGCTCCAGTTTCCTCCCACAATCCAAAAATGTGCAGGTTAGGTGAATTGGCCATGCTAAATTGCCTGTAGTGTTTAGTGAAGGGGTATGGGTGTGGGTCGGTGTGGATTTGTTGGGCCAAAGGGCCTGTTTCCACACTGTAAGTAATCTAATCTAATCTGAAATGTTGATTTTTCCACCTCCTGATGCTGCCTGACTTGCTGTGTTCTTATAGCATCCTGCTTGTCTACACTCTGACCGGAGGCCCCCAAAATATGGGGGCTGTCCAGGAGCTTACTGTGGATTTTGATGGTCAGGGGCTGTGTTGTGTGGCAGGAGGAGGCTACTTATACACTTAATGATAAAGTCCTGGGGAGTGTTGCTGAACAAAGAGACCTTGGAGTGCAGGTTCATAGCTCCTTGAAAGTGGAGTCACAGGTAGATAGGACAGTGAAGAAGGCGATTGGTATGCTCTCCTTTATTGGCCAATGTAATGAGTACAGGAGTTGAGGGGTTATGTTGTGGCTGTACAGGACATTGGTTAGGCCACAGTTGGAATATTGTGTGCAATTCTGGTCTCCTTCCTATCAGAAAGATGCTGTGGAACAAGAAAGGGTTCAGAAAAGATTTACAAGGAAGATGCCAGGGCTGGAGGATTTGAGCTATAGGGAGAGGTTGAATAGGCTGGGGCTGTTTTCCCTCATGTCGGAGGCTGAGGGGTGACCTTATAGAGGTTTACAAAATTATGAGGGGCATGGATAGGATAAATAGACAAAGTCTTTTCCCTGGAGTGGGGGAGTCCAGAACTAGAGGGTGTAAGTTTAGGGTGAGAGGGGAAAGATATAAAAGAGACATAAGGGGCAAATTTTTCACATAGAGGGTGGTAAATGCATGGAATGAGCTGTCAGAGGATGTCATGGAGGCTGGTACAATTGCAACATTTAAAAGGCATCTGGATGGATATATGAATAGGAAGGTTTTGGAGGGATATGGGCCAGGTGCTGGCAAATGGGACTAGATTAGGTTGGGATATCTGGTCGGCATGGATGAGTTGGACTGAAGGGTCTGTTTCAATCCTGTACATCTCCATGACTCTATGACTCTATGGTAGTGAACTTTTGTTTTCTGGATAGTTACTCTGAGGCCTATTCTCTCACAGGCCCTGGTAAATGTATCAAAGATGGTTTGTATCTTGGCCTCTGACTGTGTGCACACACTCCATTGTCTGTACACTGAAGCTCGATGACATAAGTTGGGCTGGTCTTGGTTCAGACCCAGAGGCAAGGATTAAACAGTTCCCCATTCGTCCTGTAGATTAGCTCCACTCTGGCGGTGAGTTTCATGAAGATGGGATGGAGTGTTGCAGCAAGGAAAATGGAGAAGAGCATTGGTGCAATGACACAGCACTGCCTGACACCAGGTTGCCCTCATATTGTGTCCATGATGGATCCAGCAGTAAGGATCATGGCTTCCACATCATCGTGAAGCAGGTGGAGAATGGTGATGAATTTCTGCAGAATGCCAAACTGGAGGAGGATATTCCATAATCTCTTATGATCTGACAGATTCAGAGCTATTGCCAGTGCTGCCTTGGAAAAATTCTGCAAATTCACTGGCAAGCTAGGTGTACCAGTATGAGTGTCCTCTCTCCCAGTCTGATATCCCTAGTATTGAGGCACAGGTCACATACAACCAACTGTAATGGGTGATCCACATTGGCCACATGCTCAACACAAGATTCCCAAAACAAGTGCTCCACTCTGATATCTGTAATGGTAGGTGATCACTAGGAAGACAGAGGAAATGCTACAAGGACACCCAGAAAGCTTCCCTAAATGATTGTAACATTCACATCAACACATGACAATCACATACCCTGGAATACACAAACTGTAGAAGAAATATCCATGCGGGCACCAACCACTTACAGTTTCATTGATTAGAGCACGTGAATGACACATATAAGCCCCAGAAAGACTGTGCAGGATCCAGAACGTTGCACCCACCTCCCCTCACACACCTCCTATCCCTAATCAAACGCCATCATCCCTACCCATGGCAGAGTTGACATTTCCAGGATTGGACAATTCAGCCACTACAGAACCTGTCCGCTTCCCTGAAGTGGAAACAAGTTATTCTCAACCCTGAGGGACTGCCAAGGATGAGGGAGGTTCCCTGAAGGATAAGGGAAGAAATATGGATTTCTGTTATTCAAAATGGCTATTAGCTGGTATTTACTTGGTCAGTATGCTAACTGGTACTTGTCAATACTTATCTTTGTCCTACTGCAGTCTGGCCTGGAGCATTTAGTTATTATTTGAGTCAGGAATACAATGGATAGTGTAGAGCCTTTTGTGGAAATCCTTATCCTGACCATATGGAGAGAAATTCATGGATGAAGTAGTTGCCAAGGATTTATGTACTCAGGAAGTTAGTGGGAATGAATTGAAAGATCATAAGTAATTGAAGGTCAGAGAGAAGGAGAGTAATGGAGAGTTAAGGACTCAGGTCTCTGGTATGAACAAATGAGCATATGAATTAGGACCAGAAGTAGTCCATTCAGAATCTCAAGACTGCTCTGCCATTAGATGAGATCATGGCTGATCTAACTTAGGCCACAACTTCACTTTGCTGCCTATCCTGATACTCACTGCATTTCATATTAGTGAAGAATCTATCCATCTCTGCCTTAAAAATGTCAAATGGCCACACCTCCATCACTCTGTGGGAAAATGAAATCCATGGATGCAGAAATCTCCGACTGAGAGGAAAAGAATCACTGTAGCCTAAATGGGAGATACCTTATTTTTTAAGCTATCTAGTCTCTTCCTTAAGGAGATGCATCATATTAGCAGCACCATACAAAGTCCCCTCAACATAACGCACATTTTGATTAGGCCATCTCTCATTATTCTGAAGTCCAATGGATACAGATCCATCCTGGACAACTTTATGATTATGATTAACTTCCCTACAGCATGGAAACAGGTCCTTTAGCCCAACAATGCATCTAACATTATGGCCAATTCACCTGGCCAACACATGTTTGCAATGTGAGAGGAAACTGGAGCACCTGGAGGAAACCCACGCAGACACAGGGAGAATGTGCAAACTCCACACACACAGTCACCCAAGGCTGGAATTGAACCGTGGGACCCTGGTGCTGTGAGGTAGCAGTGCTAACCACTAAGCCACTGTGCTACTCTAAACCTTTCGCCTCTTCATTTCAGCAATCAGCCATTTGAACCATATATGAACTGCGCCTAAGACAAATGCATCATTTCTTGATGAAAGAGACTAATCCTGTACAGAGTACTCCAAATATATTCTGCTGCTTCTGCAATAAACACTTATTGCTTTCCTGCATACCTAAATTCAAACAGAGTGTGATATATGTGCTGGGACACTCAGATCTCTGTACTGGAGAGACATGCAAACTCGCTTCAGTGAAATAATGGTAGGCTGGACTGGGGACAGAGTTGTTTGGTTTTAAAGGGCAAAAAGGAAAATCACAAGTTTTTTTCTTTATAGTTATTCGCAGAATATGGTCATTGCTGGTGAGCATTTATTCCCCTTTCATCATGTTGCTGTGGGTTTGGGGTCACAAATATGCCAGATCAAGCAAAGATGGTACATTTCCTTCCTTAAAGGGAAAAAAAAACAAATCAGATGGGCTTTCCCTGATATTTTACATTTCGTGATTATTGTCAGAAGATTAATTATATATTTGTTATTGAATTCAAAATCCACCATCTGTTATGGCAAGATTCAAACCCAGGTCCCTAGAACATTAACTGGGATCTCTGGATTAATACGCTAGTGATAATACCAATAGGTCTTTGCCTATGAATGATCAATTGCTTTCAAAGACACACACTACTTTTTTTTCCCCAATTATTATAGCTGAAAATTGAAGGAGTAGGAACAGAAGTTTCCATTGGTTATGGAAACAGGAGAACATGCTGCCTTTGCCCAGCAGAATCATTCTAGATTTAATGGTTATCTTCAGGGAGGACAATGAGGCCTAATGCACCTTAATGCTGTTGAATGTTGGATGATGGGGTTACTTCTGCATCTGGATATTTTCAGGTTTTCACCCTTTAGATTTCATGGAATAAATGAAAATGGATCGATATTGTGGCAAAACAGCTTACATGGCATTCATTAAATATTTAGCTGTTATGAAGGCAGCAACGACAAGGTTTGTTTTTATCGTTACATTTGAGTCACTTGTCGGAATTATCAAGCTGCTGAACTCCACCATGAATGCTCTTTCCATCAGCAACAAGGCCTGGAATAGACTTGAACTAGGAACTGTTGGCTCAGAGTCAAAGGTGAGTGAGTGAGTGGTTGAGCATATCAAAAACTGCGGAGATATTATAATGAATAGAGGGACAAAGGTTGATTTGTTACTGTATGTTATTAAAGCAAATTTGTTCTGTAGTGATCAAACAAGCAATAGAAACACACTTCTCTCCAGATTTAATGTTAATATCTACCGGACATTATTGTAGCATAATTAGAACAATCAGCTTTGCCTATCATCTGTACAGGGAATACAATTAACCATAATTAGGTACTTTGCATGATCAGAGTTCAGTACGGTAAAAGATAGAAAATTCATCTTGTCGGATATTATGATTGTCCATACAACAAAAATGCCAACAATTATATTTGAATGCAATATCAAAATAAAAGATTCAGAGTTGAAAATGTGTGACAAATGTTACAGCCTGAATATTTCAGAACTGTTCTTTATTCAGAAATAAAGTCAAGGTTTTAAATAAAGGTCAGTCCAATATTGTGTTGGATAAATGTGCTAAATTAATATAAGGTCCAAAGTCAAATAAATTATGCAACACATTTCCACCAGCACTGTGTATGTCCAACATTATGTGATCACAGGTGCGAAGATCCAAAATTGCTTAAATCATGATTTAAATTCTAATCACTGCAAGGCTTTTAGTAGCATGACTGCTGGGATTATATGAGGTATTAATGATGACAGTAAACATTGACAAATGCTGTGATGTTCCAGGTAACCTACAAAGAATAGAAATAAGGGATGAAAAGCTGGAAGGTGTAGAACTAAATGGTAAAATATTCAGTAAGGAAATTATGTGTAACATTAATGATATAACTAAAATGCTGATAAAAGTTGGGAATTTCCTCTTTCCATCCACTCATTATCAAGTAGCACATCAGAATTTTCATAAATTAACTGCATAATTATTCCAGGAATATGAAGGATTTATTAATAAATTGAACAATGTGAATTTGAACAAAAGGTTCTCAAGTCAAGGATATTGATGTTTTGTGAATTCTGAAATTGGACATGGGCTTTTGCAAATCAATCCATTCCACAAATCTGTTTGTAGTTTTATTTACTTGCCATACTATGTATTTAGTGGTGCAAAAATATTCATGATGTAAGGCATTTTGCACAAAGTAAGGAAAAAGCTATGATACAAAATGGCACAAACTGCATATCACGTGGAGGGGTATGGTAATTTTGGGTGATTGGGTAAAATGGGCGAATCTGAGTGGAATCTTGTGGAGGTGATGTAGATCTTGCCTGCTGTCTGGAGAACTGATGAGGGAACGGCCATGTCTCTTTTGCCAAAGGACAGCTGAATCATCATGAAATTATGAGAGACCACCAACAGGATCAGGATTTCAGAGTTGAAAGTTATAACTGCTGACAGCAGTAAGTAATCAAAGGTCGGCGGCTATGCTACACAGCAGCATTGCTGAGGAGGTGATGGCTGTTATTAGAATGCAGCTACTAGAAACCTTGATCAGATGTCAGCAATGGCAAGAGGGGTTATATGGGGTGGAGTCACAAGGTTAGGAGTGTGGTTGAGGGCCAATAGAAAGGGTGGGGGCTTTTTCTTAACAGGTATCCTGTGGAATAAATGGTTCACTTTGGCCTGACTTTGATAATAGCTGTCCAGCATGTGCACAAGGGACTATGTTGTAGTGATGGCAGATCACATGGAACAGGGACCCAAGATTATAGGAGTCCAGAAATGGTCTCTCTTACCAACTTTGGATATACTTATTCTTAATAAAATCTGCTACTTTTTATTCACCTGAGTTCAGACTGGATCTTCTGTTGCAAGGCCCCTCAACAAACAGCTTGTGGCGTATTTTTGTCGTGTTCCCTATGTGGGAACAGGCACAGCCACAGCTGGATTAATACTGGCAGCAACAGGAAGAGGCACTTGAGTAGTCATTAATAGTCCTGTGAAAGAGGTCAGACAATGATGGGACAGGTTTTCTAAATATTATCGGGATGGATACAGGAAAGCAGTAGGGTGTTCACCTGCCACTCTCTTACCCAATTTAAATGCCTTCAATGCCTCTAAACATGCCAAATGAGAGGGCAAATGTTTCCACCCATTAACCCTACTATAATACATACTTTCAACAAATGAAGAAAGGGAGAAATGTGTTTGTGTGACTGATGTAAAATTGTTCATTTAGTATCCAAAGTGATGAGATTAGGAACCAGAAACAGCTACTGACAATAAAATCATTTTGTGAAGTTGATGTACAATGTATAGCTTTAGGATGCATTTGCATATTGGTTGACAGATTATTGATACCCTATTTACGCCAATGTTAGGATAAAGAGTCCAGAATGAACCAACACATGGAGTAGAACATGGTAAATCACTGTATAAGCTTAATTTTGCCTTCCCTAGAGGTGGCAGAAGTGGCA
Organism: Hemiscyllium ocellatum; assembly: GCF_020745735.1. NCBI lineage: Eukaryota > Metazoa > Chordata > Chondrichthyes > Orectolobiformes > Hemiscylliidae > Hemiscyllium > Hemiscyllium ocellatum. Next base: position 65,924,366 of record NC_083403.1, read on the forward strand.
GATATTTAGGTGAATGCCACTGCCCTCTTCTTGCCACCTCGGTAATCAGGGGTTCTGGGTGGGAATGTTCATGGGCAACCTACTCAACTTGCCGAAAAATTATGTCCTTTGGGCGAATAACGAATGACCACTTAAGGGCTTCAAACCTCTGAACAGATTGAGCTGTAGTTAGTTAGGACTTAAGATTTTAGTCATATTGGTGGTAATAGCAAAAGCAAATTGGAACTACAGATGTTCAAAGACCAGATAACAAATAAAAACATATAGTCAAGGTTATAGGAGCCATATTATCAGCACAATAGTACTGAACTTGAGTAAAATATAGACAATGCCTGTGTGGACAAACAGTAGATGACAATAGGAATGAGAACATTTGGAATTGGAGTACATAATTTGACATGTCTGTAGCTCCACAAAGTTATTTTTATGCTTTCCTCTGTTAAGACTAACCTTCTTTGCATACACATGAAGGTAAATAACCATGGTCCCGAATCAGAGTCTGTTATCAACTTGACATATTGTAGACAACACCTCCATTGGCTTGATTACATGACTGCTCTCCAGCCAAAAAGGTCTGATTTCCCAACAGGGAAAGGAGGGCAATCCACCTGCCAGAGTGGGCTGGAGGAGCAGAAGGGACAAAGGATCTCCATTCACCCAAATCTGGATGCAATCAAAGGCAAGATTATGAGGTAGGGAATGGCTACAGAACTTGAACTTGCCTCCAAACATTCTGACATCCCTCTCTCTGTGACTGCACGCCTGGTGGTCCCCAGGAAAAGACCAGTCATACCTCAATGGTGGGGGAAACTATTGGAAGCAATTCTGAGGGACAGAAATAATCTGCATTTGGAGATGCAAAGATTAATCAAGAACAATTAATGTGCTTTTGATAAGGGGAGTTAATTCTGACCAACTTGATTGAATTTTTTGTTGATGTTACCAGGTACATAGATGAGGACAATGCCTCTTATGTAGTCCACTTGGACTTCAGCAATACTTTTGATAAGGTCCCACATGGAAGACTGATAGTAAAGGTAAGAGCCGCTGAGATTCAAGGAAATTTGACTAATTGGATCAAGAATTGGCTGAGAGGCAGCAAGTAGAGATTGGTGGTTGAAGGGTTATTTATAACTAGAAGGCTGTGGAATTCCACCGGGATCAGTTTTGGGGCTCTAGCTGTTTTTTGTATAGATAAACAATTTAAACTTGAATGTAGGAGGTTTGATCAATATCTTTGTGGATGATACAAGAGTTGGTGGGGTGGTAAATAGTGAGGAGGAAAGCCTTTGATGATAGGAGGATATAAATGGGTTGGTCAGATGGTCTGATCAGTGGTGAATAGAATTCAATCTGGATAAGTGTGAGGTGATTCACTTAGGCAAAACAAAAAAGGCTAGGGAATATATCATGAACCATAGGGGATCCAGAGAAGGACTGAGGATCAGAAGAAACTTGATGTCAGTGTCCGCTGGTCTTTTATTGTGGTAGGACAGGTCAATAAAGCAGTTAAGAAGGCATATGGGAATCTTGGCTTTATTAGCTGAGGCACAGAGTTTAACTGCAGGAGGGTTATGCTAGAACTGGAAATTGTTGGTTAGGTCACCACTAGAATATTGTGTGCAGTTTTGGAATTGACATTAAGGGGGAATGATTAGATGATTAGATTCCCTACAGTGTGGAAATAGGCCCTTTAGCCCAACCAGTCCACACTGACCCTCTGAAGAGTAACCCAACTCTGACTAATGCACTTAACACTATGGACAATTTAGTATGGCCAATTCACCTGACCTGCACATCTTTGGACTGTGGGAGGAAAGCGGAGCACCCAGAGGAAACCCGCGCAGACACAGGAAGAATGTGCAAACTCCACACAGCCAGTTGCCCGAGGCTGGAATTGAACCTGGCACCCTAGTGCTGTGAGTCAGCAGTGCTAAAACGGAGTCACCATGCCACCCGTATATCAAAAAACAGTTAGAGATACCTATATTGCTAATGCTTTGGGCCCTGACAACATTCCAACAACAGTACTGAAGACATGTACGCTAGAACTTCTGCACCCCTAGCCAAGCTCTTCCAGTACAGTTTCAACACTGGCATCTACCCAACAATGTGGAAAATTGAAGAAGAAGGTGAATATTTCAGAGGGTCCCTTGTCAAAGTTGGCATTGTCAGAACAGATTCCGGATTAGTGGTGCTGGAAGACCACAGCAGGTCAGACAGCATTGGAGGAGCAGGAAAATCAACGTTTTAGGCAAATGCCCTTCTTTAGGAATAAAGGCAGAGAGCCTGAATGGAGGAGAGATAAGCTAGAGGAGGGTGGGGGTGGGGAGAAAGTAGCATAGAGTACAATAGGTGAGTGGGGGAGGGGATGACAGTGATAGTTCGGGGGTGGGGAGAGGGTGGAGTGGATAGGTGGAAAAGAAGATAGGCAGGTAGGTCAAGTCATGGAGACAGTGCTGAGCTGGAAGTTTGGAACTAGGGTGAGGTGGGGGAAGGGGAAATGAGGAAACTGTTGAAGTCCGCATTGATGCCCTGGGGTTGAAATGTTCCGAGGTGGAAGATGAAGCGTTCTTCCTCCAGGCGTCTGGTGGTGAGGGAGCAGCGGTGAAGGAGGCCCAGGACCTCCATGTCCTCAGCAGATTGGGAGGGGGAGTTGAAATGTTGGGCCACAGGGTGGTGTGGTTGATTGGTGCGGGTGTCCCGGAGATGTTCCCTAAAGCGCTCTGCTAGGAGGCTTCCAGTCTCCCCAATGTAGAGGAGACTGCATCGGGAGCAACGGATACAATAAATGATATTGGTGGATGTGCAGGTAAAACTTTGATGGATGTGGAAGGCTGCTTTAGGGCCTTGGATGGAGGTGAGGGAGGAGGTGTGGGCGCAGGTTTTGTAGTTTCTGCGGTGGCAGGGGAAGGTGCCAGGATGGGAGGGTGGGTCGTAGGGGAGCGTGGACCTGGCCAGGTAGCCACGGAGGGAATGGTCTTTGCGGAAGGCGGAAAGGGGTGGGGAGGGAAATATATCCCTGGTGGTGGGGTCTTTTTGGAGGTCGTGGAAATGTCAGCGGATGATTTGGTTTATGCGAAGGTTGGCAAACCTGGTCAGGTCCACGCTCCCCTACAACCCACCCTCCCATACTGGCACCTTTCCCTGCCACCACAGGAACTGCAAAACCTGCGCCCACACCTCCTCCCTCACCTCCATCCAAGGCCCTAAAGGAGCCTTCCACATCCATCAAAGTTTTACCTGCACATCCACTAATATCATTTATTGTACCCGTTGCTCCCGATGTGGTCTCCTCTACATTGGGGAGAGTGGGCGCCTCCTAACAGAGCACTTTAGGGAACATCTCTGGGACACCCGCACCAATCAACCACACCGCCCTGTGGCCCAACATTTCAACTCCCCCTCCCACTCTGGTGAGGACATGGAGGTCCTGGGCCTACTTCACCGCCGCTCCCTCACCACCTGACGCCTGGAGGAAGAACGCCTCATCTTCCACCTCGGAACACTTCAACCCCAGGGCATCAATGTGGACTTCAACAGTTTCCTCATTTCCCCTTCCCCCACCTCGCCCTCGTTCCAAACTTCCAGCTCAGCACTGTCCCCATGACTTGTCCTACCTACCTATCTTCTTTTCCACCTATCCACTCCACCCACCCCCCGTCCCCCACCCCCAACCTATCACCTTCATCCCCTCCCCCACTCACCTATTGTACTCTATGCTACTTTCTCCCCACCCACACCCTCCTCTAGCTTATCTTTCCATGCTTCAGGCTCTCTGCCTTTATTCCTGATGAAGGGCTTTTGCCCGAAACGTCGATTTTACTGATCCTCGGATGCTGCCTGAACTGCTGTGCTCTCCCAGCACCACTAATCCAGAATCTGGTTTTCAGCATCTGCAGTCATCGTTTTTACCTATTATCAGAACAGATAATGTCCGTTACACTAAAAGCAGGACCAATCCAACCTTTCCAATTACTGCCCCATCAGTCTACTCTTGATCTTCTGTAAAGTGAAGTAATGTGTCATCAACAGTGTGACCAAACAGCACCTGCTTAGCTATAATCTGCCAGTAAATCTCAGATTGGGTTCTGCCAGGCCTACTTAGCTCCTGCTTTGATTACAGTCTTCATTCAAACATGGACCAAAGACCTGAATTCCAGAGGTAATGTGATAGTGACAGCCTTTGACATCAAGACTGCCTTTGGCTAAGTGTAAGATAAAGCAGATCGAGCAAATAGTATCAATGGGAATCGGGGAAAACTCTCCACTGGTTAGAGTCATACCTCACACAAAGGAAGATGGTTGTGTGGTTTTAGGTTAGTCATGGGCAGCACGGTGGTTCAGTGGTTAGCACTGCTGCCTCACAGTACCAGGGACCCGGTTCAATTCCCGCCTCAGGCAACTGTCTGAGTTTGCACATTCTCCCCGTGTCTGCGTGGGTTTCCTCCAGGTGCTCCGGTTTCCCTCACAAGATGTGCTCCAAAGATGTGCAGGTTAGGTGAATTGGCCATTCTAAATTGCCCGTCGTGTTAGGTGAAGGGGTAAATGTAGAGGAATGGGTCTGGGTGGGTTGCTCTTCGGAGGGTCGGTGTGGGCTAGTTGAGCCGAAGGGCCTGTTTCCACACTGTAAGTAATCTAATCTAATCTAGATTCCCTATAGTGTGGAAACAGGTCCTTCGACTCAATCAGCCCACACCAACCCTCCGAAGAGTAACCCATCCAGCCCAATTTCCCTCTGATTGGTGCACCTAACACAATAGACAATTTAGCATGGCCAATTTACGTACAGGACATCTTTGCAGGAGTTCTGAAGGATGTCATATTGGACTCAAAATGTTAAATCTAGCACTGGAGAGGATGTAGGGTTGACAGCATCGAGTGCCTGGGAGTGACAATAACTGACGATCTGTCCTGGACCTCCCACGTAATTATGAAGGTAAAGAAGGCACAGCAATGGCTCTTCTTCCTCACTCAACTTAGAAGTTTCAGCATGTCCATAAAGAACCTCACTAACTCTTACAGCTGCACAGCAGAAAGCATACTATCCGGGTGCATTACGGCTTGGTACAGCAACTGGACTTCCCAGGACCATTAGAAACTACAGGAAGTTGTATGTACAGCCCAAACCATGGACTCCATTACACTCATTGTTGCTGCAGAAAGCCTGCCAACATCATCAAAGACTCCTCCCACCCTGGTAATACTCGCTTCCATCAGGCAGAAGATACAGAGATTTGAACACACGCACCAAAAGGTGCATAACCTTTTCCCTGCTGAATGGACTCTCTAACTTCAAATAACATTGATCTTGCCAATGTTGATCTTGTTTTGTGCACGTCCCATGCAGCTATAACCTTGTATGCCTCGCTCTGTCTAAACACCCGATGATCTGTGCGTCCTTATTTGCTATGATCTGCCTATACTGCTCACAAAACAAAGCTTTTCACTGTACTGAGGTACATGTGACTGCAGTAAATCAAATCAAATCAGATTTACCAGGATGTGTCTGGGCTGGAAAGTTTTAATTACGAAGAAAGATTGAAGAGATTGGGTTGTTTTCCTTGAAATAAAGGGATCATGACTGATATATAAAAAAAATGAGGGTCATAGATAGGATAGACAGGAAGAATCCAAAAGGCATGGGAACTGGGGGAATTTTGTGTACTTTTATAGAATCTTTAATTTTTGTAATGACTCTGAGAACAGCAAGGCTGGATTTCCAGTGCATCACCCTCATGAGGAAAAACAGTTCTTAATTCACAATTCACGATCCCGGGGTGAATGTTCCATCTGTCATGAACTGCCTGCATTCAGGGTGCTGCAGCTGCTTATTGCCTTAAGGAAGTGGTTACAACTGCTATCAATGTATTCAGAGGATCAGGATCTGTCAGGTACCTAGACCAAAAGGGATGAGAGTGGGATGGTGGAGATCACAGATCTGGAGTCCTGGGACAGGATGGGGGAGTAGTGTTCAGATGCAAGGGCAGAAGTGTGGCTTTCATAAGTCACACCCTTCCGCCTTTGCCTTCCTGACAACAGGTACTTCCTACATCATGCACAAATGATGGTTCCCTTCCTCAGGCCACAGGCAAATCTTCTGGAGGTGTGAGAAAGCATTAATGAGTTAATTGACATCCTGCCTCTGATAAACAGATATCCTCCATTAGCCCCTTCTGTTGTCTTACTTAATCAGAGAAGGATTTGTCACTGCTGGGAGACTTAGGAAACTTGCATCATAAAACTAGCTCATTTCTTATGGTTCCTGCTCCCATGGGCTGCATTAAATTTGGCCATATTGGCATAATCATAGGCATAGAGTCACACAGCATGGAAACCACCCTAAGATCCAACCAGTCCATGCTGAACATAATCCCAAACTAAACTAGGTCCATGTGCCTGCTCCTGACCTATATCCCTCCAAACCTTTCCTATTCATGTCTACAATATACAAATGTCTTCAAACGTTGTATTTGTACCCACAGGCATCACTTCCTCAGGAAGTTCATTCCACATGTGAACCAACCTCTGTGAAAATAGGAACAGAATTAAGCCATTTGGCCCATATTTGATCACGGCTGATATGTTTCTCAACTCCATTCTCCTGCCTTCTCCCCATATCCCTTGATCCCCTAACTAATCAACAACTAATCTATCTCTGTCTTAAATATACTCAAAGATTTGGACTCCACACCCTTCTGCAGCCATGAGTCCCACAGATTCACCACCCTCTGGCTGAAGGAATCTTTCCTCATCTCAGTTCTAAAGGGTCATCCATTTACTCTGAGGCTGTGGCCTCGGGTCCAAGTCTCTCCTACTAGTGAAAATATCTTTGCCACATTCACACTATCTAGACCTCTCAATATTCTGCAAGTTTCAATCAGATCCTCCCCCACCCCCACCCCACCAATCCTTCTAAACTCCATTCAGTACAGACCAATCCAGCCCAATATTTAACAAGTACCTGCAAATGAAAATCAGAAGAGGAAGTGATTGAAGAGGAATAATTGCTTTCTCATAGAAGCTGGTGAATGTTTGGAAATAGCTGCTTGGGGAGTCTGAACAGGCTGAAAGCATAAATAATTTTAAGCAAGAGTACTGAAAAGAATTAGTCACAATCATCGGGTCTTTATGACAGATATTCATTTTTTAATCTCACGAGTCAGTTCAGCAAACAGACTTTGTTTCATTATCTAGGGTGTACAATTTCTGCCCAATTATTAGACAAGTGACAATGTGAGAAATTAGACGAGAACAGTTGCTTCACACATTGACTATTGCATTTTTGTTATTCATGTGGCTGGGGGAGATGTTATGAGAGCATTGGAGTAGTGGAGCAGGAGTAGGCCATTTAATTCCTTGAGCCAGCTCCTCCATTTTAGCCTGTGGTTGATCATCTCCCACAACAGCATATTCCTTGAGAGTCATGTATAAGGGCTGGATTTTCCTAGTTTTATCAGTTTCATGGCAGGTGTCATTTTTCACATGATCTTTTGCTCCTAAAATTCATTGTGTAACCAATCTCTTTAATGTCTTTCTCGTGCCAGATTTTCACTTTATGCGAGACAGACCACTGCTGGAATACTGTAAACAGGTTTTGTTATTCTATCTACAAAAAGACATATTGACATTGGGGGTATTCCAAAGAATGCTCACTCAGTTGATCTTACATAAGGAGAGATTTTCTTAATAGGAGAGATTGAGTAAATTAAGCTTGTAATGATTGGAGTTTAGAAGAATGAGAAACCTTATTCAAACATATCAGATTCTTAGGGACTTAACAGGGTAACTGCTGAGAGGTTTTTTTTCATTTGAGGGACAGTCTAGGACCAGACGCCATACTCTTAGAATAAGGAAACGACTATTTAAAACAGAGATGAGGAGGATTTTTTTCTTTCGGGGGTGGTAAATCAATGGAATTCTTTACCATAAAGGGTTGTCAATGCTGGGTTGTTAAAGCAAATTCAAGGCTAAGATACACCAATTTTTATCAGTAAGGAAATCAAGGGTTATGAGGATAAGACAAGAAAGAGGAGTTGAGGATTATCAGATCAGCTATGATCCCACTGAATGGTGGAGCAGACTTGATGGGTCAGATTGTTTACTTTTACTTCTGCATCTTATGGTCTTGTGGTTTCAACAACACTCATGCATTATTAACCTCAATATTGCATGCAGCATCTCTACAAAATGCTGAATTTCAACTCCAATTCCCAAATGGGACAAAATGAATTTGAAACAGACCACATTACACCCATACAAGTCTACGCTCCATTGTCTTCAGTACTGAATTTTCTGCCTATATTAAAGTTGCGGCTATATTTCAAAAGTTATTCATTAATTGCAAATTGATTTGAGCTGTCCTAAGAATATGAAAACTCCTTTTATGAATGCAACTTCTTACGTGCATGCTCCCATGTGAATTCTCCTATTTACAGAAAGATAAAGTGCAGTCACACAAACAACCGACTTCTATGTATAAAATACAGGAATCTATAGCATTTAGATTAGAGTATCGGGTTACTCTGTGAAAACAATAAGATTGCAACTTTCTCCCAAGAAATGAGTTCAACTTTTTCTTGTTAAGCTTGATTAGACTTTGAAAATCCAAATTGATTCTCTGTTGCAGAGATAAATCATTCAAAACTCAAGAAAAAAATTGATTTCAGCAGTAACAGGTTCCCTTTCACAACCTAACTGATTTTGTTATCCAGGTAGTTGTTGCCCATTTTGTGCAACCGTCAAACACCAATATGGGTGAGTTAGTGAGTATGCTGCCCCTCTGAGGCACAAAGAGGTCATTGAGATAGATTTACTCAAGCATCAATCATGGCTACTGCCTGGAGTTATACATCTACCTTTTGATGTAAGTGAAGATTTCCCAGTATCTGTTGAGTTAAGATTCCTGCTGTGTGAATGAAATGAAATACATTTAGATCCTTAGGTGTTGTAAGAGTAATGTCCTTAACAGTTATATAACGTGCCTGAAGTCCTGCACACAATTCTCATTAATCTCTAATTAACCTTTCAGATCATTTTTGTCATAGTAAAGGTAGAATATTCCATTTAGGTTTTTTTACAGTGCAATTTTTAGAAATGGAGTTCAAGAAAGTATTTGATTAAGTACCTCAAAAAAGACATCAACAGAAAATAGAAACATGAGGTATTATAGCGATTGTGGTAATCTGACTGTGTCAGTATTGAAGGAAAAGGAGACAAAGAGTTGGAAAAATATGCTTTTATGATTGCAGTGGTCTGTTCAGTTATGTGTCAGGTGTTTAGACAAAATGTACCAAGGGGAGCAGCTAGGGTAGGTCAGGGAGGGTGGGAGACATCAGGTCCAGTGGGGAGATGGGGGTGGGGCAGTTGTTTGGCAGATTAGGTCCAGCAGAGGGCGAATTGGGTCTGGACCAGCAGCAGAGCAGGAGTGTCAGGTCCAGAGGGAGAGAATGCAGGTTGGGTCTGGAGCACATGGAGAGGGAGATTAGGTTTGAAGTAGGGAATTTCTGGAGAAGGTAAGGGGGCATTGAATGGGGTAAAGGAAGGGCCAGATAAGGTTTTCTCCTTGGGGTGGGAGAGTCCACAACTGGAGGGCATATGTTTAGAATGAGAGGCAGAAGATTTAAAAGGGACCTTAGGGGCATTTTTTTCATGCAAAGGGTAGTACATGTATGGAATGAGCCGCAGAGGAAGTGTTGGAGACTGGTATAAATACAACATTAAAAAGGCATCTGGATGGATATATGAATAGGAAGGATTTAGAGGGATATGGGCCAAATGCTGGCAAATGGCACTGGATCAATTTAGGATATCTGGCTGGCATGGATGAGTTGGACCAAAGGATCTGTTTCCATGCAGTATCTCTCTCTATGAGTCTATGTGATACCAGTGAGTTGTCAGGTCTCAGACATGGGGAGGGGGATGCACAGTGTGGAATCTGGGAGAGGGGGCTATTAGGTATGGTAGCAGAAAGGGTCCTGGGTCCTTGGGAGAGAGCAGTGTCAGATTAGGGTTTAGAGAGTTTAAGTGATCTTCAAGAGGTGAACTTGGTGTGTGTGATGTAAATTGGAGGTAAATAGGCATTAACAATGTAGCTTCTCTAGAGTAGCTACTTAATTAATGAAAGTAGAACCCACTGAAATCTCTGATTTAAATGAAAACTTTCAGTGGGAATCCAGGCTTAAGGCAATTGCCCATCAGAATTTTCAAATTCCCATGCAAGGCCCTTAAAGCCTGCCGGGGAGGATTCCACAGTTCTCAATGCACAACTCCCATCTACACTGCAAATGATTATCTGGCCAATCCAGGCCATTATGTACAAGTCTAAGCATCATACATCAATAAGGAATTGAATACCTGCAAGAAAGTGCACAGGAGGCATGTCATTATGGTACTAAGATTATGTGAATGGAATGGAGAAGCTAAGATTGTTCTCCTTATAACAGAGAAGGCTTAAGAAGGCACCATAATAAATGGATTACATGTATAAGGGCTTTGATAGAGCAATTGTAGTTATACTGTTTCTTCTGGCATGTAGTTTGTTAACTTCCCATGAAGTCATAAATTCAAAATGGCTGAAAAGGTAAAAATGATGTGAAATTAATTAACTCAGTTGTTTTAATCTGGAATGCACAAGATGAAGGCATGGTTGAAGCAAATTCTGTAGAAGGAACTTTCAACAGGTATTTGGATATGTATTTGAAGAGAACTCATTTGCAAGATCATGGGTAACTGAATGGGTTATCAGATTAAAAGGAACAGCTCTTTCGTATATCTGGCACAATCACTGAAGGCCAAATAGCTTCCTTCTGTGCTTTAAGATTCCATCAATGTAATAAATCTAGCTGACTGATGAGCAACAAGTGCTGAGTTTACCATTATGTTTCAATTATAAGTTTAAAAATTCAGGCAGCACTGGCAAAATCCAATTTGCCTCAAGCAATCAACTATAGGAATGAATGAAAATTATCTTTTCAGATACTAATTCTTCCCAAGGTTTATACATAGATGTGAAAATTTATGCATTGATACTATAGCCACCTCAGACACAGATTTTGGTTGACTTTATTACTGCACTGAGTGAAAAAAGAAATATGAACTGATTTTCATCTGCTTACTACTCAGTCAGAATGAAAAAAAAAATGAGGCAGTAGTGAGATCACTTTAAACAATATCCTCCCATGCCTAACCAAGTGTTAATTCTTCTTATTTAATATTTGACTTTTAACCTGGGTACACAGAGGTGTCGTTGAATTACCCACCTTCAATTTGCCAGTGAATGAATGAACAAATGAATCTTAACCTTGGAGATAGGTTGGACCTCTTGCTGGTGCAGCCAAACAGGCACAGAACTGTCTTACCCATTGCCCAATATTTAACATAATTGGCTCAAACCCTCATGTCTAAATATTAGTTCAATGAAATTTGCCTCGTGCATTTTTGTCAGATGTTGGATCATTTAAAATTAAAGCAAGGACATTTGTCAGCTGCCCTGACAAGAGAAGAACTTTGGTCTAGCAGGAGGAAAAATGTTCTGAAGTAAAACGGTAACCTAAATTATTCACCTCAAGTCATTTAAACTTGGAAACAAATTTTTTCTTATTACTTATATAATGTCATGAAATATTAAAACTGTATAACTCATTACCAGGGGTTTACATGTTCATCAGAGGTCTCAGTTGATATGGTGCTGAGTAGTTTGAGAGTTGACTCTAAGCTTATTGCAGCACCTTTTTTCAGTCTGATTCTCAGAGTTGCAAGTTTCTGAGTTATAAACAATACTTCTTTAAGGGAGTGCTGCATTGTTGAAGATGCTGCTATTCAGGTGAAATGTTTGCAGAACCATATGGAAGAAGATAATTTAGCCCATATGAGCTCATTCAGCTAGAAGAAACCTTCAGTCCCTCAACAAAGAATAATTGGATCTGAAATAAACATCATTGTAAGGAGTTTCAGCCCTCAATGCGCTGGTGTATGACCAAACAGCAGGACAATAGTCCACATCAAGACAGCACGACAGACTGGATCAGTGCTAAATTTGTTGAAACTTTGGTTGCATTGATTTAAAAAAGATCCCCCAGTGGAGATTATAATAATTTTTCTGAAAGGGACCACATAAATCCAATCAAAAAGAATTTAGAATTCAGTAATGCTTTTATATTTTGTTCAGTTAGAAGCTTCCTCCTGGATCTATGAAAGAACAATTGTTGGCTCACTCTCACCCTCTGTGATTTCAGTCCTTATTCTCTATTCCTGTTCACCATCCCTTCTCACCATGAGAATCTTGCTGACATGGACTGCTCAGGAGTTTAGTTAACAATGCCTCCATCACTTTACAGGAAATCCATTCTGTGTTAGACACAGTGCAGCTAAAGCTCCTACTGTCAGACCATAAAGTAACTTTTTACCAACTTGAAACTGCTTCATTGCCACACTGCGACCACTGAACTTAATATTAAGAATTACTCTTTTTATGGTGCTTGCTATTTTATAAATCTCATGAGAGCATTTCAGGGTGAATAGCCCAAAATGTCTAATCTTATAAGTTGAAACAAGAAGCAATCTCTCAGGTTAGAAGCACAGAACCTGCAACCCTGACAGAGTGGTCTCACAGGTTGAATTTTTATTCTGGAGTAGCAGGGTTCCCTCAGAGTCCACACATGCAACCCTGGAACAAGAACTGCAGCTACATTGAGTTGGCTGAGTGCAGCTCTGTATCAAAGTTTATAATACAAAGAAAGAAAAAAAATCATGAAACATCTCTCCAGCCCACGCAGTCAACCCTGCCCACTCTGCACTGCATCTAACACAGAATGGATTTCCTATAAAGTGATGGAGGCATTGTTAACTAAACTCCTGAGCAGTCCATGTCAGCAAGATTCTCATGGTGAGAAGGGATGGTGGACAAGAATAGAGAATAAGGACTGAAATCACAGAGGGTGAGAGTGAGCCAACAACTGTTTCTTTATAGATCCAGGAGGAAGCTTCTGATTGCAGAAAATATAAAAGCATTTCTGAATTTTAAGTACCAATTGATTGGATTTAAATGGACCATTTATGCCTCTTCATACTATTTCATGACAACTTCCTGCCATCCATGATCACCCATGAACCTATGCCAAGACATACCTCACTAAACCCTCCAAGCTATTCAATGTCCCTTGGCCAAATGTCAAAGGCTGACAATACGCTCCATGTCAAAGTGTGCTTCTCCATCCAAATCTCCATGGTTCTTTATATCCGCTATACAAATTTAACACCACCCCTTGCTCCTGACCATACTTTGCATTTTCACCTGGTATGCCAAGAAGTCCAATACCTATATCATGATCAGATAACAGGACTCAGAGTGAAATGAGATAAAATAAATTAATATAAAATAAACCAACTTTCAATGGCCTTGATTTTCATTCTCAAGTCAGGTCCACATGTTAAGAGAAGTCTTGGCTCTGCAGTCCTGAACACTTTAAAAAATGTCACCCACACTTCTGATTTTCAATCTGGTGGGAGTTGGGGTGGGGCTGGTGCATAAAAAGCTATCAGTTCTGATGCAAGCTGGAGATAAGGCCTATTTCAAGGCTCCAGTACTACAATTAAAATTTAAAAATAAAGATTGAAACAGAAAGTATCCCAGCTACTCTTGTGCCCTCACTCTCCATGTCCCATCCACACTAGCCTAAACCCATGTGCACATCCCCCATCATACCTCATGATTCTACTCCCTCCTTATGTTCATGACACCCCCCTCCCCCACCATAGTCTCTCACTTTCCATGCCAACCTATGCCTCTGCACTCACTTCATGGCCACTCATAATCTTGCGCCCAAATCAATCCTAAAGCCCTTTAAAGGATCTATACCAACTCATACCTATACCAACTCAACTGCCCTTTGGTCCTTCCTCTTCTTGCCAATTCACACTTAATAGTATCATGACAGAAAATAAAGGTACCAATGTATTGATGGTGACACTATTGAAAAAAAACATATTCTCATTGTATTCTCATTAACTCAAAAGGCCTAATGAAGGTAAAGTTACCATGGTCTTCCAGGAGCATTGGAAGGAGAGAGGGACAACTGGTGGTGGTTTAACCTGAGGGTCACCAGCCTCAGACAAGGGGAGAGGTTGAGAAGGAGAGTGCCCCATTGTAATCTCAGCAGCTGCAGGAATTGAACCCATCCCTCTGCAATCAGCTATTCAGCAAACTGAGCTCAAGCAACTTTCCAACATTGATTAAACTAATCCAATATGAAAACTAACATTCCCCTCAAGTTTTTCTGTCTTATGTTAGCAAACCGTGGACTTAAATCTTCAGTATCTTATATAAACAAACACTCCATGGAAATGCTCAATGTCTTATGTAAACAAACATTCCTTGTGTCAACAAAAATTTTCATTCAATAAGCAGTTGGAGCTATGGATGCAGCCTGTGGCTGAATCTTACCAGATTTTGGAAAAGTGTCATTTTTGTTAAAATTCCTGGTGGATTCCTTGCAACATGAACCTAACAAATATAATCCCAAACTCACCTCATTAGCCATCTGTTCTGTCTATATAATGCCCCTGTTGTCCACTGCTAGTCTGCATCTGCCACTCACTGTAGCAGGAAGTATTTGCCACTGCCAAAATATCCCAGCATATTTTGGCATCCCTGGCACCATCTTGGAACCCCAGTTATGCATCCAGTCTAACATTGGCAGACCAGAGTTGCTATTCCACATTCAGAGTGGCGTAGCAGCTGTGACACAATGTTTCTCATGGCACTGAGGTGGAATAGCTGACAACTCATTGCACATTCATGCACCCCTCTTCACTGTTTAAACACCAGGCCATGCAACTTTGCTATCCTTAGCCACATCCCAACTTACAACACTCTAAGTTACTGATATTTTTTCTTGAATGCCTTTCTCACCTCAAAAAAAGCTTAACTTAACAAGTACTAAAAACAAAGGGAAATCACAAAGAGAAGTGGGATTTGCCTCGTGGAATAGACTGCTTGCCATTCTGGGACCAATAATTTTACAGTTAGTGAGTGATCGCTGCACTCATCTGTCATCACCTGAAACCAGGTGTCAATTCTTTCCTGTCTGGCTTGTGGTGCCTGGTGCAGCTGCAATCTATCACTTTGAGGTAATGTATCTCTTGCTCAATGTCCTCATTCTCCTCCTCAAAAGGCTGTTCCTGGTTTGCCAGCTCCTCAGCATTCATCACATCCCATCTTTGCCTGTTCCAGAGCTAGGATTGTGTGGCACATTCTGTTTGGAGTATACTGCAAGGTTCAACCTAACCTTCCCAGCAGCAGAATATCACATTCTGCATGCCTGTCATCTGCTTCACCATGGCCCTGATCAAAGAATGTGCATCATTGAAATTGCACTCTGCCTCAATCACGAGGTTGTGCAATGAAGCCATCAGTGGGTAGCCCTTGTTCTGCTGTAACCAGCCTTGTAATGCGCCTGAACACACAAACACAGCAAGAACATGAGAGTTCACAAGGAAGTAGGCATCATGGCAGCTCGCAGGGTACCAGACAAAAACTTCTAAGAAAGATAACTGATGATCACATAACTGATGATCATAATGCAATTGAATTCATGGAATGGACCATCAATGAATTCAATTGCATTATAGTATGGGCATCTCAAAGTCACGTGCGCACAGTCTATCACATCCTACATGTTGGGGAAGTTGGTTAGGTTCCCGAATCCTACTGCTCAGACTACAGCACTGATCTCATCACGGGGAACGAGATGGAATAGTGAGCTCTGGCACAAATGGCATCTCTTACATTTTTGATGCTTTTGTGGCTGGACAATTGAGAGATCCCACCAAGTTCCCCTAGTGGTTGGAGCCAGTCACATAAAAGCTCAATGCAGCTGTCACCTTGATGGTCACTGGGATTTGATAGCCAACTATACCTTCACGTTGCAGGTTCTCCTCCAGCAGTTAGCATCAATTCTATAATAGTGTTCTGCAACCTCTTCAACCTGCACTAGCTGGCGCCTTTCTCATCCAGAGGAAATGATATTGAGGATGAAAGACTCTGGCCCTCTTAATACCTCCTGCACATCTTGAGGGGCTTGTCAGCTGTGACCTCTCCATGTGGAAGCTATTTGACATCCTCTCATGATTGGTGCAGCTCTTGAGGTTGTCAACTCATTCTATCTTCTTCCAGTTCTCTGCACTGTCATTCTATAGCAGCAACAGTGACAATGATCCCTGCTTGGGCTAGATCTATCAGTCACACTTGCAATGAGCATGTGTGGGGAACAGTGGAAACAAAGCAGATTCTTATTAATGTGAACTGTCTGCATTCACATCATGTACAGGTGACTGGTTCACATCCTCCTTCAGGCATGGGATAGAGACCATTTAGAGAAAGAGGGCTAAGGAATAATGACAGATCTTCGCACTTTGACATTGGACCTTATTACGATGAATGCACCATCCTCTGTGTGGCAAAAGGTGAGTGTAAATGTTGCATGAGTACTGAACGTTTCTCCTCCCAGCCCTACAGCACTCCCAGAAGACATCAGTGCATAAAAGAATCATCCTCCTCCCAGCCCTACAGCACTCCCAGAAGACATCAGTGCATAAAAGAATCATCCATTATTCTCACCGTTCAGGTTGGGAAGGAAGCAGTTCTTCCTCCCTATGCACCTCAGCAGGACTTGCATTAGCTCTGTGCATGAGGCTGCCAGTGCCGCCTCTAAGGTCACCTGTGATTACTATCTATTATGAGCTATAGGGAGAGGCTGAATAGGCTGGGGTTATTTTCACTGGTGTATTAGAGGTTGAGAGGTGATCTTAAAGACATTGATAAAATCATGAGCGACATGGATGGGGTGAATAGACAAGGCTTTTTCTCATGGTAAGGGAGTCCAAAATTAAAGGGCAAAGGTTTAAGATGAGAGGGGAATGATATAAAAAGGGATCTAAGGAACAACGTTTTCACCCAGAGGGTGGTGCGTGTATGGAATGAGCTATCAGAGGATGTGGTGGAGGCTGGCACTATTGAATTTAAGAGACATCTTAAATTCAATTTAAGATGGTTACATGAATAGGGAGAGTTGAGAGGGATATGGACCAAATGCTGGAAAATGGGACTAGATTAATTTAGGATATCTGGTTGGTATAGACAAGTTAGATTGAAAGGTCTGTTTCTGTGCTATATACCTCTATGACTCCAGTCTGCTTCACAGAGATGTGCATCTTCAATTTACAAGGGCAAACAAAGACATGGTCAATGTTGCTTGCCAGGAAAATCTGCCCAGTTTGCATTTCACTTGCACCAGGATAAAATCACCAATCATTTCAACCTAAACTACACTCTGCAAGTGCATGATTGACATAATTGCCCCTTAAAGTACTTCCTGTCACTCAGAAATGGAGCATGCATTTTTGGTCAACAACCAGATACTGTCACTCTCCACTTTACATGTGGTCACAGCCATTCTCCATTATGCATTGAATTTAACACTCAACAGGTCACACAAGGCAGCAAAGGTCATGCTCAATACCTTGAGTGCTAAGGTTTGCCTGATTATTGTGTCCTCCCCAACCTTCCACCCAAATTTCCAAGTCCCTTTCTGCCCCACTCTCGTTGGAGCCCTACCTTTACTGAACCCCAATATGTTCACACACAGCATCCAGACTACAATTCCAACTCTTAGCCTTATGCCCTGAACCCTGTCGCTACAGTTTGGTAGCACAAACCATCGGGCTGCACAGGACTTCCTCTCGATAACACAGTGGTGGTGGTCACACATCACACTACTGCTTGCAGCATCCCATGTCCTTCTATGCACTATCAGATCCTCCATTTCTGAATCAACTTACCCCCTTCACTGTCTTTGAACCTCTAGATCCCAGGCTAAAGATTACAAACCCCAGATTTGAGACTCCCACTTCCTTACCACAACATTGTCCCCAATACCCATCCATGACATTTATTCTGCTGAGCCCCAGAATTGAACTTGCTCCACTTCCTGACTGACTGGGATAGACAGACAGACCTGAATGATGACTGACCAGAGTCCTGACCACTCCCTATGTATCTTGCTATCTCCCAGGCCATTAGCCCCTCAAATCTGACCTGTCATTATATAACATCATGGCTGATCTGCCCCAGGCCTCAATTTGTCTTGCATCTCAGTTCCTCATAGTCCTCAATTCTTTAAATATTTTGTGATCTTGCCTCCATAACAGTCTGGGATAGACAATTCTAGATATTCACTACCTTCTGGAAGAAAAAAAAATCATTTTCATTTCATTTTAAATGAGTGGTCCCACCCACCATCCAATTCTGTAATGGTGCCCCCTGACATCCCATTAATGGAAACATCTTGTCAATGCCTACCCTGTCAAGCCCCCTCAGAATCTTGTGTATTTTCAATAAGATTTTTTGAAACTCTAATGAATAAAGGCCCAATTTATTTAGTATTTTCTCACAAGTCAACTTGTTCACCCCAGAAATCAGCCTCATTAAAACTTTTTGAAGATCCCTGAGTATAACTATGTCCTATTGAAAATATGGGGATCAAAACTGTACAGCGTACTCCAGGTCAGCCTCACCAACATCCTGTACAGTTGTAACAAGTCTTCCCTGTTTTTAAATTCCAAACCCTTGACAGATGACTGCTGGTCAACATGAAAAGTTGCCTGGATTTGGGACAGCACTAAATGGCAAGGCAAGGCAGAAGTTTTGCCTCTTTAAGGAGGCATTAGGCAATGCAAGGCAGAGATGCTGGCAGCATGCAGGTAGGAGCAAAATGAGTGAATGCTGACAAAGAAGTAACAGCCCTGAGAGGCAGCCTAGTCCAATTTGATCCTGTGTGCAATGTATTTTTGTAGCACTGTTGCGATTAGAGGGGCTGGTACACTCCAAAGTGCAGCATTAAACAATTTGGCTTTGTCCAATAAAAGTGCAGAAAGGCCAACATGTATTGGATGCCAGGGTCCATGGTTGTGAACTGTCTATGGAGTGTACCCAGAGAGACAGGTTTATAAAATCATGAAAGCTATAGATAAGGTGAGTAGCAAAGGTCTTTCCCCTAAGGTGGAGGGGTTCAAAAGGAGGGGGCATATTTTTAAGGTGAGAGGAGAAAGATTTAAGGAGTACATGAGGGGAAACATTTTTACACAGAGAGTGGTTCATGTGTGGAATGAATTGCCAGAAGATGTGGTGGATGCAGCCACAGTTACAAAGTTTAAAAGATATTTGGATAAGTGCATGAATAGGAAAATTTTGGAGGGATATGGGCCAAAGACAGGAAGGTGGAACTAGTTTAGTTTGGGCACATGGTCAGCATTGACTAGTTGGATCGAGAGTCTGCTTCAATGCTGTATGGCACTATTGGTGTCAGGTGTCCAAGATTGAAGTCCAGAGATGGAAGCAGAGAGATGGAATTACAATATTCCCACTCAGACTTTCATGTTAGCAATTCTCAGCATCAAGTTTCCAACCAGCGGTTTGTAATACAGCAGAGTACGTATCTATGGGATGAGATAGGGTAATAAACAGGGTGATGATAAGTGTTAATCCCTGTTAAAAGGATACATGCCAGTCATTCATGAAATTCTCACCCCAAAGTCTGGAATGTCATTGGATAATACGTCTTGTTGTTCCTGATGTTGAGAAAAGATTCACTCAATGTTTTACGTGACTCTTCCAAATTTCTTCCTATAGCTTATGTCATCCATGGTCTTTGTAGATTCACCCTTTATTGTGAAAATGATACTTTGCAAAATCTGCTGTGTGGCACGAACCGTGCACTGCTTTTATTTTCGGTTCTGTTTTATGGTGTATAAGCAGTCTGAAGGTGCTAGCACTATTTTTTTAAAACTGAATTCTCTTTTAGGTCACTGCTGAAGTATTGTGTATAGTTCTGGAATCCACAATATAAGAGGAATACAGTTACGTTGGAGAGGATGCTGCTGTTCGTGTTTTGGACACCTCCACCAGTTTATTTATTAAAAGCACTTTATTATTTATTTATTAAAAATACCAAGTGTTCTTGTCAGTGAGGCATACAAAGGGACACAGAATTCGATTTTCAGTTTAATTCGATTATACGAATAAAATATTCCTTTATTGAAAACAGCACGTGAGCATCTCCCAAATTCCCACAATATTTACTCTCTAACTTACTCTATCCACCTGAGAAAGGATATTACCTACAATGCTCCCTGTGTTTAAGCTGGGCTGTTGGAATCTCCTTCCTCTTCGATGTAGGGCTGACTCTCTTCCATGAAGGTAGTTCTCAAAGATCATCTCCTGTCATTCCATACGTGTCTTATTGCGAGTCTTCACTGAGGTGATGACTTTTGTGTGTGTTTTTATTCCTCACACCCTGAACCTTCCCAAATATTCTGTGGCCTTTGGCCAATAGAATTATGAGAGGGTGTCAATTCATCTAATGACATCGCACGAACATTGTTGCCATGCTGTGGAGGTATAAAGTGGATGGTCTCAGGCATTGGCTGGAAGTTAAGGTGCCAGAAATTCTGATTAATACTTCTTTAATACCTCGGGCCGGTTGTAATTGGTTCTCCTTGAACTCCTATGACCTCTTTAGCTTTGGTTTCTGCTGTTATCTGTAGCCAATAGCTGTTGGTTGCCGTTTAAGTTTCTGTTTGATTCAGATTCTCTGGCTGTGGGTCAATTTAGTATGTCTAAGTTTGGGCTAGTGGTCACTTGATCACAGTGCACAGGGGATTTACCAGGATGTTGCCTGGGCTGGAGAGTTTCAGTTATGAAGAGAGATTGAACAGACTGGGGTTGTTTTCCTTGGAGCAGAGGAGATGGATAAGAGGATGTGATTAAGATGTTTAAAATTATAAGCAGCATGGGTAGGGTAGCTAAAAAAAGACTTTTACTCTTGGTGAAGGGATCCATGACCAGGGGCATAGAGCTAAGATAAAGAGATGTAAGGAAAGATATTTTCACCCAGAAAGTGGTGGTAATATGGAATTCACTGCCTGTAAGGGTGTTAGAAGCAGAAACCCACATGACACTAAGAAGTATTTAGATGTGCATTTGTGGTGCTAAGACTATAGGCCAAGTGCTACAAAATAGGACTAGAATAGTCAGGTGGTTGGTTTGACCAGTGCAGACTTGATTCGCCATAGGGACATTTTCAGTGTTGTCGACTTGAATGACTCTAAAGTGCACATGCATGAGGCATACCCTGCCTTTATTCCTGCCATTGCGAATTTGAGAACTACTATGTTGCGGGTCAGGAATTATTACTTTTGAGTTGTTACATTATTATCGCCACAAAAGCGAGACTTCCGTTGTGAGCATTATCTGATGCTCAATCTCTGTAAGGGCACTGTTCTGGAAATTTGTAATTGAAATATGAATTTTTTAGAAGGATTATGTGGACCCATGCAACTATAAACTTGAACTTTTAAACAAATGACATTGTTTGAATGAAAAGACAATGCAATAATTCTGCATTTTCAAGGAATAAGAGCTTGGATGGAGTCATGCAGTATCCAGAACATTATGAGATAACTCACATGGTTAAATTTGTAAGTGGGATAAGACTATTGCATTTTTGAACTCAGTGCAATAAAAGTTGAGACTATAAGACCATAAGACAAAGGAGTGGAAATAAGGCCATTTGGCCCATCGAGCCCACTCCGCCATTTAATCATGGCTGATGGGCATTTCAACTCCACTTACCAGCATTCTCCTCATAGCTCTTAATTCCTTGTGACATCAAGAATTTATCAATCTCTGCCTTGAAGCCATTTAGCGTCCCAGCATCCACTGCAGTCCACGGCAATGAATTCCACAGGCCCACCACTCTTTGGCCGAAGAAATGTCTCCGCATTTCTGTTCTGAATTTACCCTCTCTAATTCTAAGGCTGTGCCCACGGGTCCTAGTCTCCTCGCCTAATGGAAACAATTTCTTAGCGTCCGCTCTTTCCAAGCCATGTATTATCTTTAATATATTTCTATTAATAAAGTTTCTATTAGATCTCCCCTTAACCTTCTAAACTCCAATGAATACAATCCCAGGATCCTGAGCTGTTCATCGTATGTTAGACCTGCCATTCCAGGGATCATCCGTGTGAATCTCCACTGGACACGCTCCAGTGCCAGAATGTCCCTCCTGAGGTGTGGGGCCCAAAACTGGACACAGTAGTCCAAATGGGGCCTAACCAGAGCGTTATAAAGGCTCAGTAGCACATCGCTGCTTTTATATTCCAACCCTCTTGAGATAAATGACAACATTGCATTCGCTTTCTTAATCACGGATTCAACCTGCATGTTTACCTTGAGAGAATCCTCGACTAGCACTCCCAGATGCCTTTGTACTTTGGCTTTATGAATTTGCTCACCCTTTAGAAAGTAGTCCATGTTTGTATTCTTTTTTCCAAAGACAATTTGAGATACAAGTGTCCATTGCATCCTCCCTCTCTTTCTTTGCTATATGTTTCAGCAAAATATAAGAGCTGAAAACACATGGTCTGTCCAGGAAAAGGCAGGGAGATAAAGATAAACTATTTCCATGATTGAATATTCCAGAAGTAAGGTGCATGGTCTAAAAAATAGGACCAGATCATTCAAGAGGGATGTTAGAAAGCACTTCCACGTACAAAGGGCAATATGGGTTTGCAGCTTACTTCCACGAATGGTAGATGATACTCCATCAGTTGTTAATTTTAAATCTGAGGTATGTAAATTTTTGCTTGGCAAGGGTAATAAGAAATATGGACCAAACGGAGGTACATGGAGTTAAGCTACAAATCAGCCATGATGTTATTAAATGTTAGACCAGGCTTGAGAGGCTGAATGGCCTCCTCCTGTTTTGATGTTCCCACGAAGCTAAGGGAATTCAACTAACAACATCTGTTCCAGGAAAACATTCCAGTGTAAGATGTTTGTGCATGCCATATACCTTTAGAATCAGCTGACCGTTTAGGACAAGCTGTGGCTAATTATTTTGACATGAGTTTAAATATTACTTGATGAAAGTTAACATTCCATAAAGTTTCCAATTATTTTTCCTCAGATGTGGGTGTGCATTAGGTTTTTTTAAGGGTTTCCTTAAAAGTATGAAAATATTTGCACAATCCCAATTCTTTCTTGATAATCTTTTCAATGTTTTTTTGAGTAAGTTTGTATTTGGTAATAAACTTGTTAGTTTTTGTTGACTAAAGAACCTGTCATAGCCTTAGACACATTTGCAAAATTTGACATATCACAGGCTATGAACTTTCAGATATGTTGAGATCAGTAGAGGATTGTCACTAGAAAATTAATTTGTGCACCCCTGTAACCCTAATCATAACATTACTTCCATTAAAGGGACCTCAGTGATAGTTAAATTCAACGAAAGAGACCCCCCACTTTGGTCTCCATAACCAATTTCTGTTTTGTTGAAATGAGGTGATACATGTGCATATTTACTCAGTATAATTTCTAATTGTTACAGAATTAACTATTTTACATAGATATGACCTGACATTTACAAATCCATGTGGATTTAGCTCGACAGTAACTGTCTCTAAATCACCCATGTTTTCTATTTCTGATTAATCATGTGCCATTTTAAGTACTTATTAACGCCATACTTTATTATGGTCTCTAGTGTTTTAACCTCTGAGTGAACGAATAGATGTATTATTAGTTGCTTTAGCTAATTGCTTTTTTTTTAAGTGATGACTAACATTTGCCATTAAGACAATCCAGCTGAACTGAACAACAGAGGAAAGATGATGGGTGAGGTTGGCCTTTTAACTGTCAAAGACTACGGAGTGTTTGAGGAGGAAAAGTAGGATTGTTTATAATAGGCAAAATCTGACAGGAATTATTTGTGACTTTGATTATGCAAATTTCAATAACAACTAAATTGCAGGCATACAACTTTGGAGTTACCTGGAGAGTGAACATAGATTTAGGAAAGACAGCACATTTAGGTTCTTTGGAAGAAACTGGAGGTTAGAATTGTGGAGGAAGGTTGCAAAAGTATAGGGGATTGAGTGCAGGCTTGTTGAAAGGGCCTTTGAAGAGTTAGGGATGGGCCACTGGGAGAGAATGGTGAGTTAAGTGAGGACAGTGCTTCAGAAAAGAGGAGCATTTATAATGTCAGCTTCTGGTGTGAGGAAGATAAGTTGGATGGTCACCAGATGAGGAATCAGTCAGTATGGAGGTTGAGGGAGAAAATTAGAAGATATTTCAATGAAAAATCTCAGGCTGAATTCTTCTAGCCCACTGGCAATGGTCTACAGAAAGAAGGCCTGGCAATATACAGCACTGGGGATCAGATTGTCAACTGAACCATTCACGTGCTCAAGCCAATAGCTGCCCTCAACTTGTCCATGTTAGGAGTGCCTGCCTATGCATGGGAAACATGAGTAAACCCTTTTTCTGTTCCAAGTGGGAACCCATATGTTTAAAGTACCCTTCTTGATGGGCACTCTATGATCTACAGTGGGACCATGTGGTGGTAATGCCCCCACAGCAACAGCATAACTGGTGTAATGTGACCACATCTCCACAGCCCACTTAGTCACTGTGTTTTGGCCTTGGTTTCAGCTGCTTCCCAGAACCAGCATTGGAACACTGCTCTGTATCCATCTCCTTTTACTGTCAGAAGATAGTTAGCTGTTTCAAAATGAATAGAGCTAGTTTTGTAACAACTAGTTATAGTTCTAACTTTATAGATTCCAATATTATATGATTGGGGATGAAATTTTCTAATGCACACACTCACATACAATCCTGACGTTAGAGTCAAAATACTACCTCTGTCCCTGGAATTTTCATTGGTTAATTGTGGAGTTTTGTTTACAGAGATGTTTCCCATTTTTAAACATGCTGAGTGCCTTGGAGCTACCTACGCTGGGATGTTACTAATTGCTAGGAAGGAGCTCCGTTTTCAGGAGGCTCATACACATGCATGAACCAATTAAGGCCTTTAAGTATCACTCGAGCTTCTACCATTGACACTGGGATTTTACTGGCAGTGGGGTGTGCCAATAGACCTGGCAGACCTTTTATGAGCTGAGGGAAAGACTACCCCATTTGGCCTTAAAGGGGACCCAATTATTTTCAGCTGCTTTATTGATGACCTTCTCTCTATTGTAAAGTTGGAAGTGGGGATACTTGATGACTGCACATTCTTCAGTACCATTCACTATCATTCAGAAACTGAAGGAATCCTTGCCCATACGGAATAACATCTGGATAACATTCAGACTTCAGCTAATATGTGCCATCTAACATTCATATCAATTAAGTGCCAGGCAATGACTCTCCAACACAGAAGAGTCGAACCATTACCCCTTGACTTTCAATGGCATTTTCATTGCTGAATTTCCTACTATCAACATCTTGGGTGGGGCTGAGGTTGGAATTGGTTACCACTGATCAGAAAATGAAACTAGACCAGCCATGCATATACATGCAATAGGCTAAGAGTTCTGTAGTGAAATACTCACTTCCTTTATCCACAGTACTATCCATCAGCAAGGCACAAGTCAGCAGTATGAGAGAATACTCTCAATTTATCTGGATGAGTGCAGTAACAATGACACAACAGACACTACCTTGGTTCAAGGGGAAGTAAGTTTCCCATATAAATGAATGGGTTTGTTTCTAGCTCTGGTTTCACATTTCCATGGTAGGTCTGGGAATGTATCCCCGCTGTGTACGGGGCACTACTTATTCACTTTCTCCACCATCAATGTACAGTTTTAGCAGAGAATACAATCTACAAAATGCAGCAACACACCATGGCTACATTGACAGCTCTTCCCAAACCCAAATCTATAGCACTTAAAAGGACAAGTGCAGCAGATACATGGAAGCACCATTCTTCTAAGTTAGCTTTCAGGCCATACACCATTCTAACTTGGAACAACATCATCAATCCTTCACTGTCACTGGGTCAATATCCTGAATCATTCTTCCTAACAGCACTTGTCAATGTTGCTACTGCAAGAGATCAAGGAGCCAGTTCACCACCATCTCCTTAAGGTCAATTGGGAACAGGAAATGAATTCTGGCCTAGCAGTGATTCCTATATTCTGTGAATGAATAACAATAAGATAATTGTTGCATTTCTAATATTTTAAAAGCTAAAACCCCTATTAGCATTGGCATTGCATAGGAAGGAGCATCTACTCCATTTATAATTTGCAAATGGCAGAATGTAAAACAAATTATTCATTTGATACAATATAGAACAAATTATTCAACTAATCTCTGTTGGTGCAACTCTCCTCAAAGACAAAAAGTTGTCAGTTCAAATTGTACTGTTGACCTAAGTGCGTCATCTTGGTGGATCCTTTAGTGCAGTACTGAGGTGATGTGGTATAGTGAAAGCTCCAATCTTTCATGAGATTTCAAATCAAGGCCAAACTCATCCCTCAGCTCTATGTAAAGGCTCTTCTCAGGCACCATTCAAAAAGGAGGAGGGTATTCTCCCAATGACATGGCACTATGCTTCCCAACACAAGTTATTTACTTCATTGGTTGTTTAGGGGATCATACTGTTAATGATTTGGCTTTCATGCAAGATGGCCCTGAGGATGGGATCCAATTCTGCCTTTGCTTTCAGCAGTAATCTTACCCGATGTTTGAAGGAGAAAAACATTTCCAGCAGCAAATACAGAACTGAGCATGCTCTGTGAATATTCACACTGTTATCCGCTCCCATCTTCCAACCAGTAATTGTTGATGGTCTTTTCAGTGGGTTGGTACAGAGTAGGAGAATCCATTCAAACTCTTCCTCCACAAATTCACTTTACTACCGCTGACTGCAGCTAGGACTGAGTGCATGCAGTTGTTAGGTAAGAGAATCTGAATCTTTATTTTCTGCAAATCCAACTAATTTGTAGTTAGCATGAACTGAATCTAAAGTTTAAATTTAGTAGTTGCCAGGCTTATTAGGATTTCAAGTAGGCTTCCAGTGAAAAAGCAGCTTTAGTATCAGACAAAACTGAATCCTCAAAGCAAATCAGCTAAATATTTTATCTCAAGAGCATATGCTAACTAGCTCAGTTTGGCCTTGGACTGAATGCATGCATTGGTTGGGTCAAAAAGGTTTACATTTTTATTTTGTACAAATCAAATTTAGTTTGCAGTTTGAAGCTTTTTTTATACATTCATGTGGCGTAAGCGTTGCTGATAGGCCAGCACTTATTGCCCATTCCTAGCTGCCCTTGAGAAAATGCTGGTGAGATGCCTTTATAAACCATTGCAGTCTATTTGGTGTAGGTAGACCACAGTGCCTTGAGGGAAGGGGCTCCAGGATCCTGACCCAATGACACTGAGAAACACTGAGATTGATGTAGGTTCCAAAAGTGAGGACAGCAAGATAATGGAAGAAATTGGTAAATGCAGAAGAATAGGGATGGATAGTGAACAAGTGAATGCTGGCAAGAGGAGGGTTAAGTGGCTTGAATTTGGTTGTGGGTTAAAAACCTACGTTGTAAAGTTTTGAGTAAGTTGCATCTTACATAGATTGTTGGCAGGATGCCCAGCCCAGCCAAAAAAGGAGAACAGTTGCTTTAAATAACATTTCCCTTTAGTTCCATTTGTATGAAAATAATTGCTTATGAAAACTGCACTTGTTCCAAAATGTGGTGTGAGATATAAAGTTGCTTTAGTTATGGCCAAGAACTTTACCATTAATGAGCTGAGGTATGAATGAAAAACTGCTCTTAATTGATTATGGCCCAAGTTCAGAAATTCCCCTGGCAGCTTTACCTCAGAGTACAATGGGATCTTGATCAGATGGGTCAATGGGTGAAAGAGTGGCAGATGGATTTTAATTTAGATAAATGTGAGGAGTTGCATTTGGAAAGACAAATTAAGGTAGGACTTCTACACTTAATGATAAGGACCCAGGCAGTGTTGCTGAACAAAGAGTCCTTGGAGCACAGGTTCATAGCTCCATGAAAGTGGAGATAGGAGAGTGGAAAAGACATTTGGTATGCTTGCTTTTATTGATCAATGCATTAAGTATAGGAGTTGGGAGGTCATGTTGCAGTTGGACAGGAGATTGGTTAGGCCACTTTTGGAATACTGTATGCAATTCTGGTTTCCCTGCTGAAGGAAAAATGTTGTGAAACTTAAAAGGGTTCAGAAAAGATTTACAAGGATGTTGCTAGGGTTGGAGGGTTTGAACTATAGGGAGAGGTTGAATAAACTGAGGCTATTTTCCCTAGTGTGTCAGAGGCTGAGGGATGACCTTATAGAGATTTATAAAATCATGAGGGGCCTGGATATGGTAAATAGACAAGGTCTTTTCCTTAGGGTAGGGGACTCCATAACTAGAGGGCATAGGTTTAGGGTGAGAGGGGAAAAGATTTAAAAGGGGCCTAAGGGGTGACTTTTTCACACAGAGAGTGGTGCGTATACGGAATGAGCTGCCAGATAAGTGGCGGAGGCTGGTACAATTATAACATTTAAGAGGCATCTGGATGTGAACATGAATAGGAAGGGTTTAGAGAGATATGGGCCAAATGCAGGCAAATGGAACTAGATTTATTTAGGATGTCTGGTCGGCATGAATGAGTTGGACTGTAGGGTCTGTTTCTGTTCTGAATATCTCTCTGACTTTAAGATGACCAAATTTTTTGTCATTTTAAATAATATCTCCTTAATCACTTACATTAATAATTTGGATGTGAACATAGGAAGTATGTTTGCAGGTGATACCAAAATTGGTGGTGTCGTGGACAGCGAAGAAGTTTACCACCGAATAGAATAGGATCTTGATCAGATGGGCTGATGGGTTGAGGAGTAACAGGTATAGTTTAATTTAGATAAATGTGAGGAGTTGCATTTTGGGAAAGCGAATCAGGACAGGACTTATACACTTAATGGTAAGATCCTGGGCAGTGTTGCTGAACAAGGAGTCCTGGAGCGCAGGTTTATATTTCCATGGAAGTGGAGTTGCAGGTTGACAGGATGGTGAAGAAGGCGTTTGCCTTTATCGGTCAGTGCATTGTGTGGAGGGGTTGGGAGATCATATTGTGGCGGTACAGGACATTGTTTAGGCCACTTTTGGCATACTGCATTCAATTGTGGTCTACCTGCTATAAGAAATATGTTGTGAAACTTGAAAGGGTTCAGAAAAGATTTCCAAGGGTGTTGCCAGGGTTGGAGGATTTGAGCTATCGAGAGAGACTGAATAGGCTGGGGCTGTTTTCCCTGGAGGGGCGGAGGCTGAGGGGTGACCTTGTAGAGGTTTATAAAATCATGAGGCGCATGGATAGAGTAAATAGACAAATTATTTTTCCTAGGTAGGAGAGTCCAAAACCAGAGGGGCTAAGTTTAAGGTGAGAGGGGTAAGATTTAAAAGGGGCCTACGTGGCAACATTTTCATGCAGAGGGTGGTATGTGTATGGAATGAGCTCCAGAGTAAGTGGTGGAGACTGGTACAATTACAACATTTAAAAGGCATCTGGATGGGTATATGAATCAGAACCGGTTCGAGGGATATGGGCTGAATGCTGGGAAATGGGAATAGGTTAATTTAGGATATCTAATCGGCATGGATGAGTTGGACCAAAGGGTCTGTTTCCATGCTATACAGCTGTATGACTCTAAGTGGATCAGTGTTATTTTTATTTCATATTATACCTGTGGAGTGGTTCATTGTATTGAAGGTGTTATATAAATGTAATTTGTCATCTTATGAAGGAAATATAGTGGTTGAATTCTAGCTCTGAGTTAAACAGCTTACCAAGGTGCTGAATTGGTAGGTTCAACATGATTAGGCAGGTGCAAAGATATAATTGAGGGTGAGAGTGTGGATTTCTGTTGCAAACAAAGACAGAACCTATCTTGAGTTTCAAATCTGGATGAGCTCTGCATACTTTTATTTATCTGTCTTGTCAAATGTAAGTAACGCAGCAATAGTTTCATGATACAGACAGAAACATTACACCACAGACGGCATCATCATATTCCAAGTTAATAAGTCGAAATAGCCCCATCTAAATGTTTTCTATCAGCAATAATGTTCCCTTAAGATTAGATAAATTTCTAAAATTGACAATGCTCCTATGCCGTTTTTGCTTGTATATACATTTTGATTTTTCTTTATCCTCTCTAGTGAGCTCCTAGCTATCAGTCAATTCTTAATAACTGCAGCAATAACTGGCACCTGGTTTTTTCACCAACATTCCTTTTAAACTGAGTGAAAACATTCATTTCTGTTCATCCTTATCCATGTCTGTATACCCACCATCTTCTTAAAACACTTTGGCTTATCAATATATTTACTGAGAAAAAAATGAGTAAACTTGAACAAAACAATTGGATCAGAGCATTAACATTCTTTAGATCTATAGACTTTTAAGTGAAAGGACAAAAGAACTGTGAAATTCATTTGCAAAGCACTATCTGAAATGCCATGCAGACTCACCTACTTCCATAGGGTCAAGTAGGTGAAGCCTGCCTTGATATAGATTCACATTGTCCCAATACACTGTCCTCACATCAGGTAAGATGATGTGAGGCCAAGGATCCCAATTTGGAAGAGGCATTTCCTGGCATTTGACATTGTCCACTCCTGAAATAAGTCCTGTGAAGCAGCATTGTCATTTGAATAGACAGCTACCTTGACTGCAGATTTATAGAACCCATTTTTAAAATTAGGAAATGTATGAAACCACTGTAGCTTATTTTTGAAATTGTTTTGTTCCATGGGTCAGACAATGTTGGTGTATCCTCACAAGGATGGCAGAGCAGTGGGTGACCTGTCTATAGAAAGTCCTTAATAGATATGAAGGCAGCAGTGATTATGCCTCTGAATCTACTGCACCACACAGGGAGATAGAACAAAGGCTGTGCCCTCTCAACATGGCCAAGCTCCTCAATAATGACAAGAGGCCATGGAGCAGAACAGCAAATGCATCAACATCTCAATCTACGTACATTCACCATCTGCAGGTGCACTCTGCATTAAATCCTCACCACCAATACATGTCTGTCACCTTTTACTTCTGTGAGCCAGTAAGTGAATCATCTTTTACCTCTGACCACTTAGTCCCACTGACTCACTGCATTTTGATCCCAACTCTGTGCTATGGCCTAAGTTAAGTACAGGGCATCAGACCATATGACAGTATCAGCATCTGAGCTTGTAGCTACGAATGTCATGTCTAATTTCGGGGTCTTTTCAATCACTATGTTTTGTTGATCTCCCACTTCCTCTTTGAGTTCCTGTAGCTGGAGCAGTCAGCAGTTCTTGGGTATTTGATAACAAAACATAGAACAGGAAGGTTGGTATGAGGTTAAGAGAGTGGGATGGAAAACAAGAGGTATGAGGTATTACCATCAAATACATGCTTATGCCAAATTAAAGGATAAGACTATGGTCAAGGTGAAAATTACCACAATACTAAATGTTTTCAGTAATATTGAATGGAATGGGCCCTATTGTAGCCTGGCCCATGGTGCAAAAACTTATCTGCTCTGTTGGCTTATGTGCCATTGTCCCTAGCAGTTCTGTTATTGCCTATCTCACTATCCTACATGGGAGAAGACAGAATCTCAGTGGTTGCGCGTTGCTGTTTACATGATATACTTGCTACACCTGAATAGTTGGAAGTATGTTGAATGTGATATTAGCTTTCCATTTAGTGTATTTTTTTTTACAAAATCTGTTACAACAATATAGCATTAGAAAGTAGGACAGGGATATTCTGATATTGAAGAATTATTGCAACTACTATGATATATTAGAATCATAGAATCCCTAAAGGGCCCAGGAAGACCATTTTGCCGAGCCAGCCCACAGCAACCCTCCTAAAAGCATTCCACCTAGGCCCATACCCATCCCATCCCATTCCTGTAACCCTACATTCCCCAGGGCCAATCCATCTAATCTGCAGATCTTTGACTGTAGGAGGAAACTGGAGTCCCTAAAGTAAACCCATACAGACACAGGGAGAATGTGCAAACTCTACATAGACAGACACCCAAAGGTGGAATTAAACCTGGGACCATGGCACTGTGAGGCAGCAGTGATAACCCAATTCCACATTAGAAGTACAATTCTAAGACACCTAAGTAGCTGGGTTCATATTAAGCTATCTGGTTTCAACAGAGCAGCATGCAACATTGTTGACACCCTGCATTGTGTGATGAGTTTGCAGACAGGAGTCGGGAGAGGGGGCCAGCATAAGAGCCAAAGGAATATGCACACTAATATTAAGATGATCTGAAGTAGATAAATTTCACATCTTACTTACCGCCACCTGACTGGGTACTAGCATGTTGTGAATCACAGACCAACAGCCAAAACTCAGGGCAACTTCATTTCTCATCCAAACACTTCACTTCTTGTCCTACTAACAGCTCATAAATTATTAATTCATTGTTACTTTCATGGAGCTCAATGAACTGAAGCATGACAATTTAATTCAGGCAATTAATTATTTATGTAATAATTATAAACTGTTTCTCATGGTTTTACTCCTTGCATCCAAATTTGTGCACACGCACAAACAAAAACTAAAACTTTATGACATGGGAGCAGAGGTAAACCATTCAGCCCATCAAA
The DNA here is from genome assembly GCF_020745735.1 of Hemiscyllium ocellatum. Lineage (NCBI taxonomy): Eukaryota > Metazoa > Chordata > Chondrichthyes > Orectolobiformes > Hemiscylliidae > Hemiscyllium > Hemiscyllium ocellatum. The sequence goes on from NC_083403.1 coordinate 65,956,903, forward strand.
TCTGTTCTGCCATTCAATGCGATCATGGCTGATGTGATAATACTCATCTCCACATTCCTGCCTTTTCTTCATAACCTTGATTCACTTATCAGTTTCAGCCTTGAATACACTAAAATGACCCGACCTCTATACCCGTCAATGGTAAGAATTCTACAAATTCACTACCCTTGGAGTAAAGAAATCCCTTCTCATCTCTTTCTTATCTTTACTCTGAGCCTATTCACTCTGGTCTTAGACTTTCCCAAAAGGAGAAACAACCTCTCCAGATTTACCTTGCCCAGTCCCCTAAGAAGCATGGCCTGAATTTTCCACTGGTTAGGCAATAATTATTCCAGCATAGATGGTAGTTATACATGTGGTCACTGCAGAATTTTTAATGTATCGGGTTTTAACAGAATTGCCCAGGAATTTAAATTTTCTGCTAGGCAATTCCCCTTGGCCGAGAACCCTCCAAATGTCTCTATTTAAATCAGAGACTTTGAAGGAATCTGACAAAAGTTAGTTTCGTGTAAAAAGTTAGAGCATTACATATATTGTCAAACCTCAGAATGACTAATAACCTGACTGCGTACTTATTTCAGATATATCTACCTACATGTACCTGAGTCTCCCTTCCACCCCAATCCCTCCCTCTACACCTGGCAACATATTCTGTCAACAGTTCATTGTTACATATCCTAAGGCACCATAAGTTCTCACTCCATGTCCATTATCGTTTCCCTTCTTACTGTTGCTGTTGTTTGTCTAATTCATTTCAAAGATAATCTGTTTGAGTAATCTCAAATATACAACAAAAGTTGAATTTGTGTCTGTGATCCCACCCGGTCACAAATTCCTAATTCCAGAATACCTGGTAGATTTCCTAATGCACTTTTGTACTGGGGAGATGGAAAAATTGATAGCTATATTGCACTGAGTAACTCGATATGGAGTGTCAGTTTCAGGACCCCGGCTGCAAGCCATTCACCCTTCTTATTATTCATAAAATGAAACCTGGTGACATTTTACATAGAGGAATGTGTGAGTGGAGACACATATAACTCTAATATATGGGAGGTTAGAGCAAATATATTTTCAAATCAATATATTTTTCAGAGTTGCTGATGATTTTATAGAATCATTACATAAATAATAAGTAAGTGTGCAACATTTCTGATCACTGAAACAGACCTTTTCAACTTGGAAATTCATCCTAAAACAGTTGATCCCTGCTTAACCTCTAATTTTCTTTGACTGCCTGTGCAGCAGATGGTGCTGCAGTGTGCATTGAAAACTAATAAAACATAATGATAGTGCACACCAATGACAGCAGGTAAAGAAACCACTTCCATCTTGAATGTGTCAGAAAGGAGTGAATGAACAAAAACAGCAGCGACTTAAAGAAAAGGATTGTACGGATAGAATTATTGTTGCAATGTTAAAGCTTTAACACAAGAATATTAACAAATAATGAAAATAGATTGAAAGTGAAACTGTAAGAAAGTAAAGGAATGAAACTCTAGTATCTTGTGTAGGGGAGCATACAGTCTGTTCTTTTGGTTGCCATGAGAAATTAGGACTGCCGAGTTATTGTTAGTAGAACCAATACTATGTGCTCTGTTCATCTTTTTGGGCAAGCAGGTAGTTTTGCACCATTGACATCACTTAAAGACAGCCTCAACTCTTAAGAAAGGAGGTGAACTGTATCTTCCATTGCATGAAATATTTTATAAAGGGGAAAGATTGTTTTTGGAACTGCCAATAGGATATCCCAATTCTCTGACGCAGTTCTGGTGGCCTTCATGCAAGAGGAAGAAATCAATCCTGTTCCCCTGGCAAAGCAGCAACTGTAAATATGGTGGAAACATGTGAATTTGAGGAGCCTTGCTCTCAAAATGCCACTGCAATGCCAAAGAAATGTTAACCAACCTCTCCCAGGTTGTTATGGTAAGAATCATGATTTTCAGCTCACCTCCGGTCTCCTTACATCAATATTACCCACAGTTTCAGCATTCAAAACATTCAGTTTTCTGTCCCTCACTCTCCAGCAATTATGATCCTACCCTTCACTCTAACTTCTTCTGCTCCCACTCACATATTCTACCCCTTCTGTAGTGAATCATTTTCAGCAACATTGAAATCGCTCTTTTCCTAAATCTTACAATTTTGGATTTGATATCCACTGTATTTAACCCTGGAAATCACATTTGTCAAATACAACACATGTCGGCTCTCATGCAGAAGACTCTGGTACTGGCTTCACAATCCAAGCCACTATGAAGGTTGACACATGCACACTGGGAAATATTAGGTGCAACTGGGGAAGCCTGACAATGAAATTGTAGACAATAGCTGACAGCATGTGGGAGGCAAGCACCAAATTCTCAAGACTTGACATACATCATCTCAACCATGTTATGAACCAGAGAACTAAATAGTCAGTATCATGTGCAGTCACTCAGATAGAACACAACTTTCACGGCCACTCAGGTTATTGCACTCTTGTATTTGGTGTCTGCCACTTACTTGAACATGACATCACATCTCCACTCTCTCCTGCCTTAGACTCGTGAAAGTGCAGAAGTCCCAACAGCTATGGGAGTTGTACCTGCTATCACCTTTCAGGGTGACAGTCTTACATACATACTTACTGGCCACTCTCCCAGTCCAATTGGTCATGTCACACAGCCCACTGGGTCAGTCATGCCATTGTTCTGCTATCTGTCACAGGTCCTAAAAAACCTTCAAAGGAAGTTCAACAACTTTCCACCATCAACTGTGTAGGTACTGGTGAAAGATTTTGTGAGCTCAACAATCAGTCAACAAGTACAGAAGACAGACACTAAGAACCTTGAATAGACATAATTCTCAGTTCTACAAGTTGACTTATTTAATAATGAAGTTAGTTTCTTTATTAAGCAATTTTTATAATTTATTTTGTTTTAATATTTGTGGTTATAGAATTGAAGGAAGATGTTGAGAAGGTGATAGCGAGGATAATAGTGATGAAGATTGTGGAACAGTTGGGGGATTGGTTGGGGAGCTGGGAGAGCAATTGTTCAAGTGAAGTTGTCTTGGGCTGTTTGCTCCTCGAGACCTCTGGAGCTGAGGCACTGATGGTCAATGTTGTTCCAACTCTTCCATATTTCCATGTTGCTCTCCTCCTACTCCTACATCTCCTCCTCCTCCTCTTTCATTTCTTGCTGGCCACATGATGCCAAGGGCTACTTGCTCACTATCATTAAGTTATGCCCAGGAACAGTAGTCAGAGGGTATCATTGATTTCTTCTTATTCCGTTCAGATGAAGAAGCATTGTTTGAAAATATTGTCTAACGTGATCAGAGTGAATTACCAGCTACAGAATTAATAATTCAATTTATTAAAGTCAATTCAGTTGAATTATTTAATCGTTAATTTTTAATTGCAAACAGTCTCAAATACTTGAATAGGAGAGCACCCACTGTGCATGAATGGATGGGAGCAAGGGCTTTAAGATTCTGATCATCCTCCAGTTATCTTCAAACTCCAAATGTAAAAGGTGAGCTGCTGCAAAGTGGCCAGCTCATATTCAAGAAAAAAAATGCTTCTTGCAGTAATAACATGAATACATGAATAGGAAAGGTTTGGAGGGTTATGGGCCAAATGCAGGCAAGTGGGACTAGGTTAGTTTGGGAAACTTGGTCGGAATGGATAGGTTGAACGGAAGAATCTGTTTCTGTGCTACATGGGTCTGTAACTCTATAACATGAGAGTAGGGAAAATCTGTGTTATTTTATCTCCAAAACAAATTAAATCAATTGAGACTTGCGTCTCATGGTTAGATTGAGATGGCCGACAATACAGTTTTTCAATTAGTTGATCATGCATGATCACACCATCTGCCAATTAACCAGATAGGAGCCTGGGATGAACTGCTGAATGACACCAGTTTATTGGCTGCTGCTTTTTTGTCCTTTTCTTCATTGAATTGGACTATTTTACAGCGAAGAGCAACTGTTTCACAGCAAGACTGATTGTTTTTGTTGAATGCATAACCATTTCCTGGTGAGAATGATGACTGCTTTCCTGGCAGGAACAACATTTTCACACTGAGAATGAGAGTTTGCTTCCATTAAAACAGATCAACTTCCTCTCAACAACTGATACTTGTTTCATTTTTTTTCAAACTGTCTCTGTTGTCCAAAGCAGTTATGCATAATTACTTTATTATCATCACGTAAACAGCCTCAGCTGTTAAATACATCAATGTTTTTATCATACATAATTGGTCCAAGAACATTTTAAAGAACAGGTTTATAACAATGTCAAAAATGCTGAATGTTAAGCATCTGGTAGCATTGCCTGCTATTAGTATCTGATTGGCAAACATCAAATGTGTTGGAAGAAAATAGACAAGTAATGTTCAAATTATACATCAGCTGATCATATGTTCAAGGTTTTTAAAGTTGCTCATAAAATGAGTTTAATTTTGGACTGCAGTGAAGATTTAATTCAGGTAAAAGCAGTAGCCATTTTGTCTCACAAGAAGAAGTAAGATGTACAACCAGTAAAATTACTTCTCAGTGATGCTTGTTGAGGTAGAAATGTTGACCAGAGCACCTCATTGCAACTTTTCTAACACTGCTTTGGGATTTTATAACATTCATCTAAAATAGAAAGCCTGTTTAATATCTCACTTGAAATACATCTCACATAGTTGCATCAGAATTGATAGTTTTATACTAAGGAATTTCGATCAGGTTTTCTTATACACAGAACACACTTTAGAATTGAACTATATTTAAGTGTTACATTTTATGACAAACTAAGTTTGCATCAGTTCGAAATTAAAAAGTACAGGATGTTGGCATTGCAATTGCTTATTGAAGTCAGGTAGGTCAGATTGTGGAGTGTCACAGAATTCGGTCTTTCTAATTGATAAATAATGAAGGTCTTATCTTGGGTCTATTTGCCAGGAGGATCCAAATCGTTCCAAAGAAGCAGGGGATGTTTTTGGTTAATTATGTGCTCAAGACTAGCAAGTGGAACTTGCTACCAACTGAACTAAGTTAAGGCTAACAGAGGCACTAATTTGAAAATTACGCAAGTATTCCAAAGTTCATAGAAATCTATGAATTTGTGAAGAATATATGTGCAACTTTAAAAGAAAAGCATTGGAATGTCAAAAGTCACATGAAACTGCTGACATAGCACAAAAGCACCAAAGTACATGTTTACAGGCTGAATTGTAGTAACGATGTTTGCATGTTTTTGATCAGATTTGTTTTGGTTTGAGTAGAAATACTTTACATTTTTATATCCTTACCCCAAAGCTTTATTAATGCTGTTGTAAACTTGGCACCGTTAGTAATACTCATTCTTTGAGGAAGAAGTTTGGAAGTTTAAATTCAGCTTTATGACTTGTGCACACAAACTAGATAGTGCTGCAGTAGTGTATAACTGCATTAATGGAGGCACTGGACTTTGGATAAACTCTTGTAGTAAGGTGAAATGGATTCCATATCACTGTCTTAGGAAAATATCCTGACTACCGTTAAAATCCCCACCACAAAAACAAAACTGATTAAATATTTCTTTACTTCAGCTGCATTTTCATGAGTTCACTGCATTCACCTCCGAAGAAACACCTCCAAATAACAGAATCTTCATTCTGGGGGCCAGCGAGGGTTCAGCATAGAGTCAGACGCAATGTTCCCCAGGTGCAAGTTGGAGATGGCCATAGGGACTACCTGAGTGTTGAGGTCAGCTGTTTAGAAGGTCCTCTTTAGTATGTGGAACCTTGTCTAATAATTTCCTAAAATATTTGGCCCTTCAGTCCTCATCCTTCACACTCACCTCCTGATGTTAGTAAATGTCTGTGGTTATGGAATTTCACGAATCATGCAGATTTTAAGAAATATAACTTGCTTTGTTTAAAAGAAACAACATGCTATGAATACTATCACCACGTTCCCTGTCACCCATCATGATTGTCGTGATAGGGAAAGCGGTAATTACTGTGCATGTGATACTGCAAAGTGTGGTGATTGCAGTGTAATTTGGTGGCATTAGTTTTGCAAAAATAAATTACAATTTACATCAATAGAGAGATCCAGCCAGGAATTTAAGTATGATAAATTTACTAACACAAAGGCATTTTTGGCATTCACTTCATAGAATTCTAATTTGTCTCACTGTATGCAATGACTAATTTTACTGGAGGGATTTAGTTATGGTCATGTTTACCTTTGTTGATCAATTGCATGAACCTCAAAGGGGACGAAATCTGAGAACAGCACAGGAGAAAAATTGCAAAATGACATCCTTGAATAAAGACAGATGAAAGAGTAAGTTACAGATAAATCTTTAACCAACCATAACTTAATCGAGAATTAGTTAATTTTATAAAGTTTCCTAAAAAATAAATAAAACAAGATATTGAAAGGGATTATAATGCATTTGGAGAACTATAGCTACAGAATAGACTCATAGCCAAAACAAACCAAAAAAAATTTGGCCCATAGTCCACATTGCGTTGAATTTTTTGGAGGGATTTCCACTGTAAGCCCAAATGGTTTTCTCACTGTGTCTTACCAAAACCACCTCATTAACTAGCCAGCCACCCCTTTTGATGTTCTTCACATCTGTTTCAAGCTCTGACTTACCACACACCACTCCCAGAACAATATATCCTCCAGCAGGTATCGCAAAATTCACCAGCACCCCTTGCACCATCATTAAAAGCCCATTGTGCACACAACAAGCACTCTCAGTCCACAATGGCGCTGGCATTCCTAACATTTTTGCCCAGACATGGCAGGCAGGAAGAAATCGGCATGCTACAATGCTGGAAGAGGTGGTGCAAATGTGGGACTTGCTCATCTCTCAGGATGGCAATGGAGAACATGACATCAGACCCCATGTCAGCCTGATCCAAGGTCATCACACAGATTAGTGCAGTCTCAGACATCAGAAGAAATGCATAGCACTGGAGGTAGATGTTCAAATAACTTCTCCACTCTGCTGGTGTAAGTGCCATCCATCATCTGGTCTCTGATACCTCATAAGCTCTACCTCTGCTAATGTACAGACCTCCCACAATGACGCATGCTCTAACACTCACTATTGCATGCAATATCTTCCCACATTTGTTCTCAACCACCCCAGTTCCAAACACCACTAACTGTGCATGCCTACTCACTCACTCAGAACACGTCTGTTACTGCACCAAAAGGAAAGATTTTTACCACCCACTTTTATCCCATTCCATTTGGAAAACAGCCTCCATTAAGACAGAAGGAATCAAGATATGATTCGGAAGTGCCAGTGTTGGACTGAGGGGCACAAAGTTAAAAATCACATAACACCAGGCTATAGTCCAGCAGATTTGTTTGGAAGCACTAGCTTTCAAAGCACTGCTTTTGCATCAGGTGGTTGTGGAGCGGAATCGTACGACACAGAATTATAGCAACAGGATTGCAGTGTCGTGGAATGTAAATCAAACAAATTTAGACTAAGTCTTTCATCTTTTAGAATGACCATGTTAGTTTCAGTTCTTTCATATGTAAATCCCAACAGAGGCTGATAGCCAAATTCGGTACCTATGGGGATAGCCTCAACCGGGACCTTGGGTTATGTCACAATACAGGTAACCCCACTGCACCACACACACACACACACACACACACACACACACTTCAGACCTACACACTCATGCAGAACCTCTCTCATACACAAAGCTCTCTCTCATATGCACACACATGCACCCCCCAGTACGCACCTTCTCACAGACTTATACTCACACCCCTAAATGCATGCACACTCAGTCTTCCACGCATGCTTACACATGTAAGTTTGTGGGGTGAATTTATACTTGCAGAATTACATTTTATTTTGCTCAAAAACTGCATTAATCCATGTAAGATTCTGTACATTGGGACACAGATAGACTTTAACCTCACACCTTCAATGCATTATCTGTGCTGCGATGGCCCCTATTGTTAAAGCTATCTTGAGAATGTAACTTTGAAAAAATTCTGGAAATTACATCAGAAAGAACTAAAACTAACATGGTCATTCTAAAAGATGAACGACTTAATCTAAATTTGTTAAATATTACATTCTATGACACTGCAATCCTATTGCTATAAATCCTGTGTCTTATGATTCTGCTCCATAATGACCCGTTGAAGAAGCATTGCTTCGAAAGCCAGTGTCTCCAAATAAACCTGTTGGACCATAACGTGGTGTTATGGAATCAAGATAGATAGTGAACTGCCTGGCATTTGGCTCCTCATCACTCACTTGGACAGCATCATGACTGACCACCTTAAAGGCTAACTGACCATTTCTAAGCCCATTGACTAATACCACAGATTGCCCTTAACATGCTGTGCTGTGACCCCTGACCAAAGGCTATCCCCTTTGACTTGGCGGAGGCTACGATAAGCTTCCTTCCTTTGTGTCTGTATATGACAGCATGGCAGGAATATGAGCTGAAAATGTGTTGCTGGAAAAGCGCAGCAGGTCAGGCAGCATCCAAGGAACAGGAAATTCGGCGTTTCGGGCATAAGCCCTTCATCAGGAATGAGGAAAGTGTGTCCAGCAGGCTAAGATAAAAGGTAGGGAGGAGGGACTTGGGGGAGAGGTGATGGAGATGTGATAGGTGGAAGGAAGTCAAGGTGACAGTGATAGGCTGGAGTGGGGTGGGGATGGAGAGGTCAGGAAGAAGATTGCAGGTTAGGAAGGCGGTGCTGAGTTCGAGGGAATTGACTGAGACAAGGTGGGGGGAGGGGAAACTGGAGAAATCTGAGTACATCCCTTGTGTTTGGAGGGTTCCCAGGCGGAAGATGAGGCGCTCTTCCTCCAACCATCATGTTGTTATATTCTGGCGATGGAGGAGTCCAAGGACCTGCATGTCCTTGGTGGAGTGGGAGGGGGAGTTAAAGTGTTGAGCCACGGGGTGTTTGGGTTGGTTGGTCTGGGCGTCCCAGAGGTGTTCCCTGAAGCGTTCCGCAAGTAGGTGGCCCATCTCCCCAATATAGAGGAGGCCACATCGGGTGCAGCGGATGCAATAGATGATGTGTGTGGAGGTGCAGGTGAATTTGTGGCGGATATGGAAGGATCCCTTGGGGCCTTGGAGAGAAGTAAGGGAGGAGGTGTGGGCGCAAGTTTTCCATTTCTTGCGGTTGCAAGGGAAGGTGCCGAGAGTGGAGGTTGGGTTGGTGGGGGGGTGTGGACTTGACGAGGGAGTCACGAAGGGAGTGGTCTTTTCGGAACGCTGATAGGGGAGGGGAGGGAAATATATCCCTGGTGGTGGGTTCCGTTTGGAGGTGGCGGAAATGACGGCGGATGATACGCTGTATACGGAGGTTGGTGGGGTGGTAGGTGAGAACTAGTGGGGTTCTATCCTGGTGGCGATTGGAGGGGCCGGGCTCAAGCGCGGAGGAGCGGGAAGTGGAGGAGATGCAGTGGAGGGCATCGTTGATCACGTCTGGGGGGAATCTGCGGTCCTTGAAGAAGGAGGCCATCTGGGCTGTACGGTATTGGAACTGGTCCTCCTGGGAGCAGATGTGGCGGAGACGAAGGAATTGGGAATATGGGATGGTGTTTTTACAGGGGGCAGGGTGGGAGGAGGTGTAGTCTAGGTAGCTGTGGGAGTCAGTCAGTACCTAGTACCGACTGACTCCCACAGCTACCTAGAACCAACTGACTCCCACAGCTACCTCGAACCGACTGACTCCCACAGCTACCTAGAACCGAGAAGGGACCTCTCAAATTTTAAATCTAATATTGATCTTGCTTTTTGTGCACCTTCTTTTGCAGCCACGAATTTGTATTCCTCACTCTAATCAATGACTCTATGATCTTTGTATGTTATGATCTACCGGTACTGCATGCAAAACAGAACATTTCACTATACTTAGGGACATATGACAATAATTAATCAAACCAAATCATGAGCCCACTCTTGATCATTGATAAAGTGATTGAGGATATCATCAACAGTGCAATCAAGCCAAACCATTGTTCAACAATATCTTGTTCAGTGACATCCAGTTTAGGCTCTGTCACGGCCCTTTATCTGCTGACCTTATTAAAGCATTGGTCAAACATGGACAACAGAGCTGAACTACAGTGATGAGCTGCATGTGACTGCCTTTAACATCAAGGCTGAATTCAACCAAATATGACATCAGGAAGCCTATGCAAAACATAAGGTAAGGGAATTAGGGGAAAACTCTCTGAAGGGTGGAATCATACCTAACACAAAGTGAAATGGTTGTGTTATTGAAGGTCAATCATTTCAGTTCTAGGACAACACTGCAGGCATTCCTCAGAATAGTGTCAAAAGGCCCAACCATCTTCAATAGCTTTACCAGTGACCTTCCTTCTATCATAAAATCAGAAGTGAGGATGTTTGATAATGATTGCACAATTTTCAGCATCTTTCAATACTCCTTAGCTGATAAAGCAGGCAATGCCAAAATGCAACAAGACCTTGACAATGTCCATGTTTGGACTGATAAATCACAAATTCCATCCACACCACACAAGTGCCAGAAAATGAATGTCTCAAAAAAGAAACAAAACATGCTGTAATCATCACCCCCTCAAATTCAGTGATATTACCAGCAATGAATTACCCAATTATCAATATCACAGGAGTGACCAGTTAAAAAAAAGCAATGATTTGGACTAGCCATGCAAAAACTGTAGCTACAAGATCAGGTCAGAGTATTGGAATTCGACAGAGAGTATTTAATCTCCTGTCTTCCCTGTGCCTGTCTGCAATCTGCAAAACACAAGTTAGGATTGTAGTGGAGTATTCTCCATTTGCTTGGATGAGTACATCTCTAATAATACTCTGGAAGCTTGACACCATCCAGGACAATGCAGCCTGATAGTTTGGCTCTCCAACCACCACTTTCAACACTTGACCCCTCCAGCATCAAAGCACAGTGGCAGCAGCACCTTCCATCTACAATAGGCATTGCAGTAAATCACCGCAGTTACTCCAACAGCACTTTCCAAAATAAAGCCATCGCCTGCAAATTCCCTTCTGTCCCACACACTATTCCAACTTGGAATCATACTACTGTCTCTTCACTATTGCAAGATCAAACTCCTGGAACTCCTCCTAACAGCATCATGGACTGCAGCAGAACAAGAAGTGGCTCCCTGTCAGCTTCTCAGAGGGAATTCGGAATAGGCAATATATGCTGGTCTAGCCTCCAATGCCCACATCCTGTGAAGAAATCTTTTTTAACACGTAATCAATTTCTTACAGCAAGATCATATATACAGCAATAGCAAGATGATCAAATTACCTTTCGAATTTTGTTTCATGAATAAACATTCTCTCAGGAATAGGGAATAACTACCCTGCACTTATTCAAATTGTGGAATGGGATCTTTTACATTCACCTACAAAAAAAGGGACACTAGCCCTCAGTTTAGCATACCATCCAAAAGACAACACTTCAAACAACGCAGCACTTCCTCAAGACTGCTTTTGCTCAAATCCTAGACTGGACCATTAATCCACAACCTTCTGACAAAGTGGCAAGAATGCTCCTGACAGATGTAACTAAAGGGTCGATAAAGGGGAACTCGGGCAACATTTGGATTTTCAAAAGGCACTTGAGAAGGTGCTGCATAAAAGGTTCTTACACAAGGTAATGGTTGGGAGAAATTAATTAGCAAGCGACAGGGATTGGTTAAAGGACAGAAAACAGCATAAGAATATAAAAGTCTTTTTCAGGTTGATACACTGTTACTAATGGAGTGCTGCAAGGATCGGTGCTGGGGCCTCAGTTATTTACAATCTACATAATGATTTAGATGGAAGGACTGCAAAGTAATAAAATCCAAGGTCGCTGGTGGTACAAAGCTTCATGGATTAGTAAACTATGAGATGTCAAAACAGGGATATAGAAAGGATAATTGAGTTTGCAGTAAGGCAATGATGGAATATTATGTGGGAAAATTTCACTTTAGTAAGAAGAATACAAAATCAGAATTGTTTTTTTAAATGGTGTAGACTATTAAATACTGGCATTCAGAGAGATTTGTTTGCCTTCATAGTGAAAATACCAAAAGTTCATTTGTAGGTACAGTCAGCAATCTAAAATCAAATGAACTTTGCTGCAGCAAGGTTAGAAAGTATTAGTTAATATAAATAACCTTGCTGCAATTGTATGGGATCAAGCTGGGATCAAGTTAAATGTAGGAACATGCATGGTTGAGGTGCCAGAATGATATTTCTTCAAAGTGGTTGAACACCTGATGGGGTCAAGCTGAGTTCTGAAAATGTAATAATCACCTCTGAGATGATAGCTCCAAGAAATAAGAAAGAGCAAAGAAAATCCCTTGGCATGATCCAGTACATGTGTTTTACCTACCTCACATTTAAATCTGCTAAAGCAGTTGAAAGAAGATATTGAGGGCCAGTGGTCAGAGTTAAGCAAGAGGAATTTCAACAAACTCAAAGAACTAGTATGCAAGGAGACAAACCTATAATACTATCCAGAAATAAACCTAGTATTCTGCAAGTTGATCCTCCTACAAAAGCTGTACAAATTGAATAATTGTCTTCATATATATCAACACATGACATCTGGAAATTATACTTGATCAAATTGAAGAACAATAATGAACTATATAGAGACATAATTCAGCAGGCCTCCATTATAGAGCCTTCTTCCCTCAGATTCCCAATTCCATGTAACCCAACACCTCTGATGATGCACTCCGGGTACTAGCCCTGCTACAAGAGGGAAGACTATTAACTAGGAAAACTATTTGCACCTAAATCTCTAATATCAGCTGAGAGTAGATTTGCAATTAAGTATGGATGTAAGAAATTTCATTCATACTTCTATGGCAGAAAGTTCATATTGGAGAGTGAACATAATCCAAATCAGCATATCTCCAAGTAAAATCTGTGTACTGCTCCAGCAAGACTGCAGAAGATCCTCTCAAGGTTTCAGAGTCTTAAATTCACGCTGATGTAAAAGCCAAGAATAGGAATGGTGCCCTTTCTCAGTTGTTGCCACTGGAAAAAGACAAGATAAAAGATCAAAGTGTAAAGATCTATCACTTAATGAACAAAGCATCACTGAAACCATGTAAAATTAGAAATGAGGTCAGTACCGATGAAGATTTACAGTTGTTCTCTCAGCAAGTGATTCAGGAATGGCCTGATGAGATACAACAAACACAACCAACAAGACTTCTTTACTGATCTATTAGAGATGACATCTCAATGAAAGATGGTATTCTGTTCACTGGATCCAGAATAATTACATTCAAAATGAAGAAGAAAGAACTTCCCTAGAAGATACAGGAAGGTCATGTGGGAATGAAGAAGTGCCAAGCTAGAACAGCTATGCACAGAACTGGTATCTACAAAAGATGTTGAAAAAATTGAGTCTAGATGCCTGAAGTAGAGAAAAACATAGCAGAAGGAGGAGATGGTGGTCACTGAAATACCACCCAGACTATAATAGATTGTGAGAGCTGATTAATTCACAGAGTCATGAATGATATGTCATATTTGCAAACTACTACTTAGAGTTCCTTTTTACCTAAAATGTGGTAGATTTGATAGCTTCAATCATTTCATCAGTACGAATTCACAGAGTAAAAGATTCCTGAAAGAATAAAATGTGAAAATAAAATCCAAAATATCTCCAGAGAATATAAGGGATTTGCTGATCATTATGGGTTCAACATCATCACCTCATCACTGTATTACCCAAAGGGACACAGTTTTCTGGAAAAACACCTTTGTAAAATGTAGTGTCGAAGAAAGAACCAATTTTGCCTTATTGTCAGTCTGATCTATATTTCTCCGTAGATGAAATTACCTGCAGAACTATTGAATGGACGATAGTAAAATAATTGTGCCAAGCAAGATACTCTAATTGGAATAATTGAAGTCTTGATAGCAATACAATAGCAACCACAATTGTACACTAATAATGCTTAAAACTCTTCTAATATTTTAAATTAACTAGCAAAGGGATGAAGACTCACATGTTATTAAAATGTGGTATTAGACTCTATTCCATTACTTTACACAAACATGACACTATTATAATCCAAGTAACTCATTGGATTAATAAATAGTTACCTTTCTTCCTGCTAAATGCTGTGTTTCTTGACTGTAAGTTGGCTAAGCTATGATTTATTGAAATATGTACAATTAAAATGGCATATAAGCTCTCAGAAATAAAATACTTGTAAAACTAAATCCCCATAGACGCTTGGTGGAAGATTTAATGCTATCCATCCATCCATGACATCTTCCAGGACTCAACACCTTTTTTTGACATTGATGAAAATCTCAAATATCTCTTGAAACAATGAACATGATGATGCTTTTTTGTTCATCGCATTAACAAAAGCAACCACATAATCTTAAGTTCAGAAACCTATCAAAGGGTTTAATTTCCTCTTGATGCATTCTGATTGATGTGTATGCATAAAATTCCTTCATGCAGTATTTTAATGTCGCCAATAACCTCTTTAAATTAATAGGTTCACAAATGCCTTTACATAGCAAGCAAAGTAATATCTTGAATGCTATGAGAGGAAATAAAATCACAGAACCATAGAATTTACAACATACAAAGCAGAATACTGTAGATATTGCAAATCTGATATAATAATAGAAAAAGCTGGAAATGTTTGGCAGGTCTAGCAGCATCTGAGGTGACAGAAACAAAGATTTCAGGTCATTATTTCTGCCCTGCTACTATGCTTTCACCATTACATATCTCTTCCTCTTTTTCACATATTTTAAAACAATGCAATCTCTATTCCATCCTGTAGCAAACAACTTTTCAGTGGGATTGTGGTTCAGTTTGAACAACATGCAGCTGCAGTTGCATGTCTCACTACCAAACTGGCACAGTTCTCTGTTTACCAGAACTAGGGTCATGCAGTCACCAAGGTAAATACATACTGGGGAAAATGTCTAGCAATGTAACTATTCCTGATTTTCATCCAGCCCATGCTGTAGGTGTTTCTTGGACTGACAAATGGGACAGTCCAGCTACTTGGTTCAGAGTAAAGCATTATCCCATCAAATACTCCCTCCTGCATCTCCAAATAAAAGCATCACAATTGCTTGAACCCCTCTCCTGAAAGTACCATTATATCCAAGTCCGAGGCTGTGAATGTCTGCAGACTACTTGTTCAGGGGGTGATCAACAGTTAACCTTATTTAACAAGCCAATCAACATCTCACAATTTATTGATCTTTGGCAGAACTGAAAAGTACTGTGTAAAATTTTAACTTATAATATTAAAAGCGATTTGTTAAAACCAAAAATGGTGATGGTTGTAAATTAAGTGGCTGTCATTAGCATCCATGGAATTTCACATCTTTGGATGTGAAAAGAAATACCAAACAATAGCCTTCAAATAGGGGAATAGGCAAGTCAAAACAGACTGCATGGTGATCTCTTCTGACTACAAACATAGTGAGAGGTTAATGAACTCTGCTCAACAGTGGGAATCTCAAGCTGCAGACATATTTTATGTTATCCCTTTAAAGAAGATACAAAGACAAGAGTTAAAAATCCAGATTCAAATCCACTGGATTGTACTAGTGGGACTGACATTCTTGTGTATACTAGCCTGGGTTTGGGTGTTAGCTTTCTTTCGCAATCGCTAGCACCTGGCACTGGGAGTAATCTTGTGGTTGTGCCTTACAAATTATTATCCAACACCCTATATACAGCTTGCAGAGCCTCATCCTTCTTTATCTTAATGTCAATGGTAATGATAGAGACCTTCACCTCTGACTGTATTCCCTCCCCCTTGAAAATGCCTTGCAGCCATTAATTACAGATTGTACAATTTGATTTGGAAATCATAGGCACTGGCTTACTCTTATACATTGAAGTGACTCTCATTTGATTCTAATCACCAACTATGAACCTTGAAATTTCAGAAAGTCAAAAAGTTCCTTTGAAATAAAATTATCAAGCAAATTTATTACATTAAACTAGTCAAATAGCAAGCGATTGAAATTTACAATGCTCTATAATTCTTATGGAGAGCATCTTAGAATAGACATCCATTTCAGATACTCTAGATTATAATCATCAAATTGAGCTGGGCCTACAAAGAGGTGATTTTAAAGATCATTCATTTTAAAGACGTGTTTATCATAATATTTTTATTCCTTCCGAGAGTTTTATGTAGCCATGTTCAATTATTTTAATGTTCAATCCATTAAAATATAGTTAAGTAATTCCCTTTTAGGTCTGTGCTTGGAACTTTAAGGCCAACCTTTCATGCAGCTCCAAGAGCAAAGAGGAGGCAAATCCTTCAGTAAAATTGGGAATTTAATTTTTTAATTTAATTGCTTTTGTAATCTCATCTGTTATCCACTCACTATGAGAATATTTTGATTTTGATGAATTTGAAAAACAACAATCAAATCTGCTTTGTTGTACTAATATCATGAAAGTGTAATGTTGCTGTAACAGGAAAAAAATGATTTACCTCATTACTGCTTATTTACCACTATGTCAGTCTTTGAAGGACATAGAGATGTATAGCATGGAAACAGACCCTTTGGTCCAACTCGTCCATGGCGACCAGGTATTCTAAATTAATCTAGAGCTATTTGCCAGCATTTGGCCCATATCTCCCTCAACCCTTCCTATTCATGTACTCATCCAGATGCCTTTTAAATGTTCCTCTGACAGCTCATTCCATACACCCACTACCTTCTCCGTGAAAAAGTTGCCCCTTAGGTCCCTTTTAAATCTTTCCTCTCTCACCTTACACCTATGCCCTCTAGCTTTGGACTCCCCAACCTGGGGAAAAGACCTTGTCTGTTTACACTATCTATGCCCCTCATGATTTTATAAGCCTCTATAAGGTCAGCCTCTGAAATTCCAGGAAAAATGCCCCCTGCCTACACAACCTCTCCCTTTGCTCAAACCTTCAAATCGCGGAAATATCCTTGTAGATCATTTATGAACTCTTTCAAAGTTAACAACATTTTTCCTATAGCAAGGAGACCTGAACTGAATACAGTATTCCTAAACTGACCTAACCAATGTACTGTGCAGCTACAACATGACATCTAAACTCCTATAATCAATGCGTTGACCAACAAATGCTCATATATCAAATACCTTCTTCACTACCCTTTCTATCTGACTCAACTTTCAAGGAACCATGAATCCCTGCACCACAAGATCTTTTTATTCAACAATTCTTCCCAAGACCTTAGCAATGGTAGCAACCAAGGCTGACTAGGCATATTAGGGATAGCATCATAGCTAAAGAAAAAGCATATAATGCGGTGAAGGGAAATGGGAAACCAGAGGATTGGGAAGCTTACAAAAACCAAGAGAGGCAACAAAAAAAGAAATAAGGAAGGAGAAGATTAAATATGACGGTAAGCTAGCCAATATTATAAAGGAAGACTGTCAGAGTTTCTTTAGATATGTAAAGGGCAAAAGAGAGGCAAAAATGGACATTGGGCTGCTGGAAAATGATGCTGAAGAAATTGTAGTGGGAAACAAGGAAGTGGCTGAGGAACTGAATAATTACTTTGCGTCAGTCTTCACGATGGAAGATGTGGGTAATATCCTAAAAATTCAAGAGAGTGAGGGGGCAGAGCTGAGTATGGTGGCCATCACCAAGGAGAAGCTGCTAGAAAAACTAAATGGCCTGAACGTGGATAAATCACCGGACCAGATTGACTACACCTCAAGTTTTAAGGGAGATAGCTGAGGAGATAGTGAAGGAGTTAGTGGTGATCTTTCAGGAATTATTAGAGTCAGGGAGGATTCCAGAAGATTGAAAAATTGCTAATGTGACACCCCTGTTTAAAATGGGAGAAAGGCAAAAGATGGGAGATTACAGACTGTTTAGCTAAACCTCGGTCGTGGGAAAGATCCTGGAATCCATTGTGATGGATGAGATTTCTGAACACTTGGAAGTCTATGGTCAAATAAGGCAATGGGTTTCATCAAGGGGTGGTCATGCCTGACAAATCAGCTATAAGTCTTTGAGGAAGTAATGAGCAGGTTAGCCCAAGGAGAGCCAATGGATGCTTTCTACCTGGACTCAAGAAGGCCTTTGACAAGGTGCCATACAGGAGTCTACTGAATAAGATAAAGGCCTATGGTGGTAGGGGCAAGCTGCTAGCATGGATAAGAAGCTTGGCTGTCTGGCAGAAAGCAGAGAGTGGGAATAAAAGGGTTCTTCTCAGGATCGCAGCCAGTGACCAGTGGTATTCTGCAAAGCTCATTGTTGGGACCACAACTTTTCAGTTTATACATTAATTATCTAGATGATGGAACTGAGGGCAATCTGGCTAAGCGTGCAGATGATACAAAGATAGGTAGAGAGACAAGTAGCATTGAGGAGGCGAGGAGGCTGCAGAAGGATTTAAACAGGTTAGGAGAGTGGGCAAAGAAGTGGCAGATGGAGTACAACATGGGAAAGTGTGAGGTCATGCACTTTGGGAGGAAGAATAGAGGCATGGACTATTTTCTAAATGCAGAGAAAACTCACAAGTCTGAAGTGCAAGGAGACTTGGAAGTCTAGTCCATGATTCTCTCAAGGTGAAATTGCAGATTGAGTCAGTAGTCAGGAAGGTAAATACAATGATGGCATTTAATTTGAGAGGACTTGAATATAAAAGCAGGGATATACTTCTGCGGCTCAATGAGGTTCTGGTTAGGCCACATTTGGAGTATTGTGCGTAGGTTTAGGCCCCATATCTCAGGACTGATGTATTGGCCCTGGATTATGTTCAGAGGAGATTCACAAGAATGGTCCCAGGAATGAAAACCTTAATGTATGAGGAATATTTGAGGACTCTGGTTCTATACTTGATGGAGTTCAGAAGAATGAGGCAGCATCTAATTGACACGTACAGAATACTGCGTGGCCTGGACAGAGTGATTTTGAGAAGATGTTTCCATTGGTAGGAATGACTAGGACCTGAAGGCATAGCCTCAGAATGGAGAGAAGGAGAAACTTCTTCAGCCAGAGAGTGGTGAATCTATAAGATTCGTTGCCACAGAAGGCTGTGGAGGCCAAGTCATTGAGTATATTTAAGATTGAGATAGACATGTTCTTGAATATCAAGGGGATCAAGGGTTATGGGGAGAAAGCGGGAGAATGGGGTTGAGAAACCTATCAGCCTTGACTGAATGGCAGAGCAGACTCGATGGGTTCAATGGCCTACTTTCTGCTCCTGCATGTTATAGTCTTATGGTCTCATTAACTTATAAGTCCTGCCCTGATTTGCTTTACCAAAATGCAAACCTCATATTTATCTAAATTAAACTCCATCTGCCAATCCTTAGCCATCAGCCCATCTGATCAAGGTCCCATTGTACTCTAAGATAATCTTTTTCACTATCCAGTAGACCTCCAATATTGGTGCCACCTGCAAACTTATGAACCATTCCTCCTATATTCACACCCGAATCACTTACACAAATAGCAAAGTACTGGCCAAAGTACTGACATTCGCAGCACACCGCTAGTCACAGGCTTTCAATCCAAAAACAACCCTCCACCACTATCCTCTTTCTCCTACCTTCAAAACAAATTTGTATTTCAGCAAAACTGAAGCAGAAAATTAGAAATATTCAGCGTTGTCAGGCTGCATCAAGGAAATGATAAAAAAACACAATCATAATTAACAGACTGCTTTATTTAATCCACTGAAGTTGCTTCCTGCCACCAATTTAAATGTCAGGGTCTTTCAGTCTGCAGGACAAAGTGGGGAGTGCAGATTCTAGAGATCAGAGTTGAGATTGTGGTGCTGGAAGAGCACAGCAGGACAGGCAGCATCCGAGTTAATAAAACCATAAGACTTATGGCTTATGCCCAAAATGTTGATTCTCCTGCTCATTGGATGTTGCCTGATCTGCTGTGCTTTTCCAGCACCACACTCTTGACTCTTTCAGTCTGCACTACAGGATGTTAATGGCCAGTGGACAATGAATTGGTTTCAGATGAGACTTCTGCCCCCATGTTGGGAGGGAAACCTGCCTTTACCTCCATCCAGGGCCCCAAACAGTCCTACCGGGTGAGACAGAGGTTCACCTGCCTCACTTCCAACTTAGTTTCCTGCATCAGGTGCTCCCAATGTGGTCTTCTCTCCACCAGGGAGACGAAACGTGAATGTAAGGAACGGTTTGCTGAGCATCTAGGCATGGCCCGCAGGGGCCGACCGGACCTTCCAGTCACCACCCACTTCAATTTTCCCAATGTGCTCCCTTTCTGACATGACCAACGTTGGCCTCCGCCATTGCCACAACAAACCACACCACAAATTAGAGGAACAACACCTCATCTTCTGCCTGGGCAGCCTATAGTCCAAAGGACTCAACATTGAGTTCTCCAATTTCAAATAACCTCACTTCCCATCACCCGACTCCCTTCCCAGCCCCGCCCTTTCCCTGCCTCTCCTCCCTGCTACTAACCGGATTCATTCCTCCTACTGACCAACCAGGTCATACCCTCTACCTGTCTTCACCTTTCCCCACTTCACCACCCTGCCCCGCCACCCCCCTTTATCTGCAGCTTCCCCGACACCCATCCACCCCCATTCCTGACGAAGGGTTACACCTCCTGATGCCATCTAGCTTGCTGTGTTCTTCCAGCTTCCTGCTTGTCTAATCAAATAACAGGCAGCTCTATTATCTCAGCAACACCACTGCAATTGGTGGCCATTGCTGGGATTTCATATTATTCCCACTGAAGCCATGAAACTGGAATAAATTGAAAGGTAAATTGCAGAGAAGGGATGCAAGCATGGTGAGGGGATGAGGAAATAAAGAGGGGCAATGGGAAAAAGGGGAATTCAGGGGCATAACACCTTGGGAGGATGCCAGAGCCGCATTAAGAAGGCACCAATCCCTTTGTCTGCCAACAGAGGGTGCAGTGAGTGCTGCCAGGTTGGATCTTTGTTGCAAGTCTTTCCTAATACAGGATAAATCCCAGTTATGGTGGAATGAAGTCTTTAAGTGGGCATTGATTTGCTGCTTAAGCACTTCAATTGGCCTACAGGCAGTAAGGTGCCATTAGCTTCCTGCCATGGGTAAAACTGTGGCAAGGGTTCGAAGGTAGATGGTGGCAATGCCTGTGGAATATTTTACTTCTCACCCACTCACCACCCAATCTATCCTTGGAGGGGGCTGCAAAACCCAGCTTAAATGTCCTGGTGGATAAGCTTCTAAAGTTGAATTTGAACAAAGGCATTAGCTCTGTTGATGATTACTTCGCTTGCCACATGTTATACAACGGTTATGGTAAAGTGAACAAAGATTTAAACTGGACAATAGCCATGATAGCTGACAGATGGTACATCAGCTTTTACAACAGACAGCTACAATGACATTCTTCATTTGTCGTTTGTTATTTTTCTTTGACAGATATTAATAAATAACAGCAGACACAATTAATAATGTCATGACATCATTGCACCTTCGAGTGCATCATTTAATAAGTCAGCAAAATATGTTACTGGTCACCCATTTCCCTTTGCAATGAAATATAAACAGTCAAATAAGTGATTTGTGCCACTACAGAACAAATATATCTGAGAAAGCTTCCAAGCTATATTTACAGTTCAGTAAGTTGAGCAGGATTCTGAAAACCATTATGCAGTCTCTTACCCAGGAGGTATGGTAGCTGTAGTTATAACTGTCGCATCAAATGCCTTTTTGGTTTTTGCCTTTTTCTTTCATTATTTTTTCCACAAGCTGCAGAACAACATTAGTGATTCTGGTTTAAACTGGCTTATTTTCTGCCGCTTTCAGCTGGTTATAGAGTTGGAAACAGGAAAAATGAAATTTGGAAATCCTCCCCATACAAGTGGCAACAGAGATTTGGCACTCTCTTACCCAAATAATAATTGATGCTGGATTAATCAATTACTCAATGTTGTTTTGTAATGAAGGAAAGGTGAATATACAGAGTTAGTTGACAGATCAACCATAATCTCATTAAATGCTGGGATAAACTCAAGAGGTTAAATGACTCCCTCTTGGTCCTGTATTCCTGCACATTTGACATTCTCCATGCAGCTTGAATTGTTTTCCAGGAATGGGCCACGTTCAAACTGGAAATCTAATGGGATGCAAAGATAGCAGGTGCTGCAGTTAGTCTCCAGCTCCTAAAAATAGTCTGTTATCTCTCCTTTTAAGCCTATTTGGATTTAGCACCCCACCACTCTCATCTCACCTCTCTCCCCTCCCTACCCTTTCACGACATGTCCTTAATGGGCTTTGCACATAAATTAAACGAGTGAAAAACAAGGGCTTTACCAATGATGGTTAATAGGTGGAAAAAATACCGCACATGATTTGGTGATGGAGAGCAAAACACATCAGTTGTATATAAGAGCACTTCTGGAATTTAAAAAAAAAACGTCAGTCTGTCCTTCTTAAAGGTACATGGAACTTCATCACAAAAAGCTGCTATTGTATGCTTTTGTTACAATTGCACACATGGAGTGCATTAAACAGAGTGCCAGGCAGAAGGAGGGCTGTTAAGATGCAGAAATGCTGCAATCACTGCCCTCACACATGGCTCTTAAAATTTTGCAATTTTTCCTCATTTTAAGCAGCAGGTATCCCAAACACAAACTCAGCCTGAGCAGGACTAATTTAAGACATTTTGTTGCTTATTCTCAGTTCACTCTTCCAATGGTATGATTATTGATTCTAGTTTTCCCCACACAAAAACTCTTTATTTGCAGCTGGATCTTTACAAAAGGAGCAAGAGCTTTTGTTCTTTTCCAATCTCTCTAACTACTTATGTGAGCCTGACATTACTATTATGTTAACATCATATACCCTTCGTATGTTAACCCCATTACTCTACAAAAAGCATCTCACCCACAAGTTGCTGTCTGACCCTTTCAATTACAATGGTGGGGTGTTTGGGGATGGGGCATAAATGTACCATTGATTGCCTGTTCAGCTGGGACAGATCGAAATGGCCATTTATTGGAGATTTGCAGATTATATTCTTGAATCTAATGCTACATCTGCTCAAATGCCTGTTTGTGGTCATGAAGTTCTGGTTCAGCTATGGCACATCCAACATAGCACACCACATGATGTGTGCACGACAGCCACCACCATCAGCACTACCGAATTAATGTTTTTTCATAGCATCAACTGGGCTCATGTTTATGATCAGATCCCAGCACTGAATAAGACATTGAGAAGAACAGAGTACTCGATGATGATATGAAAATGCTATTTGGGCTCTGTAATGTTCCTGACACCTTCACATGTGTAATGGATAAAGCCTTTGACTATCTTAATTTCCATGCCCTCCTTGTGTACTTGGATGATGTACTGATACTCATGCTCAGCTCACCATTTTGAGGAGATCTTGCAATACCGGACATCATCTTACCCTACATGTCACAGATTAGCTTGAATGTCAAACCAGAGAATCAACAACATTTATGAACAAAAGTACAACACCTTGGGAACCAAGCAAGGTACAATCCTGATGATGAGTAAATTCAAGTGGTTGAGGAATGGCCCTGACCTAAGACAGAAAGAGAATTGTGTGGATTCCTTGGTCTAGCTGGTCACTACAGGAGGTTTGTGCAAGGTTATGCACAGTTGGCCATCCAACCACATGATATACAGAGGAAATCAGAGAATACTGAAGGAATAGTTGAGAAACGATGTACAAATCATGATACTTCACAGAGCATCATGGGAAGTTGGACTTCTATGCAGGAAACCTCCTTTTGCACCCTCAACCAGAAGCTTGTCTTTGGAGATATATGGAGAATAACCCATGCAGAGTATGGTTGAGTTATGCACACTGTCCATTTCCCTCTAGATAATGGGGGGAGGGGAGGGACCGGACAGAGTAGTGCAGCTCTTGCCAATGCCTCAGATCTCGCAAAGCTCCAGTAGGCTCTTGCTATAGACATTACTCCCCTGATCACTGTGAATCCAAAATAGAATGGGCAAACCAATCACACACAATTTTTTTCGTTGAAGCCTTTCGGACATGGGTGGGAATAGCATGCGTGAATTTGCTGAAACAACCATGAGTCACCTTCAGCTGTGTCATCAATGACCCCATTAGAAGGTCAGAAGTAGGGATGTTTACTAATGATCGCACAATATTCAACACCATTCACAACACCTCAGATACTGAAGCAGTCCATGTTCAAATGTAACAAGATCTGGACAATATCCAGGTTTGGGCTGACAGGTGGCAAGTAACATTCATGCCACTCAAATGCCAGGCAATAACCATCCCCAATAAGAAGCAATTTAACCAACCCCCTTGACATTAATTAGTGTTAGCATCCCTGAAACCCCACTATCAACATCCAGAGGGGATCAGAATCTCAACTGGACTCACCATGCAAATACAATAACTACAGGAGCAAGTCAGAGACTCGGAATACCGTGGCAGGTAGCTCAATTCCTAACTTCCCAAAGTTTGTCCACTACTTATAAGAAATATGTCAGGAGTGTGATTGAATATTCTCCACTTTCCTTGATGGGTATAGACCCAAAAATAATCAAGAAGCTTGACACCATCCAGGACCAAGCAGCCCTCTTCGTTGGCACCACATCCACAAACATCCACTCCCTCCACCACCAGTAGCAGCAGTGAGGACTATCTGTAAGATGTTATGGACCAGACCAGATTCCCCTCCCAAAATATATTACAGAGGTAGCCTGGATCCTTACTTTTACTTTTTTAAAAAGACATGTGTAAAGTGCTACGTTCTAGATATGATTCGATTAGTCCACCACTAAGCTTTAATCAAAACACACATTATTCTTACAACGCAGTTAAAATATGACATAAAGAAGAATTGGCATAACTTTACTCAACTGAAATACTTAACAAGATAATGTATTATTTAACCATTAATTATCAACTTTTCCAATATTGGCAGCATCCCATAAATACACCCTTGGGAAAGGCAATTCAGAAACACATATTATCTTCACTTGTTGTCTCTGTACCATCCAGTAGAAAGAAGCACTGAAAGAAAACAATCTGCCCCTTTTGAATTTTAACACTTCACTCTAGCAGAAAATAAACTCAAGCTTTCAGCCCTAGCAGTTACCAAAACCTGCTCAACTAACTGAAAGGAGAAAGTGAGGTCTGTAGATACTGGAGATCAGAGCTGAAAATGTGTTGCTGGAAAATCGCAGCAGGCCAGGCAGCATCCAAGGAACAGGAAACTCGACGTTTCGGGCATAAGCCCTTCTTCAGGAATGAGGAAAGTGTGTCCAGCAGGCTAAGATAAAAGGTAGGGAGGAGGGACTTGGGGGAGGGGCGATGGAGATGTGATAGGTGGAAGGAGGTCAAGGTGAGGGTGATAGGCCAGAGTGGGATGGGGGCGAAGAGGTCAGGAAGAAGATTGCAGGTGAGGAGGGCGGTGCTGAGTTCGAGGGATTCGACTGAGACAAGGTGGGGGGAGGGGAAATGAGGAAACTGGAGAAATCTGAGTTCATCCCTTGTGGTTGGAGGGTTACCAGGCAGAAGATGAGGCGCTCTTCCTCCAACCGTCGTGTTGTTATGGTCTGGCGATGGAGGAGTCCAAGGACCTGCATGTCCTTGGTGGATTGGGAGGGGGAGTTAAAGTGTTGAGCCACGGGGTGTTTGGGTTGGTTGGTCTGGGTGTCCCAGAGGTGTTCTCTGAAACATTCTGCAAGTAGGCGGCCTGTCTCCCCAATATAGAGGAGGCCATATCGGGTGCAGCGGATGCAATAGATGATGTGTGTGGAGGTGCAGGTGAATTTGTGGCGGATATGGAAGGATCCCTTGGGGCCTTGGAGAGAAGTAAGTGAGGAGGTGTGGGCGCAAGTTTTGCATTTCTTGCGGTTGCAGGGGAAGGTGCCGGGAGTGGAGGTTGGGTTGGTGGGGGGTGTGGACCTGACGAGGGATTCACGGAGGGAGTGGTCTTTTTGGAACGCTGATAGGGGAGGAGAGGGAAATATATCCCTGGTGGTGGGGTCCGCTTGGAGGTGGTGGAAATGACAGCGGATGATGCGCTGTATATGGAGGTTGGTGGGGTGGTAGGTGAGAACCAGTGGGGTTCTGTCCTGGTGGCGGTTGGAGGGGCGGGGCTCAAGGGCAGAGGAGTGGGAAGTGGAGGAGATGTGGTGGAGGGCATTGTCGATCACGTCTGGGGGGAATCTGCGGCCCTTGAAGCAAAACTAAAGTCTGTATCTGTGTGTGCATGACATACCGACTCATGATTCTTTAGTCTTGCTTTAACAAAAATACACTCAAGGAGAAGTCAAAGCTGGTTACCAATTGCCTATCTGAAGGAAACATTTGGGCACCGCTGTGACAATACTTACCTACATGAGAAACAGGACAGAGCACATTCTTTAAAGATACAGTATTGTCACAAGGATGCACTGCAGAAACTCATCAAAGATTCTCAGACAGCACTTTACAAACTCACAACTGCATCTACCTTGAAGGGCAAAGCTGCAGATTTATTGGGAACACTCCCAAGTTCTTCTCCAAGCTGCTCTCCATCTTGAGTTGGAAATATACTTGCTATTCCTTCACTGACACTGGTCAAAACCCTGGAACTTACCCCCACCCCCACCCGCCCACCTCCCACCACCCCAATAGCTTTGTGGGTCAAGACACAGCACTTATTAAAGAAGGCAGCATCAACATCTTCTCAAGGACAACCTGAACAGGCAATAAATGCTGACCAGGTAGCAATGCCCACATTCCATACGTGAATTTTTGTTTAACAATCATCATTTGCATTACTTTTTGCCTAACTTGTAAATTGAAACTGCGTGAGTTTAGGTCTCCATTGCTCCAAGCTTGGCGGATGTTTGAAAATAGCAGAGTGGGTTACTGTATCTAAACAATTCGTACTCTTACTAATTAGAATATCTTCGAAATTCTGGGAAATATCACATCAAAGTTAGCAGTTCAGGTTTCATACTGAAGCAATTCTCTATGAAGCTTGCGACTGCAAGAGATAATCATTACTTTTTGCCTTTGGATCTTTGACAACACCACTCCTAGGCCAAGAAAACCAGTGTCGGTTTCTGGTGAGAAGGGAGCGGGAAATCTTGGGTAGCCAAAGACAGATCCAAAGACCATCTCCTCGATATTACTACAAATTCTAATGGGAAGAGCCAGGTCAAAGAATAGGTAACCCAAGCATCATGTGAGACTCAGCCAGACATTCAAGATGGTGTCTGAGAAGACTGAGAGATAAGTGCTGAAGAATAACCCTGAATAGTCACAAGGCTAACAGGACTGACCTTTCACCTGGCACAAGATTACACCTCTGAAATTAGAACATGAATATTATGACTAAAATACAGGATGTAAAGAATCCTAAACCCCACCGAGTCAGCAAGGAGCTAGAAATAGAATATCACACCTATGCGGTTGAACCAATAACTGGGGTCAACATCAGGTAATGGTTCACAGAGGAGAGCTGCTTGAGGCCAGGTGGATGATGTGGAAGCAAACAACACTCTCAGCAATGTAACAAGACCTGAAGTGTCAGTGCATGATGGCTGAAATGAAGCGTAGTTTAATAGCAGAGAGGAACCCTGGAATGATCTGCATGTTATGCATCCAGGGAGTGCATCCAGTGTAAGGGGACTTACTCCTGCCCTGGAAATTGATGTAGGGATGACTTTCAGAGTGCAGAAACTGAATGCCACCCCCGGAAACTTGACCATCATCGACCCCAAATGTAGGTTATCCATTACCGAGCCTGGATGCCTTTGAAGATAACAGTACAGATAAGAATCATAGAATCATAACAGTTTGGAAACATGCCATTCAACCCAGCAAGTCCACACTGACTCTCTGAAGAGTATCCCATTCAGACTAACCCCCCTAACCTATCCTTGTAACCCTGCACTTCCCTTAGCTAATCTACCTAATTTTAAACATCCCTGAACACTATGGGCAATTTAGCACATCCAATCCACCTAAACTGCATAGTTTTGGACAGTGGGAGGAAGCTGGAGCACCCAGAGGAAACCCATATAGACACAGGGAGAATGTGCAAACTCCACACAGACAATCCCCAAGGCTGGGATTGGACCTGGGTCCCTGGCACTATGAGGCAGCAGTGCTAACCATTGAGCCAACATGCCTCTCAAAAACAATGTTGGTAGCCACCACAATCCTTACCATTAGTCCAGATCAATAATTCAAGGAGAGAATGCTGCCACAAATGGGCAACGAAGCATTTTCGCCATCACAGTGCAATTGAATCAGCTCATCATGCAACTGCTTAACAGTCACTGTGTGCTATGTCCAGTTGCTGGGAAAACAGGTTTTAAGCTGGAACATGTGGTATGATCCCCGCCAACAGGTGACAATGGTGAGGGAGGGCGCTTAGCAAGGCAACTAGAGGATTTAAATGTACCCTCTCGGGAAGACTTAATGTCTTTATGACAAGGAGGTTAGAAGGACTTCTTTGACTGGAGACTTAAGTCAATGTAAGTGATGTGTCTTTGTTGTTCTTTCTCATGTTCCCTTCACACTTGAAATGTTAAGATGACAGTAGAATAAGGAATTCTTGTTTGGGCTATAGGTATGTACAAATCCTTTGTCACACAATGGTTTAGCACCAAGTAGAAAATTGTAAGGAAGTGTAAAGAAAAAGCTGCACACTATTTGATTCTTAAGCTTGGGTTTTATGTCAAAGGCGCATAAATTGTTGTCAAGAAGTGCAGGGAGGTAAAAGAAAGACTTGGATATTTGTAGGACTATTTTAGGTAAATTGTAGGGTGAGGAAGACTAGGAATAATATTCTGCTTTCTCTCCACATATGCTGTCAGATCTGTTAAGTTTCTTCAGCTAACACTGTTTTTGTTTCAGGTTTCCAGTATCCACAGTTCTTTGGGTTTTTTTTTGAGGAAGAATGGATTGGGTCTCACGTCTGGATGTTAAATATATGCCAGGTGGAACCAAACACTGGCATCTGCTCAGTAATATAGAAAATGACTCTGGTGGAGCCTGCACACAACAAGGCTGATGCAACCTGGGGAAACAAAACTAACACAGCAACCTCTTCTCCATCATTCATGAAGTGGTGGAATGTAACATCAATAGTGCTATCGAGTGACGTTTACACAGCAAGGACCTGCTCGTTGATGCCTATTTTGTAATCTTTAGGAATGCCCGAAATGTCGATTCTCCTGCTCCTTGGATGCTGCCTGACCTGCTGCGCTTTTCCAGCAACACATTTTCAGCTCTGATCCCCAGCATCTGCAGTCCTCACTTTCTCCTATTTTGTAATCTGCCTGGGTTACATAGCTCCAACAACATTCAAAAAGCTCAACTTCATCCCAAAATCCTGTCAAAATCATGGAACTTGCTCCCACACAACAATGTAGGTCTACCCACACCACATGGGCTTTAATTAGATTAGATTAGACTTACAGTGTGGAAACAGGCCCTTCGGCCCAACAAGTCCACACCGACCCGCCGAAGCGAAACCCACCCATACCCCAATATTTACCCCTTACCTAACATTACGGACAATTTAGCATGGCCAATTCACCTGACCTGCACATCTTTGGACTGTGAAACCGGAGCACCCGGAGGAAACCCACGCAGACAGAACGTGCAAACTCCACACAGTCAGTCACCTGAGTCGGGAATTGAACCTGGGTCTCAGGTGCTGTGAGGCAGCAGTGCTAACCACTGTGCCACCGTGCCGCCCATAATAAGCACCACCACTTTCTCATGCCTAATTATGAATGGAAAATAATTTGTCACCTAGCCATTGAAGTGCACATTCTGAGAGGGAAAAAAAAGATGCAGAAGTCAGCAGGTTGAACCTGTTCCCCAATTATGCAGGATTTCACCTCACAGCTAAACTCTGCCTTTATCCTCATTAAAATTCATCCTCTGAAACATCCAAAATTACAAAAATTGGCAGTCTTTCCTCCTTATGACTGGTGTTATTGTTATCTTGTGTGATTGTTATCTTGTGTGATTGTAACGCACACAAGTTACAAAATCGTTCCTCTGATGTCTAAAGCAGATTGCATTTGTGTGCCAGAGACTTAATGTTTTGTTCCATTTGTTCGCGACACAGTCATTTATGCAAAGTATTTTTTGAATGTTTGTATTAAGAATGTTTTCAAATTTGTACCTTATTACTGAAATCCCTAACTATTGCTAACAGAAGCCATTTTAAATCTCAGCAATAATCAAATTGTGTAGTTTACATCAACAGGTTCTCTTTTGATTTTTATCAATTAATGACTTAAATTATACCTTCAAATAACATAGTACTTTAAAAATAAATAACGGTGACTGTCTTTAGTGATAATTCAATCAATTATGTCTGTCTTGCAACATCAACAAAGTTTTTTGTCCATTGCTTGAATATTTTTTTTTGAGAAGCCTGTCCCCATGTCAGAGAGGCTGGGACAGGATGTATTTTTTCAAGGGGAAGTTCTGTCGCTCTCTAACAGTCACTCCTCCAAAGTTTGATTGTCTTGTCATTCTCCAGTGCTGCCGACGCAATGATGTTTTCTGTTGGGTGACAGGCTGTGGAGATCACAACATCTGTGTGCCCTTGTAGTTTCTGCACTGTCTCCTTTGTCTGGAGGTTCCAGATATACACAAAGTTGTCCTCAGATTCTGAGACAATCCACTTGCCACCAGTAACTGAGAAGTTGGATAATATGCAGTATTTTTCATTTTTGTGTCCTGTGTAGGGCTACCATATTATATGATGTTGTATTCAGATAAGTCATAACTGATTGAGGTGACAAGAAGTGTTGAAGCACTTATTGCAGCACGTACTTTATCCTTTCAATCAAAACTCTTATCTATAAACCTGATGTTAAACAAAATTTCTTTCCCAGTGAAATAAACTATTAATACAAAAGCAAAACATTGTGGATGCTGGGAATTTGAAAAGGAAACAAAAAGTGTTCGAAATATTCAGCAGGTCAGGCAGCATCTGTGTGAGAGAGAAAAACAGAATTAAGGGCTGAATTGTCGAAGGGCCTTTGATTTGTGACACTAGCAATTTTCCATCACCAGCTGATTACCCGATCTGCTGCAATGGTTGTGCTTCAGGCGAATTTCCACGGAGACTGAAGTTGACAGGGAGTGCGGATCGATGGGAGGCAGTATCGGGTGAGAGCTAGCTGCCCTCCTGCTGCAGGTAGCTAATTTTCCTAATTAATTTGCCCATTGAGACTAAATATTACAAATGGTCTGGAATCTTCCAGACAGCAGTGGCTCCTGGCTGTGGTCAATGATTTAATGTGGCCTGTTTGCAGCAGTCCAAAACACCATTGATGTTTTCATGATTATAGCCCACTCCCCCAACCTAATGGTAGATGGCCACAGCTATGGACTGAGAGAGAGTCTGCTCCTCCATAATTTTGATCTGGCTGTTTATTTATTTTTTTTTATCTTTAACATTTGAAATCTATCTGATAAAGGGTTTCCACTTCTGGGAGCCTCTAATTTTCCCACCTACATTGGCAGTTCCTACCTGTAGCATTAATAATCGAGCAATTAGTCTGCTAGACCATTGGCTCCACACAAAGAGCTTTTTTGGGCTATCATTCCCAAACATGCCTCCTTAACTATCTACGTGGCCCGTGAGACCATTCTGATCCAACGATAACCCTATTCTCCCACTTGTGTTTCTTCTCCTAGATTACAGGAAAAAGGTCAAGCAGGAGACCCCTCGTGGATACAGGTCTCGTGCTGGTCAGAGAAGGCAGGGGATCAACTCTGGTGCTGTCCGGAATCGGTTGATTGGGCCATGTTCAAACAACCTGCAGGTACCTTGGACGAGTATGCCAGCACGTCACAGACTTTATCAGCAAGTGTATGGAGGACTGCATACTGAGGATGTCAATCTGGGTGTTCCTCAACAGGAAACCCTGAATGAATCAAGACATACAGAACCTGCTAAAAACCAGGCGTGAGGCCTTCAGATCAGGTGACCCACTCAAATATAAGGAATCCAAGTATAACTTTCGCAGAGCCATTAAGACAGCTAAGGACCAGACAGACACCCGGTGACAATGGCAAGAACTGACTGACATCACAGGTTCTAAAAAGAGAAAATGCAAGATAGTTGATGATGACACATCCCTCCCAGATTGTCTCAACATCTTCTATGCTTGCTTTAAGCAGAATTTTGGTGTAGAGGTAACACCTATTCTGACAAGTCCTAATGAATCTATCGCAACAGTCAATGCAGCAGAGGTCAGATCAGTTTTCCTTCGTGTGAATCCAAGGAAAGTGTTGGCACCAAACAGAGTACCAGGCCGTGCATCCAGAATATGCGCAGATCAACTGCCAGAAGTCTTCTCTGACGTCTTCAACCTCTCCCTGCAGCAGGCCACTGTCCCTGCCTGTTTCAAGAGGACCAACATCATCCCTGTGCCAAAGAAGGCTCATGCAGCATGTCTCAATGACTACTACCCAGTAGCCCCAACCTTGGTGGTCATGAAGTGCTTTGAAAGGCTGGTCATGATATTAATCAATTCCAGCCTACCCACTACTTTTGACCCACTCCAATTTGCCTATCAGATCCACGTCAGATGCCATATCACTTGTCCTTCACTCCTCCCTAGAACATCTTGACACCAAGAACAGCTATGTAAGAATCCTACTCATTGACTACAGATCAGCCTTCAACACTATTATCCCCTCAAGACTGATGACTAAACTTAGTGATCTCGAACTAAGCCCTACTCTCTGCAACTGGATCCTCAGTTTCCTGACCCACAGGTCACAATCATTGAAGATTGGGGACAATATTTCATCCCCACTAACACTCAACACTGGAGCCCCCTAAGGGTGCACACTCAGCTCCATACCGTATTCACTGTAAACCCATGACTGCATTGCCAAATACCAGACAAATGCCATTTACAAAATGGCAATGAAGCAGATTATAGATGGGAGGTGGAAAGCCTAGAAAAATTCTGCACTGAGAACAACCTAGCTCTCAATGCCAGCAAAACCCAGGAACTCATTATTGACTTTTGGTGGGATGTTACTCATGCCCCCCTTCACATTAACAACACAGAGGTGGAACGAGTGGAGATTGTCAAGCTCCTGGGAGTGGACATCTTCAATAAGCATTTTCCCCACCATCATACTGCACAACTTCCTCTGTTGAAGCAGTGACTGCCTATCAACCATATCCTCCCACAACATTCTAAATCTTTCCATGGATAGCTCTCTATTTGTCTCTCACACACACACACACACACACAAAGTATCCTTGGGACATTGCATAGAAGGCGTGAGCTGGTGCATTCCAAAGTCCACCATTAATTTTCAAAAGAGCTGTAAATTGTTTAGAGGTATGCCATTCACAATGATACGGAGAGGCTGACATATTTTGAATGCCATTGAATATAGGATGCATGCAGCCACAGCTTATGGGGTGTCCTCTGAGATGTTGATGTCAGTTGCAACTCTGGAGAAGGAATCAAGCTGGAGTTGCCAGCTGCTCACTTGGACTTTCATGTGAGGCATTCTCAGCATCTGGTTTCTATCTGTGATAGAATGGTGAACCTAGACATTGGTGAAGCATGATTAGGTGGAAATGAGGGTAGTAATGAGCGATTACCCACATTAATAAGCCAGTTACTTCTCAGTAACGAGAATCTCATTGTGACATCCAGAACTTAGCTGGAAGCAGGACCTGTTTGTTCTTGACATAAAGAAAAGCCTTGCTCAACCTCCGAAGTGATTCTTCCTAACTTCTCACCATAGCTCACTTCATTCAAAGCCTGGGGAGATTGACCTTTGGAAAAAAAATCTTTCATTTGTAGATCTATAACTTAAGTTTAATTACAAGTATTAAACAGTTTAAAACTGAGAACTGGTCAAGATGAAAATATTTCAATCTAATCAATATTCAACTAATTCAAATATTTACATTTTTGCATTGCTTACATTAGATGAATGAAAGAGAATCCCTCTTGTATCTTTATTTGAGAAATAAATCCACCTTTTTTGCCAGTATGTAATTTTAAAGTTATTCTTCCTTGAAATTTCAAAAATGGTAACCTGTCATAATCTGGATGCAAACAGGACTGTCAAGTTTGCACCTCCAGAGATGTTGACTGATTAAAAGTAGGAAAGTAGATTGGAATAATAATTCCACCAGAAATGATGGAAGAATTGGTGAAGAGGAAATCTGACAGAAATTTGAAAGGTTATTTTCCTGAACATTGCAAATCTTGGATAAGCACACTTACATGTGCAGTGGTGGAGTGAGTGAGTGCATATCTGATATGTGTGATGTTGACAGCCAAACTTGTTGAATGGGCCTGTCTGTAGCTACCCCACATGAATGGTCAGTACATGCTGCAGCTGGTTACTGTTGCAGTGACTGACCAGCTGGCACTGGGCACTTCCTCCTGTGATGCCAAGAATCCTGACAGGCTGTATTACACTTCACTGCTTCAAAATCATCTACAACAGTGTTGATATGCCTGAAACGAAGGCCAAAGTAAAGTAAGAGACGGTTAAACATCTTGAAGTAAGTAACTGATCTCCCACAAAATTGGAGAGTCGGAGGATATGCCATTAGCAAAACAATATTGTGACAAGAACTACAGATTTACAATGCTGCAAACAGGCAGATTTTTGTATTCAGGCGGTATTATTTACAGGAAACCTGAAATTGTACCTTTTGGAATTGGACTTGACAATAGTGTTGGGGATCCAGGTTCAGGTAACATTGGGGTGGGGAAGGAAAGTGGCTAAACAGTACCAGAATTAGACAGAACTATAGAGAGTTACGAGGTCTAGAACACTGAGGTGTGAATTTGAGCTCTGGTAGCACTGTGGACTGGAGTTCTTGATCGTGAAGCACTGACGTCTATTAGATAGAATCATAGAGTCTCTACAGTGTGGAAGCAGGCCATTATATCTTGGACATTACAGCACTGGGAAATGAGAAGGTACTCAGTAATTGGAGGTCTTTGAAATATTTGGATGGAAATTCCAGGGTCTGGTAACATTGGGAAGGCAGGGTCTTCATGAAATCTTGCTATTATCCAAGACCTGGCTAATTTCCAACTTACAGCTGGAATAGTTTTTTAAAAAACAATTTGTAAACTATGCTACTGTATTTGATAATTGCATACTGTCATATGAAAGGAAAACATGATAATTAAGTTGTTTTTCATAGTTAAAACATACTTAAGAATTCAAAACCTATTCTTAATGACATCCAGGACAGTTGGAAGATACAGCAGTGATATTTCAAAGGTATAGACAGATATTGGTTGACATTTTCAACTGTTTATCCATGATTTTTGAAGTCTTCTAAAAGTAGATTTTCACTTCATCCCCAATGGAACACTGCTGCAGGGAATGTGTACCAAATTCAAGGTTTTTTTGTTCATTCTGGGACACGGTCACTTTGGGTAAACTCAGTATTGTTGCCCATCACAAGGTGCCATTGAGAGCAGTAAAGAACCAATCAGATTGCGGTGGGTCTGAAATCATACGTATGCCAGACAAGGCATTGTCAGCAGATTTCCTGCTCGATATAAAAGATACATTTTTGCAACTGAAGCTAAACTGAAGTATGAGCAAGACTAGATTTCAAACCAGGTTTTTATTTCTTAATTAAGGTAAATGCCACCAACTGCTTTACTGGGATTTGAACCCCAGTTGCAGGGATTAACCTGGACCACTGCCTCATATACGTGCACATGTGTAAGAAAAGACAGAGTTGGTACAAACCTATTGACTGTAGCAGGATGAAGGAAACCTCATATTTATCTGAATGAAATTCAACTGCCACTTCTCAGCCCATCTAATCAAGGTCCCATTATAATCTATGGAAACCTCCTTCACTGTCCACTACACCACCATTTTGGTGTCGTCTGCAAACTTACTAACCATATCTCTTATATTCACATCCAAATCATTTATATAAATGACAAAAATCAGCGGACCCAATGGTTAGGTCATTTTTGGAATACTGCGTTCAATTCTGGTCTTCCCGCTACAAGAAAAAATGTTGTAAAACTTGAAAAGGTTAGGAAAAGCTTTACAAGTATGTTGCTGGGATCGGAGTGTTTGAGCTATGTGGAGAGGCTGAATAGGCTGGGACTATTTTCCCTGGAGCGAGAGAAAATAAGAGGTGACTTTATAGAAGTTTAAAAATCATGAGGGGCGTGGATAGGGTGAATAGTCAAGGTTTTTTCCTTGTGAGAGCATAGGTTTAAGGTGAGAGGGAAAGATTTAAAAGGTACCTAGGGGTAATGTTTTCACACAGAGGGTGGTGCATGTATGGAATGAGCTGCCAGAGGAGTTGGTGGAGGCTGGTACAATTACAACATTTAAAAGGCATCTGGATGGGTATTTGAATACAAAGGGTTTAGAGGGATATAGGCCAAATATTGGCAAATGCGACCAGATTAATGTAGAATATCTGAACCAAAGGGTGATGTACTTCTCTATGACTCCATGACTCTAAAATAATTCCCAGAATCTCAAAGCCTTTCCTCAAATATGCAATAGAGCATTTCTGAAGCAATGCCATAAATGCTTCCACCAATTTACTCTGCCAGTGTTCCTCAGAGAGAATACATCCTTCAAATATCTGAGATTAATTTACTATGATCATTTAATATTTTTTTTCTAACCATATAACCCAGGATGTCAGCACTAGGTTTGAGAGAAGCAATGCTAAATCTAAAGAAAGAGATCAATAAGCCAGGGAGTGCTATAATTCACAGATTTTCCACAGGGTTCCCTGGAGGTATTGGGATCAATAGTTAAGCCAATTATGATCTTGACGTTTTTCAATATCATAGCCAAAATTATTTGAATTTGAAAGCTTGTCTAGAATGCATGCACTCGAGGGCACACTCTCCTGTAGTTTCACCAGTATGGAGAATTATATAGACAATGATAAGAGAAAAATTCAAGTGAACAAGAATAGAATCTTAAAAAAAAACTATCAAACACATTGGCTGTATTCATGAATAATGTACTGACAATGTACTTTGAAAGACCTGTTATATAAGTATTTGAAAGGTCCCTGTCAGTGAACCGATGAGCTCGCTCCTCTTTCTGGGCCACTACCTTTGGGATAACAGTACAGCAACAGTGCAAAGTGTGGTTCCTAGTTAGCAGAATGTGAAATGATTTGCAGCTACAGATTAAGTATGGCATCAAAGTGGGAACATTGCAAAATCATTACAGGATCGAGCACTTCCACTTTTCATTAATTCATGGGAATTGGGCATCTCTCAAAGTATGCTGGGCCACCATTTATTGACCATCTCTAGCTGCCCTTCAGAAGGTGAAACTAAACTGCCTTCTTGAACCATTGTGCTCCTCTATTTTAGGTACACCTGCAATGCAGTTAGGGAGGCAATTCCAGGATTTTTACCTAGTGACACTGAAGGAATGGCGATATATTTCCAAGTCAGGGTGGTGAGTGGCTTGGGGGGCGTGGGGGGGTGGAGTTTGAACATAGTGATGTTCCCATTGTTTCTGCTGCCCTGTTGTTTTAGTTAGTAGTGGTCATGGGTGTGGAAGGTTCTGTCTTAAAATCCATGGTGAATTTCTGCAGGGCATCTTGCAGATGGTACACACAACTGAGCCTTAGTCATGGAGAGAATGAATGTTTGCGGATATGGTGCCAATCAAATTGGTTGTTTTGTCCTGGATAGCGTCAACTTCTTGAGTGTTGTTGGAGCTGTACCCATCCAGGCAGGTGGGGAGTATTATATCACACTCTTGACTTATGCCTTGTAGATGATAGGCATGCTTTGGAGAGTCAGGAGGTGAGTTATTCAATACAGGATTCTGAATCTCTAACCTGCTCTTGCAGCCATTGTGTTTATGTAGCTTGTCTAGTTCAGTTTCAGCTTGATGAAACCCCCAGCACATTGATAGTAGAGATCCAATTATGTCAATGTCATTGAATGTCAAGGGACAGTGCAGATGGCCATTGTCTGACACATGTCTGGTGCAATGTTACATGCCACCTATCAAGCCAAGCCTGAATATTGTCCAGATCTTGTTGCTTTTGGACATGGGCTCCTTCAGTATCTGAGAAGTCGAGAATGGTGTTGAACATTGTACAATGATTAGCAAACATCCCTACTTCTGACCTTATGATGGAGGGAATGTCATTAATGAAGCAGCTGAAGATGGTTGGACTTTTTGGTTGAAAATTGTCGCATATCTTTCAGCCATTTCTTTAGCAGTGGGTCGCCACCATTTTTGAGGGTGAGGATATTTATGAAGCCTCTTCTGCCAGTGAGTTATTTAATTGTCCTCCACCATTTGGATATGGAATTACTGCAGAGTTTAAATCTGATCCATTGTTTGTGGAATCTATCAATTGATGCTGTGCCATTTGGCTTGAAAGTGGTCCTGTTTTGTAGTTTTACCCCATTGACACATCTAATTTTTAGGTATGGTGGATGCTGTTCCTGCCATACCCTTCTACATTATTCATTATTCCAAGATTGATTCCCTGGCTTGATGGTAACATTAGAACGGAGAATATGTTGAGCCACAAAGTTACAGATTGTACTGGAGTACAATTCTGCTGATGTCGATGGCACACATCACCTCGTGGATGCTCAGTTTTGACTTGCTGGATGTATGTAAAGTCTGTCCCATTTAATACAGTGAAAATACCATACGATAAGAGGGCAGTCTCAATGTGAAGATGAGATGTTGACTCCGCAAGGCTTGCTCGGTGGTCACTCTTACCTCTATTTGATTTGATTTATTATTATCGAATGTACCAAATACAGTGGAAGGTGTTGACTTGCATGCTGTACAGGCAGACCGTAACATATAAAGTACATCAGGCAGCAGAACAGAATGCAGAATATAGTATTACAGCCACAGAGAGACAAATCAACATTACCATAACCATTAACATTACCAGAGGTCCGTTTTTGCATGTTCAGCATGCAGATATGTGAGGATGAAGTTAAGTATGTTTTCCCTCTGTTGGTTCTCTCACTAACTGCTGCTTATCCAATCAGGCAGCTATGTCCTTTAGGATTTGACCAACTCAGTAAACAGTGGGGCTGCCAAGCCACTCTTGCTGCTGGACATTGTTGTCCCCCATCCATAGTACATTCTGCACCCCTGTCATCATCAGTGGTTCCTCCATGTGTGTTCAATGTGCTGAGGAGAAGGCAGTACATCACAATCAGCAGGAGATTTTCTTGCCAATGTCTGACCTGATGCCATGAAACTTCATGGTCTTCCTAATCGTAACAGATCTCTGGGCAAAAGAAAAATATCTCATCTTGACTCTGATTTTTTTGCCAATCATCTTAAATATATGTGCAAAATTTTGCTGGACTATTTTAAGTGCATTGTGCAATATTTCCGCAATTGCTTAGGTTGCTTCACAGCAGGACACACAGGTGAAGCATATGCAGCTTACATATTGTAAACATCATGGGACTCTTATTTGTACAAACAACAGACTTTCTATTTGAAACAAGAGGGCAATATGAATTGTCGCATAGCGATTGCAGTTTTGGCCCAGTAATCCAGAAATGTGGATTGATGACCCAAGAACAGGTGTTCAAATCCGACCACAACAGCTAGGGAATTTAAATTAAATAAACTTTGAATAAAACACTAGTATAACTAATGGAAGCCATGTAACAATTGTCATAAAAATCCATCTGGTTTACAAATATTCTTTAAGGAAATAAATCTGCCATCCTCAGCCCATCTCTGGTTTATAGCAATGTGGTTGACTCTTTACTGACCTCCAAAATGGCCTATCAAGCCACTCCGCTATATTTCACAGTTAGACACAAGAAGGGTGAAGTGAGTTATAGAATACCAACAGTGTGGAAGCAGGCCATTCAGCCCATTGAGTCCACACTGACCCTCCAAAGAATGTCCCATCCCAACCCACTCCATCTCTGTAACCCTGCATTTCTCATGGCTAACTCATGTAGCCTGTATATCAGTGGGCAAGTTAGCGTGGCCAATCCACCTAACCTGCATATTTTTGGACTGTGGGAGGAAACCAAAGCACCCAGAGGAAACCCACTCAGACTCAGAGAGAATGTGCAAATTCCACACAAACAGTCACTCAAGTCTGGAATCGAACTTGTGTCTCTGGTGCTGTGAGGCAGCAGTGCCACCCACTGAGCTACTGTGCCACCCAAGTGAAGAATTTGATGACTTGTATCAGAAATTTCTGGATGTGCAGGTTGGGAAAGGATGAATAGTCTGGATCCCTTTTATTTTAAAATATTTTTCAGTGAAAATTGTTTAAAATTTTGGAAGGTTTGGATACAGAGGAAACAGAGAGAATGTTTCTTTTTGTGAGGAGGTGCACAAGTAGAGGGCATCAATACAAGGTAGTCACCAAGAAATGCAAGAGGGAATTCAGGAGATACAGCAGTGCAGGTGCAACAGTTTTAAAGCTAGCTCACCCCAGTCCTCTCGGGCAATTAAGGATGGGCAACAAAATGGGCTTTGCGCATGACACATACTCATCTCCTGAATGAATGACAGCAACATCATTTTGACTTGATGAAAAATTGCTCTGTCTCATTATTGTAGTGGTGTGACTGTCATTACTTATCTTACCTTGGTCTTCCCTTTTCCTCATATTGTTGACCCTAATTTAGTATTGAGAGAATGCAGCACTCTCAGAGGTGCTGTCTTTTAAAAGGATTGTCAAACTGAGGCCACCCCACTCCACTTAAACTTGATTGAGGTCAAGGTTCCCATGGCACCATTTCAAAAAGGAGTACAGGAATTATCCCTGTCCTTCCAACATATCTCCCTCAAGCTACATTAGTGAAACAAACTGATTAGTTTTTGGTGCATGGCTGTTGTATGTGTCTGCTGTGTACAGATTGGCTGCTGCATTTCCTGCATTATAACAGTGACTGCACCTGAAAAGGACTTCATTGATGGCAAAATGCTTTGGGATGGCCAATGGCCATGAAAAACATTATATATACAAGTTCTTCTTTTCTCCTGCAAGCCTCTTTACAATCACTGTGTGATTCATTCAAAATTTTCATTGGCCTTTCATTGGCAAATTTCAGTGCCTTCCAAATCTTTAACTACCTACCTTGTTTTAGGTCAAGATATTATCCCTTGTATCTCCCTTCAGCCTCATCCTTAGGGATTTTAACATAGATACCACCCATTTCAAACAGTGATGATGTCCAACAAGAGAAAGTTCATCGTTTTCTCCTTATCCGTCAATGCTATTCCTATAATTGAAATCTCTGCCAATTTTTACAAGATTCAAGTCAGGAGAGTGATGAATGGCTCACCACTCACCTGATAAGATCTGGTGTAACAACAATGTGAGCTGCTTGACGCCATCCAGGACAGAGTAGTTTGCTTGATTGATATCCTTGATATTGGACTGAATCCATTCCCTCCAACATTAGATACTTGTGGCTTTCAATCCATCCTAGCAAATGTACTTTGACAGCATCTCATCGTCTCTTTGAACAGAGAGAATAAGAGTATCATTGGATATCACAATGCTCTCCACCAAATCACACAACTGACTTGAACATGTATCATAATTTCTTCTTAGATATTGGATCAATGTTATGCAATGCCCTACCTGATATAATTGTGGAAGCACTATCATTACTTTGGTTAAAGCATTTCACAAATGACTGCACCATTGCCTTGGAGCAATAAAGTTAGACAATAAACGTAACTTTATAACTTTAAAAAATCAACAATCATTTGGATGCAAAACCAAACAAGTTGCCAAAACTTTTCACCACTTTAATATTCACTCTCACCAACATTCTGAAGGGCTAAGAACATAAGAAATAAGGAGACTAGTAGTATTCAGCACTTCACGCCTGTCCCACCATTCAGTAGGATCATGGATGATCTGACACAGGCCTCAACTTCTCTTTCGAGCCAGTTCCTCATAGCCCTCAACTCCTGATATTTCAATAATGTATGTACCTCCTCTTTAAATATTTCCAGTTATTGAGCCTCCACAATTGTCGAGATAGAGAATGTCAAATATTTACTACACTCTGGGAGGAGGAATTCCTTTGCATTATAGCTTTAAATGAATGTCCCCTTATTCGGAAACTATTTCCCCAAATTCAAGACTGCCCCACTTGTGGAAACTTGACAAATACCCAGAGAAACACCCTCAGAATCTGCATGTCTCAATAACATCACCCTCCCTCTTCTGAAATCTAATGAATAAAGGCATAACTTAGTCAATCAATGCCTTCATACCAAGCCTAGTGAATCTGTTTTGAACTGTCTCCAATGCCAATATATCCTTTTTTCTAAAGTTGGGGACCAAAACTGTACACACCACTCTAGGCCACTCATCAACATCTTGTGCAGTAGTAACAAGCGTTCCCTATTTTAAACTCCAATTGTCTAACAATAAAGATTAAAATTACACTTGCCTCATACTTATTTGCTGCACTTGCATGCTAATTTTTTGTATGTCATGCACAAGGGCATCCAGGTCCCTCTGTACTTTTTTGAATTCCTGTCCATTTAAGGTAGAATTTGCTTTTTGATTCTTCCTAATAAAATAATGACCCCACACTTTCTGACATTAAACTCCATCTGCCAAGTTTTTAACCGACTCACTCAACCTATCCCCTTGCAGATGCCTTATGGCCTAACAAGGAGCTTTTGGATATTTTCCTCATTGTTGATGCATGCAATCAGTGTGGAGGATCGAATTAACCTATTTCTTCCTCGCTTTGAATTATCATTGCCTGTATAAAAGAAATAATCAGTATAACTGATCAGGGATTATAATGAGCCAGGCAGAAGGGACAATGATGATAATTATATAATTTATGCTATCCATTCAGAAGGTTGGTTAGCTCATTTGGTTGGATGGCTGGTTTGCAATGCATTAATGCTAACAGTATGAGTTAATTCCTGCTCCAGCTGAGGTTATCATGAAGGATTCTCCTTCTCAACCTCTCCTCTCACTTAATTCATGGTGACATTCAGGTTAAACCATCACCAGTCATCTCTCTCTTTAGAGAACAGCCCTATGGTCTGGGAGGACCGTAGTAACTTTACCTTTACATAGTTATCCATTTGAGGCAGCATGCCAATGAAACAAAGTGGAAAGGAGTATTTAGCACAAAATATATTTACAGTAAAGACCAGTGCCATCCAAATGGAGATATTGTGAATTGACATTATTAAAAAAGCTAAAATTGAACATTTATTGACCGCATCGGTTTACAAATATCCTAAAGTTGCAAAAGATGACTGATACTCAGTGCATTTGCTCCACCATTTTGGAACATAAGAACAGAAATAGGTCATTCAGCCTTAGTCCAATTACCCTCACCTAACAAAAATTAACTAATTAACATGAAATCAGATTCTAAAGTCAAAGAGTGGAAACAAAGTCCATGAAGTGATCTTTTAAT
Organism: Hemiscyllium ocellatum; assembly: GCF_020745735.1. Taxonomy (NCBI): domain Eukaryota; kingdom Metazoa; phylum Chordata; class Chondrichthyes; order Orectolobiformes; family Hemiscylliidae; genus Hemiscyllium; species Hemiscyllium ocellatum. Next base: position 66,000,304 of record NC_083403.1, read on the forward strand.
GTGAATCTTTAAGCTATGATGTAATTTTATAAATTAAGTTGTATCCAATAATGTTCAATTGTTCTGTGTTGATTACACTTGGGTATGGACTCAGAGAAAGGCCTGGAAGTTAATGCTAAAACATGGAGTAGACATTTTGAGGTACTATAAATAAAACCTCTAAGTTACATACAAACATCTATTGTCTCTGGAAAAATAAAATATAAATCACACACATCCAGATTTTAAAATCATTGTGCTGAGGTTCGGTGTTCAAAGTTAAATATTATTCACCAAAAAAAAAACTATCCAAAGCTCTGTACAACTGAAACATGATTTCCTCAATTATGTTTTCTTATCCCTTGTGATAAAAGCTGACATTCCTTTAGACGTATTGATTACTTTTTGTAACTGTGCACTACCTTTGCGTTCTGCAGACACGGATGCCAACAATCCTTTGCTCTATGACACCTGAAAGTTGTACACAGTGTAACAATATTTTGATTTGTCTTTCTCACATCCAAAGTAGATGGATTATCTCACATATCCAATCTTGAACTCCATCTGCCATAGTTTGTTTTGTCAATTCAAATGATCTGTCAGTATCCTTTCTAACTTCCTACTCCTATTTGCACCACTTATTGTACCTTCTGAGTAAAGTTCTCCTCATTTGCACCAAACTCAACGAAATTACTGTTCCTGGAATCAATGAACATCAACATATTTTATTTTCACTAAGGTACTGCAGAAGAGATTATCGTGTAAAATTTAAACACATGGGATTAAGAGTAGTGTACTGACATGATAGAAAAGTGGGTGGATTGGGACAGGATTCAAGAGTATAAATAAATTGGTAATTTTCCAAATGGCAGCCAGTGACTAGCAGGATACCACAGAGCTCAGTGCTTGGACCCCAGCTATTCACAATATATATTAATGATTCAGATGACAGAACGAAATGTCATATTTCTCAGTTTGCAGGTGATACAAAGCTGATTGGAAGCGTGAAAAGTGAGGAGCATGCTGCCATGTAACTTGGACAAGTTGAGTGAGTGGGCAAATGGATTGCAGATAAAATATAATGGAGCCAAATGTGAAGTTATGAAATTTGGTAGCAAAGACAGGAAGCACAGATTATTTTTTACAAAGGTTCTTCACATTTTATTCCCATTCAATAAGATCCAGGTGTCTTTGTCCACCAATGGCTGAAACTAAGCATGCCGATGCAGCAGGCTGTGAAGGTAAATGGCATGTTGATCCTCATAGTGAGAGATCTGAGTACAGGAGCAGGACAATTGCTGCAATTGTTCATGTGGGACAGCATCTGGAATACTGTGTGCAATTTTGATTTCCTTTATTTGAGGAAGGATGTCCTGCCTATAGAAGGAGTGTAACAAAACCTTATCTGGCTGATCTTTGGAGTAGCAGGATTGATATATGAAGAGAGACCAGATCAGTTAGGACTATATTCACTGCAGTTTAGATGAATGAGGGGACCTCATAGAAACCTGTAAGAATATTACCAGGACTAGATCGGGTAAACATAGGAAGGATGTTTCTGATGGCAGAAGAGTCCAGAACCAGGGTCATAGTCTAAGGATATGGAGTAGGCTGTTTCGGATTGCGATGAGGAGAACGTTAATCACCCAGCAAATAGTGATTTCTCTGCAATGTTTTCAAGAAGCAGTTAGACCTATTCTTGTGGCTGAAGAGATCAAAGAGTATGTGGAGAATGCGGGAATACATTGGATGTTGTTGGATGATCAGCTAAGATCACAATGAATGACAGAGCGTGCTCAAAGAGTCGAATGACCTACTCATGCTCCTGTTTGCAATGTCTCTTGTACATCGTGATCTTCCACATAATTAAGTACAATTGGTCAGAAAAGAATCCAACCCTATTTTGAAATGCATTTATGAAAGAATAGCAACAATAAAAAGGTTTCTCAAGAGTGAAAATATTAAGAGCATATCACAAAAGCACATCATGATTAATCATTGTATTTAGAGTAATCAAGATAAATGCGCTAAACTCTATTATGTAGTGAAAAGTCATATTTAAAAGCAAAAGTCGTGCTTCCATCACAGTAGGCTTTAGACTGTCACCTTTTGTTTCTCTGTTAGAGATATGGCTATACTAAGGAACTTTTACACACTTTCAAATTTGTGGGAGCATGTCTGCTATCCATACACTCAGCCCGAGAAAGGTGCTGCTTGGAATGACCTTTGATTAAACTAATGATAAAGTGTCAATAATTTAGTCATTTTGCTGCCTATTGATATGATAATGACTAATCAATCATGGTATAAGGTAAATAAAAGCTTTTTTTTCACAAATATCCCAGATAAGATTCACTGTTATGGAGTCATGGATTTATAAATGTAACATCACTTTGACACAGATTTGAAACAATGTTCAGAAATGGCTTTCATAATCACATTTGGCTTTTACCTCAGGGATGTATGATTCAGACTGAATTGACATATCTGCAAGGTCCTTCAGAAAACTGGCTGATAGAGTTCACTGATGAGCTGCAATGAATTTAAGGCTCGGGCCTCATTTAAATTTGCTGGGTGTGATATAGACCATCAAACAATCTGTTTCAACTCACGAGATTAAGGACTCAAGATCATGACAAGGGAATCTACTGATAAAAATTCTCAAAATCATGAGTGATCTACTCTGATTAGATAGAGAGAAATTGTTCAAATTGGTGAAAGGATCAAGACAATAGACTTATGAAGATTATCAAAAGAATCAAAAGCAACATGTGGAAAAGTGTAGCACGTAGCAAGTGGTTACAGTCTGAATGCACCACCTGAAATGGTGTTGGCAACAGGTTTGGTCATATCTTTCAAAAGGAAATTGGATAAGTACCTGAAGATGTCTCAGATAGTTTCTAATAGTCTAAGCATCACACTTGAAATACATACTGCCAGTGGTTGTTTTATAATGTTGCTCACTAGGAACCCAGCATACTTGAGGACAAGAGGAGTGCTTGTGCCTGGAATGATTGGAAATATGGCAGACTTCAAAGTGGAGATGGCTACTTGAGATCCACTGATAAGACATAAGTTGGAACAGAGACTGAGCGAGCTTTCTCACTTGTTATCTGGCAACCACAAACAGTAGAGGTTGAAATTAAAGTAGTTTCAGTAAAGTTTAAAGTAACATAGCATAACCCACATCTGACTCCTCAAAGCCTGACCACCATCTACAAGGTCCAAATCAAGAGTATGATGGCATACTCTCCACTTACCTGGATTAGTGCATCTCTGAAAACACTCGAGAAGCTCAACAACATTCAGAATGAAGTAAATTGTTTCATCAGCACCCACAATGTGACCTTAAATATTCACTACCTTTGTAATTAAAACACAGTGTCAGCAGTATACACCATTTACAAGATGCACTGCAGAAAATCACCAAACTGCATTAACAACAGCTTCCAAACCAACAGCCTTTATTACATAGAAGGACAAGAGTTAGCAGGTTACTTGGGACCACTGTCCCATGCAAGTCCCCCTCCAATCCATACGCCATACTGACTTGAAAATATATCGCTATTCATTCACTGTCAGTGTGTAGAAGACTTGAAACTCCTTTCCTAACAGTGCTGTACCAATACCACAGAGATTGCAACAGTTCAAGAAGCCAGTTCAGCACCAGCAATAAATGCCGATCTAGTCAGTGATGAGCACCACTTGTGGATGAATTTGAGGGAAAAGAAGGCATTGTGGGCACAGAGCAGTTTAGCTTGTGCTGAGGCAGATCAGAGGCTTTTGAATACTGATCCTAAAATAAAATTGGGTATGTTTAACATTCTTATTGTATACAATCAGGCCTTTTTTCCACAATGAATTGCATTGTTTTACCTGGGAAACATATCAGATATAAGGTTAAAAAGTTCATGTTTTACCCTCTTTTTCTGTTACTTTTATTATGAAAATGCATTTTTAAACTACCATCACAGTATTTATAATTCCTGGTAATGATTTCTCTCTGTTGTCATGCCACAGGTCTTTAACATTATTGAGAAAGGCTTCCAGATAGTAAGCAGAGATACACACTGAATGACCTGTCTGCTGTCAATCATAAAAATACCTTTGGGGATAATATGCCTGCACTGACTCTAAAATATGACACAGTATATTAAAATCAGAAATGAGGCCACCTTTCATTCCATTCTGAGGGCTGTAGTCTGAAGAACTGGCAGTGCTTGGAGCAGATGAACTCTGGGAGTTGTAGTATATTCAATATTGTGACAGTGATTTACAGTGAGTACCTTGTGAACTCAATCAGCAGCCAAAAACACAGGAGTCTAGAGGGAAACATTTTTAAAACACTGTAGTAACAACTGTGAAAGTTATGTGGGGTTATTTTGAATTACATAACTTTTCAATGTGCTTTATTGCATTACAGGTGTTTTTGTACAAAGTGGCAACTGGAAAGTAGTTGCAAAATGCTGTTGATTGACTTGGTAATTTTGTTTTCAACTTGCATGTAGCTTTCAGGTAGATTGAGGATTATTTGCACTGGTAATTATTGTGCCTGCTTTCGTTCATTGGTTAGTGAATTTTGAGAAAATTCGTAGCTCAGGTTAAGATTCAGGATGTAGCTGAACTGGAAGGTGCGAGCAAACCCACATCCTTAGTTCATTGGTATTTCTGCATGATCAGCTTGAACTCTGAGTAAACAGGAGGGGAACATCAGCCAGTTGGACATACATCTGGCATACATTTTGCATGTGAAAGATGATCAAGCATGATTAGCCAAGATATTTGCATATAGTGTGCTGAAAAGTTTGCATTATTAGTGATTAAACCTGATGTGGCAATTTGTAAAATAAATCAAAAGTAGAGTTTTAGTTTTCTAAGTCATCACTTTAAATACCTTTTAGATATAAGTGATCAATCTATTCTCTGCAGCTATCATCAAGGTCCTTGACTTGTTTGATCAGCTGCTTGCCTGTCAACTCTGTTAATGACACTTCGTGCTTATTTGACAGCAAATACACCTGCTGCAGGATGGACAGTTTTTTCAGGCCAACACTGAAATGCAAACCGAAAACCTAAATTGGTCCAAATTTGTCTGTTTCTGATTTATTTTATCAGATTGACACCATTGTGTTTTCACATTTTAAACAAATGGCTGAATGAATGTGCCGTTGCTCAAAATTCCCTATTGCATTCAGATGATGCCCTAATTCTTTCTATTCTAGTAAAATGTGAGGTCTGCAGATGCTGGAGATCAGAGCTGAAAATGTGTTGCTGGTTAAAGCACAGCAGGTCAGGCAGCAACCAAGGAACAGGAAATTCGACGTTTCGGGCCAGAGCCGTTCCATTCCTGATGAAGGGCTCTGGCCCAAAACGTCGAATTTCCTGTTCCTTGGATGCTGCCTGACCTGCTGTGCTTTAACCAGCAACACATTTTCAGCTTCTTTCTATTCTACATGATTACAGAGTTCAAGCTGCCCATGACTCAGTCTGTACTGTCAGAGCGATCTAGCATTTGCAGTGCAGCAATATTGATCAATCAACAAATATCAGCAAATCAAATTAACTAGTCATTATCTCATTGCTGTTTGTGGGATCTTGTGCAAGGTAGCTATCTTGTTCCAACATACAGCATTTCAAAAGTCCGTAAAGTGTTTTAGGATAGTGTGTGACAATCATTCTGCTAATAAATAAGGCCAGAATTTCCCCTTGGAGCAGGAACCTTGAATCAAGATTTCTCTTCAATTGTGCTTTCATCTCTGTCCTGCCAGTGCCTACTCTCGATTTTCATGGCAGGTGATAGGAATAAGCTGCAATAGAAGAATACAGTCTCCTGAACCATGCCTAAGTCAGGAACAGAGGCAGATGAATGCAAATGTGTGTCACATGTAAGGCCATCCTCTGATGGCAGGAACATCTGCCCAGTTCTCCCTCCCCTTCAACCTACACTGCCACCCATCCCTTAATGCCTCCTCCATAACCACACATTCCTACGTCCTTCTATCTTCTCCTTACCATTGCATCCCCATGGCTCCTCACCCAATATCCATTGTGGAGATAGTGCGTGATGCCTTTAATAACATTGAGAAGCCTGTGCTCATAAAAATAGTCAAATAAACAAGCAGTCATTCAAGAAAGTTTTTCAGAAATATTAATCCTTCTCAGAGCTCATACATCTATGAATTAAAACGCATAGTCATTCATAGCTCACTCAGAAACAAAACTTTGTCTTCTTCAGGGGTTGTAAAAGGGTCAAAATAAGCAATCATTTACAACTCTATCCCAAAAATCTAACACTCTTAGGAGCTCATAATACTGCAAATTGAAGCAAAACGCACAGCCCCCTTGACAGTTGTACTAACAATCTCTGCTGGGATTAATCCATCAGTGGGGGTTGGAACTCAGCCAACTGCTATGAAGACGTATTTTATAAAATTTTACTTCATAATATCATTGGCTCATACAATATATCTTGAATGTTTTGAAAATAATGCCTTCAAAGTATACTGACTACAGCAGCAACAATGTTTCATTTGCAAAGAACCCAAGATTGCTTGAATTGAGTCACTGAATTTCCAATACTTTCAGAGAGAGGTTTCATGCCCAGTCTGCATGTGTAAAATAGACCGATTCTGAGCACAGACAATTACAGGGAAAATGCCAAGGGAGAACAAGCATATGTCGAGAGTGTGCTGCTGGAAAAGCACAGGAGGTCAGGTAGCCTCTGAGGAGCTGGAGAATCAATATTTCGGCATGAGCCCTTTATCAAGAATAAGGCAGGTGGGCTGGGGTCTGAGAGATATATGGGAGGGGGTGGTGGGTTTGGGGGGGAAGGTAGCTGAGAATGCGATAGATAGACAAAGGTGCAGGAGAAGGTGATAGGTCGGAGAGGAGGGTGGAGAGAATAGATGGGAAAGGCAATGGACAGGTCAAGAGGGTGGTGCTGAGTTGGAGGCTTGGGTCTTGGACAACGTGGGGAGAAGGGAAGTGAGGAAATTGGTGAAATTCACATTGATCCCCTGTGGTTGCAGGATCCTAAAGCAGAATATGAGGCGTTCTTCCTTCAAGTGTCGGGTGGTAAGGGTTTGATGATGGAGGATGCCCAGGAGCTGCGTGTCCTTGGTAGAGTGGGAGGGAGAATTGAAGTGTTCAGTCAAAGGGCAGTTGGGTTGGTTGGTACGGGTGTCACAGAGATGTTCTCTGAAACAATCTGCAAGTTGGCATCCTGTCTCCCATGTAGAGAAGACCACATCGGGTGCAACAGATACAGTAGATGACATTCGTGGAGGTACAGGTAAATTTCTGTCAGATGTAGAAGGATCCTTGGGGACCATGGACGGAGGTGAGGAGGGAGATGTGGGCACAGGCTTTGCACCTCCTGTGGTGGCAGGGAAAGGTGCTGGGAGTGCGGTGTAGGTTGGTGGGGGGCATGGATCTGATGAGGGAGTCATGGAGGGAATGGTCTCTCTGGAATGCTGACAGGGGTGAGGAGGGAAATATGTCTCTGCTGGTAGGGTCGGTTTGTAGGTGGCAGAAGTGGTGGAGGATGATGCAGTGTGAGGTGAAAGATGAGGAGTAGGGGAGTTCTAGGCCAAGGGCAGAACCCCCCTGGTCCTCACCTCCCATCCCACCAACCTCCGTATACATCTCATCATTCTCCTGCTCCTCGGAGGCTTCCTGACCTGCTGTGCTTTTACAACATCATACTCTCGACTCTGACCTCCAGTATCTGCAGTCCTCACTTTCTCCTATGGTCTGTCTTTCTTTCTTTGAACCAGATATCATCCAACTCAGTGAGGTGAAAATCTACTAGAAGATCTCTTTGGTGCAAGTAGAGGTTCTTACAGGACTGGGGTCATTTATCCCATTGAGCATGCTCGCTATTCAATTAGATCATGGCTGATCATCCACCTCAATATCACTTTTCCACACTGTCCCCTTTGCCTTTGACACCATTAGCATCCATAACCTATTAATTTCTGTTTTGAACATGTTCTAGGTAGAGAATTCGAAAGACTCATCATCTTCTGAATGAAAATATTTATCCTCACCTCAGTCTTAAATGGCCTAACTCCTTATTCTAAGACCAAGGACTAAATCTTAGTGTAATGTTTTGGATAAATGAGAATTGAGTTGGGTATGGTTGACTGATTCTCGATGCAGGGTTGAGTGGGGTTTTTTTGCACTCTATCTTTCCAAGCTCACCACATTAATTGTCATTCCAGTGCTTAATGGTGAGTATCATATCCAATTTCTTCCCTATATAACAAGGTAAAAACAATGACTGCAGATGCTCGAAACCAGATTCTGGATCAGTGGTGCTGGAAGAGCACAGCAGTTCAGGCAGCATCCAATGAGCTTTCCCTATATAACAACCTACCATTTCTGGAGCAATTTACCACTCAGCAGAGATCCCAAAAATGACTGACATCCCTGGCACCATCACCATATTTGAAAGGCTGTTGTGTACCTGGATAAGTACTGCCAGTCTAGGGATGCAGATTCTGATGTTTGCCCTGGACATGGTAGACAAGAGGAAATCTACTCCCTTTTTGCAGGTGTGGTCCTGGTGTTCTGTCTGGACTTCCCCTTCCAACAGTGGACAACACCTGATATGCCAGCCTGGAATAGGTCACCCCTTGGTTGAAGCAGGTTCAGCCATCTGGAGGAGTACCCAGCACTGCAGGAAGAAGGTCAACATTCTGCTTCACTCTGTCAGTGTAAGTGCCACTATGTCTCTCTAATGTGTCACACTCCCTTAATCTCTGTTCATGTACCCACCTTCCAACATACTGTACTATTTTCACTAATGTGCTCAAAATCTTCCCCACTTAACCTCACTCATCCCAAACTGTGACACTACTAAAACTGCACGCCCTTTGTGCTGCCAACTCACTTATTTGGGACACTTCCCCATCTGCTGTGCCACCCACTTTCACCTTAGATAATACCTGAATCTGTCACATTACAGGAGCAAAACAGCTCCCAATAAGGCAAGAAGAGTCAAAATGAGTGATGTGTTGTCCATCATTCAGCTTCTCGCCCATTGTGAACAGACAACCCTGATTCTGACTGCCCCATGCAGGGCTTGAAATGGTATCAGAAGCTGCCCTTGACTTACTGTGTTAGGACCTCCTGAGTGAAGGCTATCACTTTTGACTGGACTGAGGCCTGCTCACAACCCTATTCAACTTCCTGACTTTGTTTCTGTACTAAATGGCACAACAAGACATTATTAACATGGGCTAAGTATTTCTGACAAAAGGGGATATGCACAAAAAGGCGTCGCAATATAAGGCAAGGATGCTGCCAGCATCCAGGTAGACTCACAAGTGCTATGACAGGGAGTGAAGATGCCAGAGATGTAGTTCAGTCCAATCCATTAGTTGGATGTGTGTCCCTGAGTGCAAAGCCACCTTGCAGCAGCGTTATAATAACATTTGCCCGTCTGGCCTGTTATGCAGCACTGAAGTGCACGAAAAACATTTTGTTAACAATTAATGCATTTTGCTTGTCAACGTTTTTTTTTGCAATAAAACTAATTATATATTTGTTAGCTTGCTGACTCCTCTTTGATATTAAGCTTTAAACAGTCGAGTCAATAGAATAAGAATGTCATTTTTTTAATTCAAACTCTTGTGACCAGTGGATCAGTGGGGTAGGAATCAGTCTACTTCTCCTAGTTTGATCAAAACACGAGCACTCATAATGAGATTTTGATGTGCAACTGTGTCAACAAAACCTCGAGAGGTGAAGAAATTAAAAGATTTCAATTTGTGGAACAACTGGCTATCTTAACAGATTGCTGAACAATAAATGAAGAATGCCATCTAGTCAGTTGTTTCAAAGCTTAACACGTCTGGGCTGTTAATCAAAGTAAATATGAAAGGGCAGGATACAATTTATATAAGATCTGATTCTCAATATTGTTGAATGCAAAAGAGTATTTCATCCAGTAGAAAATGTGTTTTAATGTATTTGGCAATGCTGGCCAATTTTAATGGTCAAGTTACCTTTTAAGAACAAAGAGTTATCATCAATCATTGCGTAAGAAACATTCACATAGTATCACACAAACACTGAATTATTAAGTGAAGTTGGTTTAAAAGAAAACATTAAACTTACCTGTCAGAAAATGCTTGACTTGAAAAAAGTAATCCCCTGGTGTTTTATAATTCCTAAACACAGACCCCTCCCCATCTAAAAAAAAATCTGACTTGGTTCTCATGAAACCCACCCATATTGCTGCAAATCTCACATTCAGTAGCAGCAATATGGCAGTCCCAATGTCAGTTTGTATGCATTTCCTACTCAAGACAAATGCCAAGCAGCAAGAATAAATTTGTAAATTCATATTTTCTGTTCCTTTACTTCTATTTCCATTCAATGCAGATTTTCTTCAAATCAGGATAGCAAACTTCAATCCTTCGAAAATTAAATTTTGCCCTTCGCTATCAATGTCTAGTAAATGCTTTCCCTGTTTTTTTTGTCATGATCCCAAATAAAGTAACTTTTCACTTTCAGGTAGATGAATGCACCATCGTAAAGGATTACAGATTCAGAGGTACGTATGTAAGATATATCTTAATCCTATCCTTTCTGTTGATTCATTTAGAACTTACTTGATAGTATCTTTCAATCTCTCTAATCCATAAAATCTATAGTGCAGAATTCTGACACTTGCCAACAAACAGCAACCATCCTCTTACACAGAAACTCTGGTTCCTTGGATGATGACATCCTGTTACTAGTATGAACAGGCCATCTGCTGAAAAGACATATGACTATCCCAACTGGAAAGGTTTCCATTCAATAATGAACAGGTGGTATCTAATACCAGGAATGTTATCACAGATGTCTGTGCCAATTGCCGGAGCAGTTCCCATGACTTTTATCCTTGGCAGCTTGGAATTTATCAGGAGGATTATGGATTTTATGGTTATTGGGTACACCATATTACAAATATAGTAATGTCGCACACATTTGGCATATTAAAAATTATGTTCAGATGTTTACATTTCACAGGGATTAGATCAGAATGCAGCCAAATGTGTCAAAGCCAATAACTTTTTCAATCTGTCATAGAACCAGAACAAAGGTAGACTGCTCTTCCTCAGGGGTTAGCTGAACCCAGTATTGGACAGTTTCTTTTCTAGATTTTAGCCAATTTTTCCATTAATCCATTTTTCTTAGCAATTCTACTTTCTTTTTTAAACTTTTTATTTACATCATGTCATATTTGTGACAATGCATTAAATTTGGATCATTATTTGCTGTAGTAAATAGGATTTTTTTTTTTCATTTTAGCTTGCATCAAAAGGAAAGCACTTTTGAACCATTGAAATACTGTTTCTACACCAAAGGCAGTTTGTGCAATACCCTTTCAGATCTTGAATCTGGGTTCACGTTTAGTCCATATTGATGGAATATGATGTAATAAATGTGATGGTCTTAATCTGATGATGAGTGGGTGCAAGATCATAGAAACAAACTGTACATACTTCTGCACTAATTTTTCACTAAGTGGTGTCACTTACAGAAGACATTTAAGCAACTAGTGTGGAAAATAGAAGTCTATGGGTGTAAAGATACAGTCTTTAGAACACAGTATTAAGATGCCAGGAATGGTATCCTCCGGATGTTACAGCATACAGTAGATTTCCCACAGTGTGGAAACAGGCCCTTCAGCTCAACATGTCCATACCGACCGTCCAAAGAGTAACCCACCCAGACCCATTTCCCTCAAATGCACCTAACATTATGGGCAATTTAGCTTGGCCAATTCACTTGATCTGCACATCTTTGGATTGTTGGAGGAAACTGGAGCACCGGGAGGAAACCCACGCAGACACAGGGAGAATGTGCAAATTCCACACAGACAGTTGCACAAGGCTGGGATTGAACCTGGGACCCTGGTGCTATGAGGCAGCAGTGCTAACCACTGAGCCATCATGCCATGTTTATGATTTCACTAAATGCATGTGATTTGTTTGACACATTGCACTGGTGTAAATTTTACCCCATTGTTGAGGAAAAATACAAAGTGCATTATTTTACCAATAACCTACTCTCTCCTTTATCGTTCAACATACAGCAAAATCTATCATTAAAATACATAATTGGCAGGTATGCATATACATTAACGTATATAATAAAATAAACATCATCCAAAAATATGCACAACATTATCAATATAGAGATAGACATTCATCTGAGTGACTTTCATAGAATCCCTACAGTGTTGAAAGAGGCCATTTGGCCCATCAAGTCTCCACCAAAACTTAAACAGCATCCCACCCAGATTTCCACCATAATCCCATTTCCCTTAACCCCACATTTACCATGGTTAACTCTTGTCTTTGGACTGTGAGAAGAAAAGCAGAGACCTACACCAACAGAGAGAGAATGTGCACAGAAATATCAATGAAGTCACCCAAGACTGGCATTGACCGTGGGTCCCTGGAGCTGTGAGAATGCAGTGCTAAGCCACTGTGATGCTTCTCAAAGTAAGTAGTTCAAACATTCATGGAATGAATCCATGGCCTTATTGAAGACTTGGACTGAGTTGTCAGCTTTTGACACATTTAAGAAAGCTATCATTTAAACTAGCAGAGAGTATACAATTTACATACTCAGGGAGCCGAATTTCTATTTTTGAAGTCCATATGGGATATCCAAAACAAGAGTCCCAAGATTTTAGCAACAGGATACTGCTTCCCCAGGTTGGGTATTGTCTCTCCCACTGCTAAACTGATGGACTTTGAACCTATGTCATCTGATAAAAGGGCACAGTGTGTACAAACTTCTATCTCATACACCTGCAATATTGTTCTTGAGAAAAATAATTACTTGAGTGATGGTCTTGTCTGGAACATATTTCTTTTCCTGGCTACCAGTGACTATTTTCTTAAAGAAGACTTAACAATCCATTTTGCTGCTTTTCAATTTTTTCTGTACATCGTTAGGGTTCACAGAGCTCATTTAATCCATAAAAATGATGTTAATTCAAATGATGAAGATGCTGTACTAGAACCAACTTGATATAGGCAGCTTTTGAGAGATGACAATATGGATCTGAGTGCCACATACAGTTTTTGGACTCTAACCTCTGATGAAAAAAAGACTAATGAAGCTTACAACAGAAGACTTAACAGCTGCTGATTCCACTTAAGTCCTAAACAGAGATGGTGCCAGTCAAGATACCCTAACACCCACACCTTCTTCACGGCATCTGTCCCCCAAGCTCCCACAGCACCCTCTACCAGACCCGCACATCATAACAACATGTGCTAGGAATTAAAGTAGAGTACTTGTCAGGTTTCCAGTGGAATAAAATGACACATTTCATCAAATGTACTCCCTGTCAAACAAGAGATTGGATTGTCAATTTCTAGTGTGGAATGCCCCACCTAGTGGTTTGATAAAGAAGAGATGAAAATTGTCAGGCAAGTGATTGATAAATTGGAGTGAAGTCTTTAGTTGGAACTGCAGCATGCTACTGTGGTGTATAAATTATCACTTTCCTTCCTTTGACTACTGTGCAAGTCAGACATTCTCCAGTATGATTCTAATCTTACTAGTCTGCAAGATACAACAGTTAATTCATTAAGAACTGGACAAATTTACAATGCAAATTTGAATGTGTAACATAATACTATAACAAAATCACCATCATTAAAATGATTACATAATTCATTCGGAGCACAAAGTTATCTTGAATTCAATCTTGGTGTATGTTGTTGAATCATAATCTAATGAAACTGGTCTATGGTCATTACTCACTATGGCAGATCAATAATGATGAGTTAGAGGAAACTGTTTATGCTGTTACAAGTTCACCAATCACCCACATTTGGTAACTTAAATAAAATTGTAATAATCATATTTATCCTCCTACCCTTTATGCTGCAGAGCCTAGTCAAAATGTGAAATAAAATTAAAAGGAAAACCAAATTGATTAAAATTAACTTACCTTTGGTCTTTTGTTTTGGAAACTTCAGAAGTTTAATTTCAATTACCTCCCACCGAGGATGTTTTTGGAGAAGCAAATTGCCTTGAATATGTTGACTTTTTTTTTCAAATGAACTGTTTTATATATATGCTAATACAAACTGCAGAGGAAGGATTTATTTTGCTTCATGAAAGCTACTTATCAAGGCAAACCTGAGTAACCCTTTGAGTGCTAAATTTTCTCTGCAGTGTTTAGCATGGGGACGAGAGGTATCTATACTAAAAAAAAAATCACATTTAGATGAAATTGAAACTGTTAGCACACATTTATTAAAAATTGACTATCAGGTTACTCAAATTACATCTGTGTTTCTGTATTAATAAGAGCATCAAATTCTGATCCCTCAAATAAATTTGCTAGCTTTCAAAAATTATATGAGTCACGAAAATCAGTCCAGGAAATTGGAATAACCACACCTAATTTGTTTCATTATTAGGAGCATGTTCTGGATTGTTTAGAATATAAAGCAATCTTTTATCACCACCGTTTATCTTTCTTCGATCTGTGTTTAAATAAAGAAATTGTATGATTAGCTGACATCAATTTGTACTAGCTAAAAGGAACAACTAAAGCAGTCTTTTAGAGCAAACTTTGAATTTAAAGGGTCACATTATCAATTTGACAGTCTAGTACTAGAACTTACAGTAAAGAGCCCTCCCCCAACCCAACCCCCCCTCCCTCAGGCTCAGATGAAACATTGTAATCACTACATGAATAAATGATGCTGACAAATTTAGACACCTAATAGGTCATTCTGTTCAGGATGAAAACTGAGTGCTGACTGAATTATCCTAACTCCGCCCCTTCCTCTCTTTTAATCCAGTGGGGTTGTTTTAATTATATTATCATTGATAATGGAGTGTTTTCTTTTACTGGTGATGCAGAAGAAAACAACAAACTCAGCTTAACGCAGAAGCAGCTAAGAGTCTGTCCCAGAAGAGCTGTCCAGCACTAGCAGCAGGCTGTGTATGCTATCTGCCATAAGTCTACTTCTAATGGCTCCAGACAATACGTACCTCCAAAGACCTCCTATTCCCCACTCAGCATGAGTGGTTGGAGATGCGGAACTGTAATAAGCCAGTAGTTGTACAGCATCAGACAGAGAGAGGCAGCAGCTGATTGCAGCTGGAGCATCTATTTGCCTGGGACAGTTTTAACGCATGTTCATGTAGCTGCAGTGAAGACTAAGGTTGGTTTGTTAACAGAATACTAAAACAAGGCGGCAGCAGAAGCTGTAGCAGCAGCAGCAGCAGCAGCAGCAACAGAGGCAGTATACTTCAGAATGAGAATGGACATCACTGAGAGGCAGGGAGCTGCTTGTGAAGTGCTTATGTTTGTGTGTAAGGCACCTGGTGTCAGCCTCTGTGGGATTTGGGAAAATTCAGCCTGAACTCAAGTTCCCTTCTATTCTGTTCTGAACCAACACCAGACAACATCAGCCATCTCCTGTGGAGGATGCCTAATAGGTAAGGACAAAATAAAAATCCCTCTCTCTCTCTTTTGGGTGTAAGAAGGATCTTTTTGTGACACCAGTAATACTTTGTTGTTACACGGCCTGGAACAGTGATGGAGTAGAAAGTTCCTGGCAATTTAATGGTGCTTCAGTACTTTGACAGCAGGTATAAGATATATGTATGTATATGTGTATGTTTGTGTAGGAATAGTGGGAAAAAGGCATAGGTGCAGAGTAAAACGCGTGTTTGTGTCTCGGTGTTCATGCATTTCCTGTACCAAAGAAAAGCTAGCATGACCTTTGCAGTGTTGGAACAAGCGATCTTAACCCATGCATTGCCAGCAGAAAGATAATATTTTAGCTGGTTCTCACTGAGCTCCAACCCACATACATTATCTTGCATAGCAAGGTGTATTGTTAATTATTTTTATGCCAGTAGCATCTGATGTTTTGTGTGTGTGAAGCTGTAATAAAACATGAATTTGGCATCTTGATTGAACAAAAAGAAAAATAAATTTCTGTGGTGTGTTTTCCAGCTGCTCATTCAGTGATGGTCTAATTTACTCTGTAGGATAATAGATTCAATGATTGTAAATGGAGAAGCAGGCATATACATGCATTGTTCCATTTATCTTAATGACACTGTAGCACAGAATGCAGCATAGCTGAAAAAGATTGTACGCTGTTAGTGAGCCATCCTGCAGTGACCTTCAGGAAAAAAAAATGAAATGCTCTACTGGCTAAGGAAACAATTGAACTGAAATCAGTGAGGCACAGTTAAGTCCTAAATAGACTTTCTAAATTAAAAGATGTTTGCAACAGCTTGGAAAATGACTCTAAATATGTCAGATCACAGATTGGCTTAATGAGGTGATGCAGCCAGGAAAGTAGTTTAAATGGAATGAGATTTTAAAAGCCACCTCGGGAGATCTCTAGTATTATAGAAGGGAAGGCCCAACTATGGACTTGAGGTTTGACAATAATTAATACTTCTGTCGACGACTTGGTGCTTATCAGAATACCTTGGCAAGCTTTTACTATCCCATCTTTGGTGTAAACTGACTCTTCACTTGTTTAATCCAACCTCTGTTGCAATTGCACCTCCCATGGGCTAAACATGGAATGCCATTTGGAATTGAAACTTACTTAACCAGGTGCACAGGGGAAGAAGAAGGTGGTGTTGTAGGTTTATTGATGGGGAGGACAATAAAAAGACCATTGCATTCATTTGCATTTTTATTCTGAATTCATAGGTTTTACTAAAGCTGGATAGAAAAAAACAGACAAAATGAGGGAATGTTGCAAAATTTGTTTGCAATCATTTTCATTGTTTTCTTTGGCCAGATCTTCCCAGTAGTGCCCCACTCCAGCAAGTGTTGGTTCTTTGCTAGGATCTTTGGTACATTGTCCAGTAACTTGTTGTTCACTTGCAATGTGTTTGTCCTGAGTGTTTGCAGGATATTCAACAAGAGGAGGCATCACACTTGAGCCTCATCTTGTTTTCACCTGATGTTCTACAATGAATCTTGCTGCCAGGGCTGAGGCCAGCTAACATATCGGTGTAAGAATCAAATATAAGATTGGCCTACCACTACAGTGACCCCTCTGTCATCAAGATAAGTTGTGGCTAGTGTCAGCATTAAGCACTACCCGGATATATGGCACAACCAGTTGCCTAGAGTTCCTACCATGTGACTCCAAGAACACTCGGAAACACCAAATCAACACAAGTATTCTATGTCTGTGTGACATTTTCCATTTCCCACAACAGCCTTTTCCAACTGGGAATGCCTGAATTAGATGCACTGAACTGTTTGAGACTATCCAAACTAACCCATGTTTGTTTTTTACAACTGTCCATGGCTTCAGCATTGAGAGCCAACTGTTCTGCAATTCCTTTGGTATTTGACTTTCCACTGCTTCAACTTCTCTCTCATTCTTTAAGGTTCTCGTTAAGACCATGCCTTTGTTCCCTGATCCTATGTTTCCATCTTTAATTTTGTCAATTTATATCCCTGTGGAATACCTTGGAATGCTTTACTATATTAAAGGAGAAGGAGTACTTGGTAGCTATTTCACCTGATTAGTCATTCAGATCCCCAAGCAAATGTTCTGGGCATGTTCAAATTCTCCCATGGTGGAAAAACCTGCCTAAAATTTAAAAAGAAAGCTAGCCTAATGGTGACCATGTGACAAATGGTAATGGTTATAGAGTCATATTGTGTAAAAACAAATCCATCTATTTGCCTGATGAAGGAAATCTGCTAACCTTAGCCAGTCAGGGGCCTTCATGTGACTCCACAGCCATAAAGATTAGTCCCAAATGCCTTTTGAAATGGCCTACAGAGCTCATCCGTTCAAGGGCAACTAGGAATTGACAACAAATGCTGGCCTAGTCAATGATGCCCATATCTTGGGAAAGAATGAAATAAACTAAAAGTGCTAAGTAATACCACAATGTTGTTGTTGTTTATAGCCAGTGCATTTGTTGTATTTGAATTTGTTTTCTTATTATGAAAATGTTGATTCCATTACATGACTTAGTTCCCTCTTTTGTCCATTATTCACCCTCAGATGTTTAGGTTCTACCAGAGGTTACAATAACTATTACCTTTCTAAAATCCCTTTGTACTCCTGCTTCATAGTTAATTCAAAATCCAGTTAAGTTTAGAAGGGTACAGCATGGAAACAGTAATGGTGGTAATAATAGATATTAGCTTCTGACATAGTCACCATTTTGTAAAGTTGCAATTAATAAACCACTCCAGAATGACCTCTGACACTGCCATCTAGTGTCAGTTTATAACATTCCTATAACATCAAGTCTTTTAGCAATTAATGTCACTGAAACTTTACATCCACTACAATTGTATTATCTTAAAATGAGACAATGAAGGACCCTGGGCAGTTACTAACAGTTGTAATAAGAATATGATATTAAAGTGTGTGCTTCTGAGAAGTCTGTGTAGGTAAGTGACAATCTATGTGTATTGATAGATGAAGAATGGCATGGCTCTTTCAGAAAAAAAAGTGACAATCTGTGAAAAACGATGGTAAACAAATATTCTGTTTTGATCTGCAGCTAAACCCACCAAAAAAACCTGCTTTGCTCAGTTAGCAATCAGTACCAGTGGGCTGAATAAGATTTTGTATGGTGTGCGAAACTACAAATCTAACAATGTAATGGTTAATGTCAGTGACACTCCCCCCACCACCCCCAACATACAAACACACACACACACACACACAGAGTGAGTGTTCAGCTTTAATTGTATTATTCTATAAACACTTTCATGCAGGGATGAAAGAAAAAATCAGAATGGGAGAGAATCACTCTGGCTACTTCTACACACCTCCTAGTGGGCACTTGTAGAGTGGCCCAGGACACAACAGTCCGCTCTTCCAGAAGAGTAACAAAGTGCTGTGTTTACAGGCCCTACACAAGCCAAAGGGAAGAAAAAAAGTTAAAAAATTCAACTCTAAATTCCAATACTTTTTCTTCGCTTGGACAATATGATGATGTTGGCCAATAATAGCCCTATCATCATTCTTTTTCTTTAAAACATATTTTAAGAGTTATAATTTTCTCTATAAAGTGTGTAATGATATACTAGGAATGATTGAAAGTAAGCCTTCATTATCTTACAATGAGGAGCAGAAAACCCCTCCTCCATTGCACTATCAAATTTATAGGTTGCTTCATGGTTTCATTGTAAGTCACGAGGGGATTAGAGTCTATCATTTCCCAGCCAACACTGAGATTTACTGTGATTTTAAAAGTAAGGTATTTTGTATTATTTTGTTTTTACAGTCCTGCAGTTCTGTAGTTGGACATTTATGTTAATGTATTGGATAATGGATTGCATTTTACAGAAATAGAGTGAATGAGGAATAGTTCAGAACAAGACTTTTATTATGTATGAAGCATAACTGGGGCTGTATGTTATAATGTTACCAAGTGTGTCGTTCTAACTCCTTTTTGGAAACATGTGGATTTGAGCATATTTCAGAAGTTAATTCACTGTGATTAACAATGATAACTGCAAGTCTTGCACTCTCACTGTAAGCTGTGCGAGCTTCCAGAAAAAGCATGGAGATACATTGTCAGCAATTTCACTCACATTACAATGATTTTATCTCCGTGTTTGTCTCAATGTAATCTGATGGTTTTTTCCGAAGAAATTCAAAATGTTTTTTTTAAATCCACTAATGATGTAAAGTTAATTAGTATTTTAGACTCATTTCAAATTGCTTTAAATGAATAAATCAATTGCAGATTATTTTACTGGCAATAACTTTAGTGCATAGTCTCAATTGATATGATTACCAACAAATTTCCCAGGACAATTCATGCCAATACTATTTTTGAACACTCAAAATAAGCCTTATTAGAATATGTAAAAGTGCTATGTCATTTACTACACTTCTTTTTCCCTATGATCTAACAGTATTTGATCGAAGATTAATTTATTCTTTCATATAAATAGTCATGATTCTGCAAAAGCAAAAATGTATTGGCCTAGAACTTTGATGTTGGAGTAGCTTGCAAGCAGCAAACACACATGAAACCATTGAATATGGTAAGAAGCATATGTGAATATTGGGTGGAATTGTCCAGGTCCTACAGGTATAGGCTTAAACATGAGACAGAGAGGAAACTTACAAAACTTAGTGTCCTGTTAGCAGACCAGCACTTTCCCATCCCTGGGCAACCTTCCTGGAGGTGTATAATTGCTGGCACAAGCTACCCACATAGTAGTGATGGTGCATGCTCCCAAGGTGGGGGCCACTGTAGGTACCCAGAGATGATGGCAGGCCGAGACAGCTTGTGAAGCCTCCTATACTCATTGCTCCCCCTACCCAAAATCCTGCACACACATTCACACGCACAATCTCCACACCACTTTGTCCCCACCATCCAATCGGTGGAGGAATCTCTATTGGTCAATTTATTTGGCAAGAATTCCCAGCCATTCAGTGATTGATTTCTTCTTAAAAGTTTTAAGACTCTGCCATGTCTGAGCTAGAGGTGGACCAAAATGATATCAATATCAAAGAGATGGTCACA
Organism: Hemiscyllium ocellatum; assembly: GCF_020745735.1. Taxonomy (NCBI): domain Eukaryota; kingdom Metazoa; phylum Chordata; class Chondrichthyes; order Orectolobiformes; family Hemiscylliidae; genus Hemiscyllium; species Hemiscyllium ocellatum. Next base: position 66,020,812 of record NC_083403.1, read on the forward strand.
ATTCCTGTCTTAATTAATCTGGCGCACTCAGAAACACATGGTCATGGAGATGTCTCCAGGCTACCATTAAAAAGGTAAATTTAGAAAAAAAATCATGTGCCCAGCAGTAGATAAATGTCACATTAAAATCACCACTGGATACTAGCAGCCCTCCTAATCCCTGCACTGTTACCACCAATTGTTCCCAACACCTCACTTCCTTCAAATAATCATGAATTTAGCCAGACTCACAAGGTACAAGCTTAAAAGGAAAGCAAAGACTTGATCTGCTAATGACTGGACATACAAACTAGGAGATCATCATTTGGTGGTATATCACTTTAATTTTGCTGATACTTTTTGTCAAAGATTTTCTTCTTGTACTCATCAGGACAATTCACTAGAATACCAATTCAAGAAGAAAACCAATGTTTATATTGCATGACAGGAAAGTCAACCTCCCTGGTTTAAAATTTTAACAAAGCCTGAAAGTTAACTGTCAATCTGCATTAATAAGTGGTAATTCTCCATGGCAATGCCTCTACCAATCAGAGTCCAGTTGACAACCAATCAGCACTCTCCTTTATGTAGGAGTGGCTTCTCCTCTGAGGAGAGTAAAAAACAATGCTGTTCACTTGCTTCTGTCATTCTGACCCCTCCATCACTGCCTGACTAGTTTTGATACTCACCACCGATCATCTTCAAAAGGGAATGAGGACCTGGAGATTAGAAAGGTCTCTGCCAAACTGCACACTCTCGTGCCTGGTTCTGCTGTAATGAGAAAAAAGAGAAGGGTTGATAGTGATGAGAGTATGTGCACAAGCAATTGATGAGCTTGCAAATCACTGCCAGGTGGTGACCCCCTCCCCAACAGGTGAATAGAAAACATGATGGCCAGACAGGAAGTGATAGAAGATTGACACCACATAGTGGTTGTGCAATCTTCAGACCAAAGCAGGTAGCATACCTATGACATAGCTGTACAGCGGTAGAGTTAAACTGAGTTATGGTCATATGGGTTTGTGAGCACAGTAAGAGAATGTGGGGGAAAAGTTCATTCTGTTTCTGCTCATTGATGCTAACCAGAATTACAAATGTCCTGTAAGTCCAGAATGTCCTGCATCCAATAGGAGGGCTTGCTTCACTGAGAAGACTGTCCAGGCCCAGGCAGTCTGGAGTGCATGGTGTAATAAGGCATCACTAAAACAGGGAGTTCCCATTTGATGCTTGGCTGATAGCTTCATGGGGGAGACAGGCTGTGGTGAGAATGAAGCTTGCAGTCTGCTGTGGAGTTCTTGGCTTACAGCCAGTGTTCAAGTGGCCTTGAGGTAGAATGTCAGAATCTTCAACCCAGTAAGGTGCCACTCTCCATCAAAATGTGATCCACTGTTTAAGCCATCATATGACTCATTTGCATAAGAAAAGAGCTGAAGAATGGATGATCACTTCAGAAATCTTGCCAGAATTGCAGGTGAGATGCCATGTATGATGGCTGCTGCCATGCTTTAATTCCAAATTGGAAACTCATAGACATGGAGGGATAATGTGAAGTGAAGAATATATTCTGCAATGAGGACTTTGAGAGGTTTTACTGTAGGAAACATTTACAAAATAGCAAAATCATAAGAACAAAAGTTGTAGGAATGCAAGTAAGCCATTTGGCCTATTGAGTCTGCGCTGCCATTTAAGATTTAGAGATGCCGGTGTTGGACTGGGGTGTACAAAGTTAAAAATCACATAACACCAGGTTATAATACGAGATAATGCATTAACTGGACCGATATGACACCAATTGTTAAAGTTCAGTTGAGAATGTATCTTTAAATGGTCTGTGATTTACATGTGAAAGAACTGAAACCAACATGTTCATTCGAAAAGATGAGAGATTTAACAAATAATCCAGGTCTTTGGTCAATATATAATTTCAGTTACATCGCAATGTAAACTTTTGCTATAACTTCTGTGTCTTATGATCTTATACTTCACAATTTGTGGGCGGCACGGTGGCACAGTGGTTAGCACTGCTGCCTCACAGCGCCAGAGACCCGGGTTCAATTCCCGACTCAGGCGACTGACTGTGTGGAGTTTGCACGTTCTCCCCGTGTCTGCGTGGGTTTCCTCCGGGTGCTCCGGTTTCCTCCCACAGTCCAAAGATGTGCGGGTCAGGTGAATTGGCCATGCTAAATTGCCCGTAGTGTTAGGTAAGGGGTAATGTAGGGGTATGGGTGGGTTTCGCTTCGGCGGGTCGGTGTGGACTTGTTGGGCCGAAGGGCCTGTTTCCACACTGTAAGTCTAAAAAAAACCACCTGATGAAGGAGCAGCATTCCAAAAGCTAGTGCTTCCAAATAAACCTGTTGGATTATAACTGGTCTTGTGTGATTTTTAACTCTGCAATTCAATGAGATTATGGCTAATCTGATAATTCTGAACTCTACTTCCCTGCCTTTTTCTAATAATCCTTGATTTTCTCATAATCCCTCTTTATCTCAACCTTGAATCATAACCTCAACAGCCCACTGTAATAAATAATTCCACAATTTTTCAGTTCCCTTAGAGATAAAAAACCTCCCCTCAGCTTTGTTTTAAATGGGTGACTGCTTATTCTGAGGTTGTGCCTTCCAGTCCTAGGCTCTCCCACAAGTGCATCTTAGTATCTATTCTGTCAGTCACTGAAGCATCTTACATGTTCCAATACGGCTGTCTCTCATTCTTCTAAATTCCAATAAGTACAAGCACAACTTATTAAATCTTTCCTCATAAGAAGCTCACTCCAGCTTGGAATCAGCCTAGTGAACCTTCTCTGAACTGCTTCCATTGCCATATATCTATCCTTAGATCAGGGGAACAGAACTGTTCACCTCATTCCAGGTTTGGCCTGAAAAGTACCTTGTACATTTTTAGGAAGACCACCTTACTTTTTATACTTTATTCCCTTTGAAATAAATGCCAACTGTCTATTTGCCTTCCCTATTGCTCACTGAACTTCAAAACTACTTTTGGTGATTCAGAAATAAGGAGCCCCAAACCTGTCTGTGGGGAGCTTTCTGCAGTCTTCCCCTTCATATTAAATAATATTCAGCACTTCCATTCTTTCTATCAAAGTGCATAACCTCACATTTTATATATACAGTTCACAATTAAGTAAATATTAGGAAAATGTAGAAGAGGAAAGTTCCATTCCAATATGATCACACAACACCAGGTTATAGTACAACAGTTTTATTTGGAAGCACTAGCTTTCAGAGTGCTGTTCTTTAATTAGGTGATGGAGCAGCACTCCGAAAGCCAGTGCTTCCAAATAAACCTGTTGGACTATAACCTGGTATTGTGTGGTTTTTAACTTTGTACACCCCAGTCCAACACTGGCGTCTCCAAATCATGCCCAATATGATCCTTGGGAAATAACATATGAACACACACACACAGTGGGAGCAGATGTAGACCATACAGTCCATCAGGCCTGCTCAGCAATTCAATAAGATCATGACCTATCTGGTCGTATTTCGAATTCAACATTCCCATTTACCCTAATAATCTTTGATTCCCTTGCCTAATGAGAATCTACTCATCTCTGCCTGAAAAATATTTAATGACCTCTACCTCCACCATCTTCTGAGGCAGAGAAAACAAAACATAATACTCTTAGAGGAAAAAAAAACTCCTCATCTCTGTCTATCACAAATAACATGTACAAATATACAAATATTAGTGTGGAGTTTGTTGTTATACAGATCTATTTTCTGTGACTCCTTACCTGATGAAAGAGCCATTACAATGTGTTATAGGAGTAAGCATTAAGAGTGAGAACTGTTTTGTTCTCTGTTCTTTAAATATTTGGAAATATAATAATGGAATACTCTGCTTTGCATGGTGATGTATTTCCTGCATACCAACTACTTCATCTGCCCTTCAGGCCTCTACTGATTGTAGTTTAATAATTTAAATCAACAGAGAATTAAATAATCAATTAATTGACTTGTTGCTAAATCAAGCTACAATTTCCCAGTGCATTGCTTGTTGGGTTTTGTTATTTTGATCCTGTTTGCACAGCTACTGGACAGCAAAACAGTGAAATCAAGGATAGAAGGCATTTTTTTCCCCATCACTATATGCAGGTAAGACAAAACATAACCATGGTTCATTCATTCTGATGTTAATGCATTTCAACGCAAAACATTCAGCCCCTTTTAAACAGCAAATCAGGTCATTACTTTGTATAAGTTGTCTTTTTTTCTCTGTTAATAGTTCTGATAATTGGTGAAAGGCTTAATTTCTAATGTAATCCATCATTGTAACCGAGTGTCTCACCGTTTGCAGTTGGTTGGTTTGCAATTAAGAATTTACAGTTCTTTGCACAGCAGCATGCATCAAGCTGCCTAAATGTGAAAACTAATTTCACTGTAACCATCTTTCACATTGTAAATAAGGCTAGAGGTGAGGGAAGAAAAGTACACTATCTTTTGACTAGCTGCCTTTGTAAATAACCTATCTCCACCTTTTAGCCTTAAATCAATACAAGTAAGGTATTTACTGTTAAAGATTCTGGATTTTCAACTTCAAGATAGCAGGAGTTAGGAAAATTTCTACTTTCACGTACCTGTCTCAGGAAAAGACATCACAGAGATAGTCCTACAGGACTTCTTCTGAAGATGAAGAACTCAAAATGTTAACTGTGTGTCACTCTCCACAGACGCTACCTCGGTTACTCTAACATGTTCTGATTTTATTTCAGATTCATAGCATTTGCAGTAGTTAGCTTTTATACAGTTGAGACAGTCTGCTTTGAAGCTTCTTAGGTGTGGTTGAAATTTCCTATTATCTTTCCACAGACATCTTAAATTGATATATCATATAGCAGCTGGGGCATTTAACACTGATAGCTGGGCAGCAATAGCACTCATATAGTTTCCCAATCACAACACAGACAAAAAGCAGTTGTGAGAGCAGCAATCTCTTCCCATTGTAGCTTCTGCCTTCCTGGCATATTTTCAGCTCTTTTGGTAACAAGATGTATGGAGTGAGAGTCTCTTGAGTGGTGAATTTCAAGACTAGAGGGCATACTTTTAAGGTGAATGGAGAAAGATTTTAAAAAGACACAAGGGGCAATTTGTTTTACACAGTGTGTGAAATGAACTTCTGGAGGAAGTAGTGGATGTGGGTATAATTACAATATTTAAAAGGCATTCTGATAAGTATATAAATAAGAAATGTTTGGAGGGATAAGGGCCAAGTGCAGGCAGGTGGAAGCTACTTTAGTTTGGGACTGATTGGACCAAAAGGCCTATTTCCATGCTGTGTAACTCTATGACTGCAGGATGACACACTCATGGACATTGGAAGCTGCATATATTAAAGATAGTATGAGCATATACATGCACTGTGCATATATCAACACAACAAAATAATTTCTAGCCATTTAGCTGTTTATTGCTCAGTACAATGCTCTGGCCAATCAGAGCCTACATGTCTTAATAGTAACCAACTCTGACTGTTAACTCTCGATCAGCTCTAACAGAGGCATTCTTCATGAGAATTCATCTACGAATCACAATCTACTAGTCAACCAATCAGCACTCTCCTCTGATTCTGTATCAGGATTTATTTCTCCACTTAAATTGGTATTCTTGCAAAACGTCTTAATGAGTGCAAGATGAATAGCTGCAACATCAACCAAACTCAATGACACAATTGTTCTAGAGAACGTAGGAGAGAGATTTACAAGAATGCTGCTAATGCTTGGAAATTATGGATATGGAAAAAGATTGCAAAGGCTGTGTTGTTTTCCTTAGAACATGATATGCAGGTGCCAGTGTTGGACTGGGGTGGACAAAGTTAAAAATCACACAACATCAGGTTATAGTCCAATAGGTTTGTTTGGAAATGCAGGCTTTCAGAGCGTTGCTCCTTCATCATGTAGCTCTGACAAAGGAACAGCACTCCGAAAGCTTGGACTTCCAAATAAATCTGTTGGACTATACCCTGATATTGTGTGATATTAACTTCCTTACAACAGTGGAGGTTGAGAGGTGACTTAATTGCTGTGTGTAAAATAATAATAGATTTGGATAAAAGGTCAAGGAAGATTTATTTCCCCCAGTGAACCACTCAATTACCAGGGTCAAAGATTTAAGATGATCTGTATAAGAGTTAGTGGGAATATGACGAAAGATACTTTCACCCAGAGGTGAAGAACATCTGGAATTCACTGCCTTTTTTGTGGTTGAGGAGGATTCAACTCATTTAGAAAGGAGCTATGTTTGCAGTTGAAAGTTATTGATTAGGTGTTGATAAATGGGGTTAGAATAGGTGGCTACTTTATTCAGCTAGTCCAAACATGATAGTCTGAGAGTCATCTTTCTGTGCTGTAATTCATCTATGGATTTATATGGCAAACCAAAAGATTTTGAAAGACAGATAAGAAGCCAAAGGAACTGATGATTGAGCTTGTCTACATACACTTAGTTCAAGAAAAAAGTCATTTTTCTGTCACTGCCATGAAGCAGAGAGTGAAAAAAGGGGGGAGGGTATAAACATTTGAGCAAGGACAACTGGGAATGCAAACAAATCCCCTCTTCAGACCAGAAAGGAAGGTGTTGAGAGTATGAGTAATGCTTGGCAATCTGCTTCAATTGCAAAATGTAGGAAACCCTTGCATTAATTGTTGGAATCAGAATATCAAACTGGTGGGGGAAAGTGAGGACTGCAGATGCTGGAGATCAGAGCTGAAAAATGTGTTGCTGGAAAAGCGTAGCAGGTCAGGCAGCATCCAAGGAGCAGGAGAATCGACGTTTCGGTATAAGCCCTTCCTGAAGAAACGTCGATTCCCCTGCTATCAAACTGGTGGCAATGGTACAATTGAATGATAAATGTATTTCAGGATGGTCAAGGATTTCTTCTTCTGCCAAAATGAGTTAGTTTATTTGAGATTATAGAGTTTTTAATCTCTAACAAGGATGCATTTACTTATGCCTCCAAAACAAAGCAAACAAACAGCTTATGTTTTGATTAAAACGGGGGCAGTCTTGCCATTAATGGTGGTACAGTTTGTATTCCAGATCGTTTGATGAAAGAAACATACTTGTTGAAGGTACTTGTGGGGTCTATGCATGTTTTCCCTTGTACAAAGTTAAGTTATGAAGTGACTTAATAAATGGAGTTTCTTGTTTTCAAACTGAGAGGATGTATTTCACAATGGGTAAAGATGTGACCAGCATAGATGGCAACCTGATGATGACTAGGAGAGGCTTATTGCTGTAAATGAACAACTAAAATCAACCTTGTGGCAGACAAGGTGTGTTTGTTATTGAAAAATGTAAACCAGTGAGATTATATATAAGTCTCTGAAAGTAAAATATGTGAACTTCCTGATGATAAACTTGTAGAAGCAAATTCAACAAAGTTAAATCTTCAGTTTCAACTTGATAAACTTCATGTATCTAAAATACCAATGAAGCAAAGTGAAAAATAGTTTGAGTAGGCAAAGGAATTACTGTTGAATCCAAAGAATTGGTTGAGTGCAGCGCTAAAAACCAAGGCTAGGTTTGCTGCAGCTTCATTATGCAAGGAACAATGAAGGTTTTAAACTCCAATATAAGCTAGGGGACAAGAAAGAGGAGTTCTGAAGTGTGGAAGAAAATATCTGGCTTTTACAAACAGCTAAAGAGTGTTAACCTCCCTTGGGGCAGGTTAATTCATCCGCAACAGCAGTGCCTGTTGTAGAGGAAGTGATAAAGGAAAATAATTTTGAAGCCGATTGTCAAGCAAGTAGACGTGTTTTTCCTGGCAAACTTAAAGAAACTCATTGCAAGCGTGTTTTTATCAGTAGAGGGGAGAGTCAACAAAAAAAACTCTACAAAATTAAATGTGTGTGGTTCATCGACCACTTGAAAGACTAAAAGTAGGATAAAGGTAAATGGAAGTCCAGAATGAGGCAGCATTTGAAATAAATAACTAAAGCCACGTTTAGATTGGGATCAAGAGAAGGTGAAAGATCTCAAAGTGGTAAGAGATCAAAACCAAAAGGAGTGCAAATTACTTTTTATTTGGACATCATAAGTATTTCAATAATATTCTCAAATCAGTCAAAAGGAATTTTACTCAGAGCAAAGATGAATTGTAAAGAAATAAGAAGCTACTTTGGCATAATTGATCAAATGGATTAATTTACTATGTATGAGTTTGAAAAACAAAGGCAAGGATACAGTTACAGTTCCAGCTGATGAAGAGATTGATCATTGGGTGGTGGATTTAATTGGAACTTCTTTTTTGTGGAGGTAAAAGCAGACTTGAAGAAAAATGCTGATGTTAATACAATGAAGTTCAAACCCTGCTAACCTTAGTTGTTACACATCCTTACTTTTGTTTGAGATATTTTATTGTGGTTTTAAAATGATATATATAACTGTATAAATTAAATAATTATCTGTGTGGTCTGTGATGAGTTGATTGTTTTCAAAAAATTCCAGACTTTAGTTTGCACAGCCATTATAAGGAACCTTTGACTATGGTGAAGTTTTCTTTCTTTCAAGGGAATAGGTGTGATGAATTCCTTTTTCCTTGTATAATTTTTGTACCACAAGTGCCAGGACTTATTGAATATTATCACATTCAGGAATTGGGCAGTACCAAGCATTTGTAACATTCAAGTCCCACCAATCATTGCTGTAAGTGACTACTTCAAAATATTGGTTACATTCAATTCTCCCTCTGAACGAGGGTGGAACCTGTTTCAAGGTTTTTAATCAATCATTCAAAATAGTTCAGGGCTCATTGACTCATAGAGTCATATAGCACAGAAACAGATCCTTTGGTCCAAATTGTCTTTGTTGACTAAATTTCCCAGAAGGGATTTTGCTATGACTGATGAAATAAGGATAAAATAGGCTGCAGAAATCTTGAGTTATTTTAAATGCTCATCAGCTGTAGCAATGATTAAATCACACAAGTTTGAAAGAAAAAGTGTTTATTAAAACCAAGAAGTAGAAGGATGACTATTAAAAGGTCTATAATAGAATCCCAATAAGGTGATTATCCCATTCTTATTTCTCAGTTCCACCCAAATAACTTCCCTAGATGTATTTCCGGGACTATCCTCCCTCAGCACAGCTGTAATGCTATCCCTTATCAAAAATGCCATTCCCCCTCCTCTCTTGCCTCCCTTTCTATCCTTCCTGTAGCTTTGTATCCTGGAACATTAAGCTGCCAGTCCTGCCCATGCCTGAGCCATGTTTCTGTAATTGCTATGATATCCCAGTCCCATGTTCCTAACCATGCCCTGAGTTCATCTGCCTTCCCTGTTAGGCCCCTTGCATTGAAATAAATGCAGTTTAAATTATTAGTCCTACCTTGTCCCTGCTTGCCCTGACTGTTTGACTCACTTCTGTTCTCAGCTGTACCCGTCTCAGATCGATCTCTTTCCTCACCATCTCCCTGGGTCCCATCCCCCCACCTTACTAGTTTAAAACTTCCCAAGCAGTTCTAGCAAATTTCCCTGCCAGAATATTAGTCCCCTTCCAATTTAGGTGCAATCTGTCTTTGGATGTTACAAAGGTTGGAGGATCTGAGCTACAGGGAGAATCTGAACAGGCTGGGACTGTTTTCCCTGGAGCGTTGGGGCTGAAGAGTGACCTTATCGAGGTTTACAAAATTATGAGTGGCATGCATAGGATAAACAGACAAAGTTCTTTTCCCTGGGCTTGGGGAGTCCAGAACTAGAGGTTTAGGGTGAGAGGGGAAAGAGACCTCAGGGGCAACTTTTTCACACAGAGGGTGGTACATGTATGGAATGAGCTGCCAGAGGATGTGGTGGAGGCTGGTACAATTGCAACATTTAAGAGGCATTTGGATGGGTATATGAATATGAAGGGTTTGGAGGGATATGGGCCAGGTGCTGGCAGGTGGGATTAGATTGGGTTGGGATATCTGGTTTGCATGGACGGGTTATACCGAAGGGTCTGTTTCCATGCTGTACATCTCTATGACTCTATAAAACTGCCATTATTCTCACATGCAGTGATGAAGAAGATAAAATGATAGCAGGTGTGTTTGTGAACTAGTTATGTTTGATTGTTTTGAATAAAATGAATGTTTATATTATCCTTGTGTATGCCAGTTAAATAATTCAGAAGCAAGCTTTTGTGAGTTTAAAAAATAAAGAAGGTTACTTATTCATATATTTAACCAGAATTAGTGTAAGTTAACTCATTGTCTCATGTATGCATACATTCAAATAATACAAAGATCAGATATAGATAGGGATATAGATAAAGACATGATATAGATGGTGTACTTAAAATTAGGTCAGTCTCTGGCATATGATCTCTGGTCTCCCATGTAGCAGGTTTGTGGATTTTGAATGGAATGTGGTACTTTAAAGTTGAAGTGAAGGTCTTGTAAAGTGGAGGGTTCACATCAAATTTTCATATTTCTTGAAGTTAAATATCTTGATTATTATCTCTTTGGTATACGTTGAAATTGGAATAGATTAAGCATTTTGCTGCTTGATGACTTGCAAATAGTTTCAAAGTCTAGTTCTCAACAAACTGTAATTCTATTGGATCTGTTGCTCTTACTTGCAAACAAGCCTTACTGACAGAAAATGGCTGCCTCACATATCTTTTTGCAAGTTCAAGGTCTTTTCCAAAGATGGTGTTATGTTCATGTTGATTCCACATCTGGTGTTGAGAGTCTGGAGATTCTGAGACCATCGTGTCAGAATGGAAAGTTGATAGTTGCCAATTACTTCAATCTGACACAAGCTGTGTTTTGATCTTCCCTTTCATCCAGTAACAAACATGGAGATAGGCAATCTGGAAACTCCACAGTCTCTAACAATGGTCCATCCTTAGGCAATTAGATGTGTGAACTTCACCAATAGCTATGGATTCTTCATCTCTGTCTATAAAAGTCTGTATTAGCTAGAGACTTGATACTGTCTGCAGTCCAAATGCTAAACGTTGCAAAATTTTTGGCAGCCTATTAGGTTGCTTGTGTCTAATTTTTTAAAAAAATATTGACTGAAAATGTATAATATGATATGCCTGTGTTTGTTTTGACTGTAGTAACTAAGAGATGTTTTTGTTTGTTTGTGTTAAATTTAAATATATTATTTTATTAGTAGGTTTGTGGTGACATGCTCAATTCCCAGTTTAAATATTTTTTGTCAAAACTGGCTTATGAGTTACTATTTCTATTTGTCCACTTCTATCACAAATAATTTAAAATAAGGGCATGAATGATCAGTCCTTCAGATATTAAAGAATTAATTTCATTGTTAGTAACCTTCCAAAATTGATTAGTCACAGGGATGATTAAGATTATCCTACTTCCATGTTCCAGAGTAGAAAAGTAAAGTATATGTTTAAATAATCATCAGAATCTTCAAGATATTGAGTATATATCAGGAAAGATATTCTCATTGTCCTCAATGACAACTGACCTCATTATAGTTTGGAAAGAGTAAGGATGGTGATGGAATGAAAAAAGACTTGGGGGAAAAATTGCCCAACTCACACATCGATGCCCACCTATCATACTTTTATATGCTCCACGGTGTGGGAGCTAATTGGGAGGTGGGAGACTTAAGTAAGACAGGTTCCAATTGGGAGCTTGATTTAAGTTAAACAACAGGAAACTCTGGCAGTGGAAGAGAATTGAAAGCTTTTGGATGCAGAATGGTAGTTTTATTTTTATAGACATAAGGAGTGGGAATGTTTGCTCTATCACTCTTCAAGGTAACAGACCCTTCTGTCAATCACATCTTTCCTTTGCTGTTTAACTGGCTAACATTGTGCCCATCCCAAACCTGAATGTCTATCCACCCACTATCAACCCGCTAATCCAAACTAAACGCCAAACTCTCAGGCACAGAGCCTATTCCCATTTTCAGTGTGGCCTCCTGCTGAATCCCTTCTTCACTCGTCGGGCAATCTGTTGGTTACTGGACCAGAGCAGAAAATGAATGTTGTAATGGTGTCTGCCATTAAAATACAGTAAGAACAATGTGACATATCCCCAATACCCTTCCCACCTCTGTGAAAATATCTGAGTATTTCAAGGTGTCTCAGTGCATGCCATCATACATCTTTATACTGCATGTTTCACACTAAGGAACTATATAATTCTCCCAACCTATTTCAATAAGAACATCACCAGTATTCAGTGTTTAAAATTTAAAAATTATGAAATAATAAACAGAAATGGAGGCATAAATAGTCATTGCTGTTAACTGAAATTCTCTGCAGCTGTTTTTTGTAAGTAGCATCAACAATGAAATTCACATTTGACTCTATTATATATTTACAAAATATGATTTATTGCATTGTTCTAGATTGGAGTAAATATAATAAAAAAGATTTTAATTTTTTCTCAATTTATTCAAAACAAAATATTACCCCACCTGTTGTTCTTGTATTAGAAAAAAAGTGTGTAAAAAGAGATGACTTGAAATCACAAATTCAGAACCAAAAGATATTGCGTAAGAGTGTGATTTTTTTTGATCTGACAGAAAGGATTCTGTTCTATCATGCTGCAAGCGCCACTCCTACATTCATTCATCCTGTCAGATGATGCTGAATGTAATGATAAATGCTTTAAAGATTTCAGTCTGCTGCTTGGCTTTCTTCACCTGCCACTTGTCTTAAAATTATTTTCACTATGGAATTGAAAATTTTACTGAAGTGTCAATCCACAGGTTTCAAGTTATACATCTGTTTCATTGGCCAAAGTCTATTTATCTCTGACAGCAGAACATGCAACTTAAAGCAAAAGGACCAGTTCTTAGAATATATTTACACCAACACAGAGTAATTATTTTGCATCTGAAAGATTTGTTTTCAAGTTACATTGGCTCCAGCTGTTCGACCGATGTTACACAGAGTCTATAGATAGAAAAAAGGTATAATAGTCTAGGTTTCACAGGGAGCAAATGTGTTTCCATGAGCTTGCTAAGGTCCTAGTAATTATGCTTGAACAACTGTAGCTATAGTGTAAAAAGTGAGGTCTGCAGATGCTGGAGATCAGAGCTGAAAATGTGTTGCTGGTTAAAGCGCAGCAGGTCAGGCAGCATTCAAGGAACAGGAAATTCAACGTTTCGGGCAAAAGCCCTTCATCAGGCCTGATGAAGGGCTTTTGCCCGAAACGTCGAATTTCCTGTTCCTTGGATGCTGCCTGACCTGCTATGCTTTAACCAGCAACACATTTTCAGCAACTGTAGCTATACTTGCTGCTTTCACACTTAAATCTTCTTATTCTGGAAGAATAATGCATCTTCTGTGGAGACTTTATTGTAGGATGTCTTCCACCACTTCGGCCTGAGAAAAAAGAGAACTGGTGGCAGTGAGCTACCTCAAATAATTCTTCACCAGTAACACATATTGGTAAAGTTGGAAAATACCACAAGTTACCAGGAATGGTCATCTGGAAAAGTATTACACATCCTAATTCCATTCTTCATTTAGCTTTGAGGAAAAGCAAGATAACCACAGTGGCCACTATTGGGAACTACACTGTCTCTGCCAGTTTGCAGACTGTGCATTCATACTGTTTAGTTTTGTCTCATTTAATGGTATACCGACATACTGATAAAGACATGCCCATGATATCATCATATCAGAATATGTAATCTAAGGATATAAAAATTAAGGTCACTCCATCTTCCCAGTGATCACTTGAGAAATGACACACTACTCTTTGTAATGTTAATAGCTTAATATCAGCCCTTAGGTACCTATGACTGTAATGTTTGAATATAATAGCTGTTTCATAAATATCCATTGGATTAGTCAATACCACGGTATCAACATGTACAATTTCTTATATTACCAGAGATATTGCTACATCATAAGGGAGATGGTGGCCTAGTGGTATTATCATTGGATTGTTGATCCAAGTGGTGTCCTGGGGATCCGGGTTCAAATCCTGTCTCACAGATGGTAGAACTTGAATCCAATAAAACAAATCTGGATTCAAGAGTTTAATGATGACCATGAAACCATTGCATTAATCTCCTTCGGGGAAAGAAACTGCCACCCTTACCTGATTTGGCCTGCATGTGACTCCAGACCTACAGCAGTTTAGTTGAATTTGGGCGGCATGGTGGCACAGTGGTTAGCACTGCTGCCTCACAGCGCCAGAGACCTGGGTTCAATTCCCGACTCGGGCGACTGACTATGTGGAGTTTGCACATTCTCCCCGTGTCTGCGTGGGTTTCCTCCGGGTGCTCCGGTTTCCTCCCACAGTCCAAAGATTGCAGGTCAGGTGAATTGGCCATGCTAAACTGCCTGTGTTAGATAAAAGGGGTAAATGTAGGGGAATGGGTGGGTTGCGCTTCGGCGGGTTGGTGTGGACTTGTTGGGCCGCAGGGCCTGTTTCCACACTGTAAGTAATCAGGTGCAATACCCTGCTGGAGGAAAAAATAGTACTTGAAGGGATTGGCCAAGTTCGAACTAGCTCAAAGAATGTTGAAGATTATTTATAAAAATTTAAAAATCACACAACATCAAGTTATAGTTCAACAGGCTTATTTGGAAGCACTAGCTTTCGGAGCGCTGCTCCTTCATCAGGTGGTTGTTGAGTATAAGATCGTAGGACACCAAATTTGTAGCAAACGCTTACAGTGTGATGTAACTGAAATTATATATTGAAAAATACCTGGAATGTTTGTTAAGTCTCTCATCTTTTAGAATGTGCATGTTGGTTTCAGTTCTTTCAAATGTAAATTCTTAAAGTTTCATTCTCGAGTGAACTTTAGCAATAGATGCGATATTGGCCCAGATAGTGCATTGAAGGTGTGAGGTGCCCTGTGTGAGGCTGTCTGTGCCCCAACGTCCAGACACAGACACGCTCCTACAGACTCATACACTGACGCAGATCCTCTCTCATATGCTCACACATGCACCCCCTCACAGACTTCTATCCCTTTACACTCACACTCACACACATATACATACACACACTCCCTCACAGACACTCATATCCCCCTCGCGCGCACACACCACATACACACACACACGCAAACACACACACACACACACACACACACACACATAAGTTTGTGGGGTGAAGTTGTACTTGCAGAATTATATTTTGTTTCGCTCAATAACTGCATGAATCCATGTAAGGTTCTGTAAATCTCTTTTTAAATTAGAATCAGTCCAAACATTGGGGCACAGACAGCCTCATACAGGACACCTCACATCTTCAATGCATTATCTCAGCAACATGGTACCTATGGTTAAAGTTCACTTAAGGATGTAACTCTAAGAAAATTCTCAGATTTACATATGAAAGAACTGAAATCAACATGCCCATTCTAAAAAAATCAGAGACTTAATGAACAATCCAGATCTTTTTCAATAAATAATTTCAGTTACATCATAATGTAAACTTTTGCTATAAATTCTGCATCCTACAATCCTTTACTCCACAACCACCTAATGAAGGAGCAGCGCTCCAAAAGCTAGTGCTTCCAAATAAACTGTTGGGCTATAACCTGGTGTTGTGTGATTTTTAACTTTGTACACCCCAGTCTAACACCGGTACCTCCAAATCATTTGTAAAAATGTCTGTCTAGCACTATTTTGGTGTTCAGCACTGATCTTGCATGTCTGTCAGGGTGCTTGATGAGAATTTTATTCAATATAGTCTATTTGATACAAGATTCATTTCAAGTTAACTAAATGTTTTGGAATCAAACACCAGCTAACTCTGCCATTCCTAATCTTCAAGATATTTGTAGATAATAGAATCACATGTCTTTATTAAACATTCAAGATTCTTATCAGTAAATCTCTACTTCGGTGGACTCATTAATCATTGTTTCATACAATTTCCGATCTGCTAATGAAAATCTTCGCTGCACACAGGGAAGATAAGTTCACATGACTGTGCACATTATTCTCATGTAGTTGTTAGGCTTTTACTAGAAATGTTACAACCACGTTTTGTTTTAAATTGATGTCAATATTATTCTTGTAATTTTCCATTAGTTTTGTTTTTCTTTCTTACATTGGTCTTAAGAACTATTTGTTACTCCCAGACCCCTCTTTCTTCAGTTATTCATGTACTTACAGAATGCTGGATTTGGCAACTCCTATGCAAACCTGTTGTATATGCAACATCAATCAGTTACTGCCGCACAAGAGGACTTGTACAGCATTCCATCTTATATCTGATATGTCTGTTGGATCCCTCAAGACCTGTGACAAATCAGCACCAGCGTGTATCCTCCAGTGCTGGATAGCCCTGAAAAGCAAGTCTGGTTAGTCTCTGGAGTTCCACCACATCTGCCTGTATGAGCAGTACAGCCTCTTGTAAAGGAAGGCAATGACGCAGAACGACCAACTGAGTTTATTAATGTAGATTTGAATAATTCAAACCTCGTTTGAAAATTAAGGAAGATCTGAAATGGAAAGTGGGCTTGAGATGTCTTTATATAGAGAAATTAATATTTATTCACAAATCTGTGGGGAATACTTTTTTTGTTTATCTGCTTTTTAAATATTATGGTTGTTGTAACCATAGTGAATCCTTGTTTGAAGTATATTTATAGGGAAAATATGGAAGAAACAAATGAGAGGATAAACATAAACAGACATAAACTAACTCAATGTGTCATACATATTGTGAGTGTGAACACTTTTAATTACATCGATCAACTTCATGATTGGAATTTTTTGAATAAATGTACAGGTTGTATCTTGCCTACAAAATATCTTTGTATGTAATGGTATATACATTGCAATCAATAATAAATTTTTCTTCTAGGTTGCTGTACAAGTTGATGCTGATGTCAAATAATTTCAAAATGTAATATTTGAAGGGGTGACAGACAATGCAGGCAATAATAAAAATCGTAACAATTTGAAAGAAAGCTGCAGAAAAACAGAAATAAATGTTCTGACACATGAACTTATTGATACTTTGTGCTTTACGTGAATCAGTGGGAATTGTAACAGATTGAGAAAAGTACTGTTAGTGACAGCAATGTGATTTATGGAGTTTTTAGATATATGCATATTAACATTGTGAAAGTATGGAAAATGCAGCAGTGATATAATTAGAAAGTGTGAGGTAAAGTAATAAAATGCTAGGGGCTAGACAACTTGAGATCTAAGAATGTAAATTTCAAATTTATGATCAAAACAATCAAGAGACTACGCTTGATTATGATCTGTGCACTCTGCAATACTGGTAGCCCTGTACAAATTATTGAACTTCCTCTCCCCAACACTCCTATCCTATTTCCCATCCATCCCTTTCCTTTCCCAAATAGCCACCAAAACTAGAGTAACTGCAACTGCAGTAAACAGAGAAAGAAAAAACTTTGTGTGTGGCCTGCTCAGAAGACATACAGATGGAAGGAATCTGTGAAAGACATACGTATCACAACAGGAAAGCAAACATAGTAAATATTCTGTGCTGGCAATTATGTTTTGTATTCCATAAATTCAACATTAAAACATTTTTGGGCACTATTTTTTACAAGTTAGGTTAGAAGTGTTCCCTATCAGATCCATGCAAAATCCATATTGATAATATGGTTCCTTGAAGATCAGGAGTTGTTCTGAAGAAATTCAAGTCGACCTATGAACTAATTTTCCTCTCCTCTCAAGAGGAGTGGTTCACTACCATTTGACACCTCATTAGATGGCTCAGCTGAAAGCTGGAACTTAGCTTTAGGGAATTATTTAGAGTGTTCATGTGTCCTGGTGCTTTATGTCTTTATGAATATATTTAGCAACATTTTCTGTTTTAGCAAAATACATCTTTTAAATATATAATGGTGGCTCTGCAGAGGAGCAGAGTATTATTGGCAGCAGCTTCCAGATTTGTCTTCAAATGCATATATGCAGGTGTCAGAAGTTGCTGTCAGTTCTATGCAATAATGAAAACAACCATTGAGTATTGATATCATTACAATCACTAATTCTGAGTTATTGTTTTGCATGATGAATACTAGTGTGGCATTCAGGCAAGTATTTCAGTATTTGAATAAACATATGCTAAAAAGTGAATAGTCCTGATTTTGATTTGCCATTTTTAAAATTACATTCTTCAGTCATATTAAAATAGGACAAGCAAGAGAATGAGGTAGTACGTCCACTTTCAGTGCAGTTGGCTGCAGAGAGCCATTGTGTAATTTTCTGAAGTGAGGTTATTGTTCAAGTTTTCATTCAAACTTTTTGCATAACCATAAATGTGGCATCTTCTTTGCATCTTTGCGTGCAACAGAATGGAGTGTAGTTGCTAACTTTTAAAATAAACAAAAATGGCCATTGAAGTAAGTAAATCAGAAATCTGGAGCTGCTTTATTACTATAGTTAAAAATATAATTGTGTATTTACACTAATACAAAAAGTAAGCACTTTTAATAAAATCATTCCATCAACCACCCGTGTAACCTGAATCTAAATAATTGAAAATAACTTTGAAACAAAGCCAAGTTGATTGTTTCGGATACTTTAATAAATTGAGTTTTTGTTAATATTAACTTTTAAAAAGCTGTCTACTTCTGCTGTTACATGTAAAATACGTAGAAGTTGCAAATGAATGTAATTAGTGGAACTCAATGTGGTGGTGAATTGACACTGGGAGGAAGCTAGTTTCATGGGTGGGTCAGTGCAATGGCTTTTAAACCAATGTAAAAATGGCACAGGAATTTACCCTGTGTTTC
The DNA here is from genome assembly GCF_020745735.1 of Hemiscyllium ocellatum. Lineage (NCBI taxonomy): Eukaryota > Metazoa > Chordata > Chondrichthyes > Orectolobiformes > Hemiscylliidae > Hemiscyllium > Hemiscyllium ocellatum. Next base: position 66,039,464 of record NC_083403.1, read on the forward strand.
ACTTAACTTGTGCCTGAGGTTAATTGATCTTTAAACCTACAACCTCATAGCAGATGAAATAGTAGTGATAGCCCTTGACGTCAAAGTCATATCTGACTAAGTGTGGCATCAAGGAGCCCTAGCAAAACTGGATTCAATGGGAATAAGGACAAATCTCTATGATGGTCAGAATTATATTTGGCACACACAAAATAAGTTGTGGTTGCTGGAGATCAGTCCTCTCAGCTCCAGGACATCTCTTCAGGAGTTCTTCAAATTAGTGACCTTGGCCCAACTATCTTCAGCTGCTTCATCAATGAATATTATAAAGGTCAGAAGTGGGGATGTTTGCTGATGTTGCACAATATTCACCACAATTTACAACTCCTCAGATACTGAAGCAGTCCATGTCCAAATGCAACTAGGTTTGGACCATGTCCAAGTTTGGGCTGAAAAGTGACAAGTAACAATTGCGTTACACAAATCCTAGGCAATGATGATCTTTAATAAGAGGCAGTCTAACCACCACCCCTCATCATCATTGAATTCCCATTATCAACAGCCTCAGGGATACCATAGAACAGAACTGAACTAGACTCTCGATTTGAATATTGAGATAACAAGAGCAGGCTAGAGGTGAGAAATTCTAAAGCAAGTAACTCATCTCCTGACTCCCAAAGCCTTTCCAACATCCTCAAGGCACAAGTCAAGAATGTGATAGAACACACCCCACTTGGCTGGATGGGTGCAGCTCTAGCAACAATCCAGAAGCTTTTCACCATCCTGGAGAAAGCAGCCTGCTTTATTAGCATCACATCTACAAGCATTCAATTACTCCACCTTCCATTCTTAGTAGCAGCAGTGTGTACTTATTTACAAGATGCACTGCAAATAATTACCCAATATCCTCAGATAGCACCTTCAAAGCCCATGAGCAATTCCATCTTGAAAAGCAAAGGCAGCAGGTACATGGGAAGGCCACCACCTGCAAGTTCCCCTCCATGCTACTAATGATCATGACTTGGATATGTAACACCATTCCTTCACTGCCACTGGGTCAACCTTCCTCCCAGAATTCCCTCCCTTACAGCATTGTCTACCTACAGCACATGGTATGCAGTGGTTCAAGAAGGCTGCTCACTAGTAGGGACTGCCAGTAAATGCTGACCAACACCCATGTCCCATGAGTGAATAAAAAAAACAGCAAGTCTACCCAAAAATGTCGTGAATCTTACAACCTTAGTCATAAGAATTTGTTCTGAATGTCTTTCCATTGTTGCCTGTCTTGGTACCATTGATGTCAATATGATTTTTACTTCAGACTTGAAACACAACATTTTTTCTCAAGCTTTATCAAACAGGATCATGAGGTCAAATTTTGCAACTTGGGCAAACTCCAAAGACATTTAGAAATGAAGGGGAGCACCTGGATGCTAATGTCCCATCCCCATTTCCAACGTGTTATGAGTGGGGAAAGACAGTGGTGTGTGACACATGCAGGTGGGGAACACAAACTCAGCAAGTCTGTTTGAATTTAGTCTTGAATTCAAGTAGATATCTTTCTGGCTATTCCAAGAGCCCACAGTGTAGGGTCTCTATGCATATCATAGCAGTCACAAATTTATGTAGTAGATAAAATACTTTTGAAGTGTGAGAAAAGTATTTTTAAACTCATGATTGCCCATTCATTTAAATATAAAAATAGTCTGAACCTGTCAGAGAGGGATATAAAAAATCCTGTGGACTAGTTTGATTGACAGGTTAACTGGCATAGGTTAGAAATAAAAAAAAATCCATTTGTATGATTTCAATAATTGCATTTGTACACATTTTCCTAGAGCTCTTTTTTATAATTATGAATTGTTGGCTGAGTTTCAAGAATTAAATTATCTAAATGGAGTTCTAGGCTTAATAGTTGACTGCATAAGAAACTATTAAAAGATCAGCTATCATTGATGTTGGACCTGAACCAAATGAACGAGTTTTGAAAAGAGATTAACTGTTCACGTAAATTTTGAATTTCATTTCATGAATGGGAGTTTTCTCGCTATCACATGTTAGGAGTGAGAGCTGTATTAGGTTGTTAAAAATGTTGTTTCAACTCTACATGATTCTTGAGGTCTGCCCATAGTGGATACTGGTTATTGGCTGTGGATATGGCATGGGAAGTGTGAGAAAATGTGTATTTGTAGGAGACATGAGTTGGTGTGGAAGTAGATGAGGATGGAATCTCTCGTGTGGGGTGGAAGGCCAATTTACAAGCATTAACATTTCATAGTTATTTAATTTTGTCACATTTGTACATAGTTTGATATTTTCTCAGGTAGTAGGGAGGAACAAATGTTGCCAATACCTAACACAAAGATCTGAGCAGGGACCTAGCAACTCCACCAGGCTTCCATCTTGGCCAGAATTGCCCAACAACTCAGGACATGTGCCATGGGCTAAACTGTCTGCATTCTTCAGTCACAAAGGTTGGCTTCAGATATATACCAGCCCGATCATATCATCATAGCATATCTCCAAAGCACTTAGAGTACAATTCATGCCTTCAATGCAGTACTCAGCGCATATCGACTGTTTTCATTGCAATGTTGCTGCCAATAAGCAGGGGCAGTCATTCATCTCATGCATCAATTCAGGGTCTATCTCAGATCACCTATATTGCTCCCTTTGCACTCACTCATTTTGTGCTTACTTAGATGCTCACTGCATCTTTCCCTTGCCTTGCCTTTTTGGCATTGTTGCTTCATTCATAATTTACAGCCTCACAGTACTTGTGTTTTGATTTGCCTTTTTGTGTAGGCACATTGTCAGCAGCAATTAATCAAGGGGTGGACATGCCACTGCATTGTCAATGTCAAGAGTCTTATTTCCCATCTCGTCTTATTTCTTGAACTGACTCGCCATTGTCCAAACCATTCAGAGCCTGGGAAATTTCAGTCCAAAATTCTGATTAAAATAAAACAAAGATATATGTATTGTCGAAAGAAGCCTGAAATCAATGCATCCTTTGTAAAATAGTAAGGTTGATTTCACTTACTTTCAGTCAGTTAAAACTGTGTCTCCACATAAATTAACAAATATGGATCACAACAAAATAGAGCAAATATTTTTATTTTTTATTGGCAACAATTCATAGGGAAGTAAAAGGAAACTTTCCCACAATGGTTTTAGAGATTAAAATGTAACCAGACAGCACCCCATCTGTTCCATTTTTGTGTTTTCAAAGAAATGTGACTATAAATTCATCAAACATTAATAAGATACATGCTGTGACCCTTCTTTTCAATTGTGATTGAAAATGACTTGCCGATTTTATTAATGCATGCTTAAAATGGGAAACTTGTCATGTGTACCCCAGATTGTGCTCTGATGTGAGAGCAATGTTTTTGTCCATATGCAAAGCTTCCCATCAGTAAGATACACCCAGAAAGTCAACCAATTAATGTACAGCAGAATATCATAAAATAATAGCTGGGTTTTTAGAACCTATAAACTTCTGGTAGCAATTTAACAAATAAGCAGAGATTTTTAATTTGCCTGTAATTTTCACTGTAAGTATAACTACTTGATTTTTAATGGGCCTTCATTTGTCTTTCAGTTTTCATCATCTAGGGTGTTTGGTGGGATTCCAGTGGATACATAGGTGACTGCTAAGGTGATCTGAGCTTGAAAGGTTCTGCTGCAAATAACGCAGGGTTAATATCTCAGCTAAACTGCCAGATATTGAAATGGTAGGTTAACGTAATGAATGACATTCACATGCGGAATGGACTTCCAAAGGAAGTGGTGGATGCTAGTTCAGTCACAACATTTAAAAGACACTTCGATAAGTACATGAATAAGGTATGTTAGAAGAGATATGGATCAAGTGCTGACATGTAGGACTAGTTTTGTTTGGGATTATGGTCAGCATGGACTGGTTGGACTGAAGGGTCTGATTTTTGCTGTATGACTGCATGAATGATTCCTTCTGAAAATGTGTTGCTGGTTAAAGCACAGCAGGTTAGGCAGCATCCAAGGAACAGGAAATTCGACGTTTCGGGCCAGAGCCCTTCCTGATGAAGGGCTCTGGCCCGAAACGTCGAATTTCCTGTTCATTGGATGCTGCCTAACCTGCTGTGCTTTAACCAGCAACACATTTTCAGCTCTGATCTCCAGCATCTGCAGACCTCACTTTTTACTACTACATGAATGATCCCTTACCAATTTCGATATCATGATCTACACTTTCCTTGTTAATAATTTGAATAGCATGCTCAAATCTTTTTTTTACTTTTCAACAATTGGACAGTTTATACCCAGCAAAGTAATAAATTAGATGTAAATAAATTCTGGATTTATATGAAAAGACACATGGATACTGATATAAAATATATTTTAAATAGATATAGTGACAGTCCCTTTTATTGTGCAGAATGACCATGCAATCCTGACAGACATCATTGTTTACGTTATTGAGAGATTCTGTCAATGTGTCTTGCAGTACCTTCCTTGTTGAATTTAAGGTGTAATGTGAAACACAAAACATTTTTGTCTGTCTGGTATTCTCACCCCACTTAAGAGATCTTTATCTCTAATCAGCGGCAGTTTTCCCTTTTTTTTAAGCGTTATCCCATCATTTAGCATAGAATAGACACAAATTAATTCTATGGAGGTTCTCTAATATGTAGCATAGGTTCAGATATCCAAAATGTTTTCTTGTTATTTAATTGCAAAATTTGTAATCGGACAACTTAGGAGAGGAGTTAATAATACAAGATTGACCATCACAAATGATTACATTTTCTTGTAAATCATTATTATTTAAAAATACACTACAAAATACAATACAGTTAGCACAACTGCAAGTAAATTGTTTTGGTAAGTTTGCATTTTGTTTTTGACATAACTAGAAAAAAGAAAATGGATTGTGGGCAAGAAGAAAGGGAAGGTTAGCCTTCAATCTGATAATATAGAAAAACCACATTCTCCAGTATAACATGAGAAAGTCAAGTTAACCTCCCTTTGAAAGTAGCCAGAAAGGAGAAAAAATAATCAATCCTGACTGAGTAAAATGCCATTTTAAATAAAGATAAAACATAACCTGTGGAATGAGAAGTGATTGTATGAAAGTAATATTAAACCTAATTGATTATTGATTTGTCTTTGTTAATTGTTGCTCTCTTACAACTTTGAAGAAGCATTAGTCCTCCAATGAGGTTCTGCTTAAGAACATCTCTTTGGAAGCGACATGTTTGAGTGATCCAAATTAGTATCGATTTGTTTTTGCATTATTTACAAGCACCTTTAAGTCTGTGTTCATAGTTCAAATGGAGCTCAGGTGCATTAGGAGTCTGAGAAGATGCTGCATTAGAGACCCAGGGGATAGAAGCATTTTACTCTGAGCAATAATGATGTACACAGATGCCTATTTCCAGAAGTATGATGCAATCTGAAGTCCTGTATGCCTTATTATATATTCTTTTCCAAATGTATATTCTCTTTTTTTTTTATTAGATTCACAAGTAGTAAAAATAAGAGGATCAATTCAACAAAACATTTCAGTATCCTTTAATAAGAGGATGGTTGAACGACAGTATTGCTGAAAGAGATGGTCACAATCAGACAGAGCAGGAAAATGTTTTTTTCTCTCCTATTGATGGTGAGATGAAAATCCCAAAGGGGGGCAAAGGAAGAGCAATGAGATGTTTTATCAGTGCACAAACCTCCTTACCTCCTAAACCCTACCCCCAATTTATGGGTGTATGTGGGGGACATTCTCTGATTGTGGGCGATATAGGAAGAAAGGACTTGGGAACAAGCATAGGCCATTGAGCCTGGTAGCTAGATCCATCATTCAGTAACATCATGCATGATTTGTTTGTGATCTAAAATCCGTTTTCCTATTGGCCCTCCGTACGTTTTGACTCCTTGCCTGTCTAAAATCTATCTCACTCGGCCTGAATTCAATTCAATGTTTTCTGTGGAAGAGAGTTTTGCATAAAAATAATCTTCTGAGAGAAAATAAACTCAACCCCATCATAATGTTATTCTTAAATCATGTCTGCTCATCTCCCTCTCCAACTCAGTGTAGATATTACATGATTCAATAAGATAATCTCTCATCCTTCTAAACTCTAATGGGTATAGGCCAAACCTGTCAAGCTTTCTTCACAAGATCGGCCCTTCATATGAGGAATGAGTCAAGTGAACTTTGCTTAAACTACCTTGAATATGATTATATCTTTTCAAAAAGGACATCAAACTGTACACAGTAATCCAGATGTAGTCTGACAAAGGCCTTATAATATGCTGTAAGGCATCCTTTCTTTTATGTTCTATTTCCCTTGCAAAAAATGGCAACATTTTATGTGGATGCCTAATTACTTGCTGTACCTGTACATTAACTTTGTGCAATTCATGAATGAGGATTCTTGAATATCACCAATTCTGCATTAGGAGTCTGAGATTCCTAATCTCAGATTCTTCTATATCACCAATTACTCTCCATATAAATAACTTGGCTTTTTCACATGCTTCCTGTCAAAGTGGACTGATTCATATTTTCCCACATTATTCTCTATCAGCAAATTTTTCCACACTCATCCAACCTACCTATATTTCTTTGAGTTGTTTTCACCTCTTGACAACATACTTTCTTACCTATCAGCAAATGTAGCCACCATATATTTGATGTCTCCAGCCACCTCATTGATATAGATTTACATATTTAAAGCCCTAGTACTGATCTCAATAAAACTCCACGAGTTGTTGGATGTTGGAGGCTGAATCAACCTTTTTTTAAACCATTGCCTACTCAGTTTCTGACGGGCAGCTAGAGTTAAAAATTACTTTCAGATTTTATTCTATTTCTGTGTCTTTGAATAAGATGGGACATTGTCACCTGGGCAGCTTCAATCTATTCCAGCAGTCAGGAAACTATACTCATAAGAAAGGTATTAAACCAGTTATCCATCTGATCTTGTAAGTTATCTGTCCAGCAAGTTATGTTCACATTATCCTCTCCAATTGTAACTAGGCTTGGAAGGATTTAATAACTTTTATTTTGTGGAGTGCATTAGCAGTGGGGATGGTGTGGAATGCTTTTTTTGTAACCTTCTTGTTTGTTTATTCTCTAGCTGCTGACTCTTTTGTGTCAGAATTGATTTTGTGTCTTGTTTCTTTTAGTTGATTTGCCTACAAGTTTGGATCTGCCATCATCAGCCTTGTTCATTCAACTGGACATTAGTCTATTGAACCACAGAGATGAAAATAATTTTCTTTGTACTTACCAAGTCATCGGATTTGTTTGTGCTGTGATTTGAACACTTGACATGGTGGCAGGTTGAAATGGCAATGGTGGAGAATCTCACAACTGGGAAATGCAGATATCCTGACAGAGTTGAAACCGATTTGGCGTCAGATTGGTGTCAGATTTCCAATTTTCACATTTTAAACCCTTCAGCTGTCTCCTATTCCAGTCAGTCCTCAAATTCCACTCCCACCAATTATAATGTTAGCAGCCTTGTCATGAGGAAAGAATGGTGGGAATGAATAGATAACATGCAAGGTTGTAATATTTAATTCAAAAATCAGACTTCCAAAGTTTTTGATAAAATATTGTATTTCTCGCAATTGACTGCATTTAACATGATGGTTTTGAATGTCCTTCAGCATACAGCTGACCTCCTGCCATGATACTTATTGTCAGTGACCCTCTGAACTTTTTTTACCTTGCATCTCTACTCCATTCTAAGCTCATTTTGATTTTCAATTTGTTTTTGGGACAACATGTGTAGTGTACCTCAAGTTATACCCTTCAATATGGTGTTGTTTGCAAATGCAAACTACCTTCAGGAGATTTTAAGGGGATGAATTTCCATGTGGTTTTTACCTGCCCATCGTCTTCCTGAAACCCTGGAGAAATAATGTTTTCCTCGAGCTTTCTCATCAAGTTTATAGAGAAGGAGTGAGAGAAAGCATTTTGGAAATTGTACTCCTGCGAGTTAACTATGTAGTGTGAGACTCAAAACCTGTTGTATTTTATGAAATAGTTTTTACAGTCTAACACAGCCATGGCATTTTGTACTTCCAGCCTCCCTACCAGTCAGAATGCAGGCTTGGTAATGACCCCTCACCACCACTTCAGTTCAACCACTTCTAATTCAAATGGTAAATATTCCCTTTAAGACTGTGCTCATGCAGCTTCACAGCAGCTTGAAAATGATTGCACAGGATGTAATTCTTTAAATTATTGACTTGCCTGCTCCTCGGATGCTGCCTGACCTGCTGTGCTTTTCCAGCACTACGCTCTCGTTTCTATATTTCTGCCAACCAAGATGCCCATGGCTCATCACCTTCCCATGCCAAGTAGGCAGGTAACAATCTCCTCCTTATAAGTTTGCAAAAATCTTGACCGCAAACAAAGACTATTTGTCCCCAGGTCCAATATTTTTATAATTAATAAATAAAAACATTTTGTTTTTTAATGCTCTGACATTTTTCTCTTGGGTTGCTTTGCAGCATTGTTTGGGGGATTAGACCTTAATTCCTTTTGGAGACTTCAGGTTAATCCTGAAGATTAAGTAACTCCCTAATGAAATGGATGGGAACAGAGTGGAGAAAACAATTACAACAGTGCCGGTGAACAATATTCAATGACGACTGCCTCATTCATCCCAATATTCTATCTGTAATGCAACAAATAATCCATTTAGGTTTGACAATTTCTCTTGCTTTTCTTTGTTCCAGCTCTCGATTCATAAAATCAAGGATCCCGCATGTGGTTTTTAAAGAAAAGTTTTAGCGAACTATTTTTTAATGTTCACATTCTCTCCTTATTCTTCCTCACTAAATGTAGCCATTCAATTTTCACATTAAACATTTACTTCAAGCAGTAGAAAGTGGGGACTGCAGATGCTGGAGATCAGAGCTGAAAAATGTGTTGCTGGAAAAGTGCAGCAGGTCAGGCAGTATCCAAGGAGCAGGAGAATCAACGTTTCGAGCATAAGCCCTTCTTCAGGAATTGAGGAAGGCTTATGCCCGAAACGTTGATTCTCCTACTCCTTGGATGCTGCCTGACCTGCTGCGCTTTTCCAACAACACATTTTTCAGCTCATTCACTTCAAGCAGTCAAGCAATTCCTAGTCTATCATCTAACGTCTTTGTTCTCCTAAAGTCATTTGCAGTTGACTTCACAGCTAAGTATGCTCCCTGATGTGCTGGTTTATTTTATTACATACCAATATATAACCCCCTCCTGTTTTTCAGGTTATGGATTGTTCAAGTGAGTACTTCCTCTCTGTGCTTGAAAAATGTTTGGCTCACCTTTTATGTTTTTTTTCATTCGGGGAGAGGCAGGGCCCAAAATATTAACCCATGACTGACATGCATGTTTCCTACATTTCTTGTTTAGTTAGATACAAACATAGAGCAATGATTGTCCCATAATGGGTGTTTGGTCCATTTAACATGTTCCACGCAACTGCAAGACCTAATATATCACAATGAAGACACTTTTCATCCCACCTAGAAACCATGTTCTCTCCTGGCAAAGTAAAGATAAAACTTCAGAAGGAAGAAACACAGAATATTTCACTCTCACATCTTTAGGCAGGAAAAATTAGTCCAGGATGTATTTCTGGCTCTGAGTAATATCGTACAGAATATGCACCTACAGAACAGAATTTAATCTGACACAAAGAACATTTATGAGGTGGGGACTTGATTAACTGTGACATGGAGTGACCCTTATCTTCTCAGTTCACTCAATTCCCTCAAGGTTAGGAAGGTTTAGGGATGGCCTTCCCATCCAGCGATATAAGGTCCATTTAAGCACCCCTTTCTCCTGCCACTGCCATTCTGCTAGCTGTAGGAGTGATTTGTTAAAAAGTGACATCTCCCTGTCAGTGGACCCACAGTGCATCCACCAATACTCCAAGACTAAGTCCCCCCTCGCTGAAACAGCCCTTATCCTCGCCAATGGTCATTCTATCAAACTGCTATCCTGACCCTCACAACCTGAGTCCAGTGGTTCAAGCAGCTTCCATGGCATTGCTGGGAGTTGCTGCTCTCATATACTCCACCTTCACCACTCCCTCCCAAACCCACTGTATTCTCTCCCAAACCTTCACCAGAACCAACACCAACACCAGCATCTCCACCTCCACCACCACCATCTCCACCTCCACCCCACCATAGGCTAATAGGTCTTGGAGGTAGGGTCTCTGACTTTTAAAGGTTCAGGAGCCTGAATACCAGATAGCTAATTACAGTACTTGGTAGCTGTAGCTTTACATGAAAGTTCCCACAAATAGGTAAGGTTATCCCCAGTTTTCCAGTCGGTCTTGAAATCCACCACTGCTAGCAATTAAATTCAGCCATGGATTCACACATTCTCTAAAAGTTCCATCAAATCAAACCAAATTGATGTTCCAACTTGCATGGAAGTCTAAAATGAGGAGCTATAAATAGAAGATAGCCAAGAATAAATCTAACTTAAATAAATTTAAGGTATGTTTCTTTATCCAGAAAATGATTAGAATATAGAAATTGCTATCAGATGAAGTAGACAAATCACACAGTTTAACAGGATCTTAGTTCAGTACAAAGGAAAAATGAGTCAAAAATATTTAGAATAAGTTAAATTAAGTAGGGTGGGAGGGAATTCATATGGAGCATAAATATTAGCTGAGGCCTGTTGGACCCCACAACTATCTTTCCGTGTAATTAACAAAAGATCTGATGAAAAACGGTCTGATTTTGAAGGAGGGAGTCTTACCTTCCAGCCATGCAGACAGGAAATCACAGGCAGCATGTTCAAAGCTTCACAGAATTGTCACAGTGCAGAAGGAGGCCAATCAGCTTTGTGCTTGCACCGGCTCATCAACTGAATGTCGTATTCTCTTGCCAATCTCCTGATTTTTCCCCATACTCTAACACACTATTTCTATCCACTCTTAAACAGTTCTTTTTCTTAATCACCATGATTCCTCATTTCCCACATATTGACACTATGGGTTTCTTGAAAAACTTTTCACCATTTACTAAGCCACTCAATTTATTGTTCAGATTACAGAAAATCTGACTGAGCCCAATCACTGTTACATTCATTAATGTGTCTACAGATAGAGGTGAATAAACCTTCCTAGGAAATTATTAAAGCAGTTCTCAATGATGCCAGTCTTGTGGACAAAATGGCACCACTAAATTTGTACATAGTACCACTGAATCTGTTAAATGTGTGAGTAACAAGAATGTTGAATGCACCCTTATCCCAATCATAGTTTATCATGATTTCAGTGCCTCCATGCAAGTATGTACGCCAGATTTTATGACTATGACTGTATCCTAAATGCCATCGATTGATTCTCCAGGCCTTCTTATAGGTATTCGGGCAGTGACCTGGGAAACTATTGTTTTTATATTCCCGTTTAGTAGCGACCAAAGTTGTGACATTGTTCAAAGGGCATTGTATAGCTTTGGTCTTAAACTTGACTCCATCTCTTTGCAGGTATGCTTCAATGCTGAGGTATGAAACATCAATGCTGAAATGGGTGGTTCAGTCTTCATTTGACTTCATTTCTGTGTTATGCTTATGTGAATTGATCTTGAGTGATAATCCAGTAGAAGACATCCCTACACTCAAAGAAATAACTTTACATTCATTTCAACAGCAGGTAAATAGGCATTTGGATGCTGGGCTTATCCTTCGCATGCCAATATACACAATGGGTCCTGCACACTGGGTTTCCAATCTCTTGATTGTCACCTTTCAGTCTCCTGTTTCTTCAGTTATAGCTAAGGTTAAAAATTTCTTTTAATACTGTCTAAAGTATCACAATTTTGTCAGTCTATTGCTTCACTCCTCTGTAATGATTCCAATCCACTGACATGTAAGTTTCTATTTTTTCTGCTATTGTGTTTCTATCACCCTCCTGAATCAGCAAGTGAAACTATTTTAGTTGTTTGAGCCTAAAAGGTTGAATTAAACAGTCGGCTTTGGACAGACGTTGGTGGGTCCTCACTTGGGAGTGGTGAGACATGAAGGCCATAGAAGCAGGAGCAGATTTCCTGGAGCAAACTCTGACTGTGTGGCAGTGAGCAACAGTTTGGCATTTCTTTCATAAGCAGGAAATGGCCAAAATAATGTTTCCATGACAATGGGGTAAAAAGGAAATAATTTGGTTGTGCAGTTACTTAACTCTCATTTCAATTCTACTGATTGCCATTTAGCACAGCGTTTTTACATTTTTATGTCTCTGCCTCTTTCCAGTGATCCAACAGGGACATGTGTGGGGGTAGGATATCATCACTGCATCAGGAAGGTCACCAATGTCTTGTTTAAGAGACCCAGTGACAATGTGCTTTCTGGACCAATCCTGACAATCAGCTGGAGAGATCCATCAGCCTCAGGGCCCTACAAGATTCCCTCAAGTAGGCAAGATATAATCAGTTGTACCCATGTGACCAGCAATGATCCCTCAGGCCAATCTGGAGCCTTCTTAATAAACAAGGCATTAAACCAACATTTAATCAGTCTGTGACCACCAAAAGCACATCCGGTTCCCAGAGCTGTGCATATATGGACAGTGCAAATTCCAGACCTTGCATGCCTTCAGAGGTGAATCCTAGGATAAAGGTTACTGACTCAATATGTGAATTTGATTAATTGTTGTCACATATACAAAATACAGTGAAAAGTGTTGGTTTGCATGCTACGCAGGCAGATTGTGCCACACAAAGTACATCAGTGTAGCAGAACAGGGTGCAGAATATAGCGTCACAGCTGCATAAAAGGTGTCGAGAAAGATCAAAATTAACATTTCTGAGGTCTGTTCAAAAGTCTGATAACAGTGGGGAAGAAGCTGTTTTTGAATCTGTAGGTGTATTCAAACTTTTATATCTGCCTGATAGAAGAGGGTGGAAAAGACTAAAACCAGGGTGAGAGGAGCCTTTGATTATGTTGGTTGCTTTCCTGAGGCATTGGGAAGTTTGGATGGAGTCAATGGGTGGAAGGATAGTTTGTGTGATGGAGTGCGCTGGGTTCATAACTCTCTATCGTTTCTTGCTGTCATTATGGCTGAGGATGCTGATAAGGATGACTTGTGAAAGCACAGAATGTCTCCCAAGGTTGAGGAGAGCTACAATCAAGTAGGTCATTGATTTATTTTGCAAATGAGGCTCCGTTGCCTGGACTGATCCAGAATAGTATTGCAGGAAGAAACTTCTTTGTCAGTGTTCTCATTGTCAGGCTGTATACATGCTTCATTAACTAATGCCCATTATCACCATCCACCCTGACACAGTCAAGGAGATGACCACATTCAGCTTGGCCATTCAAGCCAGCAGCATACTAATAGCACAAGGCTATAGGTGACAGCTGACAAGCTGCAATAAATCCAAAAATGATCCACATTACAAAACAATGAATATATTTATTGGATCTAATCTACCATCGATTCTGATGCTTTTCTTAATGTATTAAAGTATGCTCTCATTAGGTGCCATCCTTCTTCTGGCAGCTGGAGTGGGGGAAAGCTGCTAGTATGGGCTTTCCAAAAAGTGGGCTCATTTCAGGAGCTGTCCTCTGAATGTCTGATACCTCCATAGCCAGAGCACGCTCATGGGCTCCTTTTGCGTCAGATACTCCTCTGTCAGTGCAGCCACTGGAGGCATTGAGGTTACTGTCAGAGAGATCCACATTTATGGCATTCTGAGAGAGGTATGAGATGCAATGACAGCTCCTCCTTCAACTTTGCAAGGTGCATTTGTCCTTCCTATAGTTTGGAGGTGGAAAACCATCCAGAGAGGATAGGAGGCAATTGCAGGCACATTATTTCTCTGTCACCTTGCCGCTGCAGTGTAGATAAGATAATGGTATGCAGATTTATGCAGACCTCTGGCATCTTTTTACTGATTTGCTTGGTCTGTCTCTCAATGAATATCCATCAGGTTTTAATGGTGAAAGCACACATCAATGACATGGCAGCCTGGGTGGACTCCATTCCTCATCCATGCATGGTGCACAAAACCACTGGAAACTCCATTAGCTGTTTCTCACCACCTGCTGGTGATCCAGATCCAGCTCAGTGACTCCATACACCCATCATTAGCTTGAGGTTCATCATTGGCCTAACCTCTCTGTGTACCAATCAGTGGCCTTGGCTGTCACAGCCTTGGTTAAGTATTCAGGCGTCTCTGTGCACATCACCTGTGGCCCTAAGTTTAATTGTAATTGCTTGCTCTCCAATGTGAGTGATGGAGGGTGGGGAAAAATGGTGTGAAGCTGCTCCCTTCTGAGGATTCCTGCACCTCAGAACTGGATTGTAGCTCTCATTTTCAGTGGCACACTGTCCTTCTGGAGAGTAAAATGTACACCAGAGAATACAAGCTTTTAGAGGTTAGGGTTTCACATTCCTCCCCAGCCAAGTCAAGCCTATTGGGAATATCATTTTTGTCCAGTGGTGGACGTATGAGCTCAAAACCCCTCCTCAATCCTGACTCCATCTGTACTTGGCGCTGCCTCAGGAAAACAACCAATATAATCAAAGACCTCTCTCACACTGGTTGTACTCTCTTACACCATGTTCTGCCAGGCAGAAGATGTAAAAGTTTGTACAAATCATCTTCGCCAATCATCAAGACATCATCTTCGCCACTGTTTCATAATTTCTGAATGGACCTCTCAAATTTTAAATTAATGTTGATCTCACTTTCTGTGCATCTTCTCTGCAGCTGTAACATTGTATCTTAGCTCTGATCTATTAGTCTAATACACTTTATTTGGTATGATCTGCCTGTACTGCATGCAAAACAAAGCATTTCACTGTACATACATACATATGATAATAATAAATCAAATCGAGTCAAACCACCAGCAACAAGTTGGTCACTCTGCACTCCTTTCAGTTTGAGGGCTTTCTCCTGTGTAGGCATCAATGTTTGTTATGACCGACATTCCTCACTGAGCTTGGCCCTTTCCTTGATGGTGCGCGCATGTGCCTGCTGTGGTTAGAAGGAGGGAACATTTACGAGTTTGTGCACAAACAGCAGCACAAGACTTATACTGCTGGGTATCCCTCCTGCCCATAATGAAGGCTTCCGGGTGGCCTCCATACAATTAAACTCAAGGAACATGGAGGGAGTAAGCAAAGATGACCAATACTTTGTTGGTCGGATGCATCATTAGGCAGCCCTCCGTTGCCAGTGCCCAGCTGACCACTTCCTCCCCTATGGTGATCCATCTTACATGACTAGTTTTAAGTCTCAATGAGATCTGTATATTTGACTCCCACTTGCAGCAAATAGGTCACTGATTCACTTACAACACTGTGTTGGGTTAACTCTAGAACTGCTGACCTACACCTACACCTGTTATCTCCACCTACATTTGCTTGGTCTATATGGAGCATCTCTCCTTGCCATTCCTTGGAAAAAGAACCTCCTGCCTTTCCCTTGCAACGTTGAGAAGAATTTGCATGAAGGGATCACTAGATCATAGAACCATCCAATGGCTTCCTTTTGTTATCTTGGATACTCTTAGCCATCCCACAATCAGAGAATTGTTAAGGGCAGAAGGGAGCCGTTTGACTCATTATCATTGTACAGGCTGTCTGAGTATTTTGACTTTGTACTAATTTTATGCATTTTTTCCATAATGCTGTACATTGTTTTACTTTGACTTATGATTGAATGTCCTCCTGAATGCATCAATTCAACACACTTCCTGCCTCTGACAGTTGCTGTGTGAAAGGTGTTCTTTATTGCCTCACATTTGCTTTTTCCAGTATCTTTGGGCAGCTGGGCTTATTCTTGAATCAGCAAAAGTCTATGCCCTGGATCCTCTACTCAGCAATTGTCATTCCTGAGGTTTTGAGGGTCCAATACGCAAGTTCTCTCTCAGAGTTGCTGCTGTGTCATTTGTTTTGATCATTGCTGGACCGAGTAAAAGGCAGGCAATACAATTCCTGTCCCCCATCAGGTGACACTAAGAATAACACCTTGTGGCCCACCCCATACAGCATTGGGCAGGACGTGTGCTCAAATTATTATTCCACATTTGCCTGTGTTGCAACAGCGCCACTTCCAGGTCCATCACTGAGACGCACATTGTGAATTTTGAATTTGGCTGTTACTTTCAAACAGCCTACAGCCTATCCATTATCATTAATACGTGCATTGTGTCAAACAAATACTTGCTCCTGAAAGATCCATCAGATTGTTGTTGAAGACATCAACCAGACCCTGTTGGGAATCTGACTTACTCTGTAATGATATGCCTGGCACTGAGAGATCAGACTTGAGTAGAAATTCCATGTTATATCTGAAAATGCAGCAGCTGATTTAGACAGGTCCCATGTACTCCATCATGCTGTGGATGATTGACATCCAGAATAGCTCATGATGGATAAAATGGCCTGAGGGCTTCCTTTCCACTTTTTTTTCCTCTCGTGTCATGATAACTGCAATCAAGTTTCCTAGCAGGACATTTTCTGATGCCCAGCACTAGTAATTGTGTATTTTTAGCTGCTTAAAATCCAATACCCAAAATCTAATCCTCTGCCTCTTTTTGGATTGTTAATTCTTGATGTTTCTTAATCTGTAACAACATTTTGAGGGATTAGGTAAGTGGAGTGTGTCTGAGGTAAGAGGCTGGGCATTGCTGATGAGGCAAGCAAAAATATTTAATGTTTTGTTTTGATGATTTTTAGTTTGGCAACGAATTACCACTAAAAAAAAGTAGAACCAAAAGTGACTGCAGCTTCACACAGTGGGAAAAAAAGGAATGTCTTTTGATTGCTCAGCAAATATTCCGAGTTTGGTTCTTTTTAGTGCTGTCTGCCTAAATCACTTGATTCAACATATTATTGACTCCTGGTCTGACCTGTGTGGTTAAGTTCACTTTTCTAAGCTTGAGTCCACTGCACTTACTTGAGAACTTTGTACCAATTTCAAACACACATATTGGTATTATTTTGTCTGTTCCCTCGAAAAAAATTAGCGATCTTAAAATACATTACAGTCACTGTTGTAATTTAGAAGATACAAAAGCCAATTTACAGACCACATAAGCAATAGTGAGATAATGACCAGGTAGTTCTCTTATTTTAGTGATGGTGGTTACATTACAAATATTGGTCAGGACACGAAGGAAGATTCATCTGTTCTTCCTCTGAATAGTTGTATGAAATATTTAATGCTGATCTGAGGTGGCAGAGGGGGCCCCCATGTTTCATCAAGAGACATACCACCAACACTACAGCTCTGAGTATCTGCATCAGCTCTCCACTAACTCTATTCAGCTCTATTCAGCTGTAATAATTGCCTGTTTTTTTTAAAAAACCCTCTCATAATCCCAGGGGCCTTAATTTAATTTGATTTCCCTTTCCTAACATCTGATAATGCCTGAATATTGTTCTGGAGTAGTGGCCAGAACTGCAGACCATGCAGATATGGATTTATTGGTACTTTGTATAGACTTCTTTCGACCATGTGTGATTTATGCATTCTCATATCCAGTTAGCTGTCTTATTCCTGCTGTGCACTACACTACATTTCAATGAATGATCAACCAACATCCTCGATCCATCTCCTGCTTTGTCCACTGTAAATTGAGATCATCTTGTTTCTATCCCAGCTTTTAATTTATTTCCCCAATTCTCATTATCTTACGTTTAAGTGGTATTTTCCATTCATAAACTTGCCTGCTCAATTTATCAAAATCCTTTTGTTTTTGTTTTGTCTGTCCCCTATTACATGAAGTCAAATGTCATCAAAAAACATTGATTGCACTTATGAACTCTTATTAGATTAGATTACTTACAGTGCGGAAACAGACCCTTCGGTCCAACAAGTCCACACCGACTCGCTGAAGCGCAACCCACCCATACCCTTACATTTACCCCTTATCTAACACTACGGGCAATTTAGCATGGCCAATTCACCTGACCCTCACATCTTTGGACTGTGGGAGGAAACTGGAGCACCTGGAGGAAACCCATGCAGACACGGGGAGAACATGCAAACTCCATATAGTCAGTAGCCTGAGGCGGGAATTGAACCCAGGTCTCTGGCGCTGTGAGGCAGCAGTGCTAACCACTGTGCCACCGTGCCGCCCCATGACTTTGCAATCTCTATAGAAACATTTTTAACTAAAATATTTTAATCTTATTGCTTTCAAAATATCATAATGTACTCTGTGAAGTGATTTCGTTAAACCATAGGAATAATGAATGGGTTGTCATATTCTCATAATGGGCGGCACAGCGGCTTAGTGGTTAGCACTGCTGCCTCACAGCACCAGGGACCCTGGTTCGATTCCAGCTTCGGATGACTGTCTGTGTGAAGTTTGCGTGCTCTCCCTGTGTCTGCGTCGGTTTCCTCCCACAGTCCAAAGATGTGGGAGGGCCAATGTGGACTTGTTGGGCCGAAGGGTCTGTTTCCACACTGTCGGGTTCTAATTCTAATACTAATAATAGTCAGGAAAACATGAGGACTGGAGATCAGAGCTGAAGATGTGCTGCTGGAAAAGCACAACAGGCAGGCAGCATCTGAGGAGCTGGAGAATCTACGAGGAGAAAGTGAGGACTGAAGATGCTGGAAATTTTTATCACCACACTCTCAACTCTCATAATCACTATTCTGACCATTGCAATAATGAGGAATGGGTGAGGCATCAATTAACAGTATGAAGCACAAAGATCCTGTGCATCAGCATATTTATTGCATCTCTATTGTTTATTGTTCTGCTTATCTTTTGTCTAGTGAGAAATTTTACATGAACGTATGGCCTTGAAATCTGTAATCAATGGGACGAGGTGTGAGGTGAGATTTGACTGGATGCTGCTTTTTTGGACAGGACCAATGTACCAATAGTTCTTTGAATATTGAGCTCAATTTTCCGAGGCGTGGTAATTTCATATACATTGCCATTCCGCCTCATCTACGTTTAGAAACGAAAAGAGCTCCTCATTTCTGAGAGGAGATACTGATCAGAGCTCCTTCAGAAATGTAGGGCCATTCCTTCACTCTGACAGTTCCCTAATAGTGTAGAACTGTCAGGAGAAGACAAACCACATCCTCTTTTCACAACAGTCAGCTGTAGAACTCTGAAATGTAAAGGTCTAGACTGCTAGACAGGTACTTTGATACTTGTTGTCAAACATTAAGTAGGGGGTAAGATAAGTGTGAGATTATGATTCTGGGGGATAAGGAGCCAAAGGGTTAGGAAGTAAAATGTCAACTAAGGTGCCAGGTGGGTAGGGAATGGGGTATCAGAGGGGAAAAATGCCAAATGGGAAGGGGATAGGGCATCAGGGTGCAAGTTTGCAAGGGGTCCTGGTAATTAATTCAGCATCATAGTTAATTACTGTTGAGTGGAATATATTGAATCTTGTGAGACATTAAGGGATACTGGATGTTTGGGAGGGTGGGGAATGGTGATGGAGCCAGTAGTGAGAGGAGAGAGGATCAGGTCCTGAGGGTGAGGGGAGCAGGGGTGTTTGGGTGGGCAGTTGGTGGCAGAGGCATATCTCATGCTGAGTAAAAGAAGGAGTTCCAGGTGCTGGGGAGGTGGAGGCAGGTTAGGACCAGTTGGAAAGTGGAGGGAGCATGTCTAGTGAGTGATTAGCAGATTTTTCCAGAGCACGGGAAGCAGGAGGGAGGTTTGGAGTCATACAAAGGGTGTCCGGTCTGGAGCAAAGAAAGGAGTTTGGGGCCTGGGGAGAGGTGAAGGGAGATCAGGTCCAGAGCCAAGAAAAGGCTCTTGGTCTGGAGTTGGCACCAGACAGGTTAAGGTGGGAGAGGGTTGGTGGATTCCTGAGGGGGAAGGTATGTTAAGTGCAAAGTTGAGTATCTAATAACTGAACCTTTCCTCAGTAACTGTTTACTTAATTTCATTAGAAGTCTGAATTTTCCAATTTATCCAGTGGAATTGTTAGTTTCCTGAGCAATTTCCTCAGATCTGTTCCAATGGAGATTTCACAGGTCCCCATGTGTAACTCCCATCTGTACAGGAATAATGACAGTCTGGCCATCAGAACATTTGAGTCTACATTTCTAAATCATCTGACAATAAAGCAACATGTTGCTCTAGTTTAGGGTGTTATTTCTCTACATACAAATTAAATTATCTGTATCCTAACATTACAGTTATCATAGAGCCATAGAGTCATAGAGATGTACAGCATGGAAACAGACCCTTCGGTACAACCCGTCCATGCAGACCAGATATCTCAACCCAATCTAGTCCCACCTGCCAGCACCCGGCCCGTATCCCTCCAAACCCTTCCTATTCATATGCCCATCCAAATGTCTCTTAAATGTTGCAATTGTACCAGCGTCCACCACTTCCTCTGGCAGCTCATTCCATACACGTACCACCCTCGGCACGAAAACGTTGCCCCGCAGGTCTCTTTTATATCTTTCCCCCCTCACCCTAAATCTATGCCCTCTAGTTCTGGACTCCCCGACCCCAGGGAAAAGACTTTGCCTATTTATCCTATCCATGCCCTTCATAATTTTGTAAACCTCCATAGGGTCACCCCTCAGCCTCCGATGCTCCAGGGAAAACAGCCCCAGCCTGTTCAGCCTCTCCCTATAGTTCAAATCCTCCAACCCTGGCAACATCCTTGTAAATCTTTTCTGAACCCTTTCAAGTTGATGGTTTGTAAAGAAGTGAGTTTACTAACACACTTCCAGTTGTGGATTGTGATTGAATTGACGGCAATCAATACATTAACTGTGAATTTGAAGTCTGGCTTGTAGCTATACAGCTGGACATGACACAAGGATTAACTGTGGTAGCAATAATTGAATCACCAACAAATAGTTTTTTTTTGGATCCTACAAACAGATGAACATATAAATTAGGGACAGCAGTCAGCCAATCAGCCACTCAGGCCCACAAATCTGCTCCATTATTAGATAAGATCAAGGCTAATCTGATTGTTGCCTCAACCCCACTTTCCTGCTTGCCTCTGATACCTAGTGATTCACTTGTCAGTCAAGAGTGTATCTAACTCAGACTTAATATTATTTAATGACCCTGCCTTTGCTGCTCTCTGGAGAAAAGAGTTCCAGAGGCTCAAAACCCTCTGAGGGTAAATTTTAACATCATCTCCATCTTAATTGGGGAAATCTTATTTTGAGAACACGAGCCCTGCTTGTGGGCTCTTCCATGAGGTAAAACATTCCTTTAACATCCACCCCATCAGGACACCTCAGGATATTATATGTTTCAATAAATCATTGCCTATTCTTCGAAATGCCAATGGATACAGGCCCAAACTGTCCAATCTTTCCTCATAAAATAATACTCGTCCTAGAAAACAGACAAGTGAGCCTTCTCTGAACAGCTCATAAAGCAATTGTATCTTTTCTCAAATAAGTGTTGCAAGACTCACTGAGCTTCTTCAACACTTTCTGTTTTTATTCCTGCCCCTATGAATATGATCATTCTGAAGGCAAATTTTTCAGTCATTTCATTTTGAAATGTTAAGCTCTGTGAGTTTCATATATTTATTAATTGATGATGCTGCACTTCTAATATAAATAGTTCCTTAATGTGCTCAGATTAAATAGTTGACTGAACTGCTGAGTTGAATTGTGTCAAGATACGATAAACACATACCGAGCTACTAGTGATGTGATTATCACTTGGAGCTACCTCACTGACAGTCAGAGGTTTGCTGCTTTTCACTGGGAACTTGGAAATTGCTCATATAAGTTAATACAAATATCATTAATTTATTGCGTGAAATTCAAAGGCACAAGGTTAAGGGGTTATGGATGGAGATGGCTTCAGGAATCAATACAATGCAGAATAATTGTGCTGCTTTCAGTGGAAAAGATTCCAAATATCTGCATATTTTACAGGGTGAAAAAAGAGAAGGTGCAATTGACCTGTTTGCAAAGTGTGGGAGGGAGCAGATATAAGCAATCATAGATAAAATACATATTTATGATTCAGATTTATTGAGGATGATGAAACATTACAAAGAAAGTCAGGACAAATTTATGTATTTGTTGCATTATTTTGGATCCCAACTTATAAAATAGTTATAATTCCCAAAAATGACAAGCAGCATTGCAGGGATTAATTTATTAGCAAGCAGAAAAGGAAAACAACTGATAACTATCCACACTCTTTAGTGATCCTCCAGTTAAATGTGTGCTGGAAATAAAGTGTGAACAATGTAGCTGCCAATGGATTTTGTTATGAATATTTTCTAGCCATAAAAGTGGAGGGGAGGGACACAATCAATTTTCATGGTAGAGTATTGTTTTAAGAAAATACACTGCACTGCAATGGTAAAGGTGCTCTATATAACTTTATATGATAGCTTACAATTGACATTAGACCTTGAATATACCATTAGCAGATGCTATGTCTATTTTAATGCTCATAATGAAATCCGGCTTCAGCCCTGTTCCAGTCAGGATTATTCAATGTCTAGGTTTTCCTCGAAGCCATTCATCATTCTGACTTAGAAGTACATCATTGATCCTTCCTCACTGTTGGAGTAAAATCCTGGAACTCCCTACTAATGGGAGTGCCTTCACTGCAATACTGCAGCAGTTCAAGGAAGCCCCTAACCATCACTTTTCGAAGGGCATTTAGCAATAGGCAATAAATGTTGGCCTTCTCAACAATGCTTACATCTCACATGATTAAAAGATTAAAAGGCCTCCTAACTTGGGACTGCTAAAGATTAAAACAAAACTTGCATTGTTTAGCAGTGGGGATTTTCATGTGCATGGGCTGAATTAATGTGGCCCATGGGAGCAGGCCGGGAGTTCGATGAAAACTATGGGTAAAATCTCATAGGGCCTGAATGACATGGTCTGGGAGAATCTCGTGGGAAGTCGAGCAAGGTTCATCTCAAGGTTCATTTCCAACAGAGTTCTGGATATTGAGATGAGATTCTCAGTAGGGAGTGCTAACAGGCTTCTTAAGAGGGATTATTTCTTGTTATCCCAGTTTCAAGTTTAATTTCATTAATAGGCAGCTCCCTATCATACCACTGGACAGTTAGAAAGTAAATGCTGAAAAGTCCTGACGGGAAAGTCAGAGTAAGTACCTGATGACCACGTTTCAGCACTTACTGGGGAGGGGGTCTGTGTGGGGATTGGGTGGGTAAGGGTAAGTGAGAGAAGATGTTGCAGGCAAGCGTGAGAGTGATAGAAAGGCGAAAAGTAGGTGCAGTAACAGATGGAATGTCAGGTAGCAGAGAGAAGATGGTGGCACTTTACTCTAGCAGAGTGGAGAAGGTCTTGACCTTCCTTTAGAGACTGGACCTGGGTTGGTTAGAACTACATTCACAGGAGTGTAGAAGAATGAGAGGTCGGGAGGAGCTTCTCATAGAAACCTGTTCAATTCTAACAGGACTACTTGGGATAAATGCAGGAATGATGTTCGCAGCTGTAGCCTAAATAAAGTTTTGTCCAGCTCCAACATAACCACATTGCTCTTATATCTTCGACTCAACCTCTTCAGATGTGACATGACGCAGGTCTAGAGTAAGTGGGATTTGAACCTGGGCCTCCTGGCTCAGATATATGGACAATATCATGGCACCACAGGAACCCTCAAACGGAGATGGAAGACCTGACCGTTTTTCAGTTGATCTGTTCAGATATGTAATGACACACCTCTTTAACCCAGACCTTCTGGCTCAAAGTAGAGACACTAGCATTGTACCGCAAGTGTCTCTCCCACTCTGCTCTTATAATCTATGTCATAACTGATCAAGCCAAATGTCCCGCATGCCACCCTAATTACTCTATTAACCTGTCCAGCTGCCTTTAGGGATTTGTGGACAAACATCCTGAGATCTTCCTGTTCTTTTGAGCTTCCTTGCATCCCGTAATTCATTGAGTACTCACGTCCACTCATAACAACTTACAGTTCGAAGACCATGCACAGTGTACACTTGTGCAGCACCAATGTACTATACAGCCCAATAACAATTGTAGAACTACTCAAAGAATGTTCAGAAAATTGAGGATTCTGGGACTGGGGCTGGGAATCCCAGCATCAGATCCCACTTATCATTTTGAAATGACTAGAGTCATTTTGATGCTTGAAAATGCTTTTCTGTGGTCAACCACTGTGGTTCCAGTTGATTTACAGTCACAATTAGACATTGTCTTCAGATTAAGAAGAGAAAAAAATGAGCCTGCAGAAAGAGAAATAAACACTACAGTTTTGGTCATAAGTGCTGTTATAAATCATCACTGAATACCATAACCACTGCAGGTGGAGGTGACGGGTCACTAGCATAACAAGTCATCTTGATGTGGACTGAACATTCAGCTGAATAGGTGAACCGGATTTTAACATGACACCTTTTAGTGTGCTGTGATAATGGGACCTAGGAGCAGTTTGTCTGGCTGCTGTTGCTTTGATAAAGAAACATTGAATCTCTAATGTATCATTCATAATAGAAAAGGTCTTCAAGAAATGGAATCATAAGGCAGCTTTCTCTTGGACAAGAGGAGAATGGTTATAAATAAAATGAGTGAAAGGGATGTGATAGAAGCAAGGTACTATGAAGTACACTTTGTACACATTATACTGCGTAAGAGTACAATCTAAAAATAGATTATGGTATTCTTTATATTATGCTATCATTGCAGTATGTTTCACTATAGTTTGGAGATTGCTCTACATTTACATATTGATACCAGGAATGATAAGAAGTAGAATATACTTAATGTTTATACTTATTCAGAGACTATCGAAGAAGAGTGTTCACATTGAAGATCATTTATTATATGACTGCATTCAGTAAAATGTTTGAAAAATGTACGATATATGCCCCATCCATGAGTGTGGTATTCAAAAACATGCCTGTTACTTTCAGCATCAGTTAATCATTTTACATAAATATAACAAAACTATGGTAGTGTTTCCTGAAAATTACGCAATTAGGCTGTACACCATTTTTGAAAGATGCTAAAATGGCTTCCAGAACTGTTATATGTTTCAATTTCTTCATCATTTAAATTCCTTCTTAGGTTGTATACTAGACACAGCTACTTAGGCTTATGTTTCCCATTCTGCTGCCAAGCATTGGCGTTCATTAACTGTCAGCATATGTGAGGAAAAAAGATGTAGCATTCCTTTCAGTTTTTGTCCTGACTAGGAGGTCCTGCATGTTTATTTAAAGCTGTGTTACCTTCTCCTGAAGTGTACATTTAGTGTCACATTCTCAAACAAAATTCCCAATGTCTGCAGACTTCTGTATCCGTAGAAACACAACTGGCAAACTGTCTTCAAGGCTCCTGCCAACTAGCTACCATATTTGTGTTAGAAATCCATTGGAAACTCCTTAACCAATTTATTTCCATTGCATTGTTCTGTGTGTTAATCTCTTTGAAACAATTTCTAGCCTATGTTCACCAAAGCCCTACAGCAGGAATGAAAAATTAACATTTCTGAGGAGTAGGGAATGGAAACTGTGCTGTAATGCTTTCTAGCAGTGTGTGCTGGCAATTGAATGTCCTGTGCCACCACGCTGTCTGTAATCAACTGTTTGTTGATTGTTATTCAATACATTTCCAGTGATAACGTAGTTAATCCTGCAGTGCAGGCGTGCTCATGCATCAGCAACATCAAATGCAGTTGCCTATGGCTTTCAGTATGACAGCTAGTGCTCGTAAGCATATAACTGAAAACAGAATTTAACAGATTGTGGTCGAGATGATTGTGGTAAACTACTTTGAGTATTTCTTGTAGTTCATGGCACTATTTGAATCATTTATTGATAATGCAATGGTAAGAGATATTTTTCAATTTAATGTTACCGGTTTTAATATGACAAAAAATATGTTGAACTAATTTCTACGTCTGATAATAACTTTCATCTTCGGTGGTACTTATCCAATTCCAGTACAGCAGAATTCACTGCCAAGCCACATAATGTTTTAAGAGGCCTTTTATCCTTTCCTATTCTGGTAACTGAATATGTTAACACACAGTTTCCTGTCAGGAGAGAGAAAACATTATGTTTATATGACAGCTTTCACTCAGAATATTTCACAGCTTTTTGAAACCAATTCTTTTTTTCTTTGATTTTATTACAATCTTATATTAATGTTGCTTTCATAATATGGAAGAAATCCAAGAAATCATTTTAACCACTCTGGTGACGTTCCCAAATGATAAGACACAGAAGATATTAGACTTGATTTATAGATATAGTTTAAAAAGTGTGCATGTCACTTTGCCTTTTTTCTTTTGAGCAGGGGTCAGATGATAACTGAATGGTATCATGGTTAGACAATTAATTAAGAGACCCAGGTAATTTTCTGGGGACCATCGCAGATGGTGGAATTCAAATTTTGGTAAAAACCTCGAATCAAGAGTCTAATGATGACCATGAAACTATAAATGATGGTCAAAAAATGTTTAGTCCATTGTTTTCCCTAAAATTCAGAAGATTAAGTGATAATCTGATTGAAATCTTCAAGATATTAACAAGAAGCTATAGGCTAGATAAAGATAAACCCTTTCTACCGGTTGTCGAGGGTGCCTCGACTGAAGATTAGGGCCTGATGATTCAGGAGGGACATTAGGAAACTCTGACATGTAAATAGTGGTAGAGATTTAGAACTCTCTTCCAAAAGCAGCAGTGGATGCTAGATCTAAGAGATTTTAAATCTGAGTGAGAATTTTTTTGTTGAGAAGTATTAATGGATATTAGCCGAAGGCTGGCATAAGGAATTCAGCCATAGAGCAGCCATAATCTCATTGAATGCCAGTGGTACAGACTCAAGGGGCTGGATGACATACTCCTGTTCCAATGTTCCAAATGTCCTTCTGGGAAGGAAATTTTACTTGGTCTGGCCTACATATGACTCCAGACCCACAGCAACATGCTTGACTCTAAACTGCCTTCTGCCAACAATTAGGCTTGGGCAATAAATGTTGGCCTAGCTAGCGATACCTGCATTCCATGAGTGAATGAGAAAAAACTAAAGAGTTGAATATGAATAACTGATAAGGTGAATCATAGAATCCCTACTGTGCAGATAGAGGCTATTTAGACCATCAAGTCTACATCAATCCTCCAAACAGCCCCTCATATCCTTGCATTTAACAGGACTAACCCACCTAGCCTCCATAATCCTGGATACTTTGGGCAATGTAACATGGCCAATACATCTAACCTGCACATCTTTGCTGTGTGGGAGGAAACCAGAACACCGGGTGGAAAACCATGCAGACTTCACACAGACAGTCAACCGAGGCTTGAATTTAACCTTGATCCCGAGTACTGTGAGGCAACAGTGCTAACTCCTGAGCCACTGTGCTGAATGCTAAGATAGGCATCTTAAGCAGTTAACTGAGAGAGATTTATCTCCTCCTTATACTGTAGCATCCTAATACTATGGAGCTAAAAAAAAGGGAAATCACTGAGACAATATATTCCTGGCAATGGAATACTTTTACCAGGATCTTGCTGATGTTTGGGAAAATTTTCAGTCTCCATCCTCGGTAGTTCAGTCTTTCAGTTACTAAAAGAATTGCAATAATTATACAAAAACGTCATTTGAATACTTATTTTTGAAGCTGCATAGTTCATTAAAAATATACCTATAAATCCCATTACACTGTTTCCCTGCTACACTTTTTCAGTGTTCATGTTGTGAGCATACCCAGTCCATGATGATATCATTAAAGTTTTGTTTCAGTCACCTTGGTGTCTGTTTGTCTTTCAGGTTTCTCCCAAAGTTTAGCAGTATTTCTGAATGGATGTGGAATTAATATATTAGCATGAACTGGCACTGAAATCATGATGAGTAAAATAATCTAGTTTCCAGTGATTTAGCTGCTCGAAAAGCAAAGATACAAGTTGGATTATCCAAGGCCTGCATTTCAAATAGTCTCCTCAGGGATTTGGATACCATTTAAGGGATGAGCTAATAAATGCTGACCGAGCCAGCAAAGTCCATATCCCGTGAATGAATATTTTTTTTAAAATGCCATTAGTGTTGATTGCTGTTTCTAGCAGACTTTGACAAGCTCAACACGTCAGCACAAACCCCTCTCAAGTGGGTGCAACATTAATGAACTCCTTTCTTGGCCTCTAGTTGTCCCAGAGCACTTGGCAGATAATTAAATATTACTGAAAAAAAGACAATATTTTTCCAACTTTTTCATCTTGCACTCCTTAAGACATTTGTAAATATACCAATGTAAAAACGTTTTTTTAATGCTATATGAGAAGAGCATGTTGATTAGTTAATAAGTGGACCTAAGTCATAGAGTCATTGGCATGGAGAATAAATTAGTTAAATGATGACAGACTGAAGAAGGGCTCATGCCCGAAACATCGATTCTCCTGCTCCCTGGATGCTGCCTGACCTGCTGCGCTTTTCCAGCAACACATTTTTAGATCTGATCCCCAGCATCTGCAGTCCTCACTTTCTCCTCTACTTGGTTATGGCATTGCACTGAGGAATGAACCAGAGAATGTCTGTTGCCTATTTTGTTAAGTTGAAACAGGCAAAAGATACCTGTGCTTTATGCACAGTGCAGTTCCCTGTTATTAACATATATAGTTTCCAGTACATATGAGTGAGACAACCTATGAGCCCAATTGATGATCTTAAATTGGATATCAACATAATTCTTAACACTGTAGATTATTTAGCAACTATTGTTCAATTGGGCAATAGATAAGTTAGCATGTTTACATTGCCACAATGTAATAGCAACATGAGCAGTACGAACAGGATGCTGCCATCAAAACAAAAAGCTGTTCTGTCTCTCACACAAATCAGTCATCTATACATGAATTTCAATATTAGTACACTGTTAAATGTGTGGGCTATATGACTCAAAGACTGCTGGATCACATTGAATGGCATTTTGCTTTAGCTGGTCACAACAGCAAGTTATAGACTATCCTTAACCAACCCATGCTTGCATAATCCAAATCACGGTGTCCAACATTTGATGTGATTCCATGCTTGGATAACTTTGTTAAATAATCCTGAATGTGCTACGAATGAACAACTAATTTAAGACTGTCAACTGAGCTTGCAGCATGATGCACATGTGCATACTGCATCTGGTAATACATATGGCCCTTTTCTGTCCAGATGGGCAGAACACCTATAGCTATTATGCCTCCTTCAATTTAACAAAATACTGTAGAACATGTCTACTTTCTGGGTCTTTACTCAGGTCAATGACTTGAACAATCAGAATCAATTAAATTGTTTAAATTTAAATAAGACCAATCAATTAACTGTCAGTCTTCATTTAACTGGTGTATTCTACATGGCAATGTCTTTATCTATCAGAACGTAATTGTCAACCAATTAATGCTAATACATCCCATTCACATATAGTAACATTTCCTCTGCCATGTACATTATTTCTTGTGAAGGTCCTGATGAGTCCAAGATGAAAAACTTCAAACTGTGGTAATTTCTTTCAACATTATTTAAGCTGTGAACTGCCAAACAACTATTTGGAGAATGGAATACTGTTGGTGCA
Source organism: Hemiscyllium ocellatum (assembly GCF_020745735.1). Lineage (NCBI taxonomy): Eukaryota > Metazoa > Chordata > Chondrichthyes > Orectolobiformes > Hemiscylliidae > Hemiscyllium > Hemiscyllium ocellatum. Next base: position 66,068,940 of record NC_083403.1, read on the forward strand.
TGGTTACAGCTCTAATGTAGCTGTAAGAAACCATGGCAGGCATTTTACGCATGAGCTTCCACAAACAACAGAGATAAAGTATCAGTTAAGTTGCTTTAATTATGGCAGGTGAGGCAACAGGAACTTCAGCAGCAGAAGCCTTCCCATCACCAACTGAGATTCCTATGTGATCAATTAATGACCTCTTAAGGTCCTATTATACAATTGCTGTGGTTAAATGTTTGACACACATTCAGTGAAAGGAATGCAGATGCAGGAAAAAAAGTGTGGCAAGATTAAAATGTGCACCAGGCAGATAGTAAGGGCCAGGATGCTGATGTACAACAGGAAGGTGGGCAGCAGAATTGGGGACAGACAAGCAAGACTCAATTTGAGATAACAGCTTTAGAGTAGTTGGAAGTTATTAGGCAGAGGAGGCCAGTGGGGAAAACATTTGAATAATCAAGTCTGTGATGAGAATTGAAAACAAAAAATGCTGGAAATCACAGCAAGTCAGACAGCATCCATGCAGAGAAGGCAAGCTAATGTTTTGAATTTAGTTGATTCTTCATCAAAGCCTGTGATGAGAATTGTCTGATTAATATTTACAGTGGTGGAAGGGCTTTTAGTCAATAGACGAGATGTAAGATGATTGAAATTTGGTGACGCTGTTCCTCCTCAACAATCTTGTAGCTATTTCCATTTGTTATTACTGTTATTTTAAAACTAAAATGAACAACAACAACTTATATTTATGTTTTGTCTTTAATGTAATGGAACATCCCATGGTGCTTCAGATGAGCATTATAAAAATTAAGTTTGACACTGAGCTATATAAGAAGATATTAGGTCAGATGACAATAAAGCATCAGAATCTATAGTCTAGACCACAAGCAAGTTAAAAAGATATCTGGGATTTTAAAGTTGAGCATCACTCTTGAAATGCCAGACAAAGAAACGTAAGGAATTTTGAAACTTGAACAGAACTAGAGGTTTTTAATGAAAGGAATGAGGAATGATACATTTGCAGCTTAGAAAGAAGCAACTAAAAACAGCATCAACAAAATACTGATGGACAACAAAGGTCACTCAGAGACCTGTGAGAGGCCAGAGTTGAAAGGAGAGTTTGACAAAGTTGGTGAAGGCAGGTACTTACACAACATTAAGAAGCATCTCAATGAGCACTTAAAACACCAGGGCTTAGTAGAGTATGGTCAAGATTAGAGTGGTGCTGGAAAAGCACAGCAGGTCAGGCAGCATCCAAGGAGCGGGAAAATCGACGTTTCGGGCAAAAGCCCTTCATCTGGAATGAGGCAGGAAGCCTCCGAGGTGGAGCGATAAATGGGAGCGGGTGGGGCTGGGGAGAAGGTAGCTAAGAGTTCAATAGGTGGATGGAGGTGGGGGAGGTTGTGCACATCCACCAATGTCATTTATTGTATCCCAATGTAGTCTCTTTTACATTGGGGAGACTGGGCACCTTCTTGCAGAGCACTTTCGGGAACATCTCCGGGACATCTGCACCAATCAACCCCACCGCTCTGTGGCCAAACATTTCAACCCCCGCCTACTCCGCTAAAGACATGCAGGTCCTGGGCCTCCTCCACTGCCACTCCTTCACCTCCTGACACCTGGAGGAAGAATGCCTCATCTTCTGCCTTGGAACGCTTCAACCCCAGGGCCTAAATGTGGACTTCACCAGTTTCCTCATTTCCCCTCCCCCTACCCCTACCTCACCCCAGTTCCAACCTTCCAGCTCAGCACCGTCCCCATGACCTGTCCTACCTGTCAATCTTCCTTCTCACCTATCCACTCCACCCTCCTCACCAACCTATCACCTTCATCACAGCCTCCTTCCACCTATTGAACTCTTAGCTACCTTCTCCACAGCCCCACCCCCTCTCATTTATCACTCCACCTCGGAGGCTCCCTGCTTTCATTCCTGATGAGGGGCTTTTGCCCATAACATCGATTTTCCTGTTCCTTGGATGCTGCCTGACTTGCTATACTTTTCAGGCACCACTCTAATCTTGACTCTGATCTCCAGCATCTGCAGTCCTCACTTTTGCATAGTAGACTATGGGACAAGTGCAGATAAATGAGATTTTTGTGTAGTTTGCTGTTTGTTGATCAGGATAGACATGGTAGGCTGAAGGGCCTGTTATTATGCTGTGTGATTCTATGACTCTATGTGAGGTTAAATTTGAATGAGATAGCAATGCTTTCCACAAAGTGCTTCTATCTTAGCAAGAAGCCAGTTAAAATAAGTGAGGTTTGAGTTAGGGGTTCAAATTGACAACTATTGTCTTGTCGATGTTCAATTTGGAAAAAGTCATCACACATCATTGACTGGATGTTGAATAGGCAGTTCATAAGGTTCCACAATGTTGAACAACTTCCAACATGAAGGCTGGGGAAAGTAATGCAGAGTTATGGCTATATATACATCAAAATGCATATGGAAGCTTATCCTATACCTATAGGTATTGTAATCAAGGAGAGCATGCTAACTAGAAAAAAGGAAAACATGGTTAGATTTTGGTATAATTTACAAAAAACTGTTTGAAACTGCATAATGTTAAAAGCAGAGTTAATAAATATTAATTTTGTTAGCAATGCTTTTTCAACTAATTAAATTATTTTACCAAAACCCATTTAAGTGCAAATCCTTTTTGAAGATTGTGGAACATTAACAGTATGTTACTAGACAAACCCAAGGACTACAAAATCATTTCAGTCTAAATGTAAGATGATTTGTGGAAATGAAATGGAAGAAACTGTAATTGAAAGACCCCAGGACAAGTATCAAACATTGTGCTCAGTGGGTTGGGTTGCTTTGGTATCTGAAAAAAAAGACTGGCATTTGTATAACAGGTTTCACAGCCTCAGAATGCTTTACAGCATCTGATTCTTTCATTTGATGGTCCATGCAAAGAAATGGACAGTGATCCTCTTGGCAGGACAACAGTAAATATGGTGTTGTGTTCTGTACCAGTTGTAAAATCTTGTTAATATATTCTCAAGGGGATTCTCAGTTTCCTGGCAATGCCCTGAAGTGTTTGAAACTGAAAAGAAGATTGAAATAACCCAGAATTATTTTGATTCTGTAATCATGGCAAAATAATGTGCTGAAAGATTTTTTGACTATGTATTTTGCACATCTTTATTTAAATGAGCAGAATCCAGTTGTGTGTTTTTGTACAGCATTGTGTTGTTTGAATTATGTTATACTACATCTGTTGATCAGAACCTTGTCCTTTACAGTAGTCCTAGAATTTGTATCAGTCTAATGTAGTTTCCTTACAGGAACATGGCAGATGGTGTGTATACTAATTCAAATTGAACTATGAGTCTATAGCTAGTACGCTGAGCAGGTACACACTTTTTTACCCCATGTAATCTCTGTACCTTGATTATCTTACAGAATTGCTTTTAACTAGAGACTCTCCAGTGGTGTGTTATGACTTGCAGCCTTATGGAGTCCCTCTTTCATATTAAGAGGCAGATATGATGTCATCGTACACCATTTCGTTATTTAAATGTACCACTTCACAACTTGGAGTATTGGCCAATGAACTTTCAAAGAATTAACCATTTGTTATTCTGGAAGCATTACTGTCTAAAGGCTCCAAGGAAAGGAATATCACTGGGTGAACTTGGATATCTCCAGAGATATTAATGCTAATTGAATTATTGAAGTCATTGCTGCCTCTTGTGAAACCACTGACTGCATCAACACTTACCCTGCACCTAGTTAATTCATTCTGTAGCTACTTTACACTCAAATGATCAAGCTTCTGATGTAGAGGTTTGATTTATGTCTTGCATTTGCATTGCAATTGTTGCAAGGTCAAGCTATGGTTAATTCAACTTCTGTGTTTTTGATAGCGTTAGGTCACAGTATGACGCCTGACAGAGTGTGCACTGTCAGATTCGTGGTGTCACCCTGTGAGTGACATTTTATATTTTGGCACAAGCTTTACCGTAGAAACTATATTTTTAGTGTTCCAGATGTGTAGTGGGCTGTAACAAATGACAATATAATAACAGTCAATATGTATTAAATTAAGTAATGTCTTTAACCTGAAGCATTGAAATCCACTTCTGAGTACAGTGAATGCAGTAGTTAATGATGAAAAGTGTGACTTGGATTTAAGACTTATGTGGCTTTTTCTCATTCATTCACTGAGTTATGCTGTTGCCGCCAAGGTCAGCACTCATTGCCCATCTTTAGATGCAATTGAGATGGTGGTGCTGAACTGCCTTTGGTTAACTGAGTAGCTTGCTTGTCATTTTAGAGTTCAAGTTTAGAGACAACCACTTTTCTCAGCGTCTGACCAAATATATGTCAGACTTGATAAGTATGGCAAGTTTCTCTCTGTAAAGGGCGCCATTTATTTCAACTGACAGCCCCCTTGTTAAAGGAAGACTCATACTGATATCAGCTTTAATTCCAAATACATTTAACTAACTGAAATTAAATTCCCAAGTTGTCACAGTGAAATTTGAATTCAGATCTTTAGCCTAGGTATCTGGTTCTTAACTCAAGTAACATAACCACTTCACCACATTGCCCTTACTCTGTCACAACAAAGCTAAAATTTCTCAAACACAAAAGAAAATATACTTTACATTAATTTTGAAAAAAACCACAGAGGTGATGTTAGACCTAAATGAGATGGTACTTGCATCAATGGTCGAACACAATTTGATAAACTTGGATGGGAAAAAATTCACTGAAACAGGGCTGCGCTCTGCCTGAGTGAAGATTTAGGTTGATTGGGATGGAAGGGGCGAGTGGGATTAATAATTTATTGGATTGGATTGTGTCTGGGACATACACTCGAAATTCAGTCCAACTAGCTCTGAATATGTTTCTTAAATAGTTGTAAATTTCATGCAGAAATGTGCTCCTTTGCATTGTTCTTGCTTGTAATTTTAGAAGGGCCAACTAACATTGCTTCATCTGCAGAAACCTGAAGACATCCTTTCATCTGGGAGGTGATTGACAGCTAAACGTTTGAGGTGCAGATGAAGGTTGTAAACTGCCAGAACCTGGGCAGTTCAGGCCAGGTGTTTAACGTCATTGGACTTCAAAAAGGCTCATTTTGCTGCAGTACTTAGTTTCTGTAATCTTCTGGACAATTTCAAAGGAATATTAAGAAGGATTATTTCCTTGTCTTGTGTTCAAGTAATACGTTCAGGATCTTCCATTCGAAGAGTCAAAAATAGTTGATCTTAAGAAGGAAAGTGAATTAAAATCTCTAGTTCATTTGCAATGTATGGAAATATAGATGTTTACAGCACAGAGTGAGGCCATTCAGCCCACTACGTCTACATTGATTCTTCACTAATTGAAACCAAAACTAATGTTACTGCCCTGCTACTCTTCCCATTTTCACTTAGCTTCCTCTGCTTATTCAATTTGTCATGGCCACTCCCTCAATATTTCTCCGTACCAAAACACTTGATGTACTCTCTTAATCCTCTATGTAAAGAAACTGCTCCTGTTCTCTCTAGTGTCTCTCTACCAATTTTGTATTGATGACTCAATCATCACTCTCTCCAATCACACTCAATTGTCATTTTTCATGATTTGGAGATGCCGATGTTGGACTGGGGTGTACAAAGTTAAAAATCACACAACACCAGGTTATAGTCCAACAGGTTTAATTGGAAGCACACTAGCTTTCAGAGCATCGCTCCTTCATCAGGTGATTGGGGAGGGCTCGAGCCCTCCACAATGACCTGATGAAGGAGCGAAGCTCCGAAAGCTAGTGTGCTTCCAATTAAACCTGTTGGACTATAACCTGGTGTTGTGTGATTTTTAATGTCATTATTCATGGTTTGAAAGACCTCCATTAAATATACTTTTAATTTACTCTGCTCAAGAGAAGATCCTGCATGAATCGGTGGCACAATAGCTCAGTGGTTAGCACTGTTGCCTCACAGTTCCAGGGACATGTGTTTGATTCCAGCCCTGGGTAACTACCTGTGTGGAGAGTCTCTGTTTCTGCATTCTCCCCATGCCTGCATGAGTTTCCTCCCACAATCCAAAGATATGCAGGTTAAATGGATTGGCCATACTAAATTACCCATAGTCTCCAGGGATGTGCAGGTTAGTTGATTAGCCATGGGACTGGGGCTTAGTGGGGTGGTCTGACTGGAATGCTCTTTGGAGGGTCAGTGTGGATGATGGGTTGATTGGCCTGCTTCCACAGTATGGGGATTCTATGATTTATTCTTGTACTTTGTACTCTTATTTAGAAAGACAAAATATTGATGTTTGCCTTTGTTTTTTCTCATATATACAAGCATTTTCAAGAACCTGGGCCTGTCGAAGGAAAAAACTTGCAGGATAAATAAATGTAGTAAACTCCACAGGGGAATACTTAAAAGAATGCATGACATCACTGGAGTGTTACACAATTGTGGAAATTCTAAATGAGCAATGGGCTATTAAAATTGATCATTCTTTGCTCTATATATTTTAAAATGTCTTGAGTCAGTAACCTAATGTGGCTATGGAAAACAAGCAACTAAGCATCAATTATGGTGGATAGGGAATTCCTGCTCACTGATTACAAAGCCTGGCATGCTGATAAAGGACTCATGCCCAACTGAAGATTTTCTCCCTTAGAACATACAAGTAGGGGGCATAATACTTCTTTGAGGCCACTACCCAAAACTGGAATACTCTGAAATAAACAGTAATGTACAAACATGATGTACATACACTTAACCAACTGCCTTTGGACAGCCAGCAAAAAGGATAATTATTGGAAAAATGCAATGCACAGTGCAATGAAAAGGAGTGGGCTCCAGTGCAGGGTTAAACCTCATTGATCAGCTGTCCCCTCCTTTGGTCACACTAATCTTCTGACCAGTTCCCACCTCACAACCCCCAACAAAAACCTATCTGAGAAGCATAGATAGTGCAGGTTGCGAAAACTTAAGTTTCCTTACTTCATTCTACTTTCTGGTTAGATTTGGTGTCGATTTTACCTCTCCAATTCACCTTTCTTTGCAGTATTTGCTGACTTTTAGTTCTAATCCATCAACCTCAACATGTTGCACTGTACGGTCAGGTTCCAGTTACCCTTTTCCTTAATGGCAACATAGTCAGCTTATAGACATAGTAACACTGTGGGGAAAATGTTGCTGTGCTGAAGGTTTTAAGGGTAAGTCTATGTAATGAAAGATGGGGTTAGAAACTCTGCTACAGCAATTTCTGGGCCATAATGAACCAGTTTGGATTACGTAGTGTGCATATTGTGTAATTCATTTAAGTTCCGAAAGCACATTAATACTTTTCAGTCAGCTTGCTCTTAGGTCGTTTACAGGTTCACAGTAAGAAAATTTCCTTCGCTTCAAATAATTTTGGAGAAACAAGGATAAGCTTCAAAAGCTGTATTGGAGTAAAATATTTATGTTTTTAATAAAACACAGATGTTGTCTTTTGCACGTGTGTGTAATAGAAAAAAGGGTGTCATTATGGTTTTTGCTTATGTTTGTACATAAATATATTATGATCGTATGATAGAATGCTGCAAGAAATTGCCAAACTCTACAAAATTATATGTAAACAATCGTTATTTTATGTCACACTCTGCTGAAAAAAAATCAAAACTGTGCCTCATTTAACTCATGACAGTGAATTCAAAAAATGAGCAAAATTATCAAGGGCATTTCAAATAACAGTAAAAATGTTTTTTAAGGAGGTCAAATTATTCCTCTTGTATTCAATGTCCTTATTTTAATCTACAAGTTGCAAGCTTTCTTTTGGCCTATCAAATAAAAAAAAGAACTAATGTGCTGATCTTCTGGTTTACTTGATTACTATTACCAAGTAAAGAGGGATATTTGTAACTAGCTGCTGTCTTAAGACTCAAATAGCTGCAAGGAGTTGCAATCAATTTTAAAATAGTTTTAGTAATTGGGAGAGACAGGTGCAAACATGTCTGTACAATGGATGTGTGTGTTACCATAATAATGCTGCAGCATCAGGAAGGACACTATATTATCAGGATGGGAGATCTGCTCAGTTTACATTCTAACCGTGTGACTCAAAATGTGTGTAATACTGAGAATATATGGATCTATTTTGTGGTAAAATCAACCACAGTTCCCTTCCACCTGCCAATTCCAGCAGCAAATAGGTGTCAGAATGTTTCAGAAGCAGGGGAACTCTTGATATCTCTCATGTCTCCACTGGCTTTATCACTGATGACACCTGCCGAGAACAGAAACAAGTTTTATGTCATGAATGGACAGTTGATCATCAATCTTGGGTGGAGAAGTTAATGGTTCAACATCACTATACCTCTTGTTTGGCAGTGGAGAAACAGGCTTAGCGATGGTTGGAAACTATGAGGCAGGAACCTGAGGAGGGGAATACTCCAGAGGAGATGAGGACCACGACAGTTCAGAAGCAGAGTCACTGGACTCAAAATGTTAACTCTGTTTCACTCTCTGTAGATGCTCTCGACTTGTTGTTTTTATCCCTTTACCATAATCCTCTGTTGTCAGCCAATTTTAGATCCAGTGTGCACTTTGCCATGGAATTCATGGACACTTATTTTCTTGAGCTATCTGACCTGAGGGGAAAAAGCCTTGCGAAGTCCATATAGACCACATCAGTTTATTTTCTTTTCCAATCACTCGTAGCTGCCCTTGATCTGAATGCCCTGATAGGACATTTTAGAGGACAGTTGAGAGTCAACCACATTGCTGTGGCTCTGGAGTTACGTGTAGGCCAGACCAGGTGAGGATGGCAGATTTCCTTCCCTGAAAGACATTCATGAGCCAAATTGGTTTTTCTGACAATCAGCAATGGCTTCACAGTCATCATTAGATTCTTAATTCCAGATTTTAAAAAAAACTATTGAATCCAAATTACATTATCTGAATTTGAACCCGGATCACCAGAACATTAGCTAAGTCTCTCGATTAAATGTCTAGCATTAAATGACTTGCCTTTTCAAATGCATTCCCCTCATTAACATACTTGGTTACCTTATCAAAAATCTGATAAAAATTTGTCAAACATGAACAAATCCACCCCTTGCTAATCTGTGCCCTGCAAGTGTAGATTTATTCTGTCCCTCACAATTCTTTCTCTTAGCCTGCCCCATCACTGAGCATACAGTGACTGGCCTGTAATTCTTTTGCCAATCACTCCTTGCCTTTTGTATATTTTGGGACGACACTAATTTTTTGTCAGTTTTCTGGCCCCTCAGCCAGAGAGAAAATTACACTCAGGGCCCTTGATATCGTCTTTCTTTCTTCCCTCAATAGCTTGCAATACATTTCTTCCCAGCCTATAGATTTATCCATTCATAAAGCTGCCAAATCTATTTGTACATCTTCTCTGTCTCTAGTAATTTCACCTAATATTTCACATATCTCCATCCTGATATATGTACCTGTATCTAACCTTCCTGTTGTGAAGACTGAAGCAAAGTGCTCATGAGGACAGTGCCTATGTTTCTGGAGTTCGCTCACAAATTAGCTTTAAGATCTCTAATGGGCCCTATTCTTTTCTGAGTTATTCCCTTGTTTGTTCTGTATATATTTGATAAACTTCTTTGGATTTTGCTTTATTCTGCCTACCAATACTTTCTTGTGCACTTTCTTTGTTTTCCTAATTTCTGTTTTAAGCTCCCCTCTGCACCTTTTATACTCTGAGGGTCTCTGTTGCATTGGGCCCTTGGTATCTGCCACAAACTTCCCTTTTTCATCTTAATCCTAATCTGTCCCTTGACATCTCGGGTTCTCCAGTCTTGGTCCCAGCTCTTATCTTCATGGGAATATATTTGCCTTATACACTCACTAATTCCTCTTTCAATGCCTCTCACTTCTCTGATATCTATGAGCGGCTGGTCCCAGTCCACTTGTGCCAAATTGTGATCTTATCTAGTAGAATTAGCCTTTCTCCATAACCGTCTGAAATCCGAATTATGACCATTACCTCCAAAATTCTGTCCTATTGACCCCCTCGCTCACGCTCATTCCTGAATATCATGTCAAGAACTGTCCCCTCCCTTTCTACATACTAAAAAATGATCTGATGCAATTTAAGAATTTTGCTCCCTCCCTACCTTGCATACTAAACCTAATATTTGTGTATTTAAAATCCCCTAAAATTACTGCCCTATGATCTTACATTCCTGAAACTCGGTTACATGTTTGATCCTGTATCTCTCCCTGACTGTTTAGGAGCAATTTACAGAGTGTGGTACAAACCCTTTTGTGTTTTTCACTTCTACCCATGTGGTTAATTTAATGATCCTTCCAAGATATTATCCCCTTCTCATTGCTGTAATTGATTCCTTGATCAACATTATGATCCCTTCCTTCTATAACTCCCTCTCTCTCATCTGAACTTGGAATGTTGAATTTCCAATCTTGCCATTCTTTAAGACAATTATTAAGTAGAGAGATGATGCCAACAACAATATCAGCTCATACCTTATTCTTCAAATTCCTTCCATCATAGATTATTTCATTTAGCCTTACTAAACTCATGCCTTTCTTACCTAGCTTACATTTTCTCTGCCGTCCAGACTTACATGCATTTTAACTTCCCATTTCCATCCCAGCTTCTCTTAGCTCTGAAGTACTTGTCAGGTTCCTATTCCCCTATCAATCCAGTTTAAATCCTGTCCAAAAGCATTAACAAACCTCCCTGTGAGGATGGTGGTCCCATTCCTGTTTAGATATAGCCTGTCCAACTTGTAAAGGTCACTGAAACAAGGACAGAGAATGCTAGAGAAGCTCAGCAGGTCTTGCATAATCTGTGAAGTTAACATGAAGAGACAGAGTTAACATTTCAAGTTCCGATTTGACTCTTCTTCAGAACTGAAAGGGTCAGAAAATGTTTATTTTTATACTTTTGACAGAGGCGGAGAAGGATCAAGAGAGAAGATGGTATCAAGGCCCATTGCAAAGGACGCAAGGATTTATAATGATGGTGAGAAAGAAAGCTAGATGTAAATTTGATGTAAACTAAATGAGAGGGAGATGGAGAGAATAGGTCATCTCTACTAAAAGCACCCTGTTCCCTCAGGTCCAACCACGACCTTGTTCCTAAACCTGCCATACTTCAAGTGTCATGTCACTGAGACCATATACAGCAGCAGTAACTATTCCTTGCTCCCAACTCTAACCTTCTTGTGATGAAAGCAAAAAGAACATTTGCCTTCCTCACTGACTGTGCACTGGCTTTCAATGATCAGTCTACAAGGACTCCCAGGCCCCTTTATACATTAAACTTTCCCAGTTTTTTACTGTTTAAACTGTATTCTCTAATTCCGTTTTCTGACTAAAGTAGACAACTTTACAATTATCTGTAATATAGAGCGTATGCCAAATATTTGCCCACTCTGCAACTTCCCTAAAAACACTGAAGCCTCTTACATCCTCCTCACCATTCACAAATACAGATACAAATCTAAATCATTGACATATTTGTGAATAGCTGGAGTCCAAGCAATGATTCCCTGCACCAAATTTCGATCTTTCTCCCTCTTATAATTGTTGTACCCTGCCTTTGAATCCTTCAACCACAAGCATTCCATTGGCAACTCGCCGGCCTATCATTTTTCGGAGGGGGGATTGATGTTGAGAACAAAAGTCTAGCTTGATGGAGCGGATATCTGAATATAGGATTTTGAGTTGATAATTAGCTTCCTAGATATGAATGAGCAACATTATCTCAGAAAGCTCAGGGTTTTGCAGAAGGTAGTCACTTACATTTGCTGCTCCTGTAAAAGAATTTCTGCCAGTGAATCTGGTGGTCCAGCATTGCTACTTATAGAATCACTACAGCCTGACTTTCATCACCTCTGGCTTCTGACAAGGATCTGCAGAACGCATTTATAGAATTTCATAACTTGTACACATAGATTCCTCTCTTAGATGTTATATTTAATAGAATCATAGCACCCCTACATTATGGAAACAGGCCATTTGACCCAACAAGTCCACACCGACCCTCTGAAGATTAACCTACTAAGACTTATTTCCCTACCCTATTACTCTACATTTCCCCTGACTAAGGCACCTAACTTACATATCCCTGATCGCTATGTACAAGTTAACATGGTCAATGTACCTTACCTGCACAATTTTGGACAGTAGAAGGAAACTGGAGCACCTGAAGGAAACCCATGCAGACAATGGGGAGAATGTACTAATTGCACACAACCTGAGGCCAGAATCGAACCCAGGTCCCTGGAGCTGTGAGGCAGCAGCCTCGTAAACATTAATAATTTTCAACCAATCAGATCAGTCGTTGCTTTGCATTTCAAAAGTGCAATAATGCATTTTTTTAAAAAAAGATTGTGTCCAGTTTGCTATTATATTTTGAAAAAGTTCCTACTTTTGGAATTTGGGGGAAAATGTACTTTGCACCTCTTCTCCAAATGATTGAGCAACAGCCTGATCTGAACTGAAAATTGGACACCATTCTGTTGTGTTAGTTTCAGGCAATGAAACTGGAGGCATTTATATTGATAGCTTTAAACCAGCAGGTAATTTATTAAATCAAGAACGTTTGAAACTCCTAAGAGGCTGTAATAGCAAAATATGTCTTTATTTGGTTTCCTGTATGTTTACAAATCAAATAAGCACTGGAAGGCTTTTATTCACAATAGGAGATTATTTTCTTATCCAGAATCAAAGGTAGTGTTTTGGAATTGGGGATTTTTTTTAGATTATTGATTTTGGTGTGGGCAATTTCAATTAGCATAGGCTAGCATAGCAATGTGAGGCATGGAGATTGAGTGAAAGGGATGAGGAAGTGAGAAATTATTTTTGGGCAGGATGTTTAAAAGATGTTCAAAGTTGGACAACTGTGTTGGATAACTGAGGAAAGCATCCTAAACTGTCCATCTCCATGCCTTTACTACTCAGGAACTCAATCTCAAAAGTGTAACTCTCAAAATTCATTGAAAATCCACCCTCTGTGTGAGAAGACATGGGTCAAGTTTGCATTTCAAGTGATGCAAAGTTATACAGGTGAAGTTTTCCTGTCCGCAATGGAAAACCTGACTCCAAGAACTAAAACAATCTTTCCCTGTGCTAAGCTTGATTCTAATCAGTGGAGACAATGTTGATGTTCAATGAGTTAAATTTTACTAGGGTTTCTCAATGCCACTTTTGATAAAATGCTGTTTGGATATGAATTTGCTGCATTTGGCTTACAGCTACAATGAAGTCTGGAGCAATGATGTCCAAACAAAACCTGAACTGAACAGTGGTGAGCAAGTTATTGGTGATTGAGTGCCATTTGATAGCACTGTCAACAACAGCTTGCATCACTTGCTGGTGATTGAGAGCAGGCTGATTGGCTGGTAATTGGCTGGATTGGATTGAAAGGGTTAAGGCTTTTACTGCTACCAGTATGACTTCTTAAATTCACTGGGTGAAAGTTCGTATTGAGAATCTGCTTCTGTTTGATAAAGTGATGGATGAATAGCTGTTATCTCTGTCCCAGAAGGATTAAGTAATGTGACCTAGTTAAAACCATGCTTTTCTGATGATTCTGAATGAATTTGTACTGTCAAGTCAGAGGGAAGTAATCTCTACTCTGAACTAAACACATCAAAGCATTAATCTTCATAACGTCTCTGACAGAGAAATGTTAAAAATTAAACATCAATTCTGATTAAGTTGTTAATGATATTCTAAAAGAATTATTTTAGCTTCAAAATAAAAGTGAATGGTAACTCACTACTGCCTGATATTAATATTGAACTATAAAAATAACCATAAGGAAAATCAGCAGTGAGCAAAATGTGTTTAATTTGGAACGTGAACTATAATGATGCTGTAATATGCTCCCAGTAGGTTTTTACCCTCGTTTTTGAAACCTTGTCACTGCAAGGTCTGAAGTGTTGCCATTAGATGTTTTTCAGTTGGTGTTTTTAAGCTGCGAAGTTTGATCTCCAATTTGGAATTGTTTACCATGCAAAGCAGCTTATTTTCAGTTTACAATTAAGGAAAGTGGATAGATGTCAATTGTCACGTAAAAGCTTTCTGCAAATTAACTTTTTACAACGTTAAAAATTTTTGACCCAGCTCAAACCTGAATTGCAGGTAATTATTTATATTCAAATCTGCCAATTTCTTACAAAAGCATTTTATACAGAAATATAATGATTATAATGTATCTTTAAACATCAGTCCTTTTTAACCAGGTTATTGTTCTCTTTTTACTCCTTGCGCTTTTGATTTTGACAAATTACATTTCAGTTCAGAGAGCTCAATTATATTAATCCTTTGCATCTGTATGAAGTCAATCACTATTATCTCCAACTCAAGTTACTGCTGTTTCCAGTACATTACGGACAATAATTGGCATCTTACAAGTTTTATAAATTGCTGATTTTTTTTCTGTTATTAATAAAACAAATTCAGAAAAAATGTTAGAAAATCCATGTACAACAAAATTGCTGTGCATATTAAATACATTTGTATCAAATTTATGTGCTTTATCTAAACAAAATTGCCAACCAGTTGCTGTATTTCAGATAATTTGAATATGCACCAGAAGTTGATATGAAAATTGATCTGCTTGCCACACACAGAAGTGTGCATTCTTTGAAATTATTAATTTCATTTAAAGGATCAATATGCTAGTTTAGCATACTTGCTAAAAAAAATTCCAGGATGCGATAGTGTCATGTAAAGAGACAAAAATCGAGGGAGCTTTACGGAGTGGTGACTAAAAGCTTGTGATAGAGATGTGTTTTGAGTGCGGCTGTAAAAAAAGGGTGAAGGCCACACTACCGCATAGCAATTTGGATGGGACCAGTGCTGAATGTATAGTCAGATGGAAAACATCATAAGAGACAAGATATTGAAATTCAGAAGTAAAGTTTCAGTCAAAACATGAAAGCAATCATCTTGATTAAGGATCCCATTTATGAATGAATGGACATTTTGAATGAGAATGTGCAGAGGGTTATGATTTTAGGATCAGCTATTGAAGGGTAAAACCACCATTGTCCTATTCTATCATCAGAGAGAGACGACTAGTGGTTCATTTAACTTGAGGGTAACCAGGCCTCAGGTGAGGTGTGAAACTGAGAAGGCAGGACCTTCACGGTAACTTTGGCTGGTGCAAGATTTGAACCCACACTCTTGGCAGCACTGTGGCAGCACAAACCTGTCAAATGAACTCACCAACCTCCTATTCAGCTGGTAGAATCGAAATGGACAGTGGTGGATTGGTGGAGGCAGTAGGAAGTGAAGGGAGGTTGGTGAAGCCAACTCATGGGCAGGAGAGTAGTCAAGAGGCAGGGAAGCAGATTTGCATTTGTACAATTTTTTCATAACTGCGTCTCCTACAGAGCTTTACAGCAATGCAAGTTGTTTTGACACTATTATAGTTTGCTAAAAATGACTGCTAATTCACAGAACTCTCAGAAACAGCAATGTAATAACGACCGGATAATTTGTTTTTTTTTGTTTGCGTGGTGTTGGTTTAGGATGAAATATTTGTCATCAAAAATCTACAAAACTATATATACTTGACAATAGGTATTACTACAATGATGGCAATTTTAATTCACACGAGAGAGTAAAGGGGCAGACACACAAGTTGGGATCTCCTTCAAAACCCTAGTTCTCTATTGCTTCTCCATTCACACCATTCCCAATAAATGAATAACAATAAATTATAGTTATGGCACCTGTAGAGCAATGACTCACCATAAAATGCTTCATTCAGGCATTATAAAACAAAGTATGACAACTAGAATGTATTACGAGTAAGGAAGATTGAAAATCGTTAAAGCAGGAATTAATCCATTTGCAGAATTGGTACATAGGTGACAGATCAGTTTCATAACTGATAAACATGAACTGGTACAATTTAGTAGGAAAAATTGAGAATCACCTTTTATATGGAAGATACAAGTCTGTGTGACTTAGAGGAACAAAAGTATCTTGGGCTATAAAAAGATTAATCACTAAATGTTGTGAGAAGATTACAAACATGATAAGAAAATTAAATCAAGCACTCCAGTCCCCCAATCCTACCAGCCTTGCATACCTGCTTCACTGCCTACTCACTCACTTTGTCAAACTCCCAATCCACCAAAAGTGACAGCTGTGCCACCCACATTCATGTACCGTAATACCTACCACTCTCAATCCAGGAGGAAAACAGCCCACAATGGACCAGAAATTCAAGACAAGTGGTGGGGTCCTTGATATTTGGGTCCTCATTCCCTTATAAGGCAGTGACCACCCCAAACAGCCGACTGACTACATCCAAGTCCCTGTATTGCTATCAGAACCTGGCCTTGATTTATTTGTCTGTATCCTCCTGATCAAATCATTTTGATGAGACAGGCAATTGCTGAAAACCATGACAAGCTCCCTCCCTTTGTATCTGTACCAAATGGGGTGGCAATACAGCAGTACAGTGAGCTAGTATCTCTGGCGGAGGGACAATGCGCAAAAAGGCTTTGAGCATCAATGTTAGTGAGCACTTTGACAGCAAATAAAGAACTCAGAGATGCAGCTTGATCTAGTCTATTAGCTGGGTGCATTCTCCTGAGCATGAAGTGTCCTTGCTGTAGCATTGCAATGATAATTGCCGCTGCGGCCTAAGCTGCTTTGTTGAAGTGGAGAAGTGTCCTTAATGAGGACTGGAGATTCACTAGGAGAGTTCTTAGAGGGTGATGCATGTCAGAGGCCAATATCTGTGGATGTAGTGTGCATGTGGCTGATGCACATGGGCCATACTAGAGAATGTAGATTCTTTACAGTGTAGATTGAGGCCATTTGGCCTATTGAGTCTGCACCGACTCCCTGAAGAGGATCCCACCTGCTTTCACCCTCTCCCTGTTACACAGCATTTACCATGGACAATGCACCTAATCTCCACATCTTTGAACTGTGGGAGGAAACTGGAGGAAACACATGCAGGGAGAACATGCTCTCTCCATGTGGACAGTCACCGAAGATTGAAATCAAGCCTGGGTCCCTAGTGCTGTGAGGCAACAGCGTTAACCACTGAGCCACCATGCCTAGAGGTATTGTTTTCTGGTGTTCACCATAATGAGCTGAATTTGCTAGGTACCCACTCTGACTTTGTGCCAATAGTTCTTGCCATCTAGTTTATTCAGCGTATTTGGTATGATAGGAGGTTGCTTATTAATGAGGAGAGATGTGCCTTTGATGAGGTGATTGAAAGCAGTAATCTCCTTCGTTTGCAACCTTCTGCACTTAGTGAATGCCTTGCTGCAATGTCTGATAGATGCATTCAAAAAAGCAGCGAGTTGTTCCTAACAGTGAGATGTGCCTTGCTGGAGTTCTCACATGATTCTGCCACAAAACTTGCCACCACCCACATTGTTCAGGCCCTTATAAGATATTGCAGCAAAAGATCCAATAGGGAATTCAGAAAAATGTTTTCACACAAATGGTGATTAGAAAGTAGAACTCCTTATGATGGTGGGTCTTTGAAGTAAATAGCATAGATTCAATTACGGAATACTATGATAGGAGGGAGAATAGGTAGAGGATTGTAACAATGTATTTAGATGAGGCAAGATGAGAGGGGAAGCTTCAGTGCAATGTAACCACCAGCGTGAACTTGTTGGGCCAAATAGCCCTCTTTCAATGCTGTCTATCTTATATAATAATAAGTAATTCTTCTTAATTTCTAAATTCTTAAAAAAATGTCCATTTCAATAAATCATTTGAAAATCTTGTCCATGTTTCTATCCTTTGCTTTCCAGATAACGCAAGCCAACAAAATTGTTTTAATTTGAACTCGTAAAAATACATCCTAATTTTCTTATGTCTGAACCATAAAAAATGATATTTTTTGTCATCTTAGCTCAGCACACCAGCATGCCTTGTTCCTGTTGACACACATTCTGTTATCCATTATATGTTAGTTATGGCAGAGAGTACAAGTTTCAATTCAGAAAAGAATTACTCCTATCCCTTCAGAGTGGTACCTAGTATGAGCAAACTACAATCACAGTTTTAACTACTGTAAAAGTGCTTAGAATGCTTTAATAAAATAATAACCACAATGGGATTGACTGAATTATTATTTTGTGTAGCTGTGCAATTTCCAGATGGAAATTTGGGTTTGGAATATTAATGCTGTCTGTTATCCTTCAGGATGATGTAGTCAAAGGAAAGCAATTATTGCTGAAATGTTCTTATTAAAAGAGAGCTTATCTTGTTGTAAATTAACTTAAGAAGGTTTTTTTAAGGTTCAAAATACCATGCTCTTTTACAGTAAAACCACATCAACACTGAAGTGTTGTGTCTACACATGAAGAGGATATGATTAGCTAGAGTTTTATCTTAAATAGCTCCACCATTTGTGGTTGTTTCTTTCTAAATTACTCAGGTACGGTAATTACAACATTTGCAAACAAGCAGATTTAGGGATTACAGGAAGTTTTTTTTAAACTCCACAAATCATTTCAAAAAATTATTTTAAAATTGGAGATTTTCCACCTATTGTAGAATTATCAGCAGAGGTGCATCTGCTTAGTGTCATAGGTTGGGTTTTCTTTTGACTATCTGAGATGCCTCATACATACTTTGAGAAAATCCATTACAATTGGTTCAAGTAGTCAGGTTGCTTGGAGGATGATTTGATTTACTCCAGGGTTTTGCTGATGCAATCGGCTTTATTTGCTAGCGCCGCAGATCATTACTTATTAATGAGCTCTTCATGCTTTATTAAACTTAGTGTCAAAACACTTTAGAATAAATCCAGAGTCAGGCTGACTTTGTGCTGATGAACCTTCTATCGGCAACCAACTAAGAAATGAACAAGGAAACAAAGTCAATTTAACTATATATCCCTCATTCAACTTTATTAAAGACAACGACATAGCTATGACATTTATTCCCTTATAGATCCGTGTCTGTGTAAACTGAGAAGTGAAGTTACTGGTTGATCTTTTCATGGCATAATATTTACTTGTCCACCAAAACCTAAATACAGTTGTTAGGTCATACTGAATTTGAGTATTGCTGGAAAAAAGACATTCTGTCCAAGCTTTCATTGGGACATTTGCAAGATATACCAATGTAAAGGGGAACAACGATGTTCAGAATCAATGTTCAGAAAGACAGTCCATCTATCATGCTATTGACATGCATATTATAACATATTCCAATGATAAGAGGGTAACTTAACTGGACCAAACCATTTCTTACACAAGTAAGATTGAGTTATTAATTCAGTAAGTCAAATGTATGCAATAAATTGGATATTGCTTCATTTCTGCTTATTTTTCTTTTAATATTAGCTTGATCTTATCTACATATGGTAAGTTAGAAAAACACTTTTAATTTCTGAGAGATTTCTGTTGCCTGGAAACACAAATGTGGCAGTAAGAAGTACTCAGTTATTAGAGTAGTATGTTCCCAGGATTTGACTAAAGTTTGCAGGCTCAGAAAATTTACCAGTGATTCAGGTCTTGAAATTCTCTGTGCTCATAAACCATCAGCAAATCTTGAAAACACATGACAGTGGCTGCCCTAGCAGAACTTAAGAATTACGACCAGCAATAAGCCCATCAAAGCTGTACCACCATTCAGTAACATTATAACTAGTCTTCTCCAAATATTTTCTTCTCCTCATACTCCTTTATTTCACAGTGTGCAAAGATCTTTCAATCTTAATCTTCAATATATTTAGTAATTGAGCATCCACTACCAACTGGTTCGAGAGTTTTGAGGATTCATCTGAACGAAAGGATTTATCCTTATCTCATTCCTAAAGTCAACCCTGTACATGGGAGACTGCCCTCTCAATATAGATTCCCCTGAGAGAAGAACCCCAGCATCTACTCTGTCAAGTCTTTTAAGACTTTTATAGATTTCAATAAGACAACTCTCACTTTACTGAACACTGGAGTATCTAGTCCCAATTTTACAATCACTCCTCACCAGTCATCCCTCTGAATGCAGGCAATTATATTGTTCCTTAACATAGGACTTAACCTCAGCTCCTTATGATTCAGTTTTGAATGTTAATTTCCAATAGTAGAAATTACAGTACAAAAAGATTAAAACATTGATCTCACCTCAATAGTTATATCTTTTTCCATTTCTCCTCTTCTACTACAGACAAAAAGATCATTTCAGGTAAAATATTATTACACACTTTGACATAGTTTAAATTGGTTGGAATTTTATACACATTTATTTAACTCTTAAATAATACTTCCAACAGCATAATAGATAAATGTGTTTCACTGGTGTTTCTTTGAAAGTATACATTTTATTGGACTGAGTTGAAATATTTGCTGTTATTACTTGGGAAATTCTCTTATCTAGTTATGTGACATAATTTTTGACAATCCATCATTGCCATAAAATTCCCTTATGGTTTATTTCCCTAAAATGCACAACTGTTTCTATATTGATTACAGTCATGACTAAGACACAGTGCAAAATCTATTTCACAGTCCTCGAATTAATTCTTCACATTTTTTTTCTTCTGTATTGTATACTTTCCTTTTCACTACTATGCCTTTCAAAGCTTTTCAAAACTGAATGGTGCTCATCTACGTAATCAGTGAACATTGACACTATTCACCATTAAACAGGTCTAGTATTCTTTCACTGATGCTCTTTTCAGTATAATTGTCTTAATTATGACCATTAGGTACTGCCTCCTCAGTACTGTCAATTCATATCACAGTGATAACATGCAGTTGTTTGCTGCAACCTTTCGTAAACTTGCAGCCCTACTACTGATATATACAGGGACCTTTCTTATTCATCCTTGGTTTGCTGTCCTTCACAAATATCCCTTTGCAACCCTCCTCAAAACAAAGGATTTCTATATCCTGTGTGTATGTGATCCTCACCCTTTGTGATTACCCCTATTAACAATAGTTCTATTCCCAGTCAGATATTTAGTCAGCTTTATTTTGATGCAGTTGATTAACTCAGTTTCAATACGCCATTGTTAGCATCTGCCTGCAAGCATCTGCTTATTGTCATGTGACATGATGCCTCTGTTGATTTTGGTGAGTGGAGTTTCTGAATTTGGTATTGTGAACTATCAGACTTCTGTTCAAATTCTTTTATAAGTGCTGAATTAACAATCTGGAGTCTGGATAAACTGTTGCGGGATGGTGTGAAGCAAGTGAGGGCCAAGAACAGTAAAGAAATGCTGCAATTTGAAAAGGGGAGTCAAAGCATGTGGAAAAGTGGAGCAAAAAAAAGGCAAGAAAATGTGCGCTTACTGAAAGAGAGAAGTTAAGCCTGAAAGAAGACACATAGTTTCTTTGTTTGTCTACAAGGATTCAAATAAAACCTTAAAAGAAATGTTTAGCTAGAGTTCTGGGACCAGATTTTCCAAATTGTTTTGGAATTGTATAGGTTTTCTCTTCCTGAGAATTAGAATGACATGATTGTCATTTATATAAGACCCTCATTCTTTGGGGGTCTGTAGCCTTCCTACACCAAATAGAAAGTAAGGTAATAGTTTGTCTTTTAAAAACAGATCAGAAATATGGCACAAGCTCCTTTCCATCCTCACATCTTAACTCTAATGCACAATACCGCTGCAGGACCAAGTGATTTAAAATGTTCCTACTTTTATTCTTCAGCCAGTTTACTACAGAGACAATAGTAATTAGTAATTAATCATACAACTGAATTCTTCATTGAAAATCTTATAGTTATATATAATTCAATTAAGTACAAGGCCAATTTGTAATTTTGTAGTTCAAACCTGTAATTATTCAGTCTGAGACTGATTATCAATTGGAACCAAGTACTTACTGAAGGAAGAATTTCTCAGCATGCTTTGTGTAACTAAATTGTAAACCCATTTCTGAAGAGGAGTTTTATGATTTTTCTACTCCAGTGAATAAAGGAAGTGTTCCTTCTCCCCATTTCTTCTCATTATAAAATTATTTGTGTGAAGGTGGCAAAGGAAGCATTTGGTATGTCACAGAATACCACTAAGCTTGCAAGTGGAAGACTGCAAACGATGTTTAGGAAATGTTAAGCTTGGCTCTTAAAGGATTTTAATAGTAAGGGATGGTTAGCTGATAAAAGTTCTGCAATTTGAGGTCTTGTGGAAAAAATTGATAATTATTTTGATACATGTAACCAATCTGATCAGTTAGATTACACATTGCTTTGATCGCCATAATTATATAATTTTTTGAAAATGTTCACTGCATTGATTGATCATTGTGAACTTGTATAGTTGAAGATTTTGGAAATTGGCTCAAGGTCATGTTTTACCTTTAGAAAGAGCATTTCACATTGTAAATGCATGCTGCAATTTCACACATTTGCAGTCATATTCTGTTTCCTTTCACATTTGCCAGCGGATGTTTCATTTGTAATGCACTGCTAATGAGGGAATGAAGATAACAGTTCCATGAAACCTGAGATATCATTGTTTTAATATTTTAAGAATTTAGGTGGTGTAGCTGCTATGACCATTATACGCCAAAACAGTATGTGGATTGCAATATGCATAATCATGTTATTTCTATGTAAAAAAATGTAAACTTGCTCACCCGTATTAGAATCTTCTCATTTGTTATGAATTGCACTTCAATTGATTCCAAATCAAATTCTGAACTGGTATTTGTGAAGCGATCAAGAAACTGTTGTCATGGCCTCCTCAATAATTATTTAATATGACAAAACATTTCATTTCACTGAAATAGGCAATGCAATAACTTGAGGGAACAAAAGTCAGATCAATGTGCTTCTAAGTTACATGATTCAACATGATATATTTAGCTATGGTGCCTGGATCAAGATTGTAAATAAATTGGGAGTAAGTTGGTACCAGAAATTTTAATATTTTATGTGAGTTTTGTTCAATCTTGTTAAGTACATAATTAAACCAGATAAAGAACTGCACTGAATTCTAGTATACTAAAGTTTTCTGTCTTCACTCTGCTTTTACAGAATTCCAGCCCCAAACATAAGTACAGAGGAACCTCTGTAATCCGAAGGACATGGGTGGACAGTATTTCGTTCGGTTAATTGAATTCCGGATAATCAAATACCAGATAACATAATTTAGCCGAGCATCAGGACCTTGTGATCTTGCCGGATAATCCGATATTCGAATAATCGAATGCCGGATAATCGGGGTTCCTCTGTATTCCCTTGTTTGGATTTCAGTTCTTTACATAAATGTGCTGTTTAATTTCTATACCAAATCTCACCCAAAGATGGCAGCACATTTTAGCGATCGATGTATTTTTGATCCCAGTACGAATTGATCATTGATGAAGCAGGCTGCAATATGAAGATGAGCAAATTGATTTCTCTTCTCTCGAGTTAATAGAAATCCTGATTCAAACATGAAACTCTTGTCACACTGGTGATATTTATGAGAATTTTTATTTTTGATTGATCTTCTGCTTAGAAATAAGCAAATATTCAAAATGGTTATTAACCTGCTTCATTGAAAGCATTTTGCTTTATCTACTAAGGCTGGTTTCTGTATTTTCATGGTCACCACTTCAAGGAATGTTGATCTCCTTCAGTGAAGCTTCAACAGCAGCATATAAGTTTGTCATATCACTGATGCAAAATAAAGCAAGTTTTCTCGGTATCAGCTACAAAAGCGTTATCGAGAATTAGGAAAGCACATGCTAACATTCTGCATATACTCTAAGGATCAACATGTTCTTCTAAAATTAGTTATAAACCAAATATTTCAAATGATTTTCAAACCCAGTATTAAGTAGCTTTGTATAATTTAGGTCTCATTTCAAAGGAAAGAGAAAATAACATTTAATAATGCAAAACATGTCTGAGCAATTGAAATTATATCAAAAATATGGCTGTTTTACAATTGGAGATCATGTTTCTATAAAACCATGTGTGCATGTTTATGCAAGTAGATCTTGCTCTGTGTTAAATAGCCCACGACAAAATTTAAAGTTTCGAAGTATTGAAAAACCTGCCCATGCAAGGCAACAAACTTTTACAGATAATATTGTGTATGGGCTAATTTGTAGAATTCATTCTTAAATGTCAAACTAAAAAGCGTTGAACAAGTGATATAGCTGGCAGAATGCTTCAGGTGCAGACACTGTTGCTATCTACTTTTAAAATGGCAGGGTTTTGTGACCAAATGAGGACAAAGTGATGTATGGTACCCTAGTAATTGGCCTAAAGCAGATTGGTATTTGCTTTATGTCCCAAGTGTAATAAAGTATCCAGTGAATAAGTTTGAATAATCCCTTTGCTGTGCTTCGATTACCAGACACATCAATTTAGATTTCTCTCTCTTTTTCTGAGCCATTACCATGAGTGGAATGCAAAACAGACCTTAACACTGCACACTGAATCTGAGCTTTAAAGATTTTATGGTTTGCCACATAACGACTTCACTATGTGCCTCCATGGATTTGTGCTTCTTAGACAAGATAGAAGCTTTTATTGCGCTAACCAGCTATTTAGTATAAAGCTTGTAGATGATCAGCCTTTGGTGATAATTTATGTTGTCAGCCCATTAACTTAATTTTACAGCATATACTGTACGCTTACTTTGGGCTTGAGGTCTTGCTTTTTGCCTTTGCACCATATAGTCTGTTTTCTACCTGCCATCTTTTTTATGGCTGACCTTGAAGAAAATTCCATTTGGTAATTTATGGCAAATACTGTCTAAGGAGACCCATTTCTAAGATTCACTGTCATTTAGTGCTAAACGATCGTTCTGATTCGAAAGACAATCTACACTAGTGACAGTGCAATCCCATAAAAAAAATTGCCTGCCTGCCCAGGTGTCTTTTCCAATTATCTGAAGTAGAAATTAATACTTTTAAAAGCTGCTAGATTTTGAAAGGTTATTGCAATTATTACCACCCATTTCCTTTCTGCATTATGATGTATTGTTTTATTGCATCATTATTCTTAGCAGCTTTTTGAGGATTAAATTTTAGTGCTAAAACATCAGATGGAATGACATGCATATCATTTTGTGACCTGACTTTCATTTCCTTTAAGCTAAAATGCTTTCTTTTTAATGATGAGAGTAATTTTACATTTATAGCCCTAATGTTGTTGTCATATGTTATTTATACCCATTTCACACTAACAATTGCACGCATCATGTAACAAAGAGGATAAATGCAGAAAGAGAACATAATTCTCACAAGAATTATTAGCTGTGCCCTTCCTAATACACAGTAAGTATATAGCTTTATGTTGAAGGAAGTAATTGTGGTTAGATTCAATATACTTATTGTTTAAGGTGACCTCTTTAATACCTAAACTATATATTTTTGCAGTGGTCCAGAATATTAGAGCATTTTTCAATCATGTTGCTGGCATCACCTAATCTTGTATGTTCATAGTGTAATCCCATTTTCGTTAATTGCTCTTTCAGCAGAACTTTCTAATAACTAATATCCATTACTTTACAAACACAGAGTATTTGAAATTGCTTCCATTCTTTGAGGAAGAATCATTCAGCTTATCTCATTTGATTCTATTCTATTTAAATGTAGCCAAAGTCATACATTTAATGTAGGTGATGCACTTTGAACAGACCCAGAAATTTTATGAGAATATTAAGAGAAGTTGGCAAGAAATGTGAAGGAGACATCTCCCGCATGGTCTCAAAAGAGCGCTAAAACAGCATATTTAATGAATCAAACTCAGTAAAGCATAAGGGCGCAGCATTCACATATTTTTACAGCAAATTTATTGTGACAAAATAATTACTCCCTGATTAATTGGTGTCAGGACTGTTGAACTAACCCAGAGACTACTTCCTACACACCTCCCTATGGATGTTTCCATTCTCTAGTGGAAGGTTATGCTCTAGCCACTCTATATACTCTATGGAGATATATGACATGACTAACTCATCCAGCCCTATCACTCCCTAGTATACTAAGAGACTATAAAATCTGTCAGTTCGACTATCAAAATAGTGAGAAAATCTCAAGTTCTGCTTTAAGAAGCTCCTTTGAGGTTATAACTTAAAGGACACTGAAAGAAGACACACTTATGATGGGAGATTATCTGTATTTTGGATGAGAATATTTGAGACTGAATTTACACTTAGCATTTTGACATCCTTCAGTCCTAATGTAGTTTATGTGCCTACAGTTTCAGCATGAAAACAGATAGCTTAATCCATCACATTTTACACATTACAAACCAACCAATTGAATCATAGAACATAGCACAGTACAACTCAGGAACAGGCCTTCAGTTTATGACTTTTTTTAAAATTCATCCATAGAACGAGCTAGGCCAGCATTAGTTGCCCGCCACTGATTACCCAAAGGACAATTAAGAATCAACCACTGTACTGTGGGTCAGGAGTCACACGTAGGCCAGACTAGATAAAAATAGCAGTTTCCTTCCCTAAAGAACATTAGTGAACCAGATGGATTTTTCTGACAATCAACAGTGGATTCCCGGTCATCATTAGATGCTTAATTCCAGATTTTTATTGAATTCAATTTCCACCATCTGTCATGGCAGGATTTGAACCCAGGTCCTCAGAACATTACCTGGGTGTCTAGATTAATATTCTAGTGATTTAATCATGAGGCCATTGTCTCCCCTATGCTGATCAATGCAACAAATTAAACTAACCCCTTCCAACTGCCGTTAGTCCATATCCCTCCATTCTTGAATATTCACATGCTTATTTAAAAGCCCCTTAAACGCCACTATTGTATCTACCTCCTTCACTACCCCTGGCAACACATTTTAGACTCCAACCACTTTTTACTCCACCATCAACATTACCCACCTCACCAACCTCACACTCACATCATCCCCCAACCCTTTCCTCATTCCTTTTCATTACCTTCAAACTTAAACCTTTTCAAATAATTAGCTAATTCTCTTTTAAAGTTTAGGGTGTAGGTTTGCTTGCTGAGCTGTAGGTTTGATATCCAGATTTTTCATTACCTGGCTAGGTAACATCATCAGTGGCGATCTCCAAGTGAAGCGAAGCTGTTCTCTCCTGCTTTCTGTTTATATGTTTGTCCTGGATGGGGTTCCTCGGGTTTGTGGTGATGTCATTTCCTGTTTGTTTTCTGAGGAGTTGATAGATGGTATCTAGATCTATGTCCTGGAACAGGCTAAGCAAAGACATGCCAGAGAATTCCTAGAGGCCTGGCACTCCAACCACAACACCATAAACAAACACATAGATCTAGATACCATCTACCAACCCCTCAGAAAACAAATAGGAAATGACATCACCACAAACCCGAGGAACCCCATCCAGGACAAACATATAAATAGAAAGCAGGAGACAACAGCTTCACTTCACTTGGAGGTTGCCACTGATGATGTTACGTAGCCAGGTAATGACACGTCTGGATATCAAACCTACAGCTCAGTGAACAAACCTACACCCTAAACCTCAGCCTTCACAAACCTCTCTTTTAAAGTAATTAAAGCATGACTTGTGATGAAGAATGCCACATCTCCACTGCTCTCTGTGTAAATAAATTTATTTAAATCTTCCCTTTGATTCTTGTTACTTGTCTGATATTTAGACCTTTTTGCCATTCTGTAAAATGCTAACAACAATTGAGTATGATTTGCCAAATTTGCAAGGTAAATATTTACCACTATTTACTTACAATCAAATGTCAGAAAGTACCAAGACCTTCTGTTTTGGTGAGAGAAATCTTTACATTTTCAAGTCTCCCTTCGTCATTGTTGCCTCTTGCCCCCATCAACCCAGAAACAGAATAAAGTGACAAAACAGTTTCAAAGAAAGGTGACACCTTAAGAATAACACTGACATGTATGGCCAAATCTTTCTCTCAGCTCAAAGAGCTCCTGAGATATACACTTCCATGCTTGTAAACTGTACACTGTGACTTAACACACCACTTTTTATCTTTCTCACCAGGGCTGAGCTGATTGGGCACTTTGTTAGGCTTGCCACAGTACATGAGGGCAGATGGTACTATGCAGAGTCAGTTTGAAGTCCTGCCTCATTTCTCCAAAGAAACATCCAAGCTCCAAGCCTCTCAACATCACCTCTCACCTCGCAGCATCCCATGCCTGTCCCAGCTCATGCCCTGTCAGGTCACCGATGCCATCTCTACGATTCCATCAATTCTCCTTACCCTCTCACATCACCCAATCCACTCAATGTCTCTTGCATGTCTATCTATCTTCCATGTCCCTTAAATCACCAATCTTGAGACCTCTCATGTGCCCTCCATAGCCACTGACTCAGTATGTACTACATGCAGTGTTCAGATTCCAAGCAATATCAATGGAAAATACTTCACATTCCTTGAGAGGGGAAAAAAAAACTCTCACCATCTAATAAAAGCATTCAAAATCATTAATATTAGGAAAACAACATATGCTGCCTTGTGAAAAAACTGATGAGGTTTGTAATCTTGCAGCTTGTGTCAACAAACCAGAAACCACATCAGAAGAACGACATCTGAAAGGATTGTGAAAGCAGATAGAATAATAAGTTTTGAGAGGAAATTGGAGAAGAGAAAGTGTCAGGATCAAATTGAAAGATTTGGGAGTAATTGGAACAGTCAATCAAAGAGCCAATGCTTTCATAATGTGCCTCCTCTTGCACTGCATGATTCAAAATGGGCTGAATTATTCTACATTTGGAGGCATGGGGAAACAGTTAAATGCCTCATCATGACAGCTCACTATTGACCTCGCCCCTCTGGATGATATGGTGGATATCCATGAGAATCATCATTCTCCTCAACAGATGCAGGTAGACTTTAAAGTCTAATCAGGCCCTGAGCAATCAGATCTGGATTCTGATCAAGAGTCACCGGAGCCAAAACGTTAACTCTGCTTTCTCCCCACAGATGCTGCCAGTCCTGTTGAGTTTTGCCAGCAATTTCTGAGTTTGCTCCAGCATAACCTTCTTTTTCTTATATCCAACATGTCATGTAGGAAAGGAAAGGAAAGGAATCCACACATCTTCTCAACCACTTTATCGTCTAGTCCAGTTGCGTACAGGGATCTGTGGGCATTCATTCAAAGGTCCCTTACTTGCTTAACACCTTTTGGAATTCTCCCATTAATTATTCCTTTGCCTTGTTTGATCTTCCTCTCCACCCAACTACATCATCTCTCACTTCTTTGGGATGAATTCTATTAGATACTTGCCTGCTCACCTAACCAAGTGCTTTCATTTTTATCATTTCATGTGAGGCTCGCAGCAACATTTATTACAGGCCGAGAGATTGCAGGCTGTAGTAATCTGGTTCAGCTGAGTTTCCTATAGGCAAGTGACCTTCAGTTTGAAAAGTTACTGTCCAAAGGTTCTGCCATCTGTACCTGAAGAAGAATAGTTGGAATAAGCCCAGTATAGACATGGTTACCTCTCAGAGATGTATAATAAATACATCTGAGAGTCTGCTCTGCCCATTCAATAAGATTGTGGTTGATCAGGTTGACCTTAATTTCATTTTCAAATTCAAACTTCAATATATCTAACTCAAGTTTAAATCTTTTCAATGACCCAGCCTCTATTGCTGTCTTTTATAGAGAATTCTAAAGATTAATGACTTTCAGAAAATAACTTCCTTCTCATTTCTGTCTGAAACGGGCACTCATTTATACATTTTCCATCAAGGTTCTTGATTCCCCCCAGAGGGGACACATGCTGACTGATCCTGAATAAGCTTCTGAATTTCTAGGGATTGATGCTCCATTGTAACTTCAGGCAAAGTGTTGTAAAATCTCTGGACAAATAGCATATACAACCATTTGCAGCCACTGAGATTCTGCAAAACAACTATTAAAGTTAGGTAAAGGACTGGGACAACATGCATCTTCGTTCAGGTTGATAGATTCTTGAAGCTGTCTTCCTTGGTTTTACAGAAACCTGATGTAAACTGATGGGGGCTTTGTACCCATATAGTTCATCTGTTACATCCCCTGATGAATGTTTAAAAAGTAGTAAAGTGCCAGATGTAACCCTCATTTGAGCTGTCTGGGGAATGAAATGGCTACTGCAGGTACCAGTTACCTAAAGTAGTTGGCCAGGACTTGGCAAATTCAATTAATTATCATAATACTCTATGAAAATAGCCTACATGGACAATAGCTAATCCATTTCAGTTTCTTCAACACTCGAAGATTTTTGAACAACCAATTAACTCACCATAGGCTGTCAATTTTAGTTTATATCAATGCCTTATTATTGTAGACATAAAATAAGTAGTAGCTACATGAATTGAAATTGTACTCATTATTTACTGTCATTAAAATGGCTTGTTGAAAAATGCAACAAATTACTAATGTACTTTGTACACTGTGAATTAGATGCCTTGTCAATGTGTTAAAATGGATTATAAATTAAAGAGGCTGTATTCTCTAAAGATGTTTTGGAATCATACAATTGTCTATTTTCATCACAATGGAAGAAATCACCTGAAAAACCTCATTGCTTCAGAATATTTTCTAGATTGTATGTGCTCTAGAATGCAACAAATGAGGCACAAAATCTAATGAGTAAATAAGAGGAATGGAATTCTCACATAAATGCAAAATAATACTTCTGATTGATTCACGTGCATCATGATGGTTAAAACAAACCATTAAAGTAAAGCAAAGTTATATTTTGTTTCAGAATAACAAATGTAAGCAACAACTTTCAACCAGTAATGTTTTGTTGCATTTACCTTGAAATACAAGAAATATCATTTACTTACAATACTTTAGAACTAAATAATATTTCATGTTTTTGGCTTATGATTATAATTGCAATGTTAATTATTGCAAATTGGTGCACTAAAAAAAACACACTGCCCTTTATTATAAATCAACAAACCTCAAACTATATTTTTCATTCTTAAGTCAGTGGAGTTGCAGTTTTGTAACATCTAAATGATGAATGTAAGTTTAACATAATTTTCCTTCAACCCAATATGTCTAATTGTTATAAATAACTTCTCCTGAGGTTGTAAAAGTTTAATTATCCTGAAGCAAGTCACAGGGCAAACTTTTATGGTGCCTTGTTGTGGGTGTGTGAAATCCCCCAATGACCTTTCCTTCAACTTCCTGCCTGACCACAACCTGCCCTCAATTTCATGTGAGACGGGTGAGCCGAGTACAACCTATCGACTCTCGCCATGATCAAGACTTTAACAGACCAACTAATAGCCACTTGAGGGATGCATCCCACCATGACAACAATTTTGAGGCTGGCTGGAGGTGTTCAGAAGTAATTGGGAAACCTGGCAGATTATCCTGTGTGGTCTGGGGATGGGAAGCTGAGAAATTCTCCTGCAAACTCTGGGCTCCCTTCCACTCCCACCATGAGACCCCTTATTTAACATGGATTCTGGAACTCTGGCTTTTTGACTGGTGGGACCACTTATTTGTCACTACTAACACCAGTGCTGATGGCCGGCAATTAGGGTGGTAATCATCAGCTCTCTGAAGCAGAACCTCAGTCCACTGAGAGAAGGAAAAACAGACTCCTGCAATTTACAACCAGGGTCTTTATTGCACTCTGGGCCCTTCCCAGTTGGTGAGGATAATTTGATTAGCAACATTTCTGTTGATATAAGCAGGAAGAAAATTGTGCTCATTGTATTTACACAAATCTATTATTTTTTTAAAAAGGCAGCAAGTCTGGTAGCATCTGAAGAGAAAGTAGCCAAGTTAATAGATAAAATCAGCTGTTAAAACACAAGTTCTAACCTTAAGGGGGCAGCAGTTTAGTAAACATGATGGAAGCACAGGACCTTGTTAATTATATAGCAGCAGCATTAGGAAGTACCCGAGACAATCATCAGTGATGGGGCCATACCTTCAGGAACAATTTTTAAGCGAAACTTGGTTATGCCTGTGATGCCTACAAGCTAACAGCATGAGTGTTGCGGAGGCTGATAGGAACCCACTCATCAACTTGACGTCCACCCACCACTTTCTTCTCTGCCAATGAACCTTGGATCACCCTGGACTGTTGGAAACATTCTACTTCCGAACCCAGGATGACCACCTTGACCTCTAGACCCAATCTTGTTTGTCCAGATTTGTATTTGACCTGGAGAAGGCAGACTCCACCTAGCATGAGCCTCAGGGAAGAACTTAGATGGTCCCATATTTCAATGATGCCTCCATGTAGGTTCTCCTCCAGGTTGTCCTGGATCAGCAGGAAATGTTCATTCTTACTGATGGGATCAGAAGGTCCTCTCAGCTGACCAACAAATCCTGAACTGAGATTGCTGCAGAGGCTAATGGCTGTTAGATCCACAGGCGCACCCATGTCAAAAGCAGAACGAGGGTCAGTGACCTACTCCACACCAGTAAGATGAGGACAAAGCTGACCATTAATTCAATGTGGCTTATTTGAGGACATCAAACATTATGTCTCACTAAGAAGAGAGAGTGGGTGAATGAAACATTCAGCCATCCAGCAGGTACACCATGAACATTGGATGCATGTAGATGTGGAATTGCAGCATAATATTTCTGTCGTAGTACAAATGGAATTTGAATGGGACTTTGGATGGGTTTCCTGAGATACCTTTTATCTATCAGGGGACTGCATGCAAGTCAGGGATCTGTTGTCCATTGAGCCAAGAACCATTTTAAAAACTCATGTCAACTGACAACCAACAATGCTCAAGTGGCTAAAATGTATTGATGCACTTTAGAAGTGTTAGAAGCAGCAGGAATTGTGGCCATTTTGGTATCCGTACAACTGGTTGAAAAAATTATAGTTTATTTTGCTTTCTGCAAATCATCTTTAGGATTTTTGTTAGTTTTGCCAAATATATCCTTGACATGCAGAGTGGACTGTCTATTATTGCTCTCCATTAAGTTTGCTCTATTTTTTTATTAAAAACAATTAACAGGCAAAATTATTTGATTTAAAGTTGCTAATAATAAATCAATGAAAAAGTATGATTGTGAATGGAACTAAACTATTTTAAAATGGTTGTGATAATTTGATGAGATCACCTTTACACAATTGTGTGAAATGCTGATATTCTCAATTTCAAAAACAAACATTGACAGTTTGTACAGATTTTGGTCAAATACAATAATCATGTCTTTTGGATGTAGGGTTTTAATTTATGAAGATGGACTACAGAGCAGAGAGACTTTTAATCAGGAAAAGGGTTTAGAAGAAATATAATTATAACTATGAAAATTATGTATGAAATACACATAAAGAGAATACTTAATTTGAAGCACAAGCACAAAACTACAGGAAATGAACATAAAATTAGTATGGTTCACAAAGATTCAAATAAATCATGCAGAATAATGATATGAATAATTGGGTCTCGGTAAAATTGCCTAAAAATAACTCACCCTTCTTAAGAAAGAAAAGCAGCCCAATGACTGCCAGAAAGAGTGAGTAAAGCCTTTAAAATAACAGACAAAGATGAATAAGTGTTCCATGGACCATAATGACTTCTGCACTGTGGGATTTTAGACGAGTTATATGCAGAATACAAACTGAGAGTTTTAAATAACAATTGTTGCAAATTTATGTCAAGGTCTTATCAGCTTTAATTTTAGAAATACATTTTGTAGAGGACTTACTTTCAATAATAACTTATCTGTATTTAGTGGCATTGCTCTGAAAGCCACAATTTGTGGTGGGTTTGATGAGCCACCTCTTTGCATTCCATCCTTCCCTAACGACATCTAGTTTGTTATTACATTGCCAATCATGTGTTATTTCTGCTTCTGCTTTCTTGCTGTTTTTTTTGTGGGTTGCTGATCCAATTCCTACTAGAACAATGATGAATTTTATTCAGATTCATTTCCTCTGCTAAAGCCAAAATAATTGTGTTGAGGGAAACAAAATGTACCTTGCTCAGAGTGGAATTTTCCAGATGAAACTAAGATTCAGGAAGCATCATTAAGAAGCAGACGTGTATACACTGCTGATTCCTTTATCCACTTTCTAGATTCCCTCTGTTGATTAATGTGTCTGGTAGCCTTAAGCGAACAATGTACACAATGAAGTTCTGAATTTACTATACACATCGGTAAGAAATCTTTAGAAATATTTTTCTATTGCAAGTTCATATTCAAATACAAATAGCCATTTTGGAATATGATAGAGTGATGTTAAAGAAATGATAACTAAAAACTGTGACAACTAATGGTTAAAATGCATGGATAGAAAGTGATCAAAAAGGATATGGAAAGGAAACGGGAGATGGGTAATATTTTACAAAGCAGGCAAAGACAGAATCGATTTGATTCGAGGTAAGAAGCAGAAACATTGCATTGGGGATACCCACTAGCCGCCAAATAGTGAAATAGTGAGAAAAAAGATCAAGACTTCAGGAAAATCGCATACATTTTATATAATTAATTAGTGGTGATATTTGGGGGAGGGCAGGTTTGACTAACCAGATGTTGATTAGAGTAACATCCGTGCCACAGAAGTGTCAGTCATAATTGTCTCTTGCCCATCTATACAGAATTGCAATATCATTGCTGAATTCCCCACTATGAGTTTTCTGGGTGACTTAGTTTTGACCAGAAACTGAACTAGACCAGTTAAATAAATACTGCTGCTACAAGATCAGGTCAGAGATTGGAGCTCTACGGTGGGTAAGTCCCATCCTGATTATTCAAAACCTGTCAAGGACAATGTGGTATCCAGGGTATGGAGGAATGCTATAAGCTGGTGAACAACTTTTTATAATCTGCCACCATCTTCTCTCTGCCACCTCATGCTCACTCTAATCTGCCACTGCACCAAGCACCCACCAAGTCTCATGGCCTACATTTCTCCATATTACATTCAGCCTCATGCCTCAATAAGTCTCATTCACCCCCATTCCCTCAAGCTATGAACCCCTCCTATCCTCTGCAACCTACTCGTTTACTTGTGATCAGGCAGGTCAAGACAGAATGAATGTGAGTCTGAGAGTTCAGAATGAGTCAGCAAAGCACTAAAGAACAAAGAAAGGCAATGGGGCTTCAAGCATCCAACAAGCACAAAGGGAATGAGCACTAAGAAAGAAAGCAAAGAGCCCAAAGATGCATGAGATGTTGCATATCCTTCATGCAAAGTGGCCTAGTTTCAGCATCACACAGTAAGATGGTGCAGATTTAAAGTGATGAACTGTCTTATAAGTGACTTGGGTCTGTAACATGATGACATGTTAAGGCTGGTGTTTTGCTGATGCCAACCTTTGTGGATGGAGAATGCAGGTACTTGCTGCCCACGTAGGGTGCCCTGAGGTATTGGGAAATGTTGGCCATATTGGTAGACTGAAGAAGACACTGACAACCTGCAGCCACCAGGTACCCACTCTGACTTTCAAGTCAGGCATTGACACCATCTCGTTTCTCTCTGGTACCTGGGATAATAGCAACCTGTATATAAATGAGGTGAGTTTAATTTATAATGAGATATTAATATGCGCAAACAGGTGCCTCACCACTCACTAATGAGACTCTCATCTAGCCACTTAAACCTTAAGCGGCACTGGACATTATTTTTATCACATCAAGAATCTGTATTCTCATTTATACTTTATTTTCCCAACTCTTTCTACATTGCCCACATAATGTATGGATAAAATAGATGTTAGGAAGATGTTTTCATTGGTAGGAGAGCCTGGGACCCAAGGGCACAGCCTTAGAGTAAAGGAAAGACCTTTTAGAACAGAGATAAAGAGAAGCTTCTTCAGCCAGAGAATGGTGAATCTGTGGAATTCATTACCACAGAAGGTTGTGCAGGTCAGGTCATTGAGTATATTTAAGACAGAGATAGATATGTTCTTGAGTATCGAGTGGATCAAGGGTTACAAGGAGAAAGCAGGAGAATAGGGTTGAGAAGATTATCAGCCATGATGGAATGGCAGAACAGACTCGATGAGCTGAATAGTCTAATTTCTGTTCCTATGTCTTATGGTCTATGGACTTATAACTTATAGACTGGGCAAATTCCACTCAGTTGACAAAGGAAGTAAAAGGAAAACAGAATGACAGTTAACATAAAACCAGTGTGAATGTGTTTTTTAGTCAGCATGTAAACAGTAGATTATGCCATCTTGTTCTCTAGAGCTCTTCATGGGAGAAAATCTGCCATTCTTATCCAGTTTAACTTCACATAACTCCAAATCTCCCATAATGTGATTGACCTTTAACTGCCTTCTGGTATGGCCTAGTAAGTCACACAGTTGCATCAACTCGGTATAGAAGAAAGCACCCTGGGTGTACTTAAACCATACGGACTGCAGTAATTTAAGAAGGTGGCTCGCAATCATCTTCTGATGGACAATTTGGAATGGCATTAAATGTTAGTGTTGCCAGTTGTGCTTATATCTCACTAACAAATGAAAAGTAACTGGCTGTAAGTTGTAACCTATTAGATAGAACCGAGAAGGGACAAAGAGTGATATATGCTGAGATCACAGGGCAAGTGTTGCGACACAGGGTAAACCCCTCTGCTAATTTAAACCCGACACACAGAGAAGCTCACCTCGTGCCATAATCTGTTAAAATTCGAGAGGCAAAGAACTATCCCAGAGGCCACTATTTGAAGTAAAGGATCAATTAACCAGTGCCTCTTTCTCATTTTCTCCCTGTATCCCAGCACTTTCTTCCTTGTTAGATAATAATCCAATTCCCTCTTGAGTGCCTTCATTGAACCTGCATCTACCCTACTCAGACAGTGCGTTCTAAATCCAAATCATTGACTGTGTGAAGATGTTTTTCTTCATCTCTCCAATGTTCATTTTGCCAATTAAATCTGTGCCTTTCGGGAACTTGAGCCTTCTTCAGTTGAACGGTTTCTCCCTATTGACTTGGTCCAGGTCCCTCACGATTATAAATGTGAATATTTTAAAAGATCTGCAAAAGACAGATCATACTTTAAGTTTTAATAAGGTAACAGAAAAGGTTGAGTGGAATGCGATGGATATTGTCGATATAGATCTTTAAGAAATAATCACCAAAGTATAGCATAAATGACTGATTCACAAAGATCTCAACTGGAGTGTTGCATCTAGTTCTGGTCATCAGGCTTTATGACAGATGTAAAAGTTCTTAAAAGATTACAGAGAAGATTTACTGGAATGTTTCCAGGGATTGGGGGTTTTGGTACAAGTTTCTGTTTTGGAAGCAATAAAGTTGAAAAGGAAGATGAGAGGAGATTTGAAAGAGATGTACAAGATTATGACAGGTTTAGATAAGGTTGACAAAGAGAAGCTGTTCCCATGAGTCAATGGCACAAGGGACCGTGTGAGGAAGAACATTTTTCTACACTAAATGGTTATGAGTTTATTACTCACAAGCATGTTGGAAACAGAAACATTCAATGATTTTGAAAGGAAATGGATGGATCGCATGGTCTCCTACTGCACCATTACGATTTTATGTACAGGTAAGTGGTGAGTAGCATGCCAGTTATCTCTCTAGTGTCACATCATTTTGCCAGCATCGTCAACGTGGTAGATGACCTACTCACCGAGAGCCTAATCAAGGTACACGACTAGCCATGCAGGGACCTCTTCCTACCTGCACTGGCAGTCAGCCAATGCCAGGAGTCTGCAACCGCTTGGACAGACTGCTGGGTAAACCTTGGCAACATCCCAGTCAGTTCCTTGGAAACTCTTGAGGGACCTGAATGACAATGGCTAGCTCCACCACCTGCCCTCAGTGACCCCTTCCTTGGTTGGGTCCCACCTGATTGGTTCTGGTGACAGTGCTTAAACAAGAGGATTATCAAAGCCCAGTAACTACATCCGGGGCTCAAGGGGTGTTTCTGAACTCTACTTAGTGAGTGGGACCTCTACTTGGGTTGGTATGAGGCTACTGTGCTCAGGATGGGGCCAGGGCTAGTGGCCTAGTCCAAGAGCTGCACAGGGACCCCGAGTTTCTGTTTCTGATCCTGCACTTTGCTACTTATCTGGCTTCCAGGATGTATTATCATCAATTCACCCACATCTTTTGATGCAGCTCCAGCAGCTGCCACAAATCTCAGTGATGTTGCTAAGACAGCAGAGCTGCTGGCTCTCAAGTTGGGAGCAAGCTATGACTCTTGTTTACAATGAAAGCCCCAGTAAAATCCACTTAATTGGCAGCCATCAGTAAAATATGTTCCCCCGTCCTATCGTCCACTAAAGCAAGTTCACCCTCCACAATGTTTGCCTTACCTTTGCAGAATTTCACCGTGGGATTCGATTGGAGACAGCATTGTCCATGCTTGCTTAACGTTTCATGTTGTTGTAGCAACGTCAGCCAGCTCAGGAAAAACACATTCATTCTCCTGACACATTTATACCTAAAAAACTTGATGGTGCTTGCTGTTTTACTTATTTTATTGACTTACATATTTATTGCTATGAAGGCACAGGGGAATTTGGGTGAGAGGAAGGAAACACACCCAACATAAAATTATTTTCAAGTGTATTCTTATTAAATTTCAGCGCTAGACTGTGAAAACATTTTCTGTCATGTTTAACACCTAGATGAGATTCTTTGAAAACACTCATAAAAGATAAGAAACCACAAATGTCACAGAATCATTTTGCATCACTCTGGCTCACTTAAAGCTTTGAGGCTCTGTGCATGTTTAGATTGCATTGACCTGGCAAGTGATAAACTAGGTTATTTATAGACATTGAAAGATCAGTTTTGTGCATATCTCTCCACCAGTCTCTTGTAGATTGATATGTTCATTTTATTTTGCATAGGACTGTAAGCAATTTGAACTCCATTTTATAGGGGGCTTTGAATTCTTGATAAAATACAGTCAACAGGGAAGGAAATCAGTTAATCCTATATAATAAACAAACCTTAAAATGCTTCTTATTGATATGATAAAATATGGTATGGGAACAGTTTATTTAATTTTTTCATTCCCTGCTGCTCACTGTTTTAAAACAATTCCTCCAAGTTTGATTATTATCAATTTCAAAATCAAAGTACATGATATCATATATTCTATAATGCTTAGCATCTCTTTTTGACATTGACATTCATTCGATTGAAATGATGTTTATTACTTGTTAGTGTTCACACTTGATATCTGACAAAATATATGTATCAATCATTCGCAAGAAAATTACTTCACATGGAAGAAAGTCCCTTACAGCTGGCAAATATGAGAAGCACAATATTGTCATTCATAATTTTGCCAGACTGAATATCTTGTTATGATGAGAGAATTACCATAAATTGCCTGTGCCCTAACTAACTAATTGTACATTTTAAAGCTCACATTGTGGCGCTCTTCCGTGAACTGCAAGGTACATATATTAATGCATTGGGCACTGACCTTTCAACTGTGCCTCTTTCAACTCAGCAAAACAGATAAAGCCATTCACTGATTCCTTTCTCAGGGCAATGCCTGAGAACACTTTGCACTTAGTATCTAGGACTAATTCTCTCCCTTTCATGCCTTAACTCACACCAATTTGTGCATCTCATTTTTTTCTTTCTCCACCAAATGCAATCCCTTTGTCTTTTTCATTGTGTCTGTATAACATCTGCCATTCTGCTCCTCCTCTAATCTGTCAAATTATTAAAGTAAACATTTCCAATACCTTCCAGTTCTGAAGAGTCATACGAGACCACAAAACATTAACTCTGTTTCTCTCTCCAAAGATGCTTTCAGTCCTGCTGAGTTTCTCAACAATCGCTGTATTTGTTTCAGTTTTCCAGCATCTGCAGCATTTTGTCTTTACATAAAATTGTCAAAAGCCTGGCTATTAGCCACGAAGGAGAAAGTGAGGTCTGCAGATGCTGGAGATCAGAGCTGAAAATGTATTGCTGGAAAAGCACAGCAGGTCGGGCAGCATCCAAGGAACAGGAAATTCGACGTTTTGGGCATAAGCCCTTCATCAGGAATGAGGAAAGTGTGTCCAGCAGGCTAAGATAAAAGGTAGGGAGGAGGGACTTGGGGGAGGGGCGATGGAGATGTGATAGGTGGAAGGAGGTCAAGGTGAGGGTGATAGGCCAGAGTGGGGTGGGGGCGGAGAGGTCAGGAAGAAGATTGCAAGTTAGGAAGGCGGTGCTGAGTTCGAGGAATTCGACTGAGACAAGGTGGAGGAAGGGGAAATGAGGAAACTGGAGAAATCTGAGTACATCCCTTGTGGTTGGAGGGTTCCCAGGCGGAAGATGAGGCGCTCTTCCTCCAACCGTCGTGTTGTTATGGCCTGGCAATGGAGGAGTCCAAGGACCTGCATGTCCTTGGTGGAGTGGGAGTGGGAGTTAAAGTGTTGAGCCACGGGGTGGTTGGGTTGGTTGGTCCGAGTGTCCCAGAGGTGTTCACTGAAACGTTCCGCAAGTAGGCGGCCTGTCTCCTCAACATAGAGGAGGCCACATCAGGTGCAGCGGATGCAATAGATGATGTGTGTGGAGATGCAGGTGAATTTGTGGCGGACATGGAAGGATCCCTTGGCGCCTTGGAGAGAAGTAAGGGAGGAGGTGTGGGCGCAAGTTTTGCATTTCTTGCGGTTGCAGGGGAAGGTACCGGGAGTGGAGGTTGGGTTGGTGGGGGGTGTGGGCCTGACGGGGGATTCATGGAGGGAGTGGTCTTTTCGGAATGCTGATAAGGGAGGGGAGGGAAATATATCCCTGGTGGTGGGTTCCGTTTGGAGGTGGCAGAAATGATGGCGGATGATACGCTGTATGCGGAGGTTGGTGGGGTGGTAGGTGAGAACCAGTGGGGTTCTGTCCTGGTGGCGGTTGGAGGGGCGCGGCTCAAGGCCGGAGGAGCGGGAAGTGGCGGAGATGCGGTGGAGGGCATCGTTCATCACGTCTGGGGGGAATCTGCGGTCCTTGATGAAGGAGGCCATCTGGGCTGTGCAGTATTGGAACTGGTCCTCCTGGGAGCAGATGCAGTGAAGACGAAGGAATTGGGAATATGGGACAGCGTTTTTACAGGGGGCAGGGTGGGAGGAGATGTAGTCTAGGTAGCTGTGGGAATTAAAAAGAGTTCGGTGGGGCAGGAGCAGGCTGAGACAATGGGTCAGCCGGGGCAGTCAGGTTTGTGGATTTTGGGCACGAGGTAGAAACAGCTACCTAGACTACACCTCCTCCCGCCCTGCCCCCTGTAAAAACACCATCCCATATTCCCAATTCCTTCGTCTCTGCCGCATCTGCTCCCAGGAGGACCAGTTCCAATACCATACAGCCCAGATGGCCTCCTTCTTCAAAGACCGCAGATTCCCCCCAGACGTGATCGACGATGCCCTCCACCGCATCTCCTCCGCTTCCCGCTCCTCCGCCCTTGAGCCCTGCCCCTCCAACCGCCACCAGGACAGAACCCCACTGGTTCTCACCTACCACCCCACCAACCTCCATATACAGCGTATCATCCGCCGTCATTTCCGCCACCTCTAAACGGACCCCACCACCAGGGATATATTTCCCTCCCTCCTCTATCAGCGTTCCGAAAAGACCACTTCCTCCGTGACTCCCTCGTCAGGTCCACACCCCCCACCAACCCAACCTCCACTCCCGGCACCTTCGCCTGCAACCGCAAGAAATGCAAAACTTGCGCCCACACCTCCTCCCTTACCTCTCTCCAAGGCCCCAAGGGATCCTTCCATATCCACCACAAATTCACCTGCACCTCCACACACATCATCTATTGCATCCACTGCACCCGACGTGGCCTCCTCTATATTGGGGAGACAGGCCGCCTACTTGCGGAACATTTCAGAGAACACTTCTGGGACACCCAGACCAACCAACCCAACCACCCCGTGGCTCAACACTTTAACTCCCACTCCCACTCCACCAAGGACATGCAGGTCCTTGGACTCTTCCATCACCAGACCATAACAACACGACGGTTGGAGGAAGAGCACCTCATCTTCCGCCTGGGAACCCTCCAACCACAAGGGATGAACTCAGATTTCTCCAGTTTCCTCATTTCCCCTTCCTCCACCTTGTCTCAGTCGAATCCTTCGAACTCAGCATCGCCTTCCTAACCTGAAATCTTCTTCCTGACCTCTCCGCCCCCACCCCACTCTGGCCTATCACCCTCACCTTGACCTCCTTCCACCTATCACATCTCCATCATCCGTCCCCCAAGTCCCTCCTCCCTACCTTTTATCTTAGCCTGCTGGACACACTTTCCTCATTCCTGATGAAGGGCTTATGCCCGAAACGTCGAATTTCCTGTTCCTTAGATGCTGCCTGACCTGCCGCGCTTTTCCAGCAACACATTTTCAGCTATTAGCCATGAATCCACACTTAGAGCGTGTATCGTATTGCAATGTCTCGACCAATAAATGCAAATTAAATGCAAGCTGTTTCAGCTGTTCAGGAATTCGTTTTGCATTTGTAGGAATGATGTAACCAATCCATGTGACAACCTATTTTCATTCCATTCCTGCCAGACACCCAAATTTATTGCTGTCATATTCACAGGAAGATGGGCAAAACTAGAGGAAACCCATCATGGCTGTGGACATGTTCATCCTGTTGAATTGAACCACAAGCTCATTGTTAACTCCAAACTAACAGACAGATCAGTTGCTGGATAAATGTGAGGTGATGCACTTGGGCAAGATAAACAAGGCAAGGGAAACATAATGCATGGTAGAACTCTAGTAAGCATCCAAATATCAAAGGGATCTTGATGTATATGTACACCAGTCCCTTAAGGTGACAGGTAGATAAAGTGGTTAAGAATGCATTTGGGAAACTTGTC
This sequence comes from Hemiscyllium ocellatum, assembly GCF_020745735.1. Taxonomy (NCBI): domain Eukaryota; kingdom Metazoa; phylum Chordata; class Chondrichthyes; order Orectolobiformes; family Hemiscylliidae; genus Hemiscyllium; species Hemiscyllium ocellatum. Next base: position 66,111,538 of record NC_083403.1, read on the forward strand.
TTTATTAGCTGAGGGATAGAGTTTAAGAACAGGGAGGATTTACCGAGATGTTGCCTAGGCTGGAGAGTTTCAGTTAAGAAGAGAGATTGAATTGAATCAAATTGACTTTAGCTTTATTGTCACAGTGTGACAATGAGTACAGTGAAAAGTTTGTCTGTCACCACTTACAGTGCCATCCTAGGCACCAAGCTACCTAGATGCAGCTTGTTTAGTGTCATGATCTTTGACAATAGAGAAGTAGAAGTTCAGCACAACAGTGTATGTTGTGTATGTCTGAGACCCCTGGCTCCATACTGTGCTGGGCTTCCCCTTGAGGATTATGAGGCTGGGAGATTGCTTCAAATTGCCATGCATGACCATAGACGCCATGGTGCTGCGCCAGGCTGGGAGGAGGCTGCACCTGGTTAGGAGTCCTCGGAGGCTGGAGGTTGTTGTAGGAGGCCAGGAATCATCAGAGTTTGGCAAAGAAGAAGAGAAAAAACACTAAGAGGAAAAAAGGAGAAGAGAAAAAGAAGAAGAATAATCAATGGAGCAGAGGAATTCTGGCTGGAAGATTCTACTCCGCTCCCATCTTGGAACTTTTTTCTTGGTTAGACTAGGGTGGTTTTCCTTGGAGCAGAGAGGTAGGGGACATAGACAGGGAAGAAATGTTTCCACTAGATAGAGGGATTAATAACCAGGGGACTATATATTTAAGATGAAGGGACAGAGGATTGGGAGAATATGTGAGGAATAATGTTTTCACCCTGAGGTGGAAGGAATTTTGAACTCACTACCTGGAAGGGTGGTAGAATCAGAAACCTGAGAACATTGAAGAAGTATTTAGATGTGTACCTTTCAATACCAAGGCATACAAAGCTATGGATCAAGAGCTGGGAAACATTACAACAATTCAGTAGTTGTTGCTGAATGTCGTGAATGCCAAAGGTCCTTTTCGTGTGCTGTCTATCCCTGTGACTGTTTGCCTCTTTGTCAACTAGGAAACCCAGGACGAGTCACTGGATTAACTGTACTAGTATAGGCCTAACTGGAGTTGTAATGCAGGAAGCTGATCTAATGATCTACAAATTCCAACATACCAGAAGAATTAAAATTTAAGTAATTAAGTAAACTTTACATTTTGAAAACATATACCACCAGTAACAGTGACCAGGGAACTACTGGATTGTTGTAAAATCAGCTGATTTGCAATCTATTCATCATGACCTGATCTGACATAGTTATGATGTCAACAACACGGTTGACTCTGAATACCTTTTGAAATGGTCTGCGAAGCCACTCGGTTGTAAATAAACTGCTGAAAAACAAAACAAGAATAATATGAACTGGGCCATCCCTCGATCAACTTAGGTATTTAATTCATCTGATAAAGGCACATCCTGACCAGTTGACCTGCCAAGACCATGAACATTTCACTACCATTTGGGAACACTTGTCAAAATTGGGAGAGCCATCCCAGAGACTAGTCAACCAACATAGTAATACTGACCGAAACATACCTGATTGTGTTTGTCCGAGACTCCTCCATGACCATCCTGGCTATGTTGTGAATGATAAGATAGACCCAGCAGGGGACACAGCTCAATAATGTACAGTTGGGAGGCAGTGATTCCTGACCTCATGAAGTCAGACAGCATCAAGCCAAACATGGGCAATGAAGCTACTGCTGGGTAACAAATACTACTCTTCCCCATTTGTTGAATCAGCACTGTTCCATTGCGAATAACACTTGGGGAGGGTAGCTAGAATGGGTAGGGGAATAATCACCTTCCATTAAGCCTTTATCCTGGATGCGTGCAGCACAAAGAAGCTTGAAACCTTCCCTCCCCTGATCCGAGGATAAAACAATTTACTTGATTGGCACCCAATCCACGACCTTAAACATTCACTCTTTTACCACCAGAGCACAATGGCAGCATTATGCACGGTCTACAAGATTCACTGCAGCAATCTGCAAGTTCTAGTCCAAGTCATGCACTGTCCAGACTTGGAAATACAGTATATCTGTCATAATCTTTAGCTGATGTCCTGTATCAATGATACTGTGGAATTGCACACATAGACTCCAGAAATTGAAGAAGATAGTTCACCACAAACGTCTTAAGTTCAGTTAGGTATGGGCAAAAAAAAAGCAACATCTGCAGGTATGAAAAAAAATTCAAAAGCTATAATGCACAGCCTCCAAGACCAATACCTCCTCCCAAGGTATAATCCACAGAAGTGAATACATTATTCCAAATATGGTATAACTCAGGCCTTGGTGAGCTGTCACATTATATCTCCCTTCCTGTCTGCTAGATATATGTATCACAATTCTTTTTTGATTACTTTGTGTCCATGACATTTTAATGACTGAAATGCCTGCATGCCTTTGTAAACCTCCACTGTTTCTAACAATTCAGCATTTAGAAACTACTTCAATTTATTTTTTATAGGTCCAAAGTTCCAATACTTGCCATATTGCAATCCATTTGCCACAGATATCCCCATTCACTTCATAGTCTAACAAAGCCGCTTTGTCATTTTCACACCAACACATTCTCAAGGGAAATTAGCAATGAGCAATAAATACTGGCCTTGCCAGTGATGCTCACATTCTGTGAACGAATTTAAAATAAATTGACAAAATTACAGTAGGAGAAGGCCTGAAAAAACAAAAAAAAAGTTTATTAGGTCAATATTAATTAATTAAGATATTATGTAAGTCATATGGAGACTATGTGTCTATGACTCAAAGAGAAAGGAAGAGATTTGCATAATGCTGAGGAGCTAATTCATGAACACAAGGTTTTAGGAATTGTGCAGGATGCATGTGTGTCAGTTTTAAAAATACGTAAGGACTGAATGACATGATTGGAATCTGATCTCAAATATTCATGGGGCCATGCCTGCCTGATGAGAGTCCTCTCTTTTCTCCCAAGAGCTTGTGAGTTAAAGTGAATGCGGGCATGGGATAATGCTGGGCATGGTCAATTCTGCCCAGCTCCATTTCGATCTCCTACCTGCAATATTCCCACTGGTGGTTAGAATTAAAATCGTAGTTTATACGCTTGGTACTACTTTTCCAATACATACAATTCCAAATCACTTCTGGAAATGCCTTTGTGAGACTGGGTTGGGGCAGGCAGGCAAAGAACAGGGGACAGCAGAGATGGGTAGATTTTAGCAAACACAGTGGGGTGGAAAGATATCTGGTGTAGGCAGGGATGTGGATCTGAGGTTACAGTCAGTTTAGCCATGATCTTATCAAAGGGCAGAGCAGGTTCGGGGGTGTGATCCTGCTCCTGATTCTCATGTTTGAATGTTTTAGCAAGAAGATTGGAGGCAAGTAAAAACTGAGAGAGGAGGCTCAAAGTCAGGCGTATGAATGCATTGAATTTTTCATTTGGTGTTTACTGTGTTGTTGTCTTCTGTAACAAATGTCACTCCACCTCGGTGATTCCAAGTGCTGTGTCTGGGGATTTAAGAGTTATAGAAGTCATTACTTTTTTTGTCATTAAAAGACATCAGAAGGCGAGCGCAGTGACACTGGCCAAGGCAGCACATCCCTGAACAATAAGAAAATGACAAATGCACTGTTCCCATGGCTGGCAGGTTCATTGATTTCTGTAGGGATGCAGATGAACCAGTTGACCACACAGCAGAAATTTTATGTACTACAGCCTTTCCCAGAATGGTATACTATAACCACATCAGCATGGCTAAACTATTGTGTACCCTAGCCCCTCTGTGGGGTATGTATAAGCTGGATGAATGCTGGGTAAATGTTGAATTGTCAGGCTTCAAAATGTGTTCTTCATCAGGATTGCATTTCCTTAACAAGTGAGCTGTACATAGGCTGAACTTTGCTGCAGAAAGAGAGATGAAACTATCATCTTTTGTTAAAGTTAGACAGCAGCTTCAAGAGACCGCACATGTACAGTTACATTTGCAAGTTGTCTGAGCTGGTCTGCCTTCACTGTCCCTGACAATTTGGCATGGTGATGGGAAAACATTGAGCTTTCCCACAGAGGTCTGCCCCCACCACTTTGCCAATCACCCCCCGCCTTAGCTTATATCAACTGGGCCAGGAATATTCAGTACAAAACAAGGAAGTTATGACCTTTGGAAAACACAAGTTTTCCTTCTTCTAGAGTATTGGGTACAATTCTGGACACTGCAGTTTTGAAATATATATATAGGGTATTATATAAATGTTTACAAGATTGAATGACACCTTTGAGAAGTAAAAGTAGAAAGGCTAAACAGAGGTGGCCAAAATCATGATGTTCTGGCCAGAGTAGACAAACAGAAATTGTTTACATTGATGCAGGTTCAAGAAGCAGTTGGCACTGAATTTGGATTTTTTAAAAATTTCATGCAATGCAGATGTCATTAGCAGATAATTGTCATTGGCGAGCCCAGAATAAACTGTAAAATGGTGGTGAGTTGCTTTCTCAAGCTACTGCAGTCCTTTGAGAGTAGGGCACCCAAAATGCTTTAAGGAAGAGAATTCCAAAATGTTGACCCAATGACAATAAAGGACACCAAAATTGGCAATGTAGTGGGCAATGAAGAAGTTTACCTCAGAGTACAATGGGACTTTGATTAGATAGGCCAATCGGCCAAGGATTGGCAGATGGAGTTTAATTTAGATAAATGTGAGGTGTTGGCCAAATCAGGGCCGGACTTACACAGTAAACATTAGGATTCTGGGAAGTATTGCAAACAAAGAAACCTGGGGATGCAAGTGCATAGTTCCTTGAAAGTGGAGTTGCAGGTTAAAGGCTGGTGAAGAAGGTGTTTGGCACACCTGTCTTCATTGGTAAATGCATTGAGTATATAAGTTGTACGGTCATGTTATCATTATACAGGACATTGGTGAGGCCGCTATTAGAATACTGCATTCAATTCTGGCCTCCCTGCTATTGGAAAGATGTTTTTCAACTTGAAAGAGTTCAGAAAAGATTTACAAGGATTTTGCAGGAATTTGACAGCTTGAGCCAAAGGCAGAGGCTGAATAAGCTCTGGCTTTTTTTCCTGGAACATGAAAGGCTGTTGGGCCACCTTACAGATGTCTATAAAATCATGAAGGACATTGATTGGGTGAATAACCAGTGTCTTTTGCCAAAGATATGGGAATCCAAAACTGGAGAGCATTGATTTAGGTGACAGAGGAAAGATTTAAAAGGGACGTGAGGGTGGTGCATGTATGGAAAGAGCTGCTAGAGAAAGTGGTGGAGATGGGTATAAGTATGGCATTTAAAAGGCATCTGGATGAATATATAAATTGAAAGGATATAGAAGAATATAGGATAAATGCTGGCAAATGGGATTAGATTAGTTTGGGATATCTAGTTGACATGGATGAGTAGGACCAAAGGGTCTGTTTCCATGCTGTGCAACTCTAGGACTGGTGATATAATTCTAATTCAGAACAATGTGCAGCTTTGGGATGCCACCAAGTACAAGTTGCCCTCCATACATCCACTGCCCCCGTTCTTCTAGTGGAAAGTGTGCCAAATGAGTCTTATTAATGTCATGCAGTGTATTGGGGATGGTACACCTTATTGCCACTGCACATCAGTAGAGAAAGGAGTTGACTATTGATTTAATGTGGAGGATAGAGTGCCAATCGAGTGGGGTGTTTTATCTTGGATGGGTTGAATATTTTGAATGTTGTTAAAGCTGTACCTATCGAAGCAAGTGGGAGTAACCTATCACAAATCTGTTTTGTACCTTGTAGAGGATGGACAGGCTTCAGGCAGCCATAAAGTTGGTTATTTACTACAGAATCCTGAGCCTCTGATCTCCTCTTGCACTCATAAGCCTGTGGCTCAAGTGCAGCTAGCAGTAAGAAACTTCCACATTTTGATGGCAACAGTTGCCCTGCAAGATTCTCTGCATGTGTCTGCTAAACATTGAGAGAATGGAGCCATTTGAGATTTCCAAAGAAGTATCATTTTGGATTTGAATGTTAACTCAAGTTTCTCTCTCAATAGATGTTCCCAGATTTGCTGAGCTTCTCTTGCACTTTCTATTTTTATTTCAGATCTCCAGGGAATCTTATTTGTAGTTTATATGGGCATTTACAAAGCAATGTGTTTATAGTCAATGCAGTCATCCTGTGCAATGGGAAGACCTGCAGTCCTAATGAAGGCACACTGAAAACATAGAGAATAAGAGTACAAGTAGGCTACTTAGCCCATTGACTCTGTTCCACCATGCAATCTGATCATGGCTGATCCTCTATTTCAATGACATACTCCTATTCTCTGCTATAACCCTGGACACCTTTAGCTTCTAGGAATCTATCTCTTTCTTAAACATAATCAGCGATATCACTTTCACAGCCTTCTGTGGTTTAGAATTCCACAGCTTCACAACCTTCTGAGTAAAAAGCAATTTTGTGTATCCTAAGATCTTGACCCCCTTTTCTGGTTCCTCACATGTAGGCCAGGTAATGATGGCAGTTTCCTTCACGAAAGGAAATTCGTGAACTAGATTTTTTTTTTCCCGAACAATCAATTCATGGTCATCATTAGATTTTTAATTCCAGATTTTTGTTGAACACAGTTGCCTCATCAGCCACGGTGGACTTCAAACCCAAATCCCCAGAACATTACCTGCACTAATAATGAAGGCAAACATGCCATTGTACCAAGTAAAAAGGTGGAACACAAGAACAAGGAAGTTGTGTTGCGGTCTTATTGAAGTCGTAACGGGGAGGCAATTGTCTAGTCGTTTTGTTGCTGGACCATTAATGCAAGCAGCATTTGTCTTCATAACCGTCTCCTGCATCTGTATGCTCGCTTTCAGTGATTGGAGTACCAGGACACACAAGTCCCATTGTATATCAACATTTCCCAATCTGTCACAATTAAAAAATATTCTGTCATTCAGTTTTTCTTACCAAAGTGAATAATTTCACATTTATCCACATTATAATGCATCTGCTCTGTATTTGCCTACAGGCTCAACTTTGCCTAAATTGTCCTGAAGACCTTTAAACTTATCCAGATCACTCATAATCCCACATAGTTTGGTGACATCAGAAAATGTGAAAACATTAGACTTGATTCATTGATATATCTATGATGAATTGCTGGGGCCCAAGCACCGATCCCTGTAGTACTGCACCTTCTACTTTGAAAACAAAGTGCTTTTTATCCAATGCTCCATTTCCTGTCTGCCAACCAGTCCTTAATCCATGCTATATTATCACTAATCATGTGTGCTTTGATTTCATACACAAATCTCTTTTGAATGTTTTCCATAAAAAATCCAAAAATATTATATCTGCTTCTGCTCTCTCATCTATTCTACAAGCTACATCCTCAAAATATTGCAGTGGATTTGACAAACACTACATCCTTTTTGTAAATCTATGTTGACTTTATGTTATGGCACTGGTATTTTCAAAGTGTGCTATTACCACATCATTTATAATAGACATCAGAATTTTCGTTACTATAGATACTAGTCTAACTGATCTGTAATTTTCAGTTTTTCCCTTTTTTTTGTAAACAATTTGATTCCATTTTCCACCCTCAAATTACTGTGACTTTTCCAAAATCAACAGAATTTTGGAAGGTTACAACTATTTAAGCTGATCATTTCATGGCCACCTCCTGTAATACCCTAGGATGTAGATTATCAGGCCCTCAGGATTTATGAAATTTATTCAATATTTTTTATGAATGCTAATCTTCTTTATTTCCTCCTTCACAATGCGTAGTTGCTTTCCTCTTATTAATGGCAAGTTATTTGTGTCTGTTTCTGTGGAGACAGAACAAAAGGAATTTTTTAATTGCTGTACCATTTCTTTGTTCTCTAACATCATTCTCCAGATTCAGACTGTCAGAGACCTACATTTGTCTTCACTGATCTTTTTCTTTTTACATACCTATACAAGCTCAAAAGTCTGCTTTTATGTTCCTTACTTTTCTTAATCAGCTCTCAATCCTTTTTTACTCATTTCTAGATAACGTCCAGTCTTTAGCCCTGCTACTTTTTCTAGTAACTTTGTATGACTCCTCTTTGGATCTAATACTCTAATTTTGTTGGTCAAGGCTGGGTCACTTTGCTTGTTATTTTCTTTCACCCTAAAGAAACTCACAATTATTGTAATGCGTTCATTCCTTAAATATTAATTATTGCCTATCCACCATCATGCCTTTTAATTAAATGACCTATTGCAGCCAAGTCACACCTCATACCTTTGTTGTTTGTTTTGGATACATTATATACAGTCATAGAGCTGTACAGCATGGAAATAGACCCTTTTGTCCAACTCATCCAAGCCAACCAGATATCCTAAATTTAATCACAAATATAATCTTTACATTTAACTTTAGCAGTAATGTAGTAGTCATAGAATCCATTATTCTTGATTGCTGTTTAGTCACACATGCATGTGTGGATGATGCATAATGGGATAGTCCCATGTTTCAGTATTTATTCCATCTCCCTCTATACCCTTCTTATTCATTTACTCATCCAAATACCTTTTAAATGTTATAATTGTACCAGCCTCCACTACTTGCTCTAGCAGCTCATTCAATACATGCACCACAGTCTGTGTAAAAAGTTGTCCCTTAGGTCCCTTTTTCTTCCCCCTCTCATCTTAAAGAAATGCTCTCTAGTTTTGAACTCCCCTACTCTGGGGAAAGAACTTGTCTATTCACCCTATCCATGCCCTTCATGATCTTATAAACCTCTATGAAGTCATCCCTCAGCCTCCGACTTTCCAGACAAAATAGCCCCAGCCTATTTAGCTTCTCTCGGTAGGTCAAACTGACCAACACTGGCAACATCCTTGTCAATGTTTTCTCAGCTGTTTCAAGTTTCACAACATCCTTTCTATTGGAGGGAGATCAGAACTGAATATAGTACTCCAAAAGTGGCTTAAACCAATGTCCTGTACAGCCACAATATGACCGCTTAACCCCTGCACTCAATGCACTGACTGATAAAGACAAGCATATGACCTTTATATCATCCTATATATTTGACCTGCTGTTCACTGTGAAGAAAGATTGAAAGATGATCACCTCTCACTGAATAAAAGTCTTTAAGCACTCCTTTACACACCAATTAATGATAAATTGAGAGGTTACATATTTCTCCATTTCAAACTCAGAAGTAAATTTCATAAACGTTCATATCCCAGTCACTCTTGCAGCCTCTGCAATGTGGGTTTCAAGTAACCACGGCAGAAAGAGTAAACTTTCTTACGGAAAGTTTCTCATTGTCCACATGAAAGTTCAAGTAGAATAATTTCTGTGAATAACAAGGAATTCTAAGGAATGTGTGCATTACAACAATCTGTATGCTCCGAATAATACGAGTTGATATGGTCTCCTGCTCTTCTTCCTCCTTCTTCAAGTGATTTATCCATTTCATTTTGACCATTGTTAATTCTCCAGGATACACTGTATTCCATGGAAAATGGTCTAAAAATCCACCTATATTTGGAAGATATAGGTTTGTGCAGAAGTTATGAAGTCAGGAAAATGTTTTTCCGCACCAACCAAAGCACTCGAATTTGACTTTTGCAAATTGAAACAAAATTAGAAGACAAAAGAAATGAAGCAATAGCCAGAAGAAATCCAACAAAACAAATCTAAGTATTTGTTGTTCCTCAGTAGAGGAGCCTTTCTATTGCTGTTCTCTGTGTCTTGTGCTAAAAGTTATCCATATATTGTTCAGCAAGAACTTTCTACAATTGCGTGTGCTTTCTGTAGGTACCATTCTGGAGTGCAAAGGGTTACCCCGCATGACCAATTTCTTGCTTGTTGGCAGCTGCTTTAAGGCTACAATTTTGTTGCAAACTATTTTACTCACTTGAAGTAAGATTGTGAATGGAAAGTAATTCAACCATTGTGGTTATCATAGTAAGCATGAAGTTGTCCTTATCCATCATCCACACATGCATGTGTGACTAAACAGCAATCAAGAATAATGGATTCTATAACAATGCATTATTGTTAAAGTGAAATATAAAGATAATAATTGTGATTATCACAATCATGCATTTTTTTGCTATATATTGTTGAAAATAATATCAGTTTCTATAACTTTAACATCAAATATATGTTACTTGAATTGTAAAGAGCTAACATTTCTCAAATTGTAATTATACACATTCTCTTAAGAATCAATTATGGATGAAACTTTAATAAGGTTTAATGCTTTAGATTACAGGTAACACTGGAGTAAACAACATGAATATTTCTTGCAAGATCTGAGACTCCACCCTATGATGTTATCATAAATTATCTAAGGAGCAGCTTTTTATGTTTTTGTTGCCTAATAGATTCTTGCAGCATTGTTGTTACACTAACACATGCATTAAAAAGCACTTAAATATGAGAATATTCATATTGTACACAGCGTTTCAACTGGCTTACATCCTAATGGCCATTGTGTGCTGTAAGAATAAGGAGTATTGAATCCATTAGTATTTGATGTTGTTGCTTGTCAAGGTCTTCTGCTGTTGGGAGTGCTGAACTGCATCTGAATTTTGCAGGCTTAGGTGTTTAAACTTAAAAATGCATCGATTGTACATGTTAAAGTTGTTTTATTGGCAGATATTATTACTACTTAAGGCAGACAGTATTAAGATTTGTGCTGATCACACAATTGTCCATTTAACTGCAGTCAAGCAATGTATTGATTGTACATGCAAGCCAATTTCTTATTGAGAATTAATCAAAATTTATAAGGAAATCAATTATGAATAGCGCTGATGAATGCTGGTTGAAAATAAAAGCTTGTGTACAGTGTGGGGACGAGATTGCTACCTTTTGTCAGTTTTATAAGCAGACAAAGAAGCAGATCATAATTTGAGACCTGAGGTTTGCCTTGCTGATAATAGAAACTTATTGAAAATCTGTTGCCTCATTTCCCTCCCACTCACATATGATGCTTCGACTGTTTGCTAGTCAGAATTTGATCATTGTCCTCTCTTCTTGTTGCATGTCTATTACACTACAGTCTCCATTTCTCAGCCATCTCAATGCCCTATGCAACTCAGACAATTATCACCTTTCCCAACCATTGCATGGCATACTCAAATGCTCCTCAAAGAGGTCAAAACACATTCTGGAAGATGATCATCATATTGTCTGCTGTATATTTCTGTTATGCACTTGTGAATCTGAATGCACGTATTCCTCTCTTGTGAAGAGCTTAATTGGAAAGGGAAAATTAATTCTGGCAAACTGGCCTTTTATTGAGCATATGTGATGTGAAGATGTGCACAAAAGAGCTTCCTGATGTTTGCTGAAAAACACAACTTATCTTCGATGTTCCAAGAAATTAGTTGCAAAGGTTTATCCCACCATCATGTTCTTCATTTATGTCACTTATTTAAATAAGCTCCCCTGCCTTCAGGTGGGCTCAGAAGATTCTGGCTTCTGTGTTTGAATTTCAACCCATGAATGGCTTGGCTCATCTTTTGAACTAGCTATCCCTACCACTGGGAGGATAAAATCTCTATCTACTCTATCATTTCTTTGTCAAAGGCAATCAAATCATGATGTAACCTATCATATTTCAATAGAACGCTGTGCCAGTGATACTCTGTGCTTGATCATTTTCATGCAGGTGAATTTTATAGTGATAAAGGTAAATGAGAAATCGCATTAGGAAGTTTTTTTTTAGAACAAGGCATTTTTTGGAAACCATATGACCTGTCTTTGTTGCTTGAGCGCACTTCAAGGAAAACGCCTAAATGTTTTCAGGCCAGATTTTCTGTCTATTCTGTCTGAATAGGGTTTGAAGTCTCAGAGTTTGAATTTTCAGTTGAGAAAAACTTGTTACATGAGAAGCAGCTCAACGCAAGTCTCTGGCTTCTGAAACACCTTAGCTGTGAAATCAGTGTGAAACTGAATTGTTCTTCTAGAAGAGTATCTGAAAGAATTTCTTAATATTAGAATTCCTGAGCAAGTCATGACTGACAAGATTCTGGAGTGAAAGAATACCACATCAATAGGCTTAAGAACATTCTATTCCATATCGTTTTTGCCTTCAAGAATAATCACGACTGTCTATGATCTTTTTTTTTAATTTGTGCGTCTCTAGAGAGAATTTCTTTCCTCTTTTACCTGAAGTGTGTGGTTTGGTTGGTTAAAGAGAAAATTATTTATATATTTGTATCATAATTTGTGTTAACCAGTTTGGCATCTCTGTTTAATGGGTTTAGTTTTAGAATAAATCAATAATTTTGTGTCAGTTAAAGAAACCTAGTGAATGGATCTTTTCATTCTAAATGTAATATAAAGGAAGCATACGATTGGCCATATTGGAGGTAAGCATTACAAACTCCAGAAAATAGAACACAGTAGGTGTTTGACCCACTTTATTAAATATCTTGCTAAAAGCCTCAAAGGTAGTTTAGGAAATCGTAATGTATCTCAAACAAAAATAGAAGCAATGCTCTAAATGGAATAAAGCCTGGAGAACTTTGAACAATCTATTGCTAGAATTTGAGACAGCTAACAAAATAGTGTAATACAGTAATTATTCTGCTTTACTCTACCTTAAATAATTCATTTGTATAGAAATTTAATATTAGAGCAACTTTAATATTGTATAATTGAGATGCTTATCACAGTTCATATCCAATAAATGTTAGATTATGTTCATAAACTTTGTTTTTCTGATGGCATTTCAAAGATAGTACCAAGAAAATTCACTGTTATGTACATATATACTCCTTATTTTGTTTTTCTCTGTTTCAGTTGTTGCTGATTGTCAAGTTCACAAAGAAAAGTAGAAGGTGTACTTAATTTTCATTGTCTCGCTGACAATTAATTATACCTTGATTATCTTAAATCAATATGACTAACATTTCAGAAAAGCTTATCTTGGTCATATTTTCTGAAACATTTATTTCAGATGCAGTAGCACACAGTAAACTGTGAATTTTTAATGCCATTAGCTTGCATGTCAATTTGGGTATAAACAAGCTATTTAGAATCATTGCATTTGCTTTTATAATAAAGAAGTAACATCATTATAAGATCTCATAGAATTATACGACACAGATGGCCATTCCACTCACCAGTGCTACGCCACTCACCAGTGGCTGCACAAGATGTCGGTTAGGCCACTTTTGGAGTATTGCATGCAATTCTGGTCTCCTTCCAATCGGAAAGATTTTATGAAACTTCAAAGGGTTCAGAAAAGATTTACAAGGATGTTGCCAGGGTTGAAGGATTTGAGTTTTAAGAAGAGGCTGAACAGGCTGGGGCTGTTTTCCCTGGACCGTCAGATGCTGAGGGATGATCTTATAGAGGTTTACAAAATTATGAGGGGCATGGATAGGATAAATAGACAAAGTCTTTTCCCTGGGGTGGGGGAGTCCAGAACTAGAGGGCATAGGTTGAGGGTGAGAGGAGAAAGATATAATAGAGACCTAAGGGGCAACGTTTTCACGCAGAGGGTGGTACGTGTATAGAATGAGCTGCCAGAGGAAGTGGGGGAAGGCGAGTACAATTGCAGCATTTAAAAAGCATCTGGATGGGTACATGAATAGAAATGGTTCGGAGGGATCTGGACCAAGTGCTGGCAAATAGTACTAGATTAAGTTGGAATATCTGGACGAGTTGGACCGAAGGGTCTGTGTCTATGCTGTACATCTTTGTGGCTCTATGCTAGCCCTGCCCTTTCTAAGAACTTTCATATTAGTTCTACACCCCACTCTTTATGCATAATCATGCACATATTTCCATTTCAACTACTTATTGAATTCAATTTTGAAAACAATTTTTGAACCTGCTGCAAGTATCTTTTCAGTCCAACTCATGACTATTTGCTATGTGAGAAAATTCTCATCTTCACTGATTCTTTTGCTAATTATCTTCAATATGCATATCCCAGTTAAGACCATCTTTGGCAGAAACATTATTTCCCAAATTAATCCATTTCTTCCTTGTGAATTTTAAACATGTTAAATTTCCCTGTAATTTTGTTTGCTCTGAGGGGCACAACCACGGTTTCTCCAGTCTCTCGTGTCTCTGAAGGTCCTCATCCTTGGTACCATATTAGTTAGTCTCCAAGCCCTTCTTACTATGGCTGCTTCAGTGGAGATGTTAAACTATCCACTTAAAACAGATGATGCCCTTCATAAAATTCCAGATGTAGAGAGTTCTCTCCCTATGAAGAAAAATGTAAACTTTCATTTGTTAGTCTCCATAGCGGTGTCAGGGCCCAAGTTCATTTGCTGTTTATAAAACTAGTGAAAAAAAAAGCTTCCCTGTCAAGCATTATTTTCATTACACCTTATGCTTATCACTGATCACAGGTTTACCTATGACATGTGTTATGGCACAGAGGTTGACACCCCCTGCTAATTAAACTAAAACACCCAAAGATAGTCTCACCTCATAATCTGTGAGAAGTGTGAATAAGAGAAGATCCCTGATTTAAACTGTATAAATATAAAGTAACTACTTATTTATTTAATCCTAACAGCAATCACTAACAAAACTATAAACAACCAAACACTTTCTCCTAACTAACCATTATCACTTAACTGACCACAATTAAATTAATATGCTGTTCCAATAATGCAATTAATAATGACAATAAACTAGCACTTAATCTCTAAAGTCCACACAAATGGTCTTCCTTAAGCCTTCCTTCCTCTTGTCCTGAATTGTCTTCTTACTTTCCACTGGAAGTGTTTTTAGCTATCAAACGCCTTGGTACCTTTTAAATAGATGGTGCCTTCTTAGAGATTTCTTTGAGAGTTTTTCATGTTAGATAGGCAGTTAGCTGTCTCCCAGATTTTTTGTATATTCCTAATGATGTACCAAATTCTTACAATATGATTGGTTTCAGGCTATAAACACCATCAGTTTTTTTTAATTCAATTGGCTTTGAATGGCTGAGTGTTTGGTTTTAATTAATTGGTCAAATTTGACTTGTTGTCAAAACAGCAGCAAACCTTAGGTACTCATTACTAAAGAGGAGACAGTGAGGTCTGCAGATGCTGGAGATCAGAGTTGACAGTGTGTTGCTGGAAAAGCACAGCACAGCAGGTCAGGCAGCATCCAGATGTGGCCTGACCTGCTGTGCTTTTTCAGCAACACACTATCCATTAATAAAGCCAACTGTTGCATGTTTCTATTTTAGAACAGTCTGTCTTCCACAGCTACTCTCAGACTCCCTTCTCTGCTGAACTCTAAACTTAAAGAGGACTTTTCCTCTTAAAAGGGACAACGCTCTGCTTTTCAATTCCCCATTATTCTACCCAGCTTCACAAGTCACACAGACACAATCCATTTGGCTCAAGTAGTCTGTGCTGGTGTTCGTGACCCACCTTAGCCACTTCCCATCTTTCCTCATCTGAATTTAAAATCATTTGCACATTTGGCTTGATTAATCAGTGTTTCCTCCCTGGAAAAGATGTTTGTGTTTTTTTCAGAAGGAATTTAAAAAGTAATGATGATTTTAAACTATAAAAAGAAACCCTAGGATATGTAACCTTCTGTTCTCCTCTCCTTCATTTTTTTATCTAGTTTCTTCTTCGGTACATCCGTACTATTCACACCAACCATTCCCTATTGTAGCAAGTTCCACATTCTCACCACTCTTTGGATAAAGGAATATTTCATAAGGTAGTCACTAATGCATCCAACTGGACTTATGTTCATGATCTCTAATCAAGCTCTTTCCCATCAGAGCAAACATTCTTTTTCAATTCCGCTTTTTTTACAATTTTTCATAATTTTAATGAACTCTATTAGGTTACCCCTTAATTGTTAAAAATCACATAACACCAGGTTATTATCCAACAGGTTTATTTGGAAGTACAGGCTTTCGGAGTGCTGTTCCTTCATCAGGTGATTGTGGATTATAAAATAATAGGAGACAGAATTTATAGCAAAAGTTTACATTGTGATGTAACTGAAATTATACATTGAAAAAGACTTGGTTTGTTTGTTAAGTCTCTCATCTTTTAGAATGAACATGTTGGTTTCAGTTCTTTCATATATAAATTGCAGAACTTTTTTAAAACTTAGATTCTCAAGTGAACTTTAACAATTGGTGTTATGTTGGCCCAGATAATGCATTTAAGGTGTGTGGTGTCCTGTGTGGGATTGTCTGTGCCACAATGGTCAGACTGATTCTAATCTAAAATTTGGATTTACAGAATCTTACATGGATTCATGCAGTTTATGAGCAAAATAAAATGTAATTCTGCAAGTACAGATTCACCCCACAAACTTATATGTGTAAGTCTGCATGTGGGTGAAGTGTGTTGGGGGCGGGGGTGTGGGTTATGAGTGTCTGTGAGAGAGTGTGTATGTTTGTGAGTGTGAGTGTAAAGGGGTATAAATCTGTGAGTGAGTGCATGTGTGAGTGTGGGAGTGTATGTGTGAGCATATGAGAGAGGGTCTGCGCGAGTGTATGGGTCTGTGGGAGACTGTGTGTCTGTAAGAGTATGTGTGTATCTGTAGGCATGATTTGGAGATGCCGGTTTTGGACTGGGGTGTACAAAGTTAAAAATCACACAACACCAGGTTATAGTCCAACGGGTTTAATTGGAAGCACACTCCGAAGCTCCGAAAGCTAGTGTGTGTGTGTGTGTGTGTGTGTCTGGCTCTGTGTGTGCATTGTGCGATGGGGTCACCTGTAGTATGATATGAACCCAAGGTCCCAGTTGAGGCCACCCCCATTGATACCAAATGTGGCTGTCAGCCTCCAAATCATTACCCCTTTATTGTTTTTCAATACAGAAGAGACACAACTAAAAATCCCTCCCACATATGTATACCTATGCATTTCTGGTATCGCCATCTTGCAAACTGTTCTCTGCTCTCTCCAATGCTTCAATAACCTCATTATAATATCGTGACCAAAACTGCACACCATACTGTAAGTGTAGTCAAACCAATGTTTCATGAGGTTTAGCATAAATTCACTACTTTCCAATTCTGTCCTTTAAGAAATAGTGCCCAGAGTTTTATCGATTGTACTAACCAGGGGCAGTAATTTTACTGGCTGATGTATTTGTATACTGAGATCTCAATGCTCTTCAAACTTTTTTGGACTTGTGACTTCCAATTAATGTGACCTAATATTTTCCCTGCAAGAGGTATTAACTCACACTTATCTAATTGTAACTCAAATTCTAACTATATTACTATTTAGTGGCAAATTCTATATTATTCAAAGTTTGTAACTTTAAACATGATGAATTTATGAATTCTCAATTCATTCATTCTTCTTGGTGTTGGGAGTAATAGAGAGTGCATCATTCATTATATTATCCTTTATTAGTGCAGCACAATGGTTCAATTGCCCAGCAATAACAAGATAGTGAGTTGCATTTTAGAAAGAAAATACAGCAGTAAGCTTAGAGAAAATAACTTGTTTTGGTGCATTATTTAACCATTTCCCTATCATATAATGATGAAAGGATCAAACTTTTAATAGATCTATCCCAATGATTCCTTGTTAATGCTGATGTACTAGTGTCTGTTATGTTGTAGTTTTCTTTCCTTCAGTATAAATATTTCTGGCTGAACAGTATTTTCAGTTAAAAATATGAATAGAGAACCATCCTTTGCGATAGTGACAATGTGTGATGGGAAATCAGTTGCATATTGTTTCCTATTTCATGACAGAAAAACATCACTTATCTTATCTGTGTTACTAATGAGATAATGTGACAAAAGTGGATAATAAGATAATCACAACCTTGTATATTTTTCACAGCTGCTCGGCACCTGGTTTCCCTACCATTAGAAAATGGCAGATTTAAAATTCTGTGTGGGTGTCATTATTTTCAATAAAGACTGTTGTTTGTCATTTGCTGTGTTTTTCCTTAACCTTTTTCAAGACCTGAAATATGTTGCTTGCCAGAAAATTGCAATGGTAATGGCTGTCGCACAATGGGATCCTTTTTTCCACTCTGGAGGAATGGCTAATGATGTGGAAAGATTTTCAAAACTCTCCAACATCAACCGCACTGTCAGCAAATCCCCTGCTTCAGTAAAATAAGGAACTATTAACTTTTTCCCCCCAGAGTAGTAAATGAGCTGATAATTGCTATCTGGTTCAACAACAGCCAGGATTATTTAAACCTCCCTCATATATTAATGTATATTTTACATTCTTAGTACTAGAGCAATGACCCACTGAACATTTGCTGGGCATCGTAGAATACTAATAAAGGGTAATAACATGAATGACAGGAGAATGGAAAGCTCAGTACACACCAACTTCCGTACCATCTGAACTCTCAGGGCATTCTATTATTAAACATGTTGGTTGGTGGCGAAGAGAGGGTTAGGAAATTGCACTAAAGTCTAAAGGATGAGGGCACTTAAAGGTAAGTGGCTACACATGGAAGAGGGAAACTACCACACTCACTAAAAATGCATTTCAGCTTTTCAGCTGCTCGTCTGGCACTAAACTAGTGGTGTTTGAGTAGCCGGGAAAGTGCATGCAATCTAGGCAAATGATGCAATAGTGCAGCACAAACAATGCCCTTTTGGACATATACCAAAGTGAAGGTGCTTCTGCATTAGTTGTGATTATCTAATTAACAGTTCAAAGAATCCTGTCTAGAGGACAAACAGTGCAGCATTCTTGTCAGGAAGCGGGGTCAAGCTCAACACTCTAGGTACAGGATTATGATACAAATGTACAATAACTGTGGTATATACTAAGGAAGGACTTCCAAACACTAACAACCCTAAGCAGTTTCCTAAATAGACATTCATGACCCAAAGTGCTGCCTTCCAACCAATCCTACCATGTCAAGATCTCATCTCCTTCATTCTCTTACAAATATAGACCATATTCTTAGAAAGCCTTGAAACAGCAAGCAAAGCACCAGGGTTCATTTCTGGAGGTGTATAATTGAAAAGCAGAGTTATGTTAAATTTGTATTGAACCCATGAGAGCACTCTTGGGGTCCTGTGCACAGTTATGGCCTCTATATTATTTTTAAAATGTATTTAGAAGCACTGGAGAGGGTAGACAAAAGGTTTGTAAGACGATACCAGAACTGAAGATGATATTAAGAAAGAATAAACAGATATGGCCGCATCATTCCAGAGGAGTGATGCCCAATTCATAGGCACGAGGGATACTTGTATCCCCTTCTTCCCATTGTCCCTTCCCAATGTTACACTGCTCCCTTTTGTTCCTCCTTCCTCTACAGTCAACAAATTGCAGTTAGAAGAGGTATGAGGCCCTTTAATGGCAGTTAATTGTTCACTTAAGGGCCTTAAAAGACCAATGGGCAGATCGCCTCCCAGTCCTCATTACTATTGGGTAAAGTTGGATGGGCAGGAAGGCTGCAACTGGCCACCCAGTTTATTTTACATATTAGCCTCTGCCTTCAAATAAGCTTGTGGGATAGTGGGGGATGGAAGTGTAAAATTAATTGCCTCTTTGCAAGTCTACTTGTGCTGAAGTGGTAGTTTCCCCCTGTTTGAGCCAGGCTGCCTGGGTTCAACTCCCACCTACTCCAAATGTATGTAATAACATCTCTGAGCAGTTTGATTCAAAAATAGCTATACCTGTACTACAGAATCAGGTCATTCAGCTCAACTGGTCAATTCCAGAGTTTAGACTTCACACAAACCCTCCCCCACCTCTTCATCAGCATATCCTTCTATATTCCCTCCTTTTGTTTACCTAGCTTCATTTGAAATATGCCCATACCATTTGCTTCAATTATTCTTTGAGAGAACACACTTCATACCTGAGTTTGCTCTGAGTAAAGATGTTCTCCTGAAATGGATTTGATAGAAATAATTTTGGAATTGGGACTTCAAGATTTTGACTTCCCCACATGTAGAAAGATCTCCCCCATACCAATCCTGTTGAAGCCTTCTATTGGTTCAGATCTTGTAGTTAAAGTAATAGTGAGGTCAACAGCATTCGCTGTTAAAAAAGGGTAAATCAGAGAATAATATCTACAACCACACACACATGGCTGAACATGGTAATCAGAAGTCTACCCCTGCAGAAGCTTTGCTTCATTGCTTCCTCATTGATTATCTCGGCAACCGCGCACACAAAAAAGTTGCACATTTTACTAACTACCCTGTATATACCCACTAAACACCTGAAAAACTTGAACTTGATCCTTTGAGCAAAAATTGACTTTTAATGGACTATTAGATCTTACTTCATAGAATTCCTACAGTGTGGAAACAGGCCCTTCGGCCCAATAAATCAACACCAACCTCCGAAGAGTAACTCACCCCAGACCCATTTCCTAACATTTAACCCCTGACTATTGCATCAACCTACATATCCCTAAACACTATGGACAATTTAACATGACCAACTTACCTAACCTGTGCGTCTTCGGATTGTGGGAGAAAACCAAAGCACCACGGGGGGAATGTGCGAGCTCAACACAGACAGTCACCCAAGACTGGAATCAAAGCCAGGTCCCTGGTGCTGTGAGGCAACAGTGCTAACCACTGTGCTACTGTGCGGGCCTACTTACTGTCAAACAGTGTCTCTATCACAGAAATTTAGTTTTCCAAGTGCAAAGTCTCATTTCTTTCGGTTTTAATTATTGTTGGAGTTTTAAAAGAATTTTTAGAGTATTATCTTCCTGTCCCTTTTACCGGTCTGTATTAATTGCATCATTCTGTATAGAGGGGATGGGGATAGGGATGCCTCACCTTTGCAAGCCATCCAGCAAGTGACCCATATTACCTTCTTTGGTTCAGCAGCCCTTCCCCATTCAGATAGTTGAGAGGCCAGCGGTGGGCTATTCTCTGGATCTGAATCATAAAGTCACTCAGAAAAGACAATCTTTCAGACATTATGCATTTCAAAATCACAAAATTGTTACATTGCTGAAGGAGACTATTTGGCCCATCATGCCCACACCAGTTCTATTACCCAATGTCAATTTCCTGCTTTCTCCCCATATCCTGCACACCATTTCTGTCCAAATCATTATCCAGAGCCTTCTTGAATGCCCCAGTTGAAACTGCCTCCACTACGTTTCCAGGCAGTGTATTCCAGACCCAAACAACTCACTGTGTGAAATTGCTTTTTCTTACATAACTTTTGCTTCATTTGCACATCATTTAAATCTATGTTGTCTCATTATTTTCCTTTTTACAAGT
The DNA here is from genome assembly GCF_020745735.1 of Hemiscyllium ocellatum. Lineage (NCBI taxonomy): Eukaryota > Metazoa > Chordata > Chondrichthyes > Orectolobiformes > Hemiscylliidae > Hemiscyllium > Hemiscyllium ocellatum. The sequence continues at coordinate 66,132,639 of NC_083403.1, forward strand.
GGGAGCAGACTCTCCTGATCTATTCTATCCTGCCTGTTCATGATTTTGAAATCCCCGATCACATCTCTTCTCAACCTTCTACTCTCCAAGAGTCACAAAGATGTACAGCATGGAAACAGACCCTTTGGCCCAACCCAATCTAGTCCCACCTGCCAGCACCCGGCCCATATCCCTCCAAACCCTTCCTGTTCATATACCCATCCAAATGCCTCTTAAATGTTGCAATTGTACCAGCCTCAACCACATCCTCTGGCATCTCATTCAATACACGTACCACCCTCGGCGTGAAAAAGTTGCCCCGCAGGTCTCTTTTATATCTTTCCCCTTTCAACCTAATCCTATGCCCTCTAGTTCTGGACTCCCCCACCCCAGGGAAAAGACTTTGTCTATTTATCTTATCCATGCCCCTCATAATTTTGTAAACCTCTTTAAGGTCAGCCCTCAGCCTCCGACGCTCCAGGGAAAACAGCCCCACCTGTTCAGCCTCTCCCTGTAGCTCAGATCCTCCAACCCTGGCAACATCTTATCTTTTCTGAACCCTTTCAAGTTTCACAACATCTTTCCGATAGGAAGGAGACCAGAATTGCATGCAATATTCCAACAGTGGCCTAACCAATGTCCTGCACAGTCGCAACATGACCTCCCAACTCCAGTACTCAATAAAGGAAAGCACACCAAACGCTTTCTTCACTATCCTATCTACCTGCGACTCCACTTTCAAGGAGCTATGAACCTGCACTCCAAGGTCTCCTTGTTCAGCAACATTGCCTCGAAACTTACCACTAAGTGTATAAGTCCTGCTAAGATTTGCTTTCCCAAAATGCAGCACATCACATTTATTTGAATTAAACTCCATCTGCCACTTCTCAGTCCATTGGCCCATTTGGTCCAGATCCTGTTGTAATCTGAGGTAACCCTCTTCGCTGTCCAATACACGTCCAATTTTGGTGTCATCTGCAAACTTACTAACTGTACCTCTTATGCTCACATCCAAATCATTTATGTAAATGACAAAAAGTAGAGGACCCAGCACCGATCCTTGTGACACTCCACTGGTCACAGGCCTCCAGTCTGAAAAACAAGCCTCCAAGACCACCCTCTGTCTTCTACCTTTGAGCCAGTTCTGTATCTAAATGGCTAGATCTCCCTTTATTCCATGAGATCTAGCCTTGCTAATCAGTCTCCCATGGGGAACCTTGTTGAATGCCTTACTGAAGTCCATGTAGATCACATCTACTGCTCTGCCCTCATTGATCTTCTTTGTTACTTCTTCAAAAAACTCAATCAAGTTTGTGAGACATGATTTCCCACGCACAAAGCCATGTTGACTATCCCGAATCAGTCCTTGCTTTTCCAAATACATGTACATCATGTCCCTCAGGATTCCCTCCAACAACTTGCCCACCACTGAGGTCAGGCTCACTGGTCTATAGTTCCCTGGCTTGTCTTCACCGCCCTTCTTAAGCAGTGGCACCACATTTGCCAACCTCCAGTCTTCCGGCACCTCACCTGTGACTATCGATGATGCAAATATCTCAGCAAGAGGACCAGCAATCACTTCTCTAGCTTCCCACAGAGTTCTCAGGTACACCTGATCAGGTCCTGGGGATTTATCCACCTTTAGCCGTTTCAAGCCATTTCACTTCCTCCTCTGTAATCTGGACATTTTGCAAGATGTCACAATCTATTTCCCTACAGTCTATATTTTCCATATCCTTTCCACAGTAAATACTGATGCAAAATATCCATTTAGTATGTCTCCCATTTTCTGCGGCTCCGCTCAAAGGCTGCCTTGCTGATCTTTGAGGGGCCCTATTCTCTTCCTAGTTACCCTTTTGTCCCTAATGTATTTGTAAAAACCCTTTGGATTCTCCTTAATTATATTTGCCAAAGCTTTCTCATGTCCCCGTTTTGCCCTCCTGATTTCTTTCTTAAGTATACTCCTACTTTCTTTACACTCTTCAAAGGATTCACTCGATCTATCCTGTCTATACCTGACATATGCTTCCTTCTTTTTCTTAACCAAACCCTCAATTTCTTTAGTCATCCAGCATTCCCGATACCTACCAGCCTTCCCTTTCATCTGGATTCTTGTTATCTCATTTCTGAAGGCTTCCCATTTTCCAGCCGTCACTTTACCTGCGAACATCTGCCTCTAATCAGCTTTTGAAAGTTCTTGCCTAACACTATCAAAATTGGCCTTTCTCCAATTTAGAACTTCAACTTTTAGATCTGGTCTATCCTTTTCCATCACTATTTTAAAACAAATAGAATTATGGTCACTGGCCCCAAAGTGCTCCCCCACTGACACCTCAGTCACCTACCCTGCCTTATTTCCCAAGAGTAGGTCAAGTTAGGAAACAGTCCAAAATTCTTCGATCTGTCCTCATAAGTGAAGTTTCTCAATAATTGGTCCATTCTTGTAAATCGCTTCTGCACTCTCTCCAACACATTCACAATTTACCTATTATGTGCCTACTACTCCAGCTAGGATCAAACAGTATCTTGTACAAGTTCAACGTCTCCTCCTTGCTTTTATATTCTATACCCCTATTAATAAAGATGAGAACACTTTATGCTTTCGCAATGGCTGTCTCCATCCTTTGTTGTTGTATGTGCATAGAAATTTCAGGGGGTCATTAACCTAATCCTGCATTCAATGAGATCAGGGTGAATGTACCCCTCAACTCCATTCAGCTGCCTCTTCTTTACTTAGCTAACAAAACTTTGTCCATCTCAGAGCTGAAATTTCCAGTGGTAAGAAATGTGGGGAAGTGAGATACAGACTTGTATGGAGAAAGTGCCACATATTGCTGCTTTGTACAGTTTAATTATAATTTTAAGTTTGTAGGATTAATTTTATTGAACACATAAATTGGGAAAAGTGATGTGCAGGAAGACGTTTGATTTCCTAATGGCTAGTTGAGAGATGTCATGATTAAGCCAGTGATGTGTGTGGCGTATTGAAAGTTTCATTGACATGTGGTGGCTTTTCACTTGTCATATATTTGCATATCATGAATACTCACTCATGTAAAACAGTTTTCAATAAAAGCCTACCTTCAAGATAAAGTCAGCGGCATAAATGAATCTCATTGCATCCGATTCACAATTGTTTAAAGGTGGCATGTACGTGTCAACTTTGTGCAGTGGTGTGTAAGCTCAGGAGCTTTCCCTGTTGAACCCTGGCACAAGGGAAGAGAGCAACAGAATGAATTCCTGCCTGAAGGCTTCGGACTGTCAAGGTGGGTGGGTGGGGGCTGCAGTTAGTGGAGAAGAGGTTAGAAGAGTGCTGGCCAGATATCCTGCTTTTGTAAGAAGAACCCTGGATTTTCACTCACCATTCCTGTGTCTCAACGTTTTCTCTAATTTGCTCCAATATCTCAGTTTTTAGTTTGTTCTCCCCTTTAACCACCCCCCTCTCCCCCCCCCCGCATTGCACGTATTGTTGACAATTCCAGAAAGATCATCCCAAGGTGCCTTGGGGGTCAGAGTGGTGACAAATCACTGAGCATTAAATAGCAGCCCTGGAATGTTCCCTCCTGCTCAGAGATTTTTCTCACCAACATCTCGGGTTGAGCTTCTGGGTTGTGCTGGCAATATCCATCACTCACAAACATCCCAAATAAGGTAGTTGAACATCACTCATCTGTAAACTATGAATTAGTGCTGAGAAAGCCAGTGTGCAATTAACAAAAATGCTGGAGAAACTCAGCAGGTCTGGCAGCATCAGTGAAGAGAGAAACAAAGTTAACATTTCAAGTCTGAAATATTTTGACACAAAATGTGAAATCTGACTCTCTTTCCACAGATGCTGCTCAACTTGCTGGGTTTTTTTTTCCAGCATTTTCTGTTCTATTTCAGGTCTCCAGCATCTACAGTATTTTATTTTATTTAAGATGGTAAGCAAGTTCAATTAAGCTGTGACACTTTCAAAGTGCTTCAACTTGAGAGAATAAAACAAAGATCTGCAAATGGTGGAGATCTGAAACAAAACCAGAAATTGCTGGAGAAGCTCAGCAGGTCTGACAGCATCTGTGGGGAGAAAGCAGAGTTAATGTTTTGAGTCCGATGACTCTTTATCCAAACTCCTCACTTGAGAGGTTGAATATATTACAGTTGGTGGTTCTAGGTGCAGCCAAAACCTCCCATATCTGCTTCTTTAAATTCTAACTTCTGGCTGAAAGTGAATATTGTTCGAAGCCAGAAATGACATATTATTCCAGTAATGACTTTGCAGTTGACACACCTTTTTTCTTAAAAAAATGTATTCACCCGATGTGAATATCACTGACTAGGCCAGGATCTATTGACCTACCCAAAATACCAAGTGGGTGTTTAAGAGTCAAACACCAAGAAAGAATGGCAGATTTCCTTCAGTACAGAGCATCAATGAACCAGATTTGTTTTGAGACTATCAATACATGGTCCTCATTTATCTAGCTTTATAATTCGAAAGTATTACTGAATTCAAATTTCACCATCTTCCCAGAACAATAACCTAGGATTCATGAGCACTGGTCTAGCAATATGAATTCAAAATTCAGCAAAATACAGCCCTATGTTTTCTATTTTTGTTCCCAACACCCATCCCTCCATCGGAGAAAATAGCTTCTCACTACCTAACCCATTGATTTCTTTTAATATATTCTATAATGTGTCTGATCGTCTCTCAATCTCCCATACTTATGGGAGTACAGTTCATTTAATGCAACCTACATTTGGATTGTAGCCCTCCAGGTCCCTGAGCCATTTTGCTGGATCAAAATATCAACCCATCCAATTTATTCTCTTGAAATACAGCATGTTCCATGAAAATAGCAGTTAGTTCCTATGACAAACTAAAACAGGGATAGTAAGGAGAAAATGAGGACTGCAAATGCGGAGATCATAGTCAAGAGTGTGATGCTGGAAAAGCACAGCAGGTCAGGCAGCATTCGAGGAGCAGGAGAATCCAAGCTTCGGGCATAAGCCCTTCATCAGGAATGAACCTTGTGGGACGGGGGGCAGCTGAGAGATAAATGGGAGGGGAGTAGAGCTTGGGGAAACGTAACTGAGAATGCAATAGGTAGTTGAAGGTAGGGGAGATGGTGATAGGTCAGAGATGAGAGTGGAATATGTGGGAAAGACGATGAACAGGTCAAGACGGCAGTGCTGAATTGGAGACTTGGGACTGGGATAAGGTGGGGAGAGGGGAAATGAGGAAACTGGCAAAATCCAAATTAATCCCTTATGGTTGCAGGGTCCCAAGGCAGAAGATGAGGCATTTTCCTACCGGCATCGGGTGGTTAGGTTTTGGCGATGGAGGAGGCCCAGGACCTACATATCCTTAGCAGAGCGGAGGAGGAGGAGTTGAAGTGTTCAGCCATGGGGCAGTGGGGTTGGTTGGTGCATGTGTCATAGAGATGTTCTCTACAATGATCTACAAATTGGTGTCCTGTCTCCCTGATGTAGAGGAGACCACATCGGGTGTAAAAGATACAGTAGATGACATTTGTGGAAGTACAGGTACATTTCTGTCGGATGTAGAAGGATCTTTTGGAGTGTCAGATGTGGAAGTAAGGAGAAGAGCTTCACAATTATTGGAACAAATTATTCCTATGATGACTGAAAGCTGAGGCATTATATGGTAATTGGAAAAGTTCTTCAACTCACTCAAACCAACATTGTCTGGCCATCAATGGGTACGTGTAGCAAGCTGGACAAATAGCTTTTGCATTAACCCAGATAGACAGTCCAACTCTGATGCCTACTGATCATGCTGGTCATCCCTACATTCAATTTGCATCATTTTCATCAGGATTGGTCCTACTTTCCCTTGAATACACCATCGTTGTCACTTCACCCAAAATGTACCTTTAACATGACTAATTTGAGAACAGTGGTATTTGGCACACTTCAGAACTTTGACCTCCTGGTTCATTTAAAGTTAAATTATGTGGAAATGCCTGGCCATTCATAAACTCATAGAGTCACAAAGTTGTTCAGCATGGAAACAGACCTTTTGGTCCAACTCATCCATGCCAACTCGACATCCTAATTTAATCTAATCCAATTTGCCAAATTTTGGTCCATCTCCCTCTAAACCCTTCCTATTTGTGAACACATCCAGATGCCTTTTAAATGTTGTAATTGTACCAGCCTCCACCACTTCCTCTGGCAGCTCATTTCAAACACATTCAATACACTTGTTTGCTGGGACAGACTTCTTCACTGTCCACTAAACCATCAATTCTGGTGTCATCTGCAAACTTACTAACCATTCCTCCTCTACTAACATCCAAATGGAGTTGGGAGGTCATGTTGTGGCTGTACAGGACATTGGTTAGGCCACTGTTAGAATATTGCATGCAATTCTAGTCTTCTTCCTATCGGAAAGATGTTGTGAAACTTCAAAGGGTTCAGAAAAGATTTACAAGGATGTTGCCAGGGTTGGAGGATCTGAGCTATAGGGAGAGGCTGTGGCTGTTTTCGCTGGAATGTCAGAGGCCGAAGGGTGACCTTATAGAAGTTTATAAAATCATGAGAGGCATGGATAGGATAAATAAGCAAAGTCTTTTCCCTGGGGTTGGGGAGTCCAGAACTAGAGGGCATAGGTTTAGGGTGAAAGGGGAAAGATATAAAAGAGACCTGTGGGGCAACTTTTTCACTCAGAGGGTGGTAAATGTATGGAATGAGCTGCCCGAGGAAGTGGTGGACGCTGGTACAATTGCAACATTTAAAAGGCATTTGGATGGGTATATGAATAGGAAGTGTGTGGAGGGATATGGGTCAGATGCTAGCAGGTGGGACTAGATCGGGTTAGGATATCCAGTTGGCATGGCCGAGTTGGACCAAAGGGTCTGATTCCATGCTGTACATCTCTATGACTATGAATATGACTATGACTATGACTATAAATGACAAAAGCAGTGGACCCAGCACTGCTGTTTGCGGCACACAGCTAGGCACAGGCCTTTAGTTCAAAAAACAATCATCCTCCATTACCCTCTGTCTCCTACCTTCAAGCCAATTTTGTTCACCAACAAAACTTCTATGTTATAACAGGACATTTTCATTTCTCTCTGTATGGATTGCTCTTAAGTCTTGGAAAGTTCATTAATTCCAACTATCCTTTGGAGAATTAGCAGAAAATATTGACCATTCCTGATGAAGGGCTTATGCCCAAAACATTAATTCTCCTGTTCCTTGAATGTTGCCTGACCTGCTGTGCTTTTCCAGCACCACACTCTTGACTCTGATCTCCAGCATCTGCAGTCCTCACTTTCTCCAAACAAATATCAACCAATTTGGTTGCAAATAACTTTTATAGTATGGGCTTTTAATATAATTCTTACATCTACCCTGTCCTGTTAGAATTTTACAAGTTTCTATGAGATCCCTCTTATTCATCTAAACTCTAGTGAATGACATTCTAACTGATCCAGTATGTCAGTTCCCTCATCCCAGGATTCAGTCTGGTAAATGTTTGCATTCCCTCAATAGCTAGAACATCTTTGCACAGATAAGGAGACTAAAACTGCCCAAAATAAATGTGTTCTTGCTAATGCCTTGTACAGTTGTAGCAATACATCCCCCACTCATGTATTTGAATCCTCTCGCAATGAAAGCCAACATATCATTTGCCTTCTTCGCCTCCTCCTGCATCTATCTGCTTACTTTCAGAAATTGGTAAATAGCAACACCCAAGGTCTTATTGCACCACCCAATATATAGTCCAATATATTACCATTCAAATAATATTCTGTCTGCCTGTTTTTCTACCAACGTGGATAACCTCCTATTTACTGCATCTGCCTTATATTTTTCCATTTACTTAAATCATCCAAATACACTGCAGCTTCTCTGCATCCTTATCACACTAAACCATCCCACCCAGCTTTATGTCATCTGCAAATTTGTAGATATGACATATAGTTTCCTCATCTAAATCATGAATATGTATTGTAAATAACTAAGGTCCAGTCACTGATCTTTAGGGTACCCCACTAACTTTCCACTTGGGAAAAGACTCATTTCTTCCTACTCCTTGTTTTCTGCCTGCCAACCAGTTCTTTACCCATGTCAATACATTATCCTCAATCCTGTGCAATTTCATTTTATATGCTAATCTCTTAGTGAAAGCCTTCTGAAAATCCAAGTAAATCACATCACTCTACTTATCACACTCCTTGGCAAAAGTGAAGACTGCAGCTGCTGGAGATTAGAGTCAAGCATGTGGTACTGAAAAAACACAGCAGGTCAGGCAGCACCTGAGGAGCAGGAGAATCAACATTTCAGGCAAAAGCCTTTCATCAGGAAGGGCTTTCCTCATTAGGGACTTTTGCCTGAAACATCAAATCTCCTGCTCCTCGGATGCTGCCTGACCTGCTGTGTTTTTCCAGCATCACATTGGTCACACACCTTATCCAGTCAGCTGGTTACATCCTCATAAGTTTCAGTAGATCTGTCGAACATATCTTCCTCATCATAAATCCATACCAACTCTGTCTTATTTTGTCACTATATTCAAAGTGCCCTTCTACATCCTTTGTAATGGGCTCTAGCATTTTTCTCATGACTGACGTCAAGCTGATTGGGTATAATTTACTGTTTTCTCTCTGCCTCCTTTCTTAGTAGTTGGGTCACATTATCTACCATTCAAACCATAGGAAGTGGTCCAGAATATGTAGAATTTTGGAAGTTGATCATGGGAGTTTGTCTATTTCTCAAACCACTTCCCTAAGTATTCTAAGAGTAAGGTTGTCAACCCTGTGGGCATTTATCTGCCTTAAATCCCATTAGTTTCTCCAGCCCCATTTCCCCACTAATACTAATGGCTTTTAACTCCTCCTTCCCATTTGACTCTAAATTCCCCCATAATATCTGGAATGTTATTTGTTTCTGCCTTTGTGAAGATAGAATTAAAGTATATATTTAATTGCTCAGCTATCTCTTTTTCAATTGTTTTTCCAAGATCAGTAAGACAGACTTGAAAGACCATGTGTGGCTAAAAGCAAGGAGAGCACCCTCCCCCTCTCCCACCCTCTCCTCCTCACTCCTGTAATTCTACAAGAATGCCCTTCATGTACTGTTGTCTAAACTCCACAGGCAACATTTTTTTTAATTGAAACCAAGTAGCCTCTGACTCCAGTGTTGAAATACAGATTGCCAATCACTTTTTTCGAAATGCAAACCGGAAGAGCTGCACTCAGAAACAAAAACAGAAATTTCTGGAAAAGCTCAGCGGGTCTGGCAGCATCCGTAAAGTTAATGGTTTGGGTCCAGCGACCTTCAGAACTGATGGTAGCTCAGAAAATGTTTTTAACGCAGCAGATAGGGTAGGGGGAAGGGATAAAGAGTAATTGATCAGTAGAGATTAAGCCCAAGAAGTGAGAAGAACAGTTGGACAGACAAAGGAATGGATAATGATTGGTCTAGAGAATGAAACAAGATTAGAGTGGTGCTAGAAAAGGACAGTAGATCAGACAGCATCTGAAGAGCAGGAAAATCAACATTTTGGACAATAGCCCTTCATCTGGAATGAGGGGCCAGGAGAATGAATAGCTACTAATGGATCTATTAGTGGCTTACAATAGGTTATGTGTAAGCAGGACAGCTTTTCCAATTGTCTCAATGCAGAATCTGGAAAAACGCTAAATCTAACCTGAAATTATTGAAGTCAGCACTTTATCAGATTATTACATGATTGTCTCCCTTTTGGAATTCTACAGTAATTTATTGACCCTCCCTCTTTGTGACTGTAAACTTTCTGAAAGTGTTTGAAAGAGAGTATCAAAGATTTTTATTCTTTTTTTCTCATGAGTTTGGGTTTTTGGTGCAATGAATAATGACCTTGTTCTGATAAATTTACCCAAAAACCTGTATTGTTTTTACAGTTAAATGCTCACTGATTTGGTTAAAAAAATCCTTTAAAGGACCTGTTGCAGTCAATGATGGGGGGCAGTGGGGCTTTCTATCACCCCTCAGCTGCTGTATCAGCTAATGGCAAAAAGCTCTGACTAACATGAAGATGAGCCCAGTCCAAGTGGTTAAATAAAGCAGTCAGCCTAATTTCATTCCAAGCAGATGGAAAATTGTGCTATGCTTCATTTGAGAACATTAGAATCTTTTGGACATCACCCTAGCCATGACTAAATTACTGGCAGTAATATTGTACTTTGATTAAAGTGGCTTAAATTCAATTATGCGCATCTGAGCCATATTTCTATATTTGAGAAACCTATTGTACCACTGGCCTTGGTAGCTGCAATATATACCTGACATAGATGGGTAGCAATGTGTTACAGCAACGCTTGTCAATGTGAAAAGTCTGTGTATAATTTATCGCTACAGTTGTGATGAAAGAAGATTTGTATTTATAGAATACCTTTCATGAAGTCAATGTAATGCGTTGAAAATTGCATTGTGCATTTTGTTCTCTGAAGGCTACATGTTACAATAGAGGGAGTCTGAAAGGACAGTAAAGGTAACCATATTTGAACAGAATATGCAGCTCTGATTCTGAATACTGACCATCACTGATCCTTCCCAAGAACTTCACAATGGTAAAGGAGATGTAAGGAATAGGAAACTTTTGGATGGTCTTTGTTTACATCCTGCAGACAGCATTTTAAGTTGGAGATTTAGAAAAGAGCAAATTGAGGCTCTCGTCTCTGGTTCAACACAAAAGAGGCACCCCAGCTTGGGTTTAGATATCAACTCATACTGATCAGGTCAAATTAACTATTAAAATAAAAGCAATTTTACTCAAATCGTTACAGGGAGGTTTGTCTTTGATGGGAATGCAATCCTGGCTCCTTGATCATACGCTATCATTGAACTCCAGATGCAGATGGGATTGTCCAGGCCAAATCTATTATATTTTGATGGGCATTCTGAGCCATCATTTGTATTCTTACATTGGTACAAGGCACAACGAGCGATTTCATTAGTACAGGCCACAAAAAAAGCCTTATTTCTACACTTAGAGAGGTGAAGAATTATGAGATATCTTTGGAACACTTAGACCTATTCAAGCCAAAAATAAAAAGACTCAGCAAAAAGTTTCCAAACACCCTATTTTGTGCCTAACTTTTTATTATGCAAAACTTATATATTTTGATGTGCTAAGCAAGAAACAAATGAAATAATTGAGCAATATTGCACAAGGCTAAGGTAATTAGAAACTAAATATCACTTTGGCGCTATCAAACATGTCAAGCTGGAAATCAAAATACAAATAATGAAAGATTATCTCTCTCATCAACTACTAAGCAATTGAGAAAGACTGAAAGCTCTCAGATCTGGTGTTAGCAAAATCATAATCACCTCCAGAGCCCAGAGCTCTGGGAGTTGAGGCTGTCAGTAACTCCTGCACTCCACATTCAATTCCTATGAACAATGTTAAACATTCATATGCCAGGAAACCATCTCTATAACAACAACAATCAGTCTCACACAGTCGTGTCTTCACAAGCATTGTTTACAAACGTCTCCCTCATGACAATTTTCACCCAAATTAGTCGGAGTGTCCTGTTGTTGGTAAATATTGTGAAGCTGGTGGAAAACTAAACCATTTCCCTCACAGCAAAATCAACTATAAGTGCCAGTACCACTAAAAGGGTGCTACCAATGTATAGCCAAACCAAAAGGGCAAGAGAAAAGCACCAATGTAGATGTGCATGTCCCTGAATAAACTTGTGTGCTCTCTTTCAGATGCAGCAACAAGCTATATTTGACATAGGCTGATAGATTGATAGTTTCATAGATTTAGGGGCACTTATTAATGCATTGGGAGACAACATGTTCACCAAACTCACTATTCATTGTAAACTACATAGTACTAAACTTGCCCTGACAATACTATCCAACCACTGAAGGTCATAGTACTTTCGAACTTAGTATTAGGTTAATAGCTAATATATACCAGAATGAATATTATAGTTTTCATCACATTGCAAGAATGTAGAAAGTTAAAAATCACATAACACATAACAGGTTATAGTCCAACAGGTTTATCTGGAAGCACTAGCTTTCGGAGCACTGCTCCTTCATCAGGTGGTTGTGGCGTATAAGATTGTAAGACACAGAATTTATAGCAAAAGTTTACAGTATGATGTAATTGAAATTATATATTGAAAAATACCTAGATTGTTTAAGTTTCTCATCTGTTGGAAGGAACATGTTGGTTTCAGTTCTTTCAAATGTAAATTGCAAAACTTTTTTAAATATTACATTCTCAAGTGAACTTTAACAATAGGTGTCATGTTAGCCCAGATAATGTGTTGAAGGTGTGAGGTACCCTGTGTGAGACTGTCTGTGCCATAATGCACAGACTGATTCTAATCTAAAAAAATGGATTTACAGAATCTTACGTGGATTCATGCACTTTTTGAGCAACACTCACCGCTCCGAAAGCTAGTGCTTCCAATTAAACCTGTTGGACTATAACCTGGTGTTGTGTGATTTTTAACTTTGTACACCCCAGTCCAACACCGGCATCTCCAAATCATTGCAAGAATGTGATATTGATCAGATTTGACAAAGCAACAGATTTGTATTTTGCAGTCACATGTAGAATTCTTATGCATAACACAAAATTCTTAAATTGCTGCTCCATTGTTATTGACAAATTGACAGATGTTGCTTATGAGGTGCATATAGATGCGAATATATCCCCAGTCATGCACTACTGGCAACAAATAACATTTCACCTCAGAAAGTATAGAGATAGTGTCTACTTTATGCGGACATTATTGACAAAGTTGAGGATGAGGCTATCCCTTTGGTCCTCATCCATATATTTCACCAAGAAACCCAAGGTCAAAGGCCAAACTAAATTCAGTTTTAACATGCAGTCACCAAACCAAGCTAGAAAGCAAGAAAGATATTGATACTGACAATCAAGGATATCTGGAGTGATGCAACCAACATAGCATCCAACAAAATAATTCGCACACTACCAAGATCATGAAATAGTTGAAATGAGTTCACTGTGACAACCACATCTGACCTTGTGTTACTCAGCAACTGTCCTGTCAGTTTGCAACTATTGAGGGAATGTGTTGTTGATGTAGCACATGTTTTGGATTTGTCTTAAAATAACCACAGCTCAAATGGTTCAGAAAATGGCATGAGCAAAATTATTGTGAGCAATGTTGTTTTTCATTTTAAAATTTAATAAAATACAGTATACCCTTAATCAGGAGAATAAATATAGCCCAAGGTTTGCAAAGGAAAATCTACCTTGAAGATGACAGTGAATACGTTTTGCAACCATCTCCAAGGGCTTCATGAATGACCCTCCCACTTTCATAAATATCAGAAGTGGGGAAGTTCACTGATGACTGTAACTTCAGTATCATTTGTGATTCCTGAAGTACCACGGCAGTTTATGAAAGCATACGAGAAGACCTGGTGAACATTCAAGTGTGAATTGATAAGTGACAAGTAAAATTCATACCACACAAGACCCATGCAATCAACATGTGCAACAAGAAAAAGAAATTTAGTCGTTTCCCCTTTATATGCAACAACATTAATACTATTTAAATCCCTACCATCTACATCCTGGAGTTAACTATTAACCACAAACTGAACTTGTGTGGTGCTGAAAAAGCTCAGCCACTCAGGCAGCATCAGAGGAGCAGGAGAATCAATGTTTGGATCATACACTGAAGAGCTTATGTTGGAAATGTCAACTCTACTGCTCCTTGGATGCTGCCTGACCGGCTGTGCTTTTCCAGCACCACACTCTTCGATTCTGATCTCCAGCATCCGCAATGCTCACTTTCTCCCAGAAACTGATCTTGACTAGCCATAGAAATAGTGTGGCTACAAGAGCAGGGGACAGGCTGGAAATTCTGAGACAGGTAACTCACCTCCTGACTCTCTGAAGCCTGTCCACCATCTGCAAGGCACAAATCAGGAATGTGATGGATTGCTGCCCAGTTGCCTGCATAAGTGTCGTTCCAGCAACACTTAAGAAAATTGACACCACTCAGAACAAAGCATCCCAATTGATGTGCACTGCATTCTCCACCTTCAGCATTTAATCCATTCACCACTGACACAGTGTGTACCATCTACAAGGCCCCTCAGATAGTACTTTCCAACTCCACTATGTAAAAGGACAAGGGTAACAAGATCTGTGGGAATACTACCACCTGTAATTCACACACCATCCGGACTTGGAAATATCTTACCATTCCCTCGCTGTTGCTGCGTTCAAATCTTGTTCCCTAACAGCACTATGCCTGTACCTATACCACAGTGACTGCAGTATTGAGAAAGGCAGTTCACCACCACTTTCTCAAGGGCAACTTGGGAAGAAGATTAAATATAAAGCCAACATCCCATGTATAAATAAAATAAAATCAGCTCAATCTCTAATCCCAGCACTGTAATCTAAATATATGTTATGCATTCTTTGTTTTCCGAACATAGTAAAAAGTAATTCAAAATAATATAAAAAGAGCATGTATTTACATAGCAATTCTTACAACATTAGGATGTGAAAGCGTTTCAGACTTTTGAAATGTAATCACTGTGCTAATCTAGGAAAATATGACAGCCAATTCGTAAGCAGTCACTTCCTACAAACAGCATTAACGCATGCTGTTATTTACTTTAATTATACTGTTTGAGATGGTTATACACCGGAGAGAAACCTCAATATACCTTAATAGTGCCATGATATCTTCAACCTCCACTTGCAAAGGTAACCAAAGATTTGGTTTACTGTTTCAGTCAAAAAAGATGGTACCTCTCATGGCATGATGCTCAGTGGTTAGCACTGCTACCTTACAACACCAGGGATCCGGCTTCGATTCCACCCTCAGATAACTGGCTGTGGGAGTTCTTCCTGTGTCTGCGTGGGTTTCCTTCAGGTGCTCCAGCTTCCTCCCACCATCAAAAGATGTGTAGTTTGGATTGGACATGCTCAATTGCCCACAGTGTGCAGGGATGTGCAGGTTGGGGAGTTAGCCATGGGAAATGCAGGGTTACAGGGGTAGGGGTATGGGAGTGGATCTGAGTGGGATGCTCTTCAGGGGGTCGGTGTGGACTCCATGGGCCAAATGGCCTGATTCCACACTGTAAGGAATCTATGATTCCATTCTATGGTTCCAGCAGTCATGCATGGTGTAAATCCAGATCATATGCCCAACACTCTAGACTGGAACATAAATGCACAATCTTCTAGCTCAGAGGTGAGAAAGCTGGCAAGGGTCATGGTTAACGGCCATAATACAACAGTCAACCACTGAAAAAGGAACCCCAATGAAAAGGAATACCACAAAATCTTAACGAATAACTTAGTAGCATTTGAACACTAATTTATATAGGCTAACACACACTGAAATGGCAAAATGGAAGATATTTACTTTTAGAAATTTATAGAGAACATTTTCCTTAATCTGTGTATAAGTACACTTAAATGGAAGGAAGATCAGGTAGCTCCTTTTCAGGTAAGCTTTCCATACCCACCTGATTTTCCATAATTCACAATGTGTCATGATATACCTGGGTTCAGCTCCAGGATAAGGTTCCTTTGTGCATTGGAAGCAGAATCAAAATACTAATGAGCTATGAAGTCAACACCACTGAGTCCAAGGATACACTATTTTTTTTATAATAACTATTCTTCTTTGAACATTATAAAGGACTAAGATGATGACTCTTAAGAGATGGTGGATTTTCTTCTCACTCCAGCTAATGATATTATTCTGGGAATTATGGACAGAGATTGTGTGTAAATTGATAAAACCCGTGTAATGAACAGACCCTTATTGAGCATGACTCTTTCATTTTAATTCAATGCTTCAAATATCTGCCCTGATCAGGCATCTCTGAGTTACACCTCTCCCACAGTCTCTAAGATCATCGTCTGCTGCCTGATTCACAAGTTTGCCACATATGAAAGCCTTACAAAAGGTAATCTAGAATTATGACTGGAGTCAAACTTTGATAATGGCCATTGCTTATAGCTCCAGAAACACCAGGTCGGGCAAAACAAAATGGCTAAGCTGAAGTTATTTTGGATGAGCATCCGGGACACCAGTCTTCCTGTGTGGTGTTCCGGATGCTCATCCAAAATAGCTTCAGTTTAGTCGTTCTGTTTTGTCCCATCCATGTGAAATAGCTGAAGTGGCTCTAAGCAACTTTCACAACAGGCTAAAAGAAATATTTATTTTCTTCCATGGAGCTATCGTTTTCTGCACAAGCAGAAACAAATTCCTGACACAACATGCAATTTATTATTTTTTGTGTCTCATATGAGTTTTTTTCTACCATGTTTTGAATTAGTTTATTGTGTATGGTGTGTAATGACGTCTTTGCAGTCAAACCTTTGTGTATTCCTGCAGGGATTCAGCAGGAGCTGGTTGAATCTCAGGTGGCCATGCAACTGCTGTAGTTGGATGGTGCAGTTCATTATCTGATTCATTTACTGTCATCTCCACAGAAAGCTTGGATGGATAAGCTCTGACAACATCAACTGGATTGACTACAATATTGCAATTCCAACATGCTTAGCCTTTCATTCTAAACAACTGACTCACCTCAAACCTTAAAGGAGCTTTTTTTTTAGATTAGACTTACAGTGTGGAAACAGGCCCTTCGGCCCAACAAGTCCACACCGACCCGCCGAAGCGCAACCCACCCATACCCCTACATTTACCCCTTACCTAACACTACGGGCAATTTTAGCTTGGCCAATTCACCTGACCCGCACATCTTTGGACTGTGGGAGGAAACCGGAGCACCCGGAGGAAACCCACGCAGACACGGGGAGAACGTGCAAACTCCACACAGTCAGTCGCCTGAGTCGGGAATTGAACCCGGGTCTACAGGCGCTGTGAGGCAGCAGTGCTAACCACTGTGCCACCGTGCCGCCCACTACTTTGACCAAGTAGAAACTGTAATCAGCCAAACAGATCAGACAGATTCCAGGTTTGATCTATATTATGTGGCGAATAAACTGATCTTGACCAGGATAGTTACAGGTGAAGATAATAGACTTCACCACCTCAAGTTAAGGAAGAAACATCTACATGATCTTTCACTTCTATTTGTTGTCTCATGGTCCATACTATATCTGACTGAGTGTTGATATTAGGTAAGAACTAAACCATATTCAACCTTAATGACCAACATGCTGGGATTTGCTCTTGAGAACAGAGTCAAGTTTCAAACATAATAATTGATCATTTGGGCAAGGTAGGACAGCCACCATCTCCCGGTGACATGTTTTAGCAAGGGGTCAATGTCTTCAAGAGGAGGAAATGGAATTCCTCATCATTTCTAATATAGCTGTTGCTGAATGCCATGTTGTTAAAGGTACTACCATCTGGATATTATGTGCCTGGATAAACAATGCAGAGCAGCGACATCATGAGTTCAGTCATCAAAATTGAATTCTGATTTACCATATTTGACATTTACTCAACGTGTGTTCAGCAACATGAGGGTCTGTCTAATACCCTCCTCACTACTAGCTGCAACTTTTTTTTTAAATCCACTGCTTTCAAATGATGTATCATTTACTTATTACACTTTACTTTTGCCATACCAATAGTAGAGTTGACGATATGAGCAGTGAGCTGCGCTGGACGTTGGGAAGATCCTGGTTGCTGTGTATAAATCTTTGAGCAGATCACTTGATGTCAGTCATGAGAGCTATAGTTGCCATCATTCTTGAATTCAGCATCAGAGGGAGGTGATTTCCTTTGAGTTCCATCAGACTGTTGTAATTATGGATGATCAGATGTCTTTACTGCAAAATTCAGCTTCGTAGTGCCAGCTTAGGTGAAAGATGGTATACTTACATAAAAGATTCCAAAAGGGCTACATAGTTAATGAATGTAGCTTAGAATGACTAAATATTAAAGAATAGAGCACATCCAGAAGTTAAAATAAAATAAGTTTCTGCATAAATAAGTTAATTAATTTGTGTTACAAATAATTTTTATCTTTACAAATCCTCAGACACTTGTTAAGTCAATGTTTCCTACAATGAAGCATTAATTGTAGATGGAATCACAATCCCAGAATAAAAAGTAAACCATTTGGGACTGCAATAAGGGTTGTGAATCCTTGAAATTCTCTTCCCCTGAGGGCTATCTATGCTCAATCATTGACTATTTTCAAGACAAGATTTTGGGGTACTATAGAATTAAGGAATATGGGGCTAGTGTTGAAAACTGGAATTGCAGAAGATGCAACTGAACAGTGAAACAGACTCAAAGAACCAAATGTCCCCTCCAGCTCCTTTTTCTGATTCTTACAGTCACAACCTTAAAATAGAAAAAATATATCCCATTAAATGTTACAATCTTATTTAGTATTCTCGCAACAGCTGAGGTTACCATGAAGGATCCTCCTTTTCAATCTCTCCCCTCATTTGAGCCATGATGACTGGGAGGTTAAACCACCACCAGTCATCTCTCTAGAAGGAGAGGCAACTCTATGGTCTGGTAAGTCTAAGGCAACTTTACTTGTAACTAAAATCTTATTGTCTGTAAAATATGTTCAAATGTCATTAAAGGTGAATGTAAGCTATATCTAAGTTGATGTCACAACTCCACTGGACTCAGATTTCGGTAATGTGTGTTAAAAAGAAATGCCAAATCAGTTTGTCAAATGTGATATAATACCTAGCAGAAATATAATTGAAAAACAATAATACTGCAGGTGAGCATGAGCATTAACTTAAATCAAGCACTTATCAGTGAAATTGACAGGTATTAGACCAACTGTAATTTCAAAACCAGCAGAAGCTAATTTTGCTGTAAATGTTGGTAAAAATCAATTTCTAAGAGTACATTTTAACTCAATATACAGTTTCAGAAAGTGTGTGACAGCTGAGCATGAACTTTGCAAGCTCCTGTTGGAGTTAAGTCTGGACCATTTCCACTGTCCAGCTCTTCTCCACTTTGCTATAGACTCCTGCTTGATCTCAGCAGAAACAAGTTGCAAGCTGACACTTGAAAGCAGGATGCTAAATGATGCAAGACTGTGTCAGGGATACATGAGAAGACTGATGATTCTGAGGTAATGATCATCAATGACAATGCAGGCTTGATGGAAGGCCGTAAAGTCAGTAGCAGGTCAGCACCAGGCAGCAAACTCACGGCTGAGCATTAAAATCACATTGGGGTTCTACTGATGTCACTTGGTACTGATGACCCATTTCTGAGTCCCTTGCCCATCTGTGGGGGAGACCCTCTAACACTATCCAAAAACCACTTATGGAAATGGTGCTGAACGTGACAGTCCATCTAGTGCCAAGCGGCTTAAAGTGAGCTCTAGAGTTGAATCTTCTGACTCACCCCATCGCAGCATAAAATTGTCAGAAATTATTCTATTTCAAAAAATTTGAGTTGGTAGTATTACAGTTTGTTCAGCATTGATGGCCTGCTCCATTTATATTCAGGATACATTTGTGTTAATCAAACATTTTTTTGATGTTGCTCATTGTATGGGATTTTCACAAAATTGCATATTCTGGTACTGCATCAGCATAACCTACCCGACCCTTCAATACTGTCTAATATACTCTCCAATGCTCAAGATAGAGGCCCAAGGCCTCTAATGATGAATTGTATCCTGCCAGTTCAACAATCTCGACATTGTTGCCAATTCACAATATTTTGCTTTGTGAATTATTTTTTTTCGTCTTCCTGTTTTGTCTTCAAATTAACTTCCTTCCAGGAGAATTTTCTTTTAAATAAATCCTGCTTTCCCATTGTCAAAGTAATCTAGAGGTTTCAGAGGTACAGGGTTAAGTAATGCAGTAACACAAAGTTATTATATTTCTTATAAAATAGGAAAATCACCCAGGATGACATACCATGATTAGTACCACACATTTAAAAAATGTATTGGAAAACTGGTTATCAATAAACTGAGTGTTATAATGTATTAGAATGATATCAAGCCTTGCCTTTGAAGGTATTTTAAAAATCTTTATCAGTAATCTCACCATCTGTCTTTCTCGTGTTTTAATTGTTGTTAAACTCTTGCATTAAATGAATTTGCAAGGTATTGCTCCATTTGACTCATTATATTCATGGATCCTGAACAATTTCACACTTACCAATGCTGTTTCTAGGATATTTTTTAAACAATTCTTGGGTTTCTTGGTTCTTCAGGAAGTCTAGATTTTCCAAATGTTTGATTGCAGTCACTCTCCTTTTTTCAATTGATCTCTCAAATATTTATTCAACCACATTTCAGAGATATGCTTTTAAAACAGAAAGTAATAGGCCTTAATTTTACAGGGAACATCTGGCATTCATATGGTGCTTTTCACAACCATTGGATATTCCAAAGTGTTTTAGGACCATAGGAAGCATAGAATTTGCCAGCCATTTGACTCTTTGATCCTTCTTTATCAGATAATAAAGTCATGACAGATCTATTGGAGGTCTCAATTTCAACTTCCTGTCTGCCATTCAGACCCTTGACTCCCTTGACTGTTAAAAATCTACCAAACTCTATTTTGAATAAATTCAATGACTCAGTGACTCCACTATTTTCTTTGGAAGAGAATTCCACATACTAATGACCTTCTGAGAGAGAGAAAAAAACAAACATTCAATTCTGACATAAAAGAGTAGTCTGCTTTTTCTTAAATGTGTTGCTTAATTCTGGTCATCATAAAATGAAATATCTCCCCAGTATCAACTTTACCAAATCCCCTCAATATCTTACATATTTCAATAAAGGCACCTTTCATTCTCCTAGGCTCCAATGGTTTAGGCCCAATCTATACAAACTTTATTCATAAGATTATCATTCCTCGGAATGAACTGCTGCAAACTTTTTATATGCATTTCTAACAAGGAGAACAAAATTACACACAGTGCTTCAGATTTAATCTCACCAAGGCTCTCTTTGAGGATGAATTTCTTCCATTCTGAGATATCTAAACAGTTAAAAGCTGGATCATATATCCTGCCATGGTGAAGGGGAAAGTAGTGGGGGTTGGGAGGGAAGGGTGGGCGGGGGAACATGGTGAGGTGGGTGGGTAGAATGCTTGGATTTCTAGGCACATTTTGTGCTTGACCCACCTGGGCTGTCAGAGATGCTCAAGTTAGTTGTTACCTTCATGAATGCTTCTGGATAGTCTTGAGCAAACAATTCCCAAGGGTCTCTGGATAATATGACATCATTTCAGGAAGCCATTGAGGACATCATTGAATTATTTTTGCCGCCCTCCTCCTAACTGCTTACAGAGATGGAGTTTTGAAGAGATGGTTTGTTCTGGGAAATGTGTGTCAGCCAAATGACTCACCCAAATGCAGCAGATTGATTGTAATCTGTGTCTTGATTCTCAGAATGTTGGCCTGAGGGAAGAAACTAATACTGGAGAGCCAGTCCTGCCAATTGGCAGAATTTCAAGGAGGCATCCCTGGTGATTTTTCTCTAGTGATTTGAGCTCTTCCTCAGATGGGCAAAAGCTGCACTAGAGGCAATGTCGATAGTTTGGTGTTGGAAAAGCTAGGGGGAATGTTGAGTTTCGCCATTGAGGTCTGACCTCTCTGAATGGAGGCTGTCAAGGTATGAGGATAGATCCAGCCTGTCCAGAGGCTCTATAATGTTGCAGGAACATTTGTGTTCCTTGTATTCCATTCAGCTTATAATAAATGCCAATGTTCCATTGCCATCATCATCACATTGCTGCTTAACACCAACATTTCCCAACTCACAGCTGCACCAGATTTATCTCAGTGTCTGCCAAACCAGCAGTGCCAAAATATGGAGTGCTTTGTGTCCATAGATCACCATCAATTCATAGTAGCATCAGAGAAAGACAAGACATACTCCCTCATCACAGTACCAGTTGCCATATTGAAAGTTTACATTCCTTCCCCCAGCCCTTCTCCTGCCCCTACCCACAAACCTTTCTTCAGGATATCGATGACATCACTAGTACTGTTCTACTCTCTTGTCCAGAATTGGAAAAAATTATCAATTTTCCACCTGCTCTCACCTTCATCTGGTTCATCTCTGACTTCTCCCTCCCCTTCCTCAACATCTCAATTTCCATTTCTGCAGATAGATTGGCCACCCATATTCACTACAAATGCATCATTTCCCACTGTTCCCTTGACTATACATCCTCACACCCTGCTTCCTGTAAAGACTCTATTCCATTCTCCCAGTACCTCCTATTCTGATAACGCCAACTTCAACAAGGGGTCCTCCATTCTTCCTCAAGTGAAGATTCCCCAGCACCTTGATCAACAGGGCCTTCAGCCAGACCCAACCTATCTCCTTTACTTCGACACTCACTCCCTCTTTCCCTCCTACGACAGCGACAGGGAGCCCTTGTCCTTACCTATTATCCCAGCAGCATCCATATCTAGAGGATCATTAGCTGCTACTTCCACCATGTCCAGCAGGTACCATCAACAGACACCTAACCCTCTCCACTTCCTTTCAGCCTGCTGATGGGACCATTTCTTCTGGGATACCCTGATCCACTCTTCCTTCACTCCCAACATGTCTCCACCCCATGGCACTTTCCCCTGCAATCACAGAATGGCTAACATCTGCCCCTTTACCTCCTCTTTCCTCACCATCCAAGGCTTCCAGGTAAAACAACACTACCTGCATGTCACTCAATCTAGTCTACTGTGTTTGTGCCCACTATATGGTCTCCTCTGCATTGTAAAAACAGAACACAGACAGGGTGATCGCCTTTCAGAGCATCAACATACTGTCCACAAACAAGACCCTGAACTTCCAGTTGCCTGCCACTACAACACACCATATTCCCTGTCCAATATCTCTATCTCAGGCTTGCTGCAGTGCTCCAGTGAAACTCAGCACAGGCTGGAAGAACAACATTCTGCTTGGGATCTCTGCAGCCTTCTGGACTCAATATTGAGTTCAACACGGTTAGTGCTTGAGCATGTCCTTTTCCCCATCCTCACACACCAGACCTTGTCTTCACATGGGTTGCTACCACACACAACTCATTGTCAGCTACTAATTGTCTCTATGAGCAGCTATTTGTTCCCCCAAGCTGACCATTATCCACTCTTTTATCTTTCCAACTGTTTTTCTCTTTGTTTGGGCTCTATCTCCACCTGTCGATTGCTCCTCCCCCATTGCCATCATCCTATCTTCTGCATAAATACCAACCTTTTCCGAGTGATCAACAATTCTGAAGAGGGGTTACTGAACCCAAATGTTAATACTACTTTCTCTCTACAGATGCTGCTAGACCTGCTAAGTTTTTCCAGCAATTTCAGTTTTTATTTCTAATTTCTAGCATCCTCAGTTCATTAGTTTTTTTTAAGTTTATATATTCAGTTTGAATGTTGTTAAACAAGTAGGTGGGCAAGTGTGTAGATGGGTGAGGTGGATAACTAGGTGAGGTGAGGAGCTGGAAAGTCAGGTCTGGTCAGAAGGGTAGTTAGGGAGTTGGAATGGTGGTCAAAAGATCCAGATGGTAGCCAGAGTGGATTAAGGGGGTTGGAGGGAGCTTGTTTGTGATTGAGGAACAGTTGTATAGTTACCCTAGAATATTAGGCCACGTTTAATCTGCCTATCATTTCCTGGGTACCTGTCAGATAAGTACATCAGATCTCTGCCAAGTCTCCAACTCTAACTCGAAGTCAGAGACATTTTGCAGAAGATTCCAGGGAGGAAGGGAAGTTGAAAGTTCATAGAAAATTTCCACAGAGGTTGACACGTCAGGACTTTCACAGGGTCACAGTGCATTTCTCAGTTGTACCAATGGTCTTTAACAACCTAAAGACCAGATGATCTGACACAATCTTCATCCTGTAATTGACCAACCAATGGAGAAAGTAGTTATTCAATGGAGTGGCTCTAAATCAGAAAATAATAGACACAGCATCTTAATTTTCTTCTTGCTCTTCAAATTGCATGTCTGGCTATAAGATTATAGTGTGTGTTATTTTTATCAGACATTTCCTTGAAGAACTCAAAAATAATTGCACTAATTATATATCCCAGTCTAACCTGAACCATGGCAACTTATCATCACTTCCCTCTGGATCCAATTTGAAACAACTCTAGTTCACAGCTACCTACATCTCTGTCATTTTATTAATCCTTAAGGAGAATGTGCACTCATGTTATTAATCCTCAAGGTGAAAAGTGTTCTCAAAAGAACGTAAGTATCTCCTCCTCTGTATTTTGATTGTCTGATTAAGAATATAACTTTAAAAAATCTTTAAACAGTAATGCACTGAGAAATCAAACATATCATGTGTCCTTTGATTTAATTCAAAGTTTATCAGTTTATATATCTTAACAGTTGAACCTTAGTTGCTAATCTGTGTTTCCACACTGGGAACCTCATAAAATGGTTTACAAAAAGTTCAAGCATGTTCCCAGTTTCAGCATATTATTTCTGAACATAATAATATGTGGCAAGATAAACCTCAATGGCTTTCCTTTTGTGAAACATTGCCGATTTCCACTTGAGTTGACAGGTTTTTGTTCTGTACACCATTCCTTAGTTCCCAATTAAGGTGACTAAATGTGGTGACAGTATCATCAATTTTATTACCAAATCTGAGCACATATATGTTTCAAAGATTATTTGAAGCTTGTTCAGCACGTTATCTTCTCAAAACTAGTATTTAATTTACTTTGTTTTTGAGTGGTTTGTAAAATTACTAATCAGTAGTGCTTTGAAGCATGTATAATTTGGGGAAGGAGCATTGTGGTGTTATGAACCAGACCAAATCCTTCAAAATATATTAAGAAGAAAGCCTGGACCCTAATTTCTTCTTAATTTAAAGATAAGACGAAGGCATGGTATTCCAGATGCAATTCCATTCGTCAAACTTTTGACTTTAAGCAAAACACATTATTTCTGCTACAGTTAAAACACAGTTGGTTCTGATATAATGGATAGTTCTACTCTTTTGCGATCTCGCGTTATAAGAAAATCGCGCAATAGCCACACCATTCAAACTAATGGGGCTGGAATCACGTTATAGCTCATATAGGTAAGGAAAGTTCGCATTCTACATAATATATGTATGAATTCTTCAATCACGTTAAAGCCAATTTGCATTATAACAGATCCAACTGTACAGATAAAATAAAAATAAAAGAATTGGCTTAACTCTAACTCTATTGAATTGCTTAGCAAAATAATATATAAAAACTGCTATCATTTAACTGTTCCAATATAGTAACATCCCATTAACGTAAACCAAAAAAAAAGTGCAGATGCTGTAAATCAGAAGCAAAAACAGAAATTGCTGGAAAAGCTATCAGGTCAGGCAGCATCTGTGGACAGAAATCAAAATTAACGTTTTGGGTGAAGTGACCATTCCTCAGAACTGTGGTATAAAAATAGAGTGTTTTTCTTAAAGTCAGTTGTTCTGAGGAAGAGTAATTTGTTGAAAAATGTTAACTCTGATTTCTGTCCAGAAATACTGCTCGACCTGCTGAGCTTTTCCAGCATTTTTTTATTCCCATAATCTCACCCTTGACAATGGCAAATTCAGTAAAATAGATTGTCTCATGTGCAATTCTAGCAGCAAGAAGAGAACCAGCTTTTGGCTCCAACTGAGAGAGAACAAAGTGCTTCCACATCCAGCTTCAAGACCCCAACAAGTGCAGAAAGCTAAAACTATAAATCCTGGTTCTGTGGGAGTTTGATCACACCTATTCAGGCTGCTTCTATTGTTCCAATTGAAAAAAAAATCCCAAGGCTGCACAAACTGTTTACTTTATTGGCTTTGAGTAGACAGCTCATTAAGTCTGTCTCAATCTTTCTTTGTAAAATAAGCCAGGACAGAATACACCTTTTAAAATCATAGTATTATCACAATAGTAAAAGATTAAATCCTAATGTGAAGCGGAACCAAAGCATGAACTCATTTCGTCGGTCTTAATCTGATTAAAATCGTACAAAGGGAAGTACTAGAAAAAGCAAAAAGAGAAGTAAAATTGAAAATACCGAAATGTCAACAATGTGACCATGCCTAACCGTGTGGAAATAGACAGTTAAAATTGTACTGTGCCAGTAATGGAAAATTAGTGTTCTGCCACAAAGATCTTAAATATTTGACAGCAAATGATTGTTAATTAGTACTTGACAAAGTTATGCGAGTGCACAGTAAGCTTACCCTGATCATGTCAGTACTTTTGATGCATGTCGACATATGTTCATACCATAAAACATGAGGTGAAGTTACACAAATCCAAAGTTATCAACCATTACATTATTGAGAAAAACAATTTAAAAAAGAAATTAACAACAGAGATGGATGAAGAAATTGATTTATTTAACTTTTAGCGCAGAGGGTAAACTGGGCAGCATTTTGCAATCGTCCAGGGTGGGTTGTCCAGTGGGCAGAGGGTGAAATTGGGAAAATCTCAGTCCTGACCCCACAACAATTTAACACATGGTGGGGAGGTGTTGTGGAAGGCTATCTCATCCATGGACTAATTGATGTCTTGCAAAAGTGTCTTAGCACTCCAGATGTAATTTTAACAACATCGGGCAGAGGCTGGCACCATGGGGCCGATATATCTCACTCCTCAGGCAGTTAGTGGGAAACTGGGATAAGCTGTTTTATTGCCTGCCCAGGCCCATCTGACATCATCCTAATGTTTCCTTCCACCTTGCGTTTCCTGTCTCCTCCTGCCTGACACTCTGGATTCTAGCACCCTTCATAGCCTGGTTCTCCCAAATCACCATTCCCAATTTACCTCCCCAGCAGTGACATGTATGAGAACTCCTGGTGATACTGCTGGGAGCAGAGAGCTAACAGTCAATCAATTGGTGATGAAGTTGCCAAATGGGTGGCCATTATGTTTTGCTTATTATGCGTTGTTCTCTCCCCCCACCACCACCACCATTACCAACAACACCCCCAACCTCCCAACAAATGGGGGGGGTCGTGTGCCTGGAAAGAAGGACACTACTGAAATGGACCGGGTAGTCACCCTGAGTGATATTGCAGTCTCTGCAAACAGTGGCAGGCCCTTCAGTCTTGAGCAAAATGTCAGCAGAGTTGGCCCTCAGTTGATGCCCTAAGCAACTTAATTTGACACGGTGCATGACTGAGCTGCCAATAATCCTACTCTCACCCTCTGATTTAGCCAGCCATCCCATGCCACAATCAGTTGTCAGTAGTCTGTGAAAGTTCAGCCCAATGCTGCTTTTCCAAGCCATTTCATGTCATTTTTCTCACCTGCAGAACAATATTTTGCAACCTTATCAGCATACAGTGCAGTCCTGCTGAATCCATGGCCATTGACTAGTCATCACACGCTTAAATAACTGTCAAAAAGTTGACATGGTTCCAAGCCCTAACCAATCCCTGGGGTTTGGTTTTTCAAAATGCTGGGGATCCTGCTACCTGCTTATTCACAGGAGAATCTTATTGTTATGATTGTGTTTTCACTTTCACTTTTAGCCTGAGAATAATTAAACTGATGCAGTGTTTCAACCATTTTCTGTAGAAAAAGCTGAAAATTTTGCACAAAGACTTAGTCAGATGGAAGAGATTAATATAAATGGGCTTGTACGTCAGAAGAAAATTTTCCTTGTACTATTCTGGGTCCATTTCTTGTTAAATCCAGGGATGTGGTTTGAAATAAGGCAGGCAAGACATCTAATTCATTATTCAAAAGGTGTAGTGAGTACTCCCTTCTTCACTCCTTCAGAAAAGGCATTCAAGCACAACCTGTCATACATACATGGGAATACATCCTCTGGTAAAACTGGATGGTTTTGCAGTGCTAATGTGCTTTCTATAAAATATAAATAAATATTAATAAGCAGAATAGTGAAGCTCTATATTTCTTTGTCATTTTCATGACCCTATATTCCAACAGCAGGAGCCAAGGTTATGCTCCAGACTGCATTTTAAATATCAGAACCTTTAAAACATTTAATTCTTCATCATTTAAGAAATCTAAGTGTAATGTGTAATAATTTAAATTATACACTATGTTTGTGGGATCACATCGTACAGAATGAACCTAACTGGCTTTAAAATGTTAAATGGTACAGAAGGTGTTGTTTATTCACTGGACAGTTTTTCTTTCTCCCTATGAAATATTAGGCAGCAATAGAATTTCTTCAGCTAAGATATCACGGTTTAAGTGTCAAAACAGAACCTTTGAAGTTTAAAGCAAAATGATAGCATGCCCAGTTAGTTAATGCCATTCAGTATTATATGCAGTTTTTGTTTCCCAGTCTGTTAATTTCAAAACACTGACTTTGCAACCTGAACTTGCTTCTCCCACCATTGCATTCCACTACACTTTATTTAAAGTTTCCTCGAAAGTTAGAATTAATTCTGAACTCAATTGTATAAGGTGCATCCATTCTGCCCAAATCTCTGCCATCAGAGATTATTGTTAATCACAAAGATGTCAAAATTCCCAATACGGAATAAGCAAAAATACAGAGGTTAAGTTCCTTCCATTTTGTAGGAAGCAGGCTGGTAGAAAAGTGTTAAAAGCTCTGTATTGATTTGTACTTGAATTGAAAGCCACACACTGATGTAAATGAAAATGTGTCAAGAGTTGATATTGATTTTTTTTAAAGTGAGACTATCCCTTGGGAAATCCTGATAACCACACCACTGCACTTGTCAGAAAGTGAAATAAGACCCCTTTCTAGCAGGCTACACATGTCCAATCAAATTTCCTTTCTTTTATATATAATATTTCCACCATGTTGAGTGTCTGCAATCAGTTAGAATATGTTGTATTGAAATGCCAGACGAAATCACCAAGCTATTCAGTGAGTTTTTTTGAAAAATGGTACATTAACTCACAATTTATACTGAATATACCTCAAAGGATAGGAAATATGCTCCACTTTTGAGGGATTGTGGACCTTCTTAATTAATTATAAGCAGTAGCTGTAGCACTGGGGTGGGATGGATTATTAAGAAGCCAAATGTTGAAGGTGAGTTCACTTTATTTAATTATAAAGATAGTACACACAAGTCCTGAGACAAGCTGGTAAGCACATTATCCAGTTTGGATCAGAGTTAATAAAAAGGGTATAAAGTCTCATGAATTATGCAATTTAAAGCATATTCTGTCTAGGATATGAAACAGAGATAATGCAAAATGGAAATAAGTATATTATCTGGGAAGGAAATCATCTGGTGATTAATGTTATTCCACAGAATTCTTCTAAGAAAAAGGGAAAGAATGCTTTGTCTTTGATTCCAACGTGTTCAGGCTGATTGTGTTTATCCCCCGAGGTAACTGCAACATTTTGTTTGTCTGCAGATTATGATTGGCCCTCCCTACTCCTGTCCCTGTACTTACAGTGATAGGATGCTCCTGGGAAGAGCTAGGCTGGTTAAAAAAAAGCATGACAGAGAGATTATATGAGTGCGGGGGAGTCTGCTTTTTTTTCTCTCCTTACCTGACAGTTGAAGCAGCTGTGGGCTGATAACACTCCTCTGCAATGGATATTATCTGTTTGCACAGCTTATTTTTCATTTTAAACATCAAATATGTTGGTAGACAACAGAAAAAACTATCTCTGAGGCAGGAGTGAACAAGTGTGAGAGTCAGTTATTCTTTCGAGATAATATCCTCGAAATGATGAGTGTGCATGCAGACTTGATCCACTTGCAGAAGTTTGAAGCATGCACAGTTTCTGTTCTTCACACTTGGAAAGGAAATTGGGAATTAGCTGACAGACTCAAATCAGAGCCATGTGCAGCTTGACAAGGGAAAAATGCAATAACTGAAGTAGAAAGGATTATCAGTGGAAGGGGCTGTTGACAGCTATAAGCTTGTGGGGGTTAGTCAGTTCCACATTTTCTAATGATGTATTTTTAAATCTGCAATGAAGCAGTGAGCACAAATAAAAATCTTATGTAGAAGGTTTGCTGACATGAACATATCAGGATGGGGATTTATTGGAAGTGATTTCAACTTAAAAGTTTGAAGTTAAAAATTACAAATTGGAAAATTCCAAGACTAATCAAACATTAACAGATTAATCATGGTAGACTTGGGATCAAAGAACTTGTATTTAGGAAGCAGTTTTCACAGTCTCATGACTTAGCAAGTCATTTTACATTAGAGTAATCTGAAGTATTGTCATTTCTATATGGAAATATGACCAACAATGTGTCTTCAGCAAGTTTGCACAAACAGCAATATGGTACATGCAGTTCATACATTTTCATACAACAATTGTCCAGGAAAGTAGAAGGAACTCACCCACTCTCCTTCATAATAGCGAAATGGGATCATTCAACTGAATGTACAGAATGATTTAAAGATGAAATTCAATTAGTTCTTTTCTATGATGTATCCATTATACAATAACCCAACTCCCTAGCATTTTCTTTAGGCAGGCTTTCAACAATAAAATCTACTGGAGCCGCTCCCTACACAATGACTTCTTCAACCCACCAATTGCACTCCTTCCCTTGGGCTAAACTACATTGTGAAATCCACTATGCCAAGGAATAACAGCTAAGGTAGAAGGATTAGCGGGAGAAAATGTTCACCTACCAGAAATGGTACTCTCATTGTAGACTCATAAGACCATACGACATAGGAGCAGAATTAGGCTATTCAGCGTATCGAAACCACTCTGCCATTCAATCAAGGCTGATAGGTTTCTCAACCCCATTCTCCCACTTTCACCTTGTAATCCTTGATCCTCTTGATACTCAAGAACCTATTTATCTCAATCTTCAGAATACTCAATGTCCTGGCCTCCACAGCCTTCTGTGGCAGTGAATTCCATAGATCTACCACTGTCTGACCCCATTGTACATATACTTGGCTTGATCTTCCATGGTAACAGAAAATCTATTTAAACCATTTTTGAATGGGTTGCACCCAATGTAAGTGGCAATACTAAGATCAACCAGATTGCTTCTGTGGTCAAGTTCAAACAATGACTCACATTGTCAAGGTGAGTCTGCTAACTAAACTTTAAGGTGGGATCAAAGAGCTTCATGTAGCCACTGACAAGACTATTGCATAGCTCTGTAATGATATGGGTGCTGAGTGATTAAGTATTAGTAGCTCTAGTATCTTGGTGTGATCTACATTGCTGATTGAGACAGTCAAATTAAAATAATCTAAATGTAGCAACTTCGGGATGTGCAAAGTGGGTGGGAAGTCCAACTGAGTAGATGTACAGGTGCTATATGCAACATGGGAAATCTATTTATTGCAACACGATTCCTCCACATGCTTCAAATCATTTTCATGTCTGCTAAGAACAGAACAGGACTCCAGCTGTGTTAGGCCAATGGTATTTTTAAGAAATTGGCTTTATGAAGTTGGGGGAAAGTCTTTCTACTTATACATGTTTGAAACTGGATGATTAGCATAAGGGAATTTAATCTGACCTTTATACTCCTAATCAAATCGAATCTTTTCCATTCACGATGTATTGTGCTGAACTAATGTTAATACTACATGTTGGGATGTGGATTTCAAACTAAAGGTAAATGTATGTCAGTCATGTTTAAGAAGGTAGATTTTTATAACCAGTCCAGAAAGTCATTTGGAACAGCGACCTTAGTGCATCAATTCCAAGAAAGTATGTAACTGTGGTAAAGTGCCGAGGAAAAAGCCTATATTATAATAGATGGAATGTTTACTTGGCAGAGTTTACAATGTTCATTGTTCAGTTGTTCAGTTTTGATTTCAAAGCATTTGTTCAGTTTTGATTTCAAAGCAAATTATCAGTAAGCTTCGCATGGTCAGGAGGGAGCGATCTCATCCAAAGTGAGGCAAGGCCCAAGTGAATATATAGTTTGGGGAATTTGGAGGCAGCAGGGGAATAGAACAGGAAATTTTCTTTTTCTTTCTACATTTTAGAAGTTTATACTTCATAGTCTAGTGAAAAAGTAAATAAAGTCACTGACTCAACTGACTGAGGGACAGTTACCAGTCGACCTCCTGAATAGCTCCTCAATATGCGGTGATTACTACTGAAGCTTAACTGACATGAGTCATCTCAGTTTGTTTCAACTCTGTTTAAGCGAGGACCTGTTGAAAGCTCATGACTGGTAAACTTGACCAGACTGTGATTCTATGGAGTCAAATACAGCCTGACTGAGCATATACAGTAGTCAGGGATTTCAGGGGCAGTGTGGGAATTTGGTGCAGAGGGGAAGAGGTGCTTTTTGTTTTGCATATTGCTTGAGGCACAGCAGATGAGAAGACAAACATCGGTGGGGGGGGGGGGGAGGTGGCAGTCAATGCAGAACTCAGAGTATTGTACTAAATATGCTCAGTAAAAAAACAAGGTAAATGACTTCAAGGTGCAGATTGAAATTGGTAGCTACGATGTTGTACAAATCACAGAGATGTGACTGCAAGGGGATCAGGGCTGGGAGCTAAATATTCAAGGATCCACATCCAATAAAAAGGACAAGCACATGGCCAGAGGGGCAGAGTTGCCTTGTTCATAAGAAGTGAAATTAACTTGATGACAAGGTGTGATATGAAGTTGGAAGGTGTAGGATCTGTGTGGGTAGATTTGAGAAACAGCAAAGGAAAAAAGACCCTGAAGGGAGTTGTGTACAGCCATCTTAGCAGAAGCCAAAGGGGAAGAAATTAAATCAGGAGATAGAAAAGGTGTGTAAGAAAGGCAGTATTACAATAATCACAGGAACTTCAATATGCAATTGGACTGAGAAAATCAGGTTTCAAGAAAAGGAATTCATGGAATGTCTATGAGATGTTTTGTTTTTTATCCAGCTTGTGACATAGCCTGCTAGGGAGCAGGCATTCAGAATATAGTGATGTGCAATGAAGCAGACTTGATTCAGGAGCTTAACGGGAAGGAACCCCTAGGGGCCAGTGACCAAAATCTAATAGACTACACCTTGCAGTTTGAGAGGGAGAAGCTGGAATCAGATGTAATTGTATTACAACTGAGTGAAGGTAATCACAAAGACATGAGGAGGATCTGGTCAGAGTTGATTGGAAGGGGAACCTAGCAGGGAAGACAGTGGAACAGCAAATGGCAGTAGTTTCTGAGATAATTCAAGAGGCATAACAGAAATTCATCCCAAGGAAGAAGAAACTTACGAAGGGGAGGACGAGGCAAACATGGCTGACGAGCTGAGTCAGTGACAGCCTAAAAGCAGAAGAAAAAACAAACAATGTGGTGAAGATTAGTGGAAAGCCAAAGGATAGGGAGGCCTTTAAAAACCAACAGAAAATAACTTTAAAAGCAATACTGGGGCAGAATATGAAATAGGATAGTCAACTAGCTAGTAGCATAAAAGAAGGTTGCAAGAGGTTTATGTTAGAAATATGAAAGGTAAGTGGCCATTGGGCTGCTGGAAAATCCCACTGGAGAAGCTGTAATGGGGGGAATAAAGAAATGGCAGAGGAATTCCCAGGAACTTTGCATCAGTCTTCATTGTGGAGGACATCAGCAGCATACCAAAACCTTAAGAGAGTCAGAGGGCAGAGGGTGAGTGTAGTGGTCATCACAAGCGAGAAGGTGCTTCAGGAAGTCGAAAAGGTCTGAAGGTGGATAAATTACCCAGACCAGATGGACTAGATCGCAGAGTTCTGAAGGGAATAGCTGAGGAGATTGTGGAGTCATTGATGGTGATCTACCAGGAATCACAGAGGACTGGAAAACAGCTAACGTAACAACCCTGTTTAAGAAAGGAGGGAGACAGAATACAAGAACTCCAGGCTGCTTAGCCTGACTTTGACCATTGGTATAGTTATCAAATCCATTATTAGGAATGATTACAGAGTATTTGGAAGGGAAAAGTAAAATAGAGCTGAGTCAGCATGGCTTTGTCAAGTGGAGGTCATGCCTGACAAATCTGCTATTTGATTTGATTTGATTTGATTTTTGTTACGTATACCCTGCACTTTGTTACAAAATATGGTTAAAAGGATTCTTCAGTGTTGCCACTCTACAACATTATCAAAACAACAGAAAAATAAACCAAAACATAGAACGTAAAGGCCAAAAAATAAAGAAATAAAGAAAAAGTGTTCCACTTGACAATCCTTCTCATTAAGTGCTCCACCATGGGCCTCATGCCTAGGCACGAGTTCCCTTCACTGCACTACTGCTGGAACGAAAGCTGGCACGTTTCAATGCCACCTCACCTCCAAGGATGCCCTCGCCACTATAGGTCCTCACTGGACCTTGCCAATGCGGACTCCACCAATGCCGTTGAGTACCGCACCAACCCAAACTCAACTCCCCTTCTCCAGGCCCACTTAACTGATGCAGCTGCAGCTGATGTTGCTGGGTTTCATACTGGCCCAAATCTGCCTCCGCTGCTGCCTACACAAATCTGCATTGGATGCCAACACAACCAGGAACCCTAACTATCCTCTGATGCTGCAGCAGCGATGAATTAGCACTAGGGCAGCTTCCGGTCTTTGAGGGAGTAATGTGCAAACTAGACAAAGGAGGACCAGTGGACATGATCTATTTGCATTTCTAGAAGGCCTTCGACAAGGTGCTGCACAGGAGGCTGCTCAATAAGATAAAAATCTATGGTGTTAGCACAAGATACGGGTATTGATAGAGGATTGGCTGACTGACAGAAGGAGAGAGTAGGGATAAAAGTGCCTTTTTCAGGATGGCAGCAGCTGACTAGTGGAGTTCCACAGGGGTTAGTATTGGGACCATAACTATTCATTTCATCCACGATCTAGATGAAGAAACTGAGGACATTGCTACTTAGTTTGCAGGTGACAAAGCAGTAGGTGAAGGAACAGATAGTGTAGAGGAAGTGGGGAGTATGCAGAAATACTTAATATGCTGGGTAAGGGGGCAAAGAAGTGGCAAATGGGACAGTGTAAAAATTAAGTACTTTGGTCAGAAGAATAGAGGCGCAGACTATTTTCTTAACAGGGAAAGGCTTCGGAAATCTGAAACACAAAAAGCATTCTACTTCAGGATTCTCTTAAGGTTAACATCCAGGTTCAGTTGGCAGTTAGGAAAACAAATGCAATGTTAAAATTCACTTCATGAGGGCTAGAATACAAGAGCAGGGATGTACTGCTGACGCTGTATAAGGCTCTGGTCAGACCACATTGCGAATACTGTGTGCAGTTTCGGCCCTTTATCTAAGGAAGGATGTTCTGGCCTTGGATGGGCGTCAGAGATTTACAGGAATGATTCTGGGATGAAGGATTTACTGGATGAAGAGTGGTTGAGGACTCTGGGTCCGTATTTGATGGAGTTCACAATGAGGGAGATTTCATTGAAACTTACAGATCCCCAGGTGGCATGAATGTGAAGAAGATGTTTCCACTAGTAGGAGAGACTAGGACTCAAGAGCACATCCTCAGAGTGAAGAGACAACCCTTTAGAATTTAGATGAGGAGGAATTTCCTCAGACAGAGGGCGGTTATTGCCACAGAAACTTGTACAGGCCAAGCCATTGATTGTATTTAAGACAGGGATGGATTGATTCTTGATTCATCAATGATCAAGGGCTACAGGGTTAGGGCAGGAGTATGGAGTTGAGAAACATACAAGCTAGGATTAAATGGTGGTACAGACTCAATGAGGCCAATGGTGCAATTCTGGTCCTATATCTTATGGTTTTATGGTTCAATATCTCAGTTCAGAAGAATCAGGAGTTCAGTTCAGAACAGACAAATGTTTCTCCTAGAAGGAGAACCAAGTTTTAATTCAGGGAATCTAGTCACCGTCATTGGAGTATTGTTAGTTTGTGAGACTTCCCGGGCAAAATAGCAAATTTCAAGCTGTTAGAACTGAAAACGTTTTGGCTATCAGAATTGTGAATACATCATGCGAAAGGAGACAAAATTGATATTTCTGTGCAATTGGTTCAAGCTCTGCCTCTTCGAGAGAATGTGTAATAAATTCCCTGAACAGGCTGTTTAGAAGTGGAAAAAACAAAAGATATTGAAACAAATTAAAACTTTGTTTCACTATCTGTGTTAAGAGCTTTCTAGTGGTCCTAAAAAACTTTAGTTTCTTTTTCTCTTTTGTGTCATAAACTTATGTTATGTTGTTAAAGAGCATCTGTAACCCTTTAACTTTCTTTAATGCTTTAACCCTTTAAAAATCTTTAACATTTATGACAACTCCAGGAATAGCTTGATTTCCACTGTGCTACCCCAGTGAGTCATAACAATGATAGCTTCTGCATCAATTGTTATCCATGGTATTTCCACAACTGTTTCTATGTTGCGTGAGCATGTCTTTTTGTTTATCTCATGATGATCGCAAGATCAATGGAACTTTTGTTTCTGATGCTTGCTAATGTTTCCCACCCTAAAGAAGTATATAATCCACATTTATCAGCTCTCCCTTATTTTCTCCAATAATGAAAAAAGACTTAGTACAGATGCTACTTGATCTACTGAGTAATTTTCTCTTTTTATTTCACGTTGAATATGAGCTTAGTAATTTTTTTTCCATATCTATGACCTTGGTTTCTCAAAAATATATACAGTGGCTCAAATTTTATTACCACAAAGTTGTTGAAGTGCAATCTGATAACACTGGATCAAGAGCAACAAGGCACCTGGGACATTTATGAATGAGACAAACAGTATATCTCCTTAACCAGTCAGATTAATTGATTGAAAAGTACACAGAAAAAGACTGAAAGGTGAGTGAATTGGAGTGGATGAATTCAGTGTCAAATTTGACACAGTGAGGAATAAAGCTCAAAGGATTAAGAAAGTTCAGAAAATACTGACATCAAGGAAAGGTAAGAAAAAGCATTTAAAATTTGACATTTTTAAAATAGATAATAAAGCAACACAAGTAAAGAAATATGGCTCCATTATTTTATTATTCGTGTTCTGGGCAAGAGAGGGTGATTGCTAATCATTAACAAATATCTTGTTGATTTAAGGGTACCTAAGCTCTTAATTCCTGGATTTAACTTTATGTGATGTATCTGATAGGATAAATATTGTGCAACTACAGCAAGTTCAGGAAAGTTACCAAGAGTCTTACAAGGTTATCTGTTCTCAAAAGATTGAAAGCCGAAGAGTGCAAATCAATTGCAATTTATGGTGATTCGCAATTTACAGGATGTCTCTCCCTTGTTAGCTAATTTGTGTATTAGTAAAGATATGCCCTGTTCTGACATGCATTTTTTTCAGTAAAATTTGGACCACTGTGGTGCAACCATTAATTATATAGGTTAGCATGTGGATAAAAATTGTCAACTATTTACTTCCCAAATTCTAACTAGACTTTCAATTTTATTGATGAATATGTAGAACAGCCAGTTCTAAGATGGCAATTTTAAAATTTTATTTTCATGTTGATTTGGCCCTAAAGCTAAAGCAATCAGAGTTTAACTTTTTAATGTTGTCCCCTATCACTTACTGAAATTTGATATAATTTATCATATGACTTGTGTTTGTGCGATTGTAGCATGTAAAAATAACATAAAATTCATAGTAAAACCACATCTTAAATATACAGGATGACATATTTACCTGTGAAAGTGGAGAATAATAGCACAAATTGTTGAGGTTATAGGCCAGAATTTATGATATGTGTGAATTTACAAATTCTGAATTACTGTTCAGTGTCTAAAGTGTGTACTCACCGGGCGGCACGGTGGCACAGTGGTTAGCACTGCTGCCTCACAGCGCCAGGGACCTGGGTTCAATTCCCGCCTCAGGTGACTGACTGTGTGGAGTTTGCACGTTCTCCCCGTGTCTGCGTGGGTTTCCTCCGGGTGCTCCGGTTTCCTCCCACAGTCCAAAGATGTGCGGGCCAGGTGAATTGGCCATGCTAAATTGTCCGTAGTGTCAGGTAAGGGGTATATGTAGGGGTATGGGTGGGTTGTCGCTTCGGCGGGTCGGTGTGGACTTGTTGGGCCGAAGGGCCTGTTTCCACACTGTAAGTAATCTAATCTAATCATTCTGCTGCAATAAGAAGTAACAGTGGGAGCAGGCATCTCAGCCTCTCGAACATGTTCCTCCATTTGATAGAATCATGGCTGATCACATCTTTGCCTCAATTCCACTTTTTTGCCTGGTCTTCATAACCCTGCCACCCATTACGAATTAAAAATCAATCTAGTTCCTGTTTAAATTTACTCAATGTCCCCACATCCACCCACTTGGTGTAGTGAATTCCACAGATTCATAACCCTTTGAAAGAAGTAATTTCTCCTTTTTAAATTTGCTGCGACTCACCCTAATCCCCATACTCTATTTTCTGTCAGACCAGTAATGGTTCACAAGCAAACAAGCCAATAATGGGGAATGCAAAATATGAAGACTTCACAAGGAATTGCTTTCTTGAGCACTTGTAAACAGAAATAAAGTGATGATTTGGAGATGCCAGCATTGGACTGGGGTGTACAAAGTTAAAAATCACACAACACCAGGTTATAGTCTGACAGGTTTAATTGGAAGCACGCTAGCTTTCAGAGGCCGCTCCTTCATCAGGTGATAGTGGAGAAATAAAGTGATGCAAGAAGGTATGATCACAACATAGCACTGTCTGTTCAAACTTTAGAAGGATAGAAGTGTTTACCATTTGACTTTCAAATTGAAGAATCTTGTTGACAGAATGGGAGGTTTAAAAGATCAAATTATTATACAGTAGGAAGCTAGAAAATCTTATTTGAGAATCTTATTATGATTCCCAGCTCTTAATGTCTCGATTTCTCCACTAGCATCTCTAATATTAAGATCAGGAGCACTATAGAGACTCTCAATGGAACTTCAAAGTACATGTAAATAAAATATATTATAGGACCAATTGTGCATAATGGAACATCTTTCAGCTGTGGGACAGACTCCAATGTCGTGAACATTTATGAAGGTCTTTCTCATGGGTAGAGGAAGATCATTAAATATGGTGCTAATGAGCGATTTTTTGTTTGATTTAGTAATCATATTTTGGATTACCTAGCATACTGTAGCCTAACTAGTGCTGATTGGTAAATGCTTCCATTACTGTTGCATGTAATTATATTCCTGACTTGCGAATTTGTCATTACTTCTGAAGAAACAAACTTTTTTTGTTTACCTTTTCTCGAAAGGCTGAAAGCAGAAGAGTGCAAATCAATTGCAATTTAAAACCACTTGGCAAATGAGAATTCTCTCCATTGGAATGTGCTGAATATAATATATTATTTTGCTGTATGATTAATTAAAAATGAAAGTAACCATACCGATTAGTTTCTCCTGCATTTGCACAGAGGGACAGAATTCTTTGAGGAGGCAGGCAGCTGGATAGCCAGAAAGAGCCCTCTGCTAACTCTTTGAGGAAAGGCCAGCCAAATCCAATGTAAATTGAACATTGGCATGACTACCAGCAGGTCTCCTCTTAGAATTAACACCCAGCAAGAGCTGCCTGCCAGTCAGAAGGCAGTAGCTCTTTGCAGTCAGCAATGCCACAGAGGAGGCTGTTGCTACTGCCAGAAGCTACTCAGAATCATGGAGGATCAAGATATAAGGCAAGTTAATGGTGGGGGAATGCAGGCATTAGGGCAGTCAGAAGCAATGGCTAGGGACAATTCTCAACAGATCGCCCCCCACCCCCCCCCCCCCACCCCCAACCCAACCCCCACCCACCCCCCACCCATCCCCGGCCTGACATAGTTCCTTGATTAGGCACCGAAAGCCTTTGATCAGGGAATCATCCATCAACTGACATCTGGCTTGCACTTAGCAACAGATCTGTTTGTTACTTCCTGTGATGGTTCTGAGACTGTGAATTGGCCCCTAACTGGCCATGGGACAGGAAGGCTGAGCATGGGCCTTTCACCCCAAACCTAATGCTACCAGAGACAGGCAGGCAACAGGATTCAGACATGAGACCACCCTGCCAAATTAAGTACCTTCCTCCTTTCAAACGCAACACTTTTGGGATTGCAACATTGCACTCAGAATATCCAGAAACAAGCTGCTAACTTGTAAATTGTAAAGTACAAACTGCTGGTTCAAAGTGTTACTACAGTCTTGTTGAGTATTACACAACATGTCATATTTGAGAGTGCCTGCTGACCCCAATCATCTGATGATCAATTCTGACTGCACATGCTCACCTAGAGTCATAGAGTCATTAAGATTTACAGCACGTAAGCAGACCCTTCAGTCCAACTTGTCCATGCCGACCAGATATCCTAAATTAATCTAGTCCCATTTGCCAGTACTTGGTCCATATCCCTCCAAATCTGTGCTATTCATAAACCCATCCAGATTCCTTTTAAATGTTGTAATTGTACCAATCTCCACCACTTCCTCTGGTAGCTCATTCCAAACACACACACACACCACCCTGTGCATGAAAATGTTGCCAGTTAGGTCCCTTTTAAATCTTTGCCGTCTCATCTGAAACTTATTCCCTCTGGTTCTGGACTCCCCCACCCCAGCGAAAAGACCTTGTCTATTTACCCTATCCATGCCCCTCATGACTTTATAAATTTCTATAAGGTCACCCCTCAGCCTCTGATGCTCCAGGGAAAACAGCTCCAGCCTATTCAGCCTTGCCCTATAGCTTGAACCCTTCAACACCAGGCAACATCCCTATAAATCTTTACTGAACCCTTTCAAGTTTCACAACATCCTCCCGATAGAAAGGAGACCAAAACTGCACACAATATTCCAAAAGTGGTCTTATATCAATGTCCTGTACAGCCATATTATGACCTCTCAACTCATATACTCAATGCTCTGATATTTTAAAGGCTTTTACATAATATAAAGCTAGTTTCTAATTTTTTTAAAGCTACTTCATTTCACTTTTATTCTTGTAATAATTTTTAAAAATATTTTTCATTTTTAAAGAATTTATTAAGTTTTTATCCTTCTTTATTTTAATTTATATCAAAAGTTCACTGCTACAATGCATGCTCCTTCAGATTTAACCGAGACTCCTCTCGCTTCTATTTTAACAGCAATGTCAAGGTATATAAAATGGATAATAGAAGAATTTCAGGCTAACATTCCATTTTAATTATCAATGCAACATTTTTCTGTCATGGAGTAATGAGTTTAGATCCAGTGTTTTAATCCTTTTGTATTCTGTGCACAATGTATACTTGAGCTTTTATTTATTTATTTTATTTAGCTTACAGAACCTTTCTTCAAAGACTGACTTCTAATTCAGAAGAAAATAGTTTAAAGTCTGCTCCAGAGATTTGAGCAGAACATCAAGGCTTATACTTCACCAGAGTGCAGAGAGAGGACTGCATTATCAAGACACATTAAATATAGGCCCTATCTGTCCTCTGTTTAGACTTACTGAAAATCTATATCTATGTTCAAGGGAGAACTTGGGAATTCTCTGGATGTCTAGCCATACTTCTCAGCCAACATTGCAAACAGATTGTCTGTCACTTTATTCATTATTGTTTGAGGGTCAGATGTAAAGAGTCTGTAAAGAAATGAGGAGAGTAACTCACCAAGGCTAAAAGCACCTGGTAACCCATGATCATCTAGAAAGACAAAGACAGTT
The DNA here is from genome assembly GCF_020745735.1 of Hemiscyllium ocellatum. Taxonomy (NCBI): domain Eukaryota; kingdom Metazoa; phylum Chordata; class Chondrichthyes; order Orectolobiformes; family Hemiscylliidae; genus Hemiscyllium; species Hemiscyllium ocellatum. The sequence goes on from NC_083403.1 coordinate 66,174,037, forward strand.
GATACACAGAAGCATCACCACTTGCAAGTTCATCTCCAGGACACACATGATCCTATATTGCTTTTCATTCACTGCTGCTGGGTCAATATCCCAGGAATTCCCTTCCCAACAGTCTTGTAGATATCCCTAAAGATGGCAATGGTTTGAAAAGGCAGATCACCACTGCCTCCTCAAGAGCAATTAACATTGGGTAGCTTAATGTTGTCCTAGTCAGTGATGTCCAGATCTTGTGAATTAATTTTTAAAAATCCATAAAAGTATACTTATGTCTCCTCCAAATTCAGCTCAAGAGATTGGAAGATTCTTTTGAGAAAATGGTCATATTTTATTGTGCAAGTCTTTGACTTTCTCTGTGATCACAAATATGTCAGCTATTAATATCAGCCAAGACATGTTAGTGATATTTATTTATGACAGCTTTAATCTAGGTGCCTGAGATCAATGCAATTTACTTTTATGGTTTTATTTTGTACCAAACATGTTTAAAGCAAATCTATATTTTAGTCCTACAAAGTCTGAATCTATACTATGAATGAAAGACTCTTGGAAGATCTGAGGGGTCAGTGGGTAATACAACTGCCTCCAAACCAAAAGAGTTGGGCTCTAGTTCCAATGCACCTGCTGTGGAAGGAGTGACAAACAGGTTGACATGGAACATGAAGATATGGCTAAACTTTCTAGACAGTCTGATAATTAACCCACTAATCCTTCCAACATGCACGTGGCAGCTGGTAAGAGTGAAAGAGATTCCTGATCAGCTCTGTTTGATCAGGAGTGGTACTCCTCAAATTTAACCACTTGTCTCTCTTCAACAGACAGCTAAAGTCCTTGTGGACAATGGCTATGTGCAGACTGACTGAAGTGAACCATGGATCATGGCTGGTTTCTCTTCACATCTGAGTTTAATCGAAATAAGGGCAATAATGATGCTGATTATCCCAAATGTGCCTGACAACTCCAACTATTTTCCCTAAATAGGTTGATGAAGTTAGGGGGTTTGAGGGAGGGGCAGGTGAAATTGTCCTGCACCAGAAGCATAAAATGGGTGAAGATAGATCAGTCATGATTATTCCATCTTATACTCAACCAAATACCCAGTGATGTGCAAGGTAGGCAGTCATTTAACACTTGTATGGCATAACCATTCAAAACTAAGCTGCCCATACTATTGACCCCAGTATTTCATGGCATATATTATGTCATAACTGAAACTTTTGCCACAACTGTAGTTATACCTGTTCAAATTGTGATCTGACATAATTGCAGAAAGTCATACTAACTTTCCCACTAGGATGCAACTAATAGCACCATAATTAGTTGAATGTTAAAATCAGCTAATCGCTGTTAATTAAATAAATTAGCACTTGTACTGGGATAATTCCAATTTTGAATTTTACTTTCTAAACGTATAGAAGTTGCTTATTTGAACAAGGAATTCAGATATTTTGATGATGTTGAAGGTTTTGAGACTGGATGATCAGGGCTTTCATCTCTAACACTGCACAAGATTTCATAAATAGAACAAGGTATTTTTTTAAAATCTATTCTATTGATCTTATTCATTTTACACTTTAAAAAAATACATATTGTTTACTTGTGCTGTGCCGTGTGGAATATTTTCCAAGATCAGAAGTAAATTTGCTTTTTACTCTCCCTCGAAAAATAAATTGAAGTTTGGGTGTTATTTCTACACAGGTGCCTCTTGCTCTCATCAGTTTTATTAGATCTGTACATTTTTCCCATAATAATAGACACATATTTTAATATGTCACTGAAACGATTATTTCCTACCGACCCATGGCTTTACTGTATTCTCATCATTCACCTGTGGTCATGAACCTCTAGAGAATTTGATCAGAAAAATAATATTGGCCGCGACTCTCTTTCTCTCTCCACAGATACATTGAGAGGCCTACTTACTTTCTCTACCAATTTTTATTTTTATTTCATATCTCCAGCATCTACAATTCTCTGCTTTTATTTGATTTTCATCATATTTCATGTGTGCAGGCCTACATTGTCATGAATATTGTCTTATCATGTCCTGTGGCTTTTCACCAAACTTGCTTCTGAATATTTCCTTTCAGAAATTTGGTTGCTGGTGATACACATAGTAGCAGTGTCACTGGATTAGCAATGCAAAGGCCCAGGCCAGTGCCCTATAGGACATGAGTTTGAATCCTACCATGGCGGATGAGGAAATCTGTCATCCTTATCCAATCTGGCCTTCATGTGACACCAGACACACTCCTTATCTGCTTAATTGATGCTTAACTGCCCTCTTGACAATTAGGGATGGATTTAGCTTAACAAAGTAGCCAAGCAGCTACATCCCATGAACATATATTTTTAAAAAATGCTTCAGTCATGATGCTAATGTAACAAAATGAGCATTCATGATTTGAGCATCGTCTAGTGGTGAATCACTGGAAACTGGTCATTTTGGTATCCAGCTGGTTTGGTATTCTCTCAGCAGTCTGGGTCGTCTGCTGCAAAATACATGATTGCTCCAGAAAGCAGCCATATAACTAACTGTTGCTCTGAAATATTTGTTGGATTCAGGGTTTGACTTCACCCACTTAACTCTACACATATGCATTGTATATCCAGGGATAATGCAACCATTCTAACAATTTATGAGAACCTTTTCAGATACATGCTTCTTAATATCAAGCCAAAGCCTGGTCCATTTTCTTGTATCTCATTTGGACTTATATAAATTCTTCGAGGTAAATTCCTGCTTCTCCGATTCTCTCACAAGTTTTTCAATTTCCTCAGAGTAGCATAACTGTTTGATGAGTCCATAAAAATTATGGACTTTAGCTTGAAAATGTTTTTTTAAATTCATTCCTTTTGCAAAAAGCTCAATTTCTGTTTATTGCTGGCCATGCACAGTTTTCTCTGCATGAGCACAGAAAATTCCTGTGAGTTTAACTCAAAATAGGTATTTCTGAATTAAAAATTGAGGACGAGGCCTAATGCAAATCTAGCCCTATATATATTTCCTGAAAAAGAGAATCAATGCATATGCCGCATTTGGGCCAAAACGTGCTTTGCATGAACTTGTGCTGAAATTTGTTGGATCCATTCTCCTACATAAACTGGTGTATTGAGCATGTCAGTATAGGAACATCAGAACAAGAGTGGGCCACGTGGTTGATCTGCAACCGAACTCCATGTGCCTACATTTGCCACTTTTCGTGTTCATTCATGGATTGTGTGCATCACTGGCCAGGCCAGTATTTATTGCACATTCCTAATTGCCCTTGAGAAATTAGTGGTGGGCTGCCTCCTTGAACAGCTGCTGTCAATTTGCTGTTTGTAGACCCACAACCAGTGGTGTTGCACAGAGATCAGTTCTGGGTCCTCTTTTGTTTGTCATTTATATAAGCAGTTTGGATAAAAATATATAAGGCATGGTTAGTAAGTTTGTGGATAACACCAAAGTTAGTGGCATAGTAGACAGTGAAGAACGTTTTCTCAGGTTACAAAGGGATTTTGAGCAAATGAATCAATGGGCTGAAAAATGGCTGATAGAGGCATTGCATTTGATACAACAAACAAGATAACTTAAATAATTAACAGTAGGACCTTGGGTAATGTTGTCAAACAGGGGGGCCTAGGGGTGCAGGGACATAATTCTTTAAAGTTTGCATCACATATAGACAGGGTGGTTAAAAAGGCATTTGGCCTTCACTATTCAGTCCTTTGAGTATGGGAGTTGGGATGTTATGTTGAGGTTGTACAGGACATTGGTGAAACCTTTTTTGGAATACTGTGTCCGGTTCTGGTCGTGCACTTAGAGTCATAGAGATGTACAGCACGGAAACAGACCCTTCGGTCCAGGACATCCATGCCGACCAGTTATCCCAACCCAATCTAGTCCCACCAGCCCATATCCCTCCAAACCCTTCCAATTCATATACCATCCAGATGCCTTTTAAATGTTGCAATTGTACCAGCCTCCATCACCTCCTCTGGCAGCTCATTTCATACATGTACCACCTTCTGCGTGGAAAAAGTTGCCTCTTAAGTCTCTTTTAAATCTTTCCTCTCTCACTCTAAATCTATATTATCATGCTGGAGCGGGTCCAGAAGAGATTTACCAAGAGGTTGTCAAGTATGGAAGGTTTGGGTTTGAAAGAATAGCTGGGTAGGCTGGGACCTTTTTCACTGAAGCATAGGAGGTTGAGAGGTAACCTGATAGAAGTTTGTAAAATAATGGAAAGTATAGATAGAGTTCATTGTAGTTATCTTTTATCTGATATGGGAAATTTCAAGACCAGGGGCATATTTTTAAGTTCAGAGGAGAGAAACGTAAAAAAGCCTAATGTTTTACACAGAGGGTGGTTCGTGTGTGGAAAGAGCTTCCTGAAGAAGTGGTGGAAGCGAGTACAGTTACAACATTTAAAAGACATTTGGATGGATAAATGATTAGGAAGGTTTGGCAGGTTTGGAAGGATATAGGTCAGGAGAAGGCAGGTGAGATTAGTTTAGTTTGGGATTATGTTTGACATGGACTGGTTGGACCAAAGGGTCTATGTCCATGCTGTATGACTCTATGACCAATTTCTAGTTTTGAAAATGAATTATGGACTACTCATAGCTGTTGTGTGCTGATATTTTGCTTCATTTCACTACCAAACAGTCTGACTCTAATTGTGACACTGGCCATTGATCCTACAATAAAACAGAAAATGCCGGAAATATCAGCTGGCTAAGTAACAGAATGAGAGACAAAATTAATGTTTCAGATCAATGACATTTTAGCAGAACTAGTCCTAGTCTCCCTAACTGGTAAAAATATTTTATTTATGTAACCTATGTATTTTTGTTAGTATCTTGCAAAGTTTAGTCTATTCACCCATTAATATTTCAATTCTGGGGAGTAAAGATGTAATTTTGTTTCTTTAACTTTACCCTTGAAGTTCAAGTATCATAGAATCATAGAATAATATGATGTTGACTGCACAGAGGAAGGTAATTCAGCCTATTAAAGCCTTAAGAGCACTCTCAAGTTAGCTATTCCCACCATCCTGTTCTTGCAAATTAGCCTATAATTGTTTTTAACACTGAGTAGCTGATCCAATTTGCTTTGAAAACTATGATTGAATCTGCCTTCACCAGTCCGTCCAATGATGCTTTGCAAATCCAGATTCTATCAATTAGCCAGTTAACAACCTCAATGGTCAGTTAACAACCTTTCCTTGCCCAAGATGTCAGAGGTGATGGTGAGGTGGGTGAGAAAAGGCAGGGCTAACAACCTGTCCTATCTACGTGCTGTCGATAAGTTAGCTGATTTTTCATAAATATTAAGTGATTTGATTTTATTACTTTCCATTTCCTGATTGGCTATGAGAATTATTTCATGTAATTGACTGCTTTTCAGCATGATGACATAATTACAGCTCCTTGTTGGGAATCTGCAATAAATTCTGTAGCAAGAGGTTTAACAGTGATTCTTGTTTTTTTAGGCATTGGTGGAAAGCGTCCTTGCTCCACCACTGACCACAAAATTCAGGCCCTATCCTTTTCCAGGAAACAATGTCCTTCAACTCTAGAACCCCTATTGTACCCTCTGCTTTCTGCACCTGACTTTGTATATATTCCCCATCCATCCCTGTTGCAGATACCTGGGCTGGAATCCCAGGTAAATAAAGATTTTGAGCTTTGTACTCCAATCAGATTTTAAAGCTTTCTAAACAATAATTTTTGATTATGCATCATTGTAACTATTCTACTGTTACACTGCCTGAAAGATATTGATTTGATACATTTCGCTACATTAAATGTAGCATAAAATGCAAGTTTTATGTGTGAATGTATAGCCAGGCATAATGCCATACTTTGATGATTTTTGTTTACTTCTTGCCCTGATGTTAACCTTTGTCAAATCTTTGAAGACATTGTTCCAATCAGTGATTCAGAAAAACAAAATGACAGTGCATGATGCCAAAATGATTGACAAACCAGGAAAGAGGGAAAATTAGTACTGGCCAACACAAAGAAAATACAGTGCTAACCTTTCTTAAAGATTATACAATACACTTGAGGCTCAAGTAGCATCAAGGGTATTATAGCATGCATCTGGGACAGGCTTGACGAAAACCTCAGCCTAGTACTTGGCTCAACTGTGTAATTTAATGAGGGCAGAAGTGAGATTGCCAATTAGCCCTGAATAATTTGATTTTAATGACTTTAGATTGCACTGTGCCCAGGTTTACCCTGCAGCTTGCCAAACAAACCTACAATTTTTTTTATCACTGGAGAATATAGCTTTTGTAGACTGCTGAGCATGTTGATTGCAACAAGCACTCCCACTCCTCCATCAGGCTTCTCTCATCCCAATGATTTGCTTCACCCTTTTTTTTGTGCAATAGAAAGCGTTTTATTCATGATAAGTTAGCTTCCATTTTGAAAAACAAACATTTGTGCAAGCTTTAGCACAATACTTGAATGTAATAAATATCCGTTTTAATTGTAAAACTGAACAGAAAAGAAGAAAAATGCAAAAAAATTCAATGAAATATCGAATTGTCTCGATGAGCACATAAAGGTAGATTTTACTTGTAAAACAGATGAAAAATTCTGCTACTCCTTCTAGTCTCCCCTTCTGCCCCAGTCAATGCAGAATCATAGTAATACATAAAGCTTCTTAAACTTACATTGTACAATAATAATGTAGCAACAAATCAAAATAATGACATGAGATCACTGTCCAATTAAGAATGGTGACATAATGGAAGCTAATAAGAGATGCTCCAGCAGTAAGAAAACTGTTTCCTGCTTCTGCAAGGAAATCAATGAGAGGATACCTCAAGATGGTGACACCCTCAGGACTTATATAAGCTTTGAAAATAATAATGGACACACCCACCAGACCAATCTTTGACGTGGAGATACCGGTGTTGGACTGTCAGAAGTCACATGACTCCAGGTTATAGTCCAACAGGTTTATTTGAAATCACAAGCTTTCGGAGCACTGCTGCTTTGTCAGGTGGGACTGCATTCACACTGTAAAATTCCAGTCTGTCAGCACAGAGCGGGAGGGCCTTAGTAGGTTGCCTTATAGTTTCAAGAGATCATTTATTGCTTGGAGACTAGCCAACATGCCAGATCATAAACCTCTATGTCACCCCCACCTCCTCCAAATACGAACACCACCATTAGGTTTCTAAAATCCTGCCTTGCATGTTAACATGTTCCCACACTTAACCACTGGCAGCATGCTTGAAGAATCTGTTGATCTGTTGTTTTCAATGCACCATCCCTTTGAGCATAAATACCCAAGATTTATCCTTTCTTGAATAAGGATATTATGTTTGTTGTCTTCCAAACTTCTAAAATATTTCCTGAATCTAGAAATTTTGGAAGATTATAACCAGTGCATTCACTCTCCTTTCATTCACTTATGCAGGGATTTGTCGGCCCTTTGATCATCCCAGACAAGATTTTACAGACTCTCCATTTGAGAGTTGCACCCAGGACCTGGCAACATCTTGAATCTACCAGTGTTCCAGGGCCTAGCTGCAATAATGGCATTGGCCATCACTCCTAGTGGCGCTGCCATAACTGCAGAGCTGCCAGCCTCTAAGTGATATGCAGGTCACAAGGATGGGATTTCCTTCTACAGAAGGGGAGAAGTCTCATCACATAACAATTAAAGAACTATCAACCAAATGTGGCCAAGTTATGCACGCTGGATGTTGGGACTTGCCCTCTCTGTATAGTCCAGCCTCTAGTACAATTTCTTGACATTTTGTCTTGCAATGGGTATCATTTCAAATTCCTCCCTTTTTTGTCTTCACTTTCACTATTTTACAATTAATTCTTTCAAGTTCTACCATGACACAAATTCAGAAATGCTACCATTTCTTTGTCATATTAATTCCTTAGTCTTGTCTAATTGACCAACATTTGCTTTTATTCTTCTATTTTGTATACTAGCTTTCAATTTTTGCTTTGATAGTTCTTGCTGCTTTATTCACATATTCTAATTTCTCCCTCTTCATTTGTTTTTAATTATCCTTAGCTGCATTCTAAAGTTTACCGAATGCTCGGTCTTCGCACTAACCTCTGCAGCATGGTACATCTTACTTTCAGCCAATGCCTTCTTTGATTTCCTTCATTAGCCACAGACGATGCATCCTTTTTTTTTTCAATTGCATGTACCTTTATTGAAAGTTATGAGGAATCTGCTTAGCTGTCTGCCGCTGCTTATCTACTGCTGGCCCTTTTATCTTCATTCAGAGGAAGTAGCTTTCAGGACTGTCTGGTCCTTATTGTCAATATTTATCTGACAGCTTTGGCTTGATTTGTGAAACATATTAGTGAATCATAATTTAAATGATTGATTTTAAAATTGCATCCTTTTAAAATAAAAAGAAACAAAGGAAAATCTTTAAGTGCATATTCTGGAAATATGAAGATGTTGATAGGACTATTTGTAACGAGTAAATGCATATTCTCTTTTTATATTCTGATTGGTCATACTCCATTAACCACCCAGTAATGCAGAATTACATAAATCTTTGTCCAACAAAGGAGTCAAGAAGTACTGGTGGTAGGTAGAAAAGTGGATCTGGGGTCACAATCAGATGAACCATGATTTAAATAGTAGAGATGGCTCAAGGGAGCCAAATGGGCCTTGATTTATGTGATCATATGGTTGATATTAACCCCTGTGATGGGCAGGAGACTGTTTAAAATTAATCATAAGGGTATACATCCCCAACCTGCCTGAAAATCTAATTAGTTATCCAATGGGAAGTGGAAGATGATGATAGTGATGAAACATAAAATACCTAATGGAATACTACATTTTACTGCCAGAGGACTTGCTGTTAAATTCAGTAGGACATGACGACACTAACATTTTCAGGTCACTCGCCACATTAAACTGTCTCGTCAAACCCCACTCCCCCACCCCACATTCCTGTCTCCAAAAAATGTTGCTCTTTACAGAGTTTAAGCTTAGTGTTATCTGATCAGTCACTGCTGATAATAGGGGTCAGTCTCAATCAACAAATGACAGGATTGTCAGTGAGTTTCTTGATTGTATTGACATCTTTAAGAAGACACTAATTATCCTGCTAATCAAACGCATATGCAATAAAATCTAATAAATTACACAACGGTTTAGAAACTAACATCACACAATGGACAGCGATAAGCACATTTTGTTTAATCCAACTAACTTATCCTGAATAGATTGAATAAACTATGGACACCACCATTATTGAACTGGAAAACAGAATAAAGCAGCTGTAGTTCCTGTACTTGTGCTCTTTGATGGAAAGTTCAAGTGTGAATATTGGATGCAAAGTGAGTTAAGTTTGGCTAAGACATTTCCTATAAGTGACTAGACCATCACTCACTGTCCAGTTCTGGCCTGAAGAATGGTCATTGGCTTCTGACATCTGTCAAAACATCCGCTGTCTAGTGTCACTGTCAAAAATCGCAGCAAGACCAATCAGTGATTGACAATTGGAAAAACAGAAGGATTATAAATTCATGTTTACAGGATTTTATGCAGCACAAGCGGATAAAGTCTGAGAAAAACACAAGCTGATGGAATACTGCATTTTATAGCCACAGATACAACATATATCATTGAGTTGGAGTGATGAATCTAGGTTAACCCTTAGTAAAACCCCCATATAAGCACTGTTCACAGCTGTAGCCTCAAGTTTGGAAGGAATATTGAGGGAAAAGGAAGAAAAGCAGACACTGAATGCAATGCTACCTGGACTAAGGCAACAGAATTGTGTCAAAAAAAACCTGAAAAATTACTGCTGTTATTTTTGTGATCTGATTATCTGCAAATTTAGATCAAGGTGTTTGAAATTCTGCGCAGTTGAGAAATATGGTTACAAGGTTAAAGCTATGAGAATTAGAGCAGACAGTTGAAAGAATATATTTATTCTGAATGAAGTTGTAGAGTGCAGTAGTTGAGATAGATTATAGCTAGGAACCTTTTTCAGATTTGCTCCAACTTCATTGCCATTGCTTTATTGGAATTCTGGTAGAAGTCACATTTTGAAGTGTTTCAAGCCTTTGTCAACAATGGTGTGACCAGTGTTGTCAACAATCTACAATGATCTTACACTTTCCAATTTTAAGTTGTTCTTCTGATCAGGCCAGAAGAAAAGTTGCCATTAGGGCCTAATGTGCTTTTGCAAATATATGGTTCCATCTTCCATGAGTTTCTTCCTAGGCCTGAGTGATTAATGGTCAGTAATTGGAAACAAGAACAAGCGCTACCATGGATTCAAAAATTCCTCTGACAATTGTTGGCTGTTCTTGTGGTTCAGAATGAGGTAGAATACTTTCTGGGATCCATAAGATATAACTTCCTTTCCATCAATCTCACCACTCCATCACCCAAATAACCTACCCAGTGCTGGTACTGATACTTGATGACCTTTTGCCACTTGAAATAGTGCTCTCTCTGCCTGACAACTAGGCTCCACAACTGTTCCAGGGCCATGCAGATGTGGCCTCAGAAGTTGACATTCACTCTACTGAGATTAAGGGGTTTGCCAATCACCTTGACTGCTATTCATCAGTTGTTATTCTGAGTTAATACTGAGATTAACGATTACAATGCCATGCATTCTAGGATTAAAATCTCAGTACTATTACCATTGTAATCAAATTAGGTTTTCGTAAAACAAGAATATAAAGCAGATCAAGAAATGCCGCTCACAGATTTTCATGGGATGTCAGTATCATAGATTTCAAACTTTGCATTATGTCACAGCAAGACCATCTCAAACTGATAATTCACAATACTGTAGTTATTATATCTATTTCATTTATATTTGATAAGTTTATTTTTAACTATCAATCACCATCTTTATCAAAAAATCTAAAACAAAATGTTTTAATTTTACCTTTAAAATGTCTGTTTGAAACAAGAGCAGGCAGTGCTTTTGAGAATGCAACAGTCCAGAAAATATGAGGATGGTTCATCCCTTGTTTTAAGGTCATGGAATTCAGATATTTTATACTGACAAAACTTCTTGGGTGGTTTCCATATCTGGACATGGGAGAAAAGTAGGAATTCTTTAGAAAATTATCACCAGCTCCTTTTGTTCAGCTGATTAAGAACCATAGTGGTATTTGTTAAGCAACAGAGACTCCACCTATTTCAATGGGTCTATGCGACAGAGAACTAACAAAAGGAAAATGCAGTGATAACATCCTCACACTGGAAAAACGTCATGTGACTTAACACGGTTTTAGAGAATTGAAGGAAAGTTGCGCTGCGTTTGAACTTGTAAAAGTGTTGAATGCCTCAGAGATACAAGCAGTCAGAAAATACATGAGTGCAAAATGTTTGATCCAAATTCTCCAGAGCCTAATAAAATACTTAAAAAAAATCACACTGCTTGCAGAGAAGCTTCAAAAGTCGCATTGCTGGCAAAGCGATTGTTAAGAGTTTAGTGAATTTGCCTGGCTATGTACTAAAAGACTTTGCTTTGAGGGATTTTTACAGGTTGAACTATGCTAAAATAACATATCACAGAAAACCATGGACAGAACCCTTGCTAGGCCATTCAGTCCACGTCGACCTTCTGAAAAGCATCCCATCCAGATCCATCTACCCTACCCTATCCCTGTAACCCTACATTTTCTACATTAATCCACCTAATCTGCACATCCATAGACACTATGGACAATTTAGCATGGCTATTTAACCTGTACATCTATGGAAAGTGGAAGGAAACTTGAAGAAGACCCATGGAGAACATACAAACTCCTTACAGTCAGTCACCCAAGGGTGGAATTGAACCCAGGTCCCTGCTACTGTGCGGCAATGGTGCTAACCACCGAGCATAGTGCAGGTTTGTGGTCATAATTCAGAACCTTGGACCCAGATCATATAGTTGGCACAAGCTTCTTGAATTAATTTTGACTTCTAATACTCAACAAAGACTGAATATAAACATGTTCCCACTCTACCATATTGCTGTTGTAACATTAATGATTCAGCAATCTATTTTGCCTTAGTTAAAGAGTAAGTTTTCTAGCATCACTATGTATATGTTTAATTACTTGCCAGTGAAAGGCATTCGTTGGGGTTTCACTTGACCATGTATAAATAGGCACTCCCAAAACCAAATTTTAAATTGAATTTTGTATGTTTCATTTCAACATTAGACTTCCATAACAGTACATCTTTTGAGGATATCACTCTTTAATTTGGTATAATTTGATTAATTTAGTTTCTTTTGATAAAATGCATGTACTCATTTACTGATCTTGCAAATACATCATAAAATTACACTGTTATAAAGAAAGAATGTCAAATACACAGATTACACTTTAAGCAGTATTTACGGAAATATCACACCATTAAGACTGCCTCACCCAAAATAACAAACTTAAAATGGCTGCTAGATGACACATCAGCACCTTTACAATCAATTTACCATCAATCAGTCATGGGAACATTTACAAGAAGACACTGGTGTAATATCTGACAGATAATTTAAGTGCAATATTTCATGAAAGACAGACAGAATAGCCATAATCATTCTAGATGTGTTATCAGTGCAGTGTATTTTGCTAAATTATTTTTTAAAATAAAATGCTGCGCACATTGGGGATTTGATGAATTTGTTACTATTATGGCAAGTCATGTTTGATTAAATTCAGCACGAATAATTCCTTAAACTCCAATTTAATGTTTCCTCTAATATTCTTATAATTATTTATTTGTTCATGAATTAGTTGATTGCAATTGTAGAATATCACGGTACAGAAGAGACCAGTCAACTCATATGGCTACAAGACTTCTCTGAAATACCTCTGCTCTTCATCCAATTGGCCTGTCCTTCCCCACTTCATTTAAATATTTCCCTCAGTTAAACATTAACCTACTTCCATTTTAAAACCAATATGCATTCTGTTTTAACTACTGTTTGTGGTGACACACCCATAGCATAACAATTCACTACATTAAAATGTACAAAATCCTTTTCAGTTATTCATTATTCTGTTTCTTTTAAATATTTAGTTTATTGTAGTTTTATGACAATTTTATTTAATGATATTTTGAAGGAAAAGATTAGCCTTTATCAAACTTAAATGATTTTCTTGTCACATTTTTGTATTCAATCAAATGTTAGTAAAATAATAATTTTTTGGACGTTGCGCTTAAGAGAACTGACTGTTGTAATTTTAAAAATTGGACAATATTTCTGGTTGTAGAATGCATTAACTTATTGACTAAGTTTTTATGGATCATTCACCATGGCTTTAAGCCACATTACGCAGCTGTTTTCAGTAGCTGGCATGTAGAATTTGTACAGAGTCAGCCATAATGACCTTTTAATGAAAAATAGCATATGTATTTAGCAGTTATGGAATTATGTTATTAGCGTTTAGTTGTGAAATAAAACTCTCCTCCCTCAGGTCTCATGCTAGAACTGGCAATTTTAAAACTAGCCACAATCGTAGAATGTTATATCCATTTTCAAGCAAATAGCACTAAATGTTTGATATTATTCAAATTAGACAGTAATAAATAAATAAACTGCAATATCTTGGAGTCAAGTTGGAGGCAGTAGACCTCTTAGAATTAGCATATTGTTGGAAATTTATTGTTCCTGATTGTTAATAGATCCCTCAATAAAACCTTTAAAAACCTTATATTTTGTATGGTTGTTATGGATTTTGGGTGCTCTCAGTTTGTTTCATAGTTCTCAAAATGTAAAATTATAAAGGTAGTTCAATTCTTCACAGTTTGCACCAGCACATTGATTCAGATTCAAATAGCATTATTGGTAACTCTGTTATTGATTTTGTCTCTTTGAGTCTTTAACAAAAGTGTTGGGTTGTCACCAATTTGTCAAAGGGCCCCACCCAAGACATACTCATTCATTAACAGAAGAAGGATAATTCTGCCTGAAAGGTAATTTAGGTAACATCCCATAAATAAGATTGATTTTGCTAAATTAATTGCAGAAAATGAAAATGTTGACTGAATTGTGGTACTGTACTTAAGTATGACCCCAAATATATTTCAAAAGATAATGACAAACACACATTTGAATTCATAAATAAATACATTCCTTCAGAAACAAAAAGTGTATCGTCCCCAGGCTGAATGCCGAAATGCAGGAAATAATAGATAATTGCTATTCTTTATTAATGGAATTTCATAAATCGAAAGCTGTAGGATTCTGAAATTTGTACAAGATATGCTGGTCAAAGCAGTTATTTAAGAAAACTTTTTTTTTTAAATGAGCCCTATTAATTAGTTCTCACTGAATAAATCCATGTCATAATATATATATATATGAATCCAGGGGATAAATTTAATCACCATCCTATGGTGATTTGTTTGAGGTCCTTTGCTTTATCTGGTAGACCAAAATGCTGTGTTGCAATATACCTGTGCACCTAGAACCCAATTGTGTGCTAATGTTGCTCTTTTAGCAATTTCCTCAGATCAAATTGCAGTTTACAAAAACATCTGGATCAGAAATCTCATAGTGAATTTGTAGATGAGAAATAATTATCTGACCATTAAGGTATTTTTTTAAACAAAGCTGAAACAAGTATGTTTTTGTTTAATTCAGATAGTCATGTATTCAATTTAAGTACATTTAGATTGAAAGTGAATCAATGAATTTATTATGTTTAAATTTCAGTGTCTAGTAATCTGAATGATGAAATAATGTCATTGAGAATTACTTAATCAAAAATGAGGATGAAAATTGTTTTTTTTATTTTATTAAAACCTGATGTAATTTTAACAGTGATTTCCTTTTTCAGTTTGATTCCTTCCTTTGAAAATCAAAATCCAACTTGGTTTTTCTAAGTTGCATTTCCAAGCTTGTCAAGTTTCTTTTTTCCAAATGGAATATCAATTTTGTAGTATGGTTTGGTACTTTGACACACAGTCTATTTCAAAAACACATGACTTTGCAGAAATGTTTTTATTGTGTGGTCTATAAATATCTGTGTACAAAAATGGACATTGACAGATAAACTAGATTTAACAGTCCCTGAGGTGCTCTCTGTCCTTGGTAGAAGCTGAGCATGGGTCATTCCAAGTTCATTTTTGATGTTTCTAAGTAGAATATTGCCTATTCATTTTAAATTGCACAGATTTTGCCTTATTAGCTCTGGGAAAGATTTTTTTAATGATGTTATTTACAAACGTTATTATCTTACCAACAGGTACAAATGGTAATTTGCTCAGATCTATCATTGCATTCGATTTTTTTTTTACTTTTAGAGAAAAGCCAATGAGTTACATTTATATGATGCTTTTAACGCCCCACATTGTTTCACAACAACACAATCAGCAAAAAAAAACTAACCATGACAAAAAGTTGATTGAGTAAATGCTTTTTAGAGAGGAGAGAGAAGTGGAGACTCAAAAGTCGAGGAAAGAAATCTCTGAGTTGAAGACTTACATTATTGAAGGACCAAATCTTCCAGCTTTATTTTAACTCCTCAAAAATTTGCCTAGGATCTCCAGTGATATACTTACTGTTGAGGACAAAGTTAAAAATCACACAACATCAGATTATAGTCCAACAGGCTTATTTGGAAGCACTAGCTTTTAGACGGTTGCTCCTTCATCAGGTAGCTGTGGAGCAGGACCATGAGACACATAATTTATAGCAAAAGATTATTGCGTAATACAACTGAAATGATATATTGAACAAACCTAGATTGTTGCTCAGTCTTTCATCCTTTAACATGGAATGCAGGTTTCAGTTCGTTAAGATGTAAATCCCAGAACTTCTTTTAAGTCACGTCCTCAAGCGAACTTAAAGTTTTATAAAAAAAGCTCAGACAATACATTAAAGGTTGTATCCCAGTCTTGAGTCAGACTGGTTTTATTTCCAAAGTGAAATTTACAAAATATTAAATGGATTGACTACTTCAGGTTGTGCATTTTTCTAAACAAAATAGAATGTATCTGCAAATGTGATTCTGCAAATACAACTTCACCCCATAGACTTATATGTATTTGTGCGTGCATGAGACAGAGAGTGAGTGTGTGCTTTTGAGTGCGTGAGTGTGAGTGCACGTGAGACAGACTGTGTCTGCATGTTTGCAAGTTTCGTAAAATACGTGTGTAAGTGCAATAGAGTTTAACCTGTGAGAGGGTGTGTGCTTGTATGAGAGAGCGCAGGCCTCTGTGACTATGTGAGTATGTAAGAGAATGTGTGTGTGTGTGTGTGTGTGTGTGTATGTGAGAGAGAGAGAGAGAGTGAGTGAGACAGTGAGAGAGAAAGAGAGAGATGGTGAGTATGTATAGTGTAGTGGTATGATCCAGCTCCACAACTACCTCGTGAAAGAGCAGTGCTCAGAAAACTAGTGCTTCCAAATAAGCCTGTTGGACTAAAACCTGGTGTTGTGTGATTTTTAACTTTGTCCACCCCAGTCCAATACCAGCTCTTCTATGTTGTGGAGGACAGTTCAGGGGTTAAAAA